>NC_087354.1:52314471-52939471 GCF_030014295.1 Loxodonta africana | reverse complement strand
AAACCCTATGGGGCAGTGCAGTTCACATGGGGTCACTGTGAATCGAAAACTGACTCGAAGGCATCTAACAACAACATTGAGAGTTTTGCAGTAACTCTGTAGTCTTCCACGTACGTGTGTCAGAATTTCATTAACCACTAAGGAAGGGTTTGTGATAGATTTCAGAATTGCTATAAATGGGTAATTCTGACCATGATGGTTTCACGCCTGCTCATCAGGCAGTTTTTCAGTGGCCCACCTGGTTTCCTTGAGTAGTTTGTGAGCTCAACTCCAACAATCTTCCTCCCACAAAACAAACAACCAAGGTCGTTTATCACCTTGCCAAGCCTCTGCATGTGCCTTCATGTGGCTGCGTTACTGGACATGGAGCTGCTTTGACATTTATGTGAGTTTATAAGGTAATTTTTTTAGTTGTTGATAGGTGCCGTTGAGTGAATTTTTGACTCATAATGACCCTGTGTGACAGATAGAACTGCCCCATAGTATTTCCTAGGCTATAATCTTTACAGAAGCAGATCACCAGGTCATTCTCCTGGGAGCTGCTGGGTGGGTTTGAACTGCCAACCTTTCGGTTATCAGCTGAGTGCTTAACAGTTGCGCCACCCAGACTCTTTAATTATTATTATTATTACTTTTTAGCAGACTTCATAAAAGAAAAAGTCTATCGTTATGTTCAGCTACTCCAGGATCTAATGATGTACAGGGTTTACCCAAACCCCACTGCCATCGAATCGATTCCGACACATAGCAACCCTGTAGAACAGAGTAGAACTGCCCCATAGAGTTTCCAAGAAGCGCCTGGCGGATTCGAACTGCTGACCTCTTGGTTAGCAGCTGTAGCACTTAACCACTACGCCACCAGGGTTTCCCTGTACAAGGTTTATCAGGAGGGTAATAGTTGTGTAAGCAGCCCTGGTGGTGAAGTGGTTAAGCGCTCGGCTGCTAACCAAAAAGTCAGGAGTTCGAACCCACCAGCCACTCTGCTTTAGTAAAGATTACAGCCTTCGAAACCCTGTGAGGCAGATCTACTCTGTCCTATAGTGTCGCTATGAATCGGGACTGACTCGACGGCAAGGGTAATGGTTGTGTATTACCCCACAGTGGGGACTTCTGAGTTCCTTTCAGGGACCCAAGAGGTGTGCTCTGGACATCCTGCTCAGAGAGGCTGAAGGTGAGGACCACCTAATGTTCAAACTAGCTCTTAAAAGGCCTGACCCCCTCAGTTGCTGTTGTTGTTGTCCAGTTCAGACTGCCGCTGTGCGGGCCCCTCACAGAGTTGGCGGCTGGAAGGGATGAGAAGGGAAGTGGGGAGGGTGCTCCTAGAAGTCCTAAAAGGAGCCCTTTGCAGACACCCAACTATTTCATGGGTTGCGGAGAAGAGTGATATTTGGAATCTCCCTCCTTGCCTTCCTTGGAGCCTGGGGACCCCCTGAATGAGGAGAGAAACCACATGTTCCCTTGTGGCGCCCTATGCCTTCCAGCCCGTAGTTTAGGGAAGTTGTCTGCTGCGCTGGGCTTTGTCTTCTCACACCATGCCCCAGGATATCAGCTCTGCGGCTGCTCCAGAGGGGAAGCCAGGTGGAAGGTCATCATCACGTTCCTCGCTGGGTACCGTGACATGCTCTCAGTAGCAACGTGTGTCTGTCTGCGATGAGGGCAGGCCCAGTCTGGGCGTTCAGCAGTGATTTGTATTTGTCTCGTTCACCACGGCATCCCCAGTGCCAAGCACAGTGTCGGGACCAGAGCGGGCACTCTGTGAATGTGTGTGTGGGTGTGTGCGCATGTCTATGTGTGAGTACTACGTAAGTGCATGTGCGCTTGTGTGTAATAGTTGCCTGACTGCCGAGAAGGATCAGTGGGTGTTGCTGGTATCCAGGGGTAGGGAAGGCTGGAATGTGTTGTGTTCGTTTGTCCCACTGAGAAACAGGTCTACTTAGAGATGGGGTAGAGGAGAAGAGGGAGGTCAGTGACATGAGAACCAAGCTCCTTCTCCTACAAGTTTTCCTCCCTCAGGCTCCATCAGTGCCCAAGGGTCCAGAAGACGAAGCCCCTTTCCTGTCGCTAGTCTGGGTCTAAAGAGTTTCCTAAAGATCCCTGGTGACGCAAACAGTTTGCACTCAACTACTGACCAAAAGGTTGGAGGTTTGAGGTTGGAACCCATACTCCGTACCTGTTTACATAACGTAAGACAGATGTTTGTTTTTCAACTCCCTTTGTGAGTATATATGTGATTTCTATAATATAACCTTTTTCAGTATCATCTTGATAAATGATCTTTAAAAGGGTTATTTGCCGTGAGGCCTAACCCTGGGAATAATTATTAAATTTTATTAATTTTCTTGCTTCTTTTTAAACAATTTCTGCCAAGTGATTTTAGCAATCTAAAAATAGCATCGATTGTGTTTTTTCAGGATTTTGTATATTCCCTGTCATGGACTGAACTGTGTCCCCCCAAAATACCTGTCAACTTGGCTAAGCCAGGACTTTAGTGTGAACTGACCACTATTTTGTCACCTGATGTGATTTCCACACCTGTTGTAAATCCTGTCTCTGTGATGTTAATGAGGCAGAATTAGTGGCAGTTATGTTAATGAGGAAGGACTCAATCTACAAGATTAGATTGTGTTTTAAACCAATCTTTTTTTGAGATATAAAAGAGAGAAGCCTGCAGAGAGACACGGGGACCTCATACCACCAAGAAACAAGAGCCAGGAGAATAGTACATCCTGCCCTGACAAGCTCCTGGACCAGGGGATGAGTGTTGACAAGGACCTTCCTCCAGAGCCAACAGAGAGAGAAAGCCTTCCCCTGGATCTGACACCCATTGAATTTGGACTTGTAGCCTCCTAGACTGTGAGAAAATAAATTTCTCTTTGTTAAAGCCATCCACTTGTGGTATTTCTGTTACAGCAACACTAGATAATTAAAGACAGTCCCCCAAGAGTATTGTGTTGTTCAAAATATAGTTACTGAGAGAACGCCCTGTAATTGAGATCGTAAGGCCATGCCCTCTTTTATGAAGGATAATTTTAGGCAAGTGGTACATTAACAGGACCCATAGGAAAGAATTATGATAACCCTTGTTAGAACAGAAATTATATTAAGCCAATAATATAAATTGATTTGACGTTTATTTAATATACGATTTGAAAATCATGCAATAATTCTGACTAAAGAATCAAAGTGTTCCAGAGGTGAGAGAACATCCAAAGATCCTTATGCCCCATCTTATTGAAGTGGTCATGGAAACAGGGCTGGAACAGTGTTTACATAATAACAGTTTACCCTAAAACACAGCTTTCAGTCTGACCCTAGGGTTTCTGCTTCTTGAAAGGGACTGCACATAGATAATTCTTCAAATAGAGCACAATGCCTAAGGCAAAACAGTCTTTACTAATTAACAAGAGGATTGTTTGACAGGAGCCCTGGTATCAAAATGGTTAAGTGCTGGGCTGTTAACCCAAAGAGGGGTGCTTCGAACCAACCAGCTGCTCCACAGGAGAAACAAGTGGCAGTCTGCTTGCATAAAGATTTACAGCCTTAGAAACTCCCTGAGGCAGTTCTGCTCTGTCCTACAGAGTCCTTAGGAGTCAGACTCCACAGCAATGAGTTATTGTTTAACTTAAAGGTGACTTTTAGGAGACCAGTCTACTCAAGGCTCAAGGTTCAAAAGATTATCTCAGAGCAGTGGCCTGGGTGGGTCACCCCAACTCCATGGATCCCAGAAATCTGGATTCTACCAAAATTAAAACTGTTTCTCACCCCTAATTATTTAAGTCTTGTTTCCTTCCATAAAAAGTACTCAGAAGGAAACTCCCTGGATGTTATTAAGGTGTTTCAGGGGCCTAGCTTCCCTGCTGATGCTCGTCATGTCACTACAGAGCTCCTGGGTCCAGTCTCTAGGCCAGTCAACGGATGAGGAACGTGTTCCTACTTCAAAGAGGCAGAGGAGACCAAGCTGGGCCCAGGGAATTTGTCTTCCTGGAATCTTATTAGACTATACAAAACAATATGAAAGTTAATTTTTGAAGTCCCAGCACACACATGGTAAACTGTTTTAGGCACGGAAATATTTCTATCTTGGCATACCATAGCTACCTATAAAGTTTTTACTTAGCCCTGGGAAGGAAACTTCTGTTACAAGGAAAGTTATAGATGAAATAACAACAACCATAATTTCCAGGTATCATGTACGTTCTTTTATTGGTACTTATTGTGTGGCAAGCATTACTCATGAATATATCATTCATTTTCTAGCCTTTCATATTAAACATTTAACTCATTTATTTTCAATCTTGTTTTTCCGGTGACATATTTAAGGCTATAAATGTACCTCTAAACCTGTTGCCATCGTGTCAATTCTGACTCATAACCACCCCGTAGGACAGAGCACGACTGCCCCATAGGGTTTCGTAGGCTGTAAATCTTTCCTGAAGCACACTGCCACACATTCCTCCTGTGGAGCGGCTGGTGGGTTTGAACTGCTGAACTTAAGGTTAGCAGCTGAGTGCTTAACCACTGCACCACCAAGGGCTCCCTAATGTGCGTTTAGGTACTGCTTTATCTGCATACGGAAAGTTATATAGTTCTTTCATAGCTGTTCAAGTCTACATAGCTTGTAATTTAATAAAAAGATTTTTTTAATTCACAACATATTTAGGGGTAATTTTTTCTATTTAATAGGATTGTGGATAGAAAATATGATTTGTATGCTACAAATTATTTGATGTTTGTTAAGACTTATTTTGTTTAAACGGTCCACATGTACTCGAAAAAACTTTGCATTCTCTATTTGAGTGCCAGGTTCCATATATTTTGGATCAGGCATATTAAATTAGCTGCTCAAAGTTTACAGAACTTTGCTGATTTTTAGTCTGCTTGATCTATCAGGTCCTGATGTACGAATATATTAGAAAGAATTCACTATGAGTATGTTCCAAAAAAACAAAAACCAAACCCATTGCCATCGAGTCCATTCCGACCCACAGAGACCCTATAGGACAAAGTAGACTGCCCCTAGGGTTTCCGAGGACTGGCTGGTGGATTTGAACTGACGACCTTTTGGTTAGCAGCCTAAGCTCTTAACCACTGCTCCACCAGGGCTCACGAATATGTTAGATGCATACAAATTCATCATTGTTGCTTTAATGTACAGTCCCTATTTTTACCTAATAATTCTTTGGTGTTAAATTGGTTTGATATAAATATTTCTATACATGTTTATTTTTAGTTAGCATTTGCCTGGTATAATATTTTTCTCTTTATTTTCAGTCTTCGTGGTTTTGCTTTAGGTGTATCTTCTGTAAACTTTGTTCATTTGTTTTATGTAATCTGATAGTCTTTTAATAGGTAATCTGTTTACATTTATTATAATGACAAATAAATTTTAAGATATTTCTGCCGTATCATTTTGTTTTCTGTTTACTACACCTTTTCTTTGCTTCTTTTTTTCTCCTTTTCTTAGCCTAGACTTCCCCCAAACAGGAGTTTGAGACAAGGGTTTGTCTGCATCTTGTTTGTTTTCAGAAATGATTCCAGGACCAGGAGTGGGAGACTGGAAGAATGAAGCAGAGAAGAAGACAAAGCTAATCATTACCACGAGCAAATGGGGCTCACTCCCACCAGGGACCCTCTGAGAAGCTACACGGGCAGTCCCGGGATTACAACTGGCTCCGTTCCTGACTGTCTTTAAGTCGGATTTGTACTTATGTGGGAACAGTTGGGCACAGTTCATATCTAACATTAGGTAGTCAAATGTTTATCTTAGTATATAGTATACAGTCTACATTTCTATGCATAAAAACACTAAAGAAACACTTCCAGATACACTAAAACATCTTGAACACAATAATACAGTGATAATAATAATAATATTTTGATGCACGTCACAAAGTAGTTCGCCTTTGTTATTAGGAACCATTGCATGCACCTTGAGTTTTTTAATATAATATGCTTCACGGGGTTTGGTTGGAAACTACGGATTGTATCTTGTATCTTAACCCAGGGGCTGCCTTATAGTCTGTGTCTCAGACTTGTCCACAAAGATGTTGATATTGTTTTTTGAATGTGCCTGGGTCATTTTAATTTTCGTCTGCATCTTATTTATCGTTACTATGATTTAAAGCAGAAGGTGTTCCTCATGGCATGAATTTACCCCACCATCTTGGCTGGAAGACTAATATTTAATTCTCATGTAATCCTGAGGCACTTTATCATTTCCATTTTAGAAATAAATAGAAGTCCAGAGGAGTGAAGTAACTTGCCTGAAGTCACACAGCTAAGAAGTGATGGACCCAGAACTGAAATTCTAGTCTATTTGACTTTATAGCCTTCCGCCTTAACCATAAACTATACCACCTTGTGTTGCATGTGAGCTGGATCTAGCCTGTGGTGACTTAAGTTATAGAGTCACTTACGATCTCAGCCTCACCAGTCCTCAAAAGGGGATGCCATTGTTTTATAAAGAGATTGACAAGACCAAGCTACTATGACCAAGCTACTAAATAGTATCTGTGCAGGTCTGAATCTGTCTCTGCCCAAACAGGAGTATTCTAGAGAGACTCTGAAAATTATAGAAGCCAAGAGGTTTCATAACCTTTATCCAAAGAAGGGTTTGTTTTGGATCACAGCTCTTTGTACTCACCAAAGAGTGCAGATTACTAAGCCAATCAGGTAATTATTGACTAAATGACAGGCTACTGTGATTGAGAAATTAACCACATCTGTTTTTCTTCTGTAGACTCACTGGAAAGGAATGTGAGGTATTTTTCCCTCTTCCACTTAAGAGGCCTTTGTGTCTCGGAAGGCTGGGTTTCTCTTGCTTCAGGGGAAAGTTAGAGGCCTTCCTTTGATTTTCTAAAAGTCTGGGGACTTAACACTGATTGTTAGAGGTGATGAGGGCTGGGGAAGGGGACCTAGGGCCCAGAAGTCGTTCAATGGATGGCAGGATCCTTGGGTGCTGGGCCTCACTAGGTGTGCCCCCCACCCCCGACCTGTTGTCCTGGGAGTGGCAGGGCCTTTGGGGAGGGGCTGGGTGGACAAGAGGCATCAAGGGGCTGAACACCTGCACTGTGGCCTTCAGTTTGGAGTATATGCTGTGAGCAGCAGCAAAAGCCTTTAACTGGCCCACCTGGGCTTGGACAATGAGTAACTCAGCAGTGACTACCCCTAAATTCCTGGGGCCATGAAGGCCTCACAGTTCTGTATGAAATGAGAGGGAGGGGAAGGCCTCACAGTTCTGTATGAAATGAGAGGGAGGGGCCCTGGAAAGGGGCTGGGATTGAATTTTCTAAGATCCTGGTAGGTGGAGTCTAAGTATAATTTGATTTAAAAATCAAATATAATGACCAAATCTGGAAGTAAATTTTTCTAATGTATTTGTTAAAACAGGTCTTAATTTTTTTTTTTTAATTCCTTGGAAATGGTAGATCAGTAACTGACATGATATAACTATTCCAAGTCCTCCTTCTGGTAAAAATGTCTTCTAGCCTGGTAATTTAAATTCTAAATTGCCTCCAGATGAGGCTTTAAAAGCACCCTGCGAGAATCAGTCTCCACCAAATTGAGTTTCTGTGGGAACCAGTGCTCACTCCCTAGGGCGGCTTACAGGTTTTTGAAAGGCCAGCTCTGGACCAAGCTGGAGATTTCGACTCGGGAACCCACCGTCTGCATGACTCAGCCTTGGGGGCTGTGGGCCCTGGACACTTGCCCAGAGCTGAACATTCCACTGGACGAGCCTGAGGAGGAGCTGGGTCTCAGGACCCTTCTCACCTACCCTCATTAGAGCAAGGGGCAGAAGTGGGGAGGTGTATTCTGTGGTTTCTGTGGGCATCTCTGTGTGTGTGTCTGTTGTGTCTGTGTGTGTGTGCCTGTGTTTGTGTCTCTGTGTGTTTCTGTCTCTGTGTGTCAGTGAGTCTGTCTGTGCCTCTGTGTGTGTCTGTGTGCTTCTTTTGAGTGTGTCTGTGATTGTGTTTCTGTGTGTCAGTGTGTCCATCTTTGTGCCTTTGTGTGTGTGTCTATGTCTGTACCTCTGAGTGTGTGTCTCTGTGTGTATCTGTGTCTGTGTGATTGTGTTTCTGTGTGTGTCTCTGTGTCTGTTTGTGCCTCTGTGTGTTTCTATGTCTATATGTGATTGTGTCTCTGTGTGTCAGTGTTTGTGTTCCTCTGTGTGTGTTTCTGTGTCTATGTCTCTGTGTGATTGTGTATATTTCTGTGTGTCTGCCTCCGAGTGTGTCTGTGCCTGTGTGATTGTGTTTCTGTGTCTCTGTGTGTGTCTATGTCTGCACCACTGTGTGTGTGTTTCTGTGTCTGTCTGTGTGTTAGTCTGTCTACGGTGGGTAGATGGGGGTGGAATACATTTGACTCCAGTTGGCTTTAAGAAAACGTGGTGTACAGCAGTGGTGCCAACTTATCAGTGCTGACGCCCCTGTGGGCCTTGAGACCACCTGTGGCCCAAGGCAAGGCAGGAGGCAGGGCTGGGTGCCAAGTTCTGCTTGGCTGAGTGCGGCGGGGAAGGGGGCGCCAAGGGGCCAGCAGCAGAGCAGGGAGAGGGGTGCGAAGGGGCCAGCAGCAGAGCGGGGAGAGGGGCACGAAGGGGTCGACAGCAGAGCGGGGAGGGGGTGTGTAGTGAGGGGGCCAGCTTGCTCAGCCAGGGACAGGGGAGGCGGAGGAGCAGAGGGGCCACACTTGACTCCAAAGCTTTCAAAATACAATTCAATATCCAGCAGAAAAGTTGTTATGGTTCACACCCGGCACCCCCCAATCCCGCGCGCAGGAGATAATGCACACTAAGGTTCTTCCCCCACTCCACGTACTTCGGGATATTCCCTGTCGCCCCAGGGAATTCGGAAAAGGAACACCTTTTTTTTACCAGTCAGAATAGAATCAACTAGACAGCAATGCATTTGGTTCTTCTGGTTTTGGTTTTGGCTTTGGTTAGAAGGAGTCCTGGTCGAGCAGTGGTTAAGAGCTCCTCTGCTAACTGAAAGGTCGGCAGTTCAAACCCACCAGCCACTCTGCGGGAGGAAGATGTGGCAGTCTGCTTCCTTAAAGATTACAGCCTTGGAAACCCTATGGGGCAGTCTTTCTCAGTCCTATAGGGTCACTGTGAGTAGAAATGGACTCAGTGGCAATGGGTTTGGTTTTTGCTTTAGTTAGACATCACCTTTGCTGGACACTTTCCATTCGTTACTTCATTTAATGTGCTTGTTACCTGTGACCTAGGTTTTATCATCCCCTTTTACAGATGAGGAAACTGAGGCTTGGAGAGGCGGAAAGAGTTGCTGCTGAGTGTCAGCTGAGGCAGAACCATGTGTACTGACTTCCAGAGGCAATGTCTTACCTTGACAATCCTCTGCCTGCTGGATTGCTCTCTTTATGTTTAGAAACACACATGACAGCCACCTTAGGGCCCTGTCGTGGAAGACCATGTAGCCCAGATAGCAAGGGTCTCCACATCATGGTAGTCTCTGATTATGATACACAGACAAAACAACAACAGAACTGTAGGTATAGTAAAAAGCTGTTGTTAGTGGTGGTGGAGTCTGCTCCTACTCAGGGTTACCCTACGTACAGCAGAGTGAAACGCTGCCCAGTCCTGGGCCATCCTCATGATCATTGGTATGTGTCTTAGTCATCTAGTGCTGCTATAACAGAAATACCACACGTGGATGGCTTTAACAAAGAGAAATATATTTTGTCACAGTCTGGGAGGCTACAAGTTCAAATTCAGGGCGCCAGCTCCTGGGGAAGTCTTTCTCTGTCAGCTCTGGGGGAAGGTCCTTGTCATCAATCTTCCGCTAGACTAAGAGCTTCTCAGTGCAGGGGCGATGAGTCCAAAGGATGTGCTGTTCTCCTGGCTCTGGTTTCTTGGTGGTATGAGGCCCTCCTATCTCTCTACTCCCTTCTCTCTTTTATATCTCAAACCAGATTGACTTAAGACACAACTTAATCTTATAGACTGAGTCCTGCCTCATTAACATCATAGAGGTAGGATTTACAACACATAGGAAAATCACATCAGATGACAAAATGGTGGACAATCACACAACACTGGAAATCATGGACTGGCCAAGTTGACACACATTTTTTGGGGAGACACAATTCAATCCATAACAGTATGTTCGAGTACATTGTTTGGGTCATTGTGTTTATCTCACTGAGGATTCCCCTCGTTTTCACCAGCTGGTGAAAACTATGTTTTTTTTGTTGTTGTTCTTTCCTGTCCAGTCTATTCCGACTCATGGTGACCTCACGTGTATTAGAGTAGAACTGTGCTCCATAGAATTTTCAAGGCTATGACCTTTTGGAAGCAGATTGCCTGGCTTGTCTCCTGAGGTCCCTTCTGGATGGGTTTGAACTGCCAACTTTTCATCTAGTACTCAAAAACCAAACCATACCCCTTGCCATTGAGTCAATTCCAACTCAAAGCCACCCTACAGGACAGAATAGAACTGCCCCATAGGGTTTCCAAGGCTGTAATCTTTACAGAAGCAGACTGCCACACCTTTCTCCCCCGGAGCAGCCAATGGGTTTAAACTGCTGTCCTTTCAGTTAGCAGCTGCGTGCTTTAACCACTGGCCCACCAGGGCTCCTTTTCAGCTAGTAGTCCAGCGTTGGTGGTAGAGTGGTTAAGTGCTACAGCTGCTGACCAAAAGTTTGGCAGTTCAACTCTACCAGGTGCTCCTTGGGAACCTTATGGGACAGTTGTACTCTGTTCTATAGGGTTGCTATGAGTTGGAATCAACTCGACGGCAATGGGTTTGGTTTGGTTTTGGTTTTTAGTCCGGCGTTTAAGTGTTTGCACCTGTCAGGTACTCCTTAGTAAAAACTAGGCATTCTTTTCTACCTTTTTCTTTCTGAGAATGGGATAAGAATCTCTAAGTAGCATAATGGTAACAGCATGAGCTTTGGAATCAGACAGGCTGGGATTTATAGCTCCATTTCACCATTTATCAGCTCTATGACCCTGGATGAGTCATTTGGTCTCTGCAAGCTTCAGTTTCCTCTTCTGTAAAATGGGTTAATAGTGGTACTTACCTCATTGGCTGTTGTGAAAATTAAATGAGGTAATGCTGATAAAGTTAGGCACTCGATTAATACAGTCTCTGGCACCCAATAATCACTCTACAAATGGAAGCTTTAATTAGTCATAATAATAATGATAGTAACAATAAAAACCAGCCAAAACATCTGGATAGTCACAAAAAGCAAGGTGAACTCGGTCCTATGGAGCAACAAGAGTATGATATCTGTGTTGTTGCCAAAAGTCTGGAGGGGTGTCAGGAGCAGAGAGAGAGAGCTGGCCTGGAAGAGGGAGGGGACAGGCACCAGGGACCCCTAACCTTGAAGCAAAAAGATCCGTGATTGATCCAGATGGCTGTCTCTAACCCCCATCACTTCCGGTCTTGGAGTCTTAATGGGGTCACTGAATGCTGGGCTTTGACATAGATAGGACAAGTGTGAGGGCTGGAAGCCATATTGGGGTGGAGGGACACGGGGCGAGGTGCCAATGAGAGCGTCTGCTTTTTTGTCCCTATCACCTGTCCCCTGGGTATCCTGCCCATCACCAGTGCAGTGGAATATGGCCAGCCCAGGGTGAGGACCCTGTCTGAAATCAGCCCTGGTGTGTCTCTGGGGGGATGTATTTTTAATAGTTTTATTGTCCTTATTAATACAAAAGGATTAATGAACATTGTAAAAAATGTACATTGAAACAATTCATAAAAAAATAAAAAGATGAAACTAAACTAGAGTGATATGGGCTTCTACTGAATATGTAGCTATCTGAATATATATTTGGATATGTATGTTATATATGTCTGAATATAAGTATTCATATATATGTCATATATATATAAACTTTGTATTATGAAAAACTTCAAAACCTACGTAAAAGTGGCAGAAATAGCATAATGAACCCCCATGTACTGAATCTACCTACCATCAACAACTGGAGTGGTTTCTGAGTCTCAAATACAGCAACATGGCTTTTAACATCTGTCTTAGTCATCTAGTGCCACTATAACAGAAATACCACAAGTGGGTGGCTTCAATGAACAGAAATATATTTTTTCACAGTTTCGGAGGCTAGAAGTCCGAATTCAGGGCACCAGTTCTAGGGGAAGGCTTTCTTTCTCTGTCAGCTCTGGGGAAAAGTCCTTGTCTCTTCAGCTTCTTCTTCCTGGTTCTTTGAAAATCTCCATGTGGCTTGGTATTTGTCTTCCCCCATCTCTGCTTGCTTAATCTGCTCCTTTCATGTCTTGTAAGAGATTGGCACACCCTATGCTAATCCTGCCTCATTAACATAACAAAGATAACCCGTTCCCAAATGGGATTATAACTGCAGGCATAGACCCAAAGGAAACTCACTGCCACTGTGGAGCTGATTCAACTCATAGTGACCACAGGCATAGAGGTTAGGATTTACAACACATATTTTGGAGGGGACACAATTCAGTCTATAACAATATCTTTCCAATATGTCAGTAATTCCATAAGGCAAACGTGTTAAATCTGATATCCAATCAACTGAAATTATTCCCCATCTCATTACCCCAACTGCCTTGAGCATCTAACTGAAGGAAGTAAGAGGTAATTAGTGAACTTTGCCCACATCATATAGGAAGCTAGCAGAGTGCCTGAAACTTAAGAGGCACTCCCTAGCAATCGAAAGAATACTGCTAACACAGCAGAATAACAGCTAATGTTTATTGAGCACTTACTGTGTGCTAGGCTCCACTGTATTATCTCACTGAATTCTCACACCAAGCCCATGTGTGTCCTATCTTTGTCCCTGCTTTACAAACAAGACACTTTGCCACAGAGAAGTTAGACATTTGCCCAATTTCACACAACTGTTTAGAGGCAGAGCAAGGCTTTAAACCCAAGTTGCTTAACTTCTTAACCAGTATGTCAAGGGTTTTTCTGAGTCAGGTGACCTTTGGAACAAAGCCTGACGCAGGCAAAAAGATTCCTGGAAAAAGCAAGGATGGAGAGAAAAGTCACTTTGATTGAACACTGCTGTGGGACCAGGCACTATGCTAAATGTTTTCCCTGAAATGTCCCCTTTAATCCTAATGAGGCCCTGCCACTGAGCACACAGGTATCACCATCCCACACCCCACTACTTTTTTTGTTTAGCAAAGGAGGAAATGGATACTTAGCAGGTTTAGTAACTTATCAAGAGCACAGAGCGAGTAAGTAATGAGCCAAGATTTGGGTCCATGTCTGTCCATGTCCAGAACTGCACCCTGGGGGAATAAGGGTGGGACTTAGCTGGCTGATTTCTTGTGCTCTCACTTCCTTTCCTTCTTCTCTTGTAACGGTTTCTTTTAAAAAAAACTCTATGATCCACTCACACGCAACTGGAGAAGCTATAAGTTGGTACACCTTTTCTATAGAAAAGAATTTATGTAATACAATAAGAATTTTTCAATAGAATTTATGCAAAAGAAATAATCAGACAACTGCCTGAAGGTAATTGTACAAAGATGTCCGTGTCCATGTTGTTTAGAAACCACCAAAATGTCCATCAACAAAGGATTGGGCAGTTACAGAGTGGGATACTAAGCAAATAGTGGAATGCCTTATGCAAACCTATATTTATTGGTATGAAAATGTATTCACAGTATAGTGTTAAGGGTCAAAAAGTTCATTACGCCAGGGCCTCTTGGAGGTCTACAGATGTCAGGCCAGGTCTATGTGTTAAGGCTTGTGTGTATATTAAAAAAATATATATCAAGAAATGCCAAAACATGTGCACAAAAATGTGGCATACTTTGAATGTTTATATGGAAAAGTTACTGTTTTTAACTTTTCTCACTCTTTCACACACACACACAATAACAAAAACAACTACAGAACCTCATCTGGAGATAACATTAGCAATCCAAACTGGAGAACCTTCAGCCATGAGTGACCCTCCTGGTTCCCTTAGTGCCAGACTTGGATGTGATTCTGTGTTTGGAAGCAGTAAGTACCTTTTATGTAAATATGCACTAAAAAAGGGCAAGAAAATACCCATCAAATATTACCAAATGCCCACCACCACCACTCACTGCATGAGGGGACACAGGGGGGTTATGCAGGGATTTTTAAAACTCTGCTTATTGCTATTTGCTCATTTTCCTAAGATGAACATGGGCTATTTGTGTTGCAAAGAGTAAGGAAAGAAAGAAAGGGAGGGGGTAGTAAGGGAGAAGAAGTAAAAAGAGGGAAAAACCTGATACTTTAAACTAGCTCTGGAGAAATTAGATAACTGGGAGCTCCTAAAATCAAACACCTATGCTCACCCAAAGACTTCACCAAAAGAGTAAAAAGATTACCTACAGACTGGGAAAAAGTTTTTAGCTATGACATTTCTGATCACTGTCTGATCTCTAAAATCTACATGATACCACAAAAACTCAACTACAAAAATACAAATAACCCAATTAAAAAACGGGCAAAAGATATGAATAGACACTTCACTAAAGAAGACATTCAGGTAGCTAACAGATACATGAGGAAATGCTCATGATCATTAGCCATTAGAGAAATGCAAATCAAAACTACAATGAGATTCCATCTCACTCCAACAAAGCTGGCATTAATCCAAAAAACACAAAATAATAAATGCAGAGGATGTGGAGAGACTGGAACACTTACACACTGCTGGTGGGGATGTAAAATGGTGCAACCACTTTGGAAACTGATTTGGCGCTTCCTTAAAAGCTAGAAATAGAGCTACCATACGATCTAGCAATCCCACTCCTTGGAATATATCCTAGGAAATAAAAGCCTTTACACAAACAGATATATGCACAGCCATGTTCACTGCAGCATTGTTTACATTGCCAAAAAGATGGAAGCAACCAAGGTGCCCATCAAAGGATGAATGGATAAATAAATTATGGTATATTCACACAATAGAATACTATGCATCGATAAAGAACAATGATGAATCTGTGAAATATTTCATAACATGCAGGAACCTGGAAGGCATTATGCTCAGTGAAATTAGTCAGTTGCAAAAGGACAAATATTGTATGAGGCCACTATTATAAGAACTCGAAAAATAGTTTAAACAGAGAAGAAAATATTCTTTGATGGTTATGAGAGTGGGGAAGGAGGGAGGGAGAGGGTTTTTCACTAATTAGATAGTAGGTAAGAACTATTTTAGGTGAAGAGAAAGACAACACAATATAGGGGAAGTCAGCACAACAGGACTAAACCAAAAGCAAAGAAGTTTCCTGAGTAAACTGAATTCTTCGAAGGCCAATGTAGCAGGGGCAGGGGTTTGGGGACCATGGTTTCAGGGGACATCTAAGTCAATTGGCATAATAAAATCTATTAAGAAAACATTCTGCATCCCACCTTGGAGAGTGGAGTCTGGGGTCTTAAACACTAGCAAGCAGACATCTAAGATGCATCAATTTGTCTCAACCCACCTGGAGCAAAGGAGAATGAAGAACACCAAAGACACAAGGTAATTTTGAGCCCAAGATACAGAAAGGGCCACATAAACCAGAGACTACATCAGCCTGAGACCAGAAGAACTAAATGGTGCCTGGCTACAACCAATGACTTCCCTGACAGGGAACACAACAGAGAACCCCTGAGGAAACAGGAGAGCAGTGGGATGCAGACCCCAAATTCTTGTAAAAAGACCAGACTTAATGGTCTGAGACTAGAAGGACTCCAGAGGCCGTGGTCCCCAGACCTGTTAGCCCAAGACAGGAACCGTTCCCAAAGCCAACTCTTCAGATAAGGATTGGACGAGACTACGGGATAGAAAATTATACTGGTGAAGAGTGAGCTTCTTGGATCAAGTAGACACATGAGACTAGGTGCACAGCTCCTGTCTGGAGAAGGGATGAGAAGGCAGAGAGGCTCAGAAGCTGGCCGAATGGACACGAAAATAAAGAGTGGAGGAAAGAAGTGTGCTGTCTCATTAGGCGGAGAGCAACTAGGCATATACAGCAAGGTGTACATAAGTTTCAAGGCAATGGGTTTTTTTTATATACATTTTTGTATGAGAGACTGACTTGGTTTGTAAACTTTCACTTAGAGCACAATAAAATTAAAAAAAAAAAAACTAGCTCTGGGTGGTTGGGGTGGAGGAACGAGAACTACAGGTGGAGCAGAAGTTGGGAGCATCCGGGCAATTTGAGATGGGAGCGCCCAGGCTCCCATCGCATCCTCACGGGACCCTGTGGCAAACAGAGCACACAGAAAGTCAGCTTGTGTAGAAATAGGCAGTGTACCCAGGTCTGTTTTCTAGGGGCCCTGGGGCAACGTGGAACAGACACATGGTGACGCCTCAGGACCACACTCATTAGGCAGGTCCTCCCAGGGCTGGAGCTGTTGGTTCTCTAGCGCTGCATCTTTGGGATTAAAAATAACCCTCGGCTCAGTTTGGTGGCTCTCTCTTGGCCCGGGTTGCAGAGATGGGGGCAATGCCCCCAAGCTTGGGCCGTTTCATCCTGGACTCCCCTTTTCATCCACTGTATGTATTCCCTCCATCTGATCCCTTGGTAAAAAACAAAACCAAGGAAAGGATTTGCAGTGTCTACCAGGTAGGAAAATTACAGGATCACACGGGAATAGCAATGCTGATGCTGCTAAGGTAGCGATGGAGCAGCCGTGAAAGGAAGTGACCACCGCTTTATCAGCTAGTAAGCACCAGGCCAATGTAAGTTCTGTGCAGCGTGGGGTAGACCGTGAAGGGTGGCACCAGACTTTGCTTGGCCCCAAATGTCTCTACAAGCTAAAAATTCCCCCGTGAGATTTATTCCTTCAGACTAAAAACGTGTGCCCCCAGAAAGCCGCAGCCAAAATGTCTGGGAGGGTTGATACTGGTCGTTTAGAAGCAGAACTTCCTTAGGTTGACGAAAATACTTAAACAACCAAAAAACTCTTAGACAAAAACAGTTCCTGGCTTCCATTTGCTTCCTTAAGCCTGTGGCTAAGGATCCACAGGTGGGCGTTATTATTATCCTTTACAGGTGTGAGAAGGAGGCCACGGGAAGTGCCAATGGTTAAGTGCTCCACTACTAGCCGAAAGGCTGGCGGTTTGAACCCACCCAGAGGCATCTCAGAAGACAGGTCTGGGGATCTACTTCGAAAAGGTTAAGGCCTTGAAAACCCCGTGGAGCAGTTCTACTCTGACACACGGGTTGCCATGAAGAGGAATCGGCTCAATGGAGACTAACAACACAGACGAGAAAATGGCCTCACAGAGATGAAGTCACAGAGGCATGGCTATGATTGGAATCCATTGCTCCTCCCATTATTGCCACCTGATCAGATTAGCTGTGACCTGACACTGAAGGGGAGAGTGGGTGGACAGGACACAGATGACCGTTGGGAGGGAAACTCCTCTGGAGGCCTATGGGAGAGTAGTTGGGGGTGAACCGCAAACCAAACCCACTGTCATCGAGTCAATTCTGACTCAGGGATCCTGCAGGACAGAGTAGAACTGCCTCATAGGATTCCAAGACTGTAATCGTTACTGAAGCAGACTGCCACGTCTTTCTCCCACAGAGACGCTGGGTTCCAACTGCCGACCTTTCCGTTAGCAGCCTAGCAGCCAGGCGCTTAACCACTGTGCCACCAGGGCTGGAGGGGGTGGAACCTATTGCCGTTGAGTTGATTCCAACTCATACCGACACTACAGGACAAAGTAGAACTGCCTCATAGGGTTTCCCAGAGACTGGTGGATTCAAGCTGCCAATGACTTTGGGTTAGCAGCTCAGCTCTTAACCACTGCACAACCAGGGCTCCTGGGCTGGTGGTTAGAGGGGCTTAAAGACCAAAAATATCTCACTCCTTCATAGTTTTACCCAGGGTCATCCCACTTCACGGTCAATAAGGAAAAAGGTCCTGGAGCTATGGACCCTACGTTGGAGATGGGAAAAAAAGAAAAGATCCACCTGGCGTTCCATCTGCAGTGGTTTTACAATGTTGCCCGGAGCGCTTTCTTGAGAAACAGGGCTTGATTGATTATTGATATCTGCCATTGGTGCCAGATTAGGGCTTGATGAGACATGTGTTTCCAGTGTTTGCTATCCCTGCCTAGTACCCACCTGGAACCACACAGTGGGGTAATGATAGGAGTGGCCCTGTGGGGTAGGAGGCAGAGGACAGTAGAGACCACAAAGCCACAGACATCTTGCCTTGATAGCAAGATGCTGTGCAGAAAGTCCGATGCCTCCAGCAGATGACACAGAACCTAATTTAGACAACTTTCCCACCTGGAGAGGGAAGTCACGACACTTAACCACTGCCTGCTTTGAGGCCTATGAGATAACCATGGGAAATGCTGTAGAAGAGAGATGTCATTTGGATTCAAGAAAGCCTCTGGACTTAGCAGCTACACTTCTCTTTGGTCACTGATGCTTTCCCAAGAGGAAGCATGGAGAAGGAACAGGATATATAGGACAGATGGAGGATGCTCCAAAGGTTTAAGCACAGGAGCCCTTTGGGGCTAGCGGGAGGATTCCATGTGCTTTTGGGAGGTGGCCCCCATGTCCCTCCAGAGTTTCTGGGAGGCTGTACAAGGACGAGGAATTACTCTTAGGTAGAGGGGCCAGCTCCCACAGCCCCAGAACTTGGAGTCCTTGTAGGAAAGCTGAGTGGCAGTGAGTGTGGCTTAGCCTCCCCCATACACACACACACATGAATACACGTCTTCTGTTGCCTAGCTGTGCAACCCTGGCGCACCCTGATCCCTGCACTTCTTCACCAATGGGGCCTCTAACACTAAGACTTCTTTGCTTTTCTTGCTCTCTCAACAGACCTGACAGAGGCTTATTACAAACTTTGCCTTTCTCAAACCCCACGCTCCCTCACCCCTGGACAGGTGTTCTTAACTCCTTTATTGTAAAGCAAAACCATCAGGTCAGAATTGCTCATCTTTCCTCATCGCCTCTAAACGTCTCTATACTCATGGTTTCTATCCTCCCACCCCATCTTCCGTCCCTTCTCCCTGCTGTCCTCCTTCCCCAGGACGCTCAGCCTCTTTTTCCAGGGATTGTCCTGCTTTGGAGAACTCCCTTGCCCCACCGAACCGTTCCCTTGCACCTGGGGAATTTTGGAGTCACTGTCCTATACCCCTTTCTCTACAACAACAAACATGGCATTGTTTCTAGCCTTGTTTGGTTGGTTTATTGACTGTTCGCTGCAAAAGCTGTTACCACCTTCCAGCCCCCATCCGCCCTTACTCTGCTTTTGAGCCACAGTACAAAGGGTTCCCTATCACTGAAGCCCTCGGCTCTGCAGGTCCCGGGGTCTCTTCCTTCAGCCCACAGATTGCTTACCTGCCTTTCCCTGTGGTTCTCACGCCCTTCACGACCTCAGACACTCAGGTGTTCCCTGAATTCCGAGTATGACTCACCTGAGAATCCACAGTGCTCTGAGCCCAGCACCTAATTAGATCCATTGCTGGACCTTGCTCTGTTTTTTAACAAGTTTTCTCTTATTTATTGACCTAACACTGACATAGTACTTAGGACGCACAAGGCAGTCTCTTAAGTGCTTAAAATATTTTAATTGATTTAATCCTCATGACAACACTATGAGATATCCCTGTTTTACAGAAGAGGAAACTAAGGCACAGAGAGATGAAGTAACTTGCCCCAGTCCACAAAGTTGATAAGCGGGAGTCAGGATTTGAACCCAGGCAGTCTTACTCTAGATTTCCAGCTGTTAAAGCCAGGGGTTCATTCCAGTTTCAACCCCTGCTGAGAATTTGCATTTCCACCCCAGATATACTGAATCACAATCTACATTTTAACAAGATCCCCCAGGTGATTCTTACGTATAACTTCCCAGGAACTGGCTAGAAATGCAAACTGGAATGAACCAGTTTGAGGCCCTGTTTAACACTATGCACAGCCGCCTGTGAGGTTGGCTTAATTTGAAAAAGATCAATTCCTGTTCATGGGAGCACTCTGAAGTAACCCAGAGCGGTCCCCACACTGATTTAGTTAAGGTCCAGACACTGTGTCTTGTTTATCTTTGTTTCTTCATTTAGTCATTGAAAGAAAAGAAAAAAAAAAGCCTAGTACTTGACAGGCAATACTGTGTGCTGAGCCCCAAGAGTGGACCAGACAGACTCTGGCTCTGCTCGCACGACACTACCAGTACCTTATAGCAGCTGATAGAGCCTAGTATACAGTAGGAGCTCAACAGAGCTCTGAGGAATAGGGTCACTTCTGTCTTCTGCAGAAAAGCCCCCGACCCTTGGTGGCCCCAGCTCTTCCTTCCCCCAGAGGGGTGACAGCAGCAACGCACAGTTTCACTAGAGGGCGCTGTTCAGTAGCTCAGCCCCAAGGTCTCAATTATGTGCAAGAGGGGAGATTTCAACGGCAAAGTCGGGGTTGTTCAGGGAATCCTAGAGGGTTTTAGAGCTGGAAACAGTCACTCATGTTTTACAAGAAAAGTCAAGTGGTTGCTTTCCTCTGAACAAGCACTAGAACCAGAACCTTGACTCAGTTCAACACACAGGTGGCCACAGCTGATTGCTGTGTCCCTTGGGGGCGCTGAACTCCCCCCTTTGGTCCCGATCCCCCAGCCCAGCGCTCGTCCCTCCCTTCCTGTCTGCTCTGAGGCCACCCCATCCCCTGCCCCCAAAGTCTTGCAGCCTGGGCAAAGTCAAAGGTCTGGTGAGGAAGAAGCAACTCGTTTCAGGCTGGAAGGGGTTGGGGCAAATGGCCAAGGTCAGTCGGCATCAACTGGCCTTGCTAAGCTAAACTACTGGGGACCCAAGGAAGCAGGAAGCATGGCCCCGGCCTGAGGTTGCTTTCTTGTTTATTACAAAGACAGCATATTCCTCAACATCAATTTCAACCTGGGCCCAATCCCCCAGGCACGGCCTGCAAGGCTCTCCAGGGTCTGACCTGGAACCTTCTGGACCTCATCTTCTTCCACTCTGTCCTTACCCTCGCTGCCCCCGGAACACACCTTATCCTTCCTGCCCATTCCTTTGCCAGGAGGTTCTTCTCCTGGACCTGGAGGTACCTGCTTCCTTCTCATCAACCGAGTTCCTGCTCAGACTTCACCCTGCAAAGAGGTCTTCTCCAAACTCTCTGCCAAAAAAACTACCAGCCCAGCCACTGTATCCCCTTGTCCTGCCTTATGTTTCTCAGGGTCAAAGTATAATTTTAAAAAGTTGAAAACACAACTCTCATACAAATATAGAATAATCACAGGTCAAAGGTTTATTAAGTCACGAATGAAGGAACAAGTAAGATGTTAACAATGGTTCCAAGAGCATTTGAGAAACTGGTATTTATGGACATAAAAAAAATATTAAGGTAAGATTGCTAGGTTAGATACACACCCCTGGTGGCGCAGTGGTTGAGAGCTACGGCTGCCAACCGAAAGGTCACCAGTTTGAATCTATCTGCCGCTCCTTGGAAATCCTATGGGGCAGTTCTACTCTGTTCTACAGGGTTGCTATGAGTCAGAATAGACTCGATGGTGGTGGGGTTTTGGTTTTGGTTTAGGTTAGATACAAAAGTGTACTGTTCCAGAGGGTAATAAAAACCATAATCTTTGGGATAACCTTTCCTAGAAATCTACAAGTTATCATGTAACTTCCTAGCATCTGGGCTCTAACAAAATAATAAATAGGTAAGTCAAACATGAAGTCCCTGGGCACTACAAACGGCTTGCCCTCGACTACTAACCTAAAGGTTGGTGGTTTAAACCCACCCAATAGCCCCATGGAATAAAGTCTTGGTAATCTGCTTCTGTAAAGATTACAGCCCAGAAAACCCTACGGAGCAGTCCTACTTTGTAACACATGGGGTCTCCATGAGTCAGAATTGGCTTGACCACAACGGGTTTGATTTCAGTGTTTAAGTCAAACGCAGGCACACCCATTAGAGAAGGAATTACTTTTTGGGTGGTCTCGTTAAATAATACCCCTTCTGACTATGAAAGGACCTACTGTACTCTCTTGCTTTGTTTCTAAGTTCTGGATAATTTTTTCTCAACAATAGCATGCAGTTTGGTGGTTCTGAGATTGTCTTGTGTATTTATTTGTTTATTGCTACTCTCAGCCTAAGGAGCCCCAGTGGCACAATAGTTAAAGCACTCAGCTGCTAACTGAAAGGTTGACAATTGGAACCCACCAGCCGTTTTACAGGAGAAAAAACCTGGCTATCTGCTCCCATAAAGATTCCTACCTAGGAAACCCTGTGGGGCAGCTCTAGTCTGTCCTATAGGGTGGCTAGGAGTCTGAATTGACCTGATGGCACACAATAACAACAGTCTCAACCAACAGAGTAAAAGCTCCACGAAGCCGAAGACGTTCTATCTCAATGACCACTCTAGTCCCAGATCCTACTTCAGTTTCTGGCACAAAGTAGATGTTTAATACACATTTGCTGAATCAATAAATACAAGATATTCTATAATCAAAATTATGTAATTACAATAGCAGCCTCTCGTTGAATGCTTGCTCTGTTCAAGGCAGTACTCCAAGCACTTTATAGGTAATAGATCACATACTTGTCCACAGCAACACTATGGAGAGGTATTTCCACTATTCTCATTTTATAATTAAAGGAATGAGGTACAGAGCAGTTAAGTAACTTGCCCAAAGCCACACAGCTTGTGAACGGTTATTGGTGGTGGTGGTTGCCTTTGGGTCAATTCTGACCCACGGCAACCCCAGGTGTGCAGAGTATAACTGCTCCATAGGGTTTTCAAGGCTGTGATCTTTTGGAAGCAGATTGCCAGGCCTGTCTTCCAAGGTGCCTCTGGGAGGGTTTGAACCATCAAACTTTCAGGCTAGTAGTCAAGCACTGAGGTTAGGTAGACTGGCTCTACAGCCTGTGCTCCTAACCATGGGTACATTGTTACCCATACTGTATGGATTATCTGTACTGTATGATCCTCCAAGAAGGCTCAAATTCCTGTCTGGGGAAGTCAAAGAAGGCTTCCTGGAATAGTTGGAAGGTAAGCCAGACACCTGTCTCACACCAAACCCACTGCTGTGGAGTTGATTCTGACTCATAGTGACCCCATAGGATTTCCAAGACTGTAAATCTCTATGGAAGCAGACTGCAACATCTTTCTCCCGTGGAGCTGCTCGTGGTATAGAACCACTGACCTTTCGGTTAACAGTTGATTGCTTTAACCACCACACCACCAGGGCTCCTTCCCTGTCTCACAGGGCGTACCAATTCCATTTGCCCTGTGCTGTGGTTGCTACACTTGACACATTCCTACCTCCAATCCACCGATGCTCCTACCCTCTACCCCCAGTCCTGGAGGTGGTGTGTGTGTTGCGGGTGGGGTTGGAGGAGTCTGGATGCAGGCACAGCCACTGCCTTCCTTGGCCTTTGTTTTAGGATAACAAGCAGGCAGCCCTCACTGGCTGGGGCCTTCCTTGATCTGGAATGGCCAAGAAACTCTAAGGGAAGAGGATTTGGCTGGTGACACCTGTGCTCAAAAAGTGGCCGCCACATCTCACTCGACAGTCACCTACCAGTGCAGGTTAATGAGAGTGCCGGTGTGCCTGGGGCCCGCAGGGGCAGGTCGGGGAGGAAGCGTTTTAATACTTGATTAGACAGATGATGCGCTGCACCTGGTGAGCTGCCCACCAACCAGGCACATGCTCTTTTCCAGGGCCCGAGCTAGGAAAGTGGACCTGGGCACGTAAGGGTGGGATTCTCTTCTCCTCCTTTCTCACTCAAGCCACCGAGAGGCAATTTCACTGCAGAGGGTCCCAGTTGGAGCTCTCAAAGTGTTTTTTCTGCAGTGTACTGCATGTACCTGCCCCCGGCATGCTAGCCAGACTGGTCTAGCTGGGCCCTGGAGAATTTGGGACATTCTGACCCAAGCACACATTTTAGAACAAAAGGGACTGTAAAGGCATTCGTTTTGCACATTAATTGCAAAACACATGGCATTTCTGTGAGGGCAGAGGGGGTGGATGCTTATAAGGTGCCCCCAATCCTGAAAGACGATGCCCCTGATTCCTTCTCAGCTGCCCCCTGCCTGCATGAGCCTGCAGCCCACCTCCCACCCAGCTCCTCCATCAGAGATGGCCTCCTGCAGGCCTGGAAAGGTTCCATCTCTGCCAGGCAGGCAAACACTCTCCAGAGATTTAGAGAGATAGCCCAGTTCCCATAAGCTTATAAAGAAGGAGAGCGTTGACCAGGAAGTTTCCTTGAGGCAGAGCTGGTAAACCAAAGTATTTGTGGGTCAAATTCTGTTTCCTGTTCTCTGTTACAATGGCCCTTTCTTTAAAAGAAAATGGTGAAACTGGTGAAGACCAAGGTCATTGTCCCATTCTATTTGCTTCAAGGGAGGCAACCCTGCTTTTCAGCAGCTCTTGAACCCCCCTCACAGCTATAACAGTGGTCCCTGGGTGGTGAAAACTGATAACATGCTTGGCTGCTAAATGAAAGTTTGGAAGTTTGAATCCACCCAGCAGTGGCTCGCAAGAAAGGTCTGTCCATCTACTTCCAAGAAATCAGCCATCAAACATCCTATGGGACACAGTTCTACTCTGACACACATGGGGAAGCCATGAGTTGGGGTCAACTCAATATCAATTGGTAGGTGTTATGACAATAACCACGAAGTATCCTCTTGTTCTATTAGAATAACTGCCTCTTGATCCATGTATAGGTTCCTCATGAGCACAATGAAGTGTTCTGGGATTCCCATTCATTGCAATGTTATCCATAATTTGTTATGATCCACACAGTCAAATGCCTTTGCATAATCAATAAAACAGAGGTAAATATCTTTCTGGTATTTTCTGCTTTCAGCCGGAATCCGTCTGACATTGGCGATGATATGCCTGGTTCCTTTTCCTATTCTGAATCCGGCTTGAATTTCTGGAAGTTCCCTGTTGATATACTGCTGCAGCCACTTTTGAATGATATTCAGCAATATTTTACTTGCACGTGATACTAATGATATTGTTTGATAATTTCTGCATTCAGTTGGATCACCTTTCTTGGGAATAGGCATAAATATGGATCTCTTCCAGTTGGTTGGCCAGGTAGGTGTCTTCCAAATTTCTTGGCATAGACAAGTGAGCACTTCCTGTGCTGCATCCATTAGTTGAAACATCTCAATTGATATTCCGTCAATTCCTGGATCCTTGTTTTTCACCAGTGCCTTCAGTGCAGCTTGGACTTTTTTCTTCAGTACCATTGGTTCCTGATCATACACTACCTCCTGAAATGGTTGAACCAATTCTTTTTGTTATAGTGACTCTGTGTATTCCTTTCATCTTCTTTTGATTATTCCTCTGTCGTTCAATATTTTCCCCATAGAATCCTTCACTATTGCACTCAAGGCTTGAGTTTTCTCTCCAGTTCTTTCAGCTTGAGAAATGCTGAGCATGTTCTTCCCTTTTGGTTTTCTATCTGCAGTTCTTTTCACATTTCATTATAATACTTTGTCTTCTCAAGCCATCCTTTGAAATCTTCTGTTCAGCTCTTTTACTTCATTATTTCTTCCTTTTGCTTTAGCTACTCTAAGTTCAAGATCGAGTTTGAGTCTCTTCTGACATCTATTTGCATTCAACTGTGTGGATCATAACAAATTACGGATAACATTGCAAAGAGTGGGAATTCAGAACACTTCATTGTGCTCTTGAGAAACCTATATATGGTCAAGGGCAGTCATTCGAACAGAACAAGGGGATACTGTGTGGTTTAAAGTCAGAAAAGGTGCACGTCAGGGTTGTATCATTTCACTGTACCTACTCAAACTGTATGCTGAGCAAATAATCAGAGAAGCTGAACTCTACAAAGAAGAACAGGGCATAGGACTGGAGGAAAACTCATTAACAACCTGCATTATGCTGATGACACAATCTTGCTTGCTGAAAGTGAAGAGGACTTGACGCACTTACTAATGAAGATCAAAGACTACAGCCTTCAGTATGGATTACACCTCAACATTAAGTAAACAAAAATCCTCACAACTGGACCAATAAGCAACATTATGATAAACAGAGAAAAGATTGAAGTTGTCAAGGATTTCATTTTACTTGCGTCCACAACCAACACCCATGGGAGCAGCAGTCAAGAAATCAAAAGATCCATTGCATTGGGAAAATCTGCTGCAAAAGACCTCTTTAAAGTGTTGAAAAGCAAAGAAGTCACCTTGAAGACTAAGGTGCTCCTGACCCAGACCATGGTATTTTCAGTCGCCTTGTATGCACACGAAAGCTGGACAATGAATAAGGAAGACCGAAGAAGAATTGACGCTTTTGGTGGTGTTGGCAAAGGATATTGAATGTATCATGGATTGCTAAAAGAATGAACAAATCTATCTTGGAAGAAGTACAACCAGAATGCTCCTTAGAAGTAAGGATGGCGAGACTACATCTCACATACTTTGGACATGTTATGAGGAGGGATCAGCCCCTGGAAAAGGACATCGTACTTGGTAAAGTAGAGTGTCATCAAAAAAGAGGAAGACCCTCAATGAGATGGATTGACACAGTGGCTGCATCAATGGGCTCAAGCATAACCACGATTGTGAGGATGGTGCAGGACCAGGCAATGTTTCGTTCTGTTGTACAGATAGGGTTGCTATGAGTTGGAACCGACTTGACGCACCTTAACCACAATAACAGCAATACAACATTACCATTTATGGAGGCCTGCCTTGTGCAAGACACTGTGCCGGGCACTTTACAAACTATGTAATCTTAATCCCCAACAACAACCTGCAGAGTAGAGACCATGTCTCCATATTATAGATGGAGGAACAGAGGTCTAGCCAGTACAGGGCTTGCACATGGTCAAGTTGATGGTAGGTGACAAAGCCAGGGACTTTGAAAGATATTATGGTCATTAGAAGGCTAGTCTTTGCATTTTTTCCTCTGTCTCCCTCCTATGGAGATGTTAAGCATTGTTTTCTCAATGTTGCAGATTTATAACTGAGACACAAAATCAATGTCTTTGGAAAAGAAAACAAATTCCAGCCCTCTCTATTCTCTTTCCTTTAAGATCAAAGGGTAAAGGGCTGTTTGCTCTGCCTGCCACACTCTCCCACCCCATCAAAGGGAGCTGCTGCACTTCCCTGGCTTGGGTTGCATGTAAAATCCCTAGGCAGCACCTGGGTAAGGTGGGGGTTGTAGAAAGGGGAGCTTCTCCTCACACCACTGGAAATCCCAGGGGAGGTAGGAGGGCCAGAACTGGCCTGGAGGCTACTGCCAGGAGGGGTCCTGTCTAAGCCACTCTAGCTGATAGAGTGATAGGCCTACTGCTTCAAGAGACATGGCAGCTCAATCCACAGAGATGGTAGGAGTGCTCCAGGGTGGGGGTGGGGAGCAGCTGGCGGGTGTCCACTCAGCTCTGGGCCCAAGGCCAAGTCCTGTGACTGTCTAATAACTCCCTAGAGAGCTCCTCTTGGAGCCACCGCAGCCTGGGGGCCGTGACATGGTGCCTGTGGGAATGCCCATCTTTTCCACCCTCAGCCTCTCACTGAATGAAGCGGGGCGTATAAATCCTGAGCTTCCTACTCAGAGAATGAGGGTTCCTGCTGCAGTCTTGCTTCCTCTCCTCACCACATTCAGCTTGGCATGGATGTTGTGCCCTACCAGGGCTGTACAACCCATGAAAGGGGCCCTGGTGGTGCAGTGGTTAAGTGCTTGGCTATCAACCTAAGGGTCAACAGTTTGAACCCATCAGCGACTCAGTAGGAGAAAGATGTAGCAATCTGTTTCTGTAAAGATTACAGCCTTGGAAACCCTGTGGAGCAGTTCTACTCTGTCCTGTAGGGTCTCTATGAGTGGGAATCCACTCCAAGGGAACGGGATTTTGTTGTTATTGTTTTGGTAGTTTCCATGAGGAAATCTGCGCATGCTTCTAGGTGTAGCTTGAGACAGTTCAATGGATGGAGCCACTACCTGCTTCGACTTCCTGAAAAATGTTGCTCAAAACAAGCTCATGGTTAGGAAGATGAAGAAAGGTGGGGCGGAAGGGTGTCGATTGGGGTTTTCAGTCAGACAGGAGCAGGGCCAGCTCAGAAGGGCCCCGTGCTGGGTTTACTACTCTCCTGGCGCCATCTTGAAATTCTTAATAATTTTATCTTTGGATTTGTGTTTTGTGAGGTCCTAGGGACAACAGAGAAACCCTGATGGATTAGTGATTAAGAGCTTGGCTGCTAACCAGAATATGAGCAGTTCCAATCCCCCAGGACCTCCTTGGAAACTTATGGATCAGTTCTACTCTGTCCTCTAGGGTCGCTATGAGTCAGAATAGACTCCATGGCAACAGGTGTGGACAACAGAGCATGCGGGGGAGAAGAGATCCTCCCAATCTATGTGTCCACTATCCTTGCTGCTCATTTGCTTGTAATCATCGGAAGCCCTTGAGCGCAGACTTCCGGTGGACCACAGCGTGTGCAAATAAGCGTGTTATGTCTGTGACTGGGTAAGTGTGAACGCTGGAAGCCCTCCAGAGGCCACGCTCTCCTTCCGTTTGAATCAGAACTTGGTTTGACACGAGAGAAGACAATGGCATTCTAAGAAGGAACAACCAAGGTGCCCTATCATATCCTTCCTGACTGAGGTTCTTGGCCAGTTTCAGCCAACCACATACGCTGATAGAAGTTCAGTGAATCCACGTGTGAGTTAAATATTTTTATGTGCATTTAAGGAGCCGCCCCTGGTGACATTGCGGAAACTTTGGTGGTGAAGTGGTTAAGTGCTATGGCTGCTAACCAAAAGATCAGCAGTTCAAATCCACCAGGTGCCCCTTGGGAACTCTATGGGGCAGTTCTACCCTGTCCTATTTGGAATCCACTCGATGGCAACGGGTTTGGGTGGTTTTTGTTTTGTTTTGTTTGTGGCTCAGTGGTTAAGAGCTGGGCTGCTAACCGAAATGTCACATCCATCAGCTATTCCTTGGAAACCCTTTGGGGCAGTTGAACTCTGTCCTTCAGTGTCACTGTGAGTCGGGAATCAGCTCAACAGCGAGTTTGGCCTTTCTTTTGGGGGGGGAGGGTATTTTTTGCACATGCATTTAAAACCGTCATTGCACAATATAAAGAACAGTAAAATTCATGCTAATCATTTAAAATTTTAATGTTTATTAGAATGACAATAAAGAGCAAAAAAAAAAAAAAAAAAACCACCACCAAGACAAGTGGAGAGAGAGAAAACTTTATAATCTAGTTCTTTTAAGGGCACTTTTCCCCTGTTCCTCGAACAGAAGTCCTAGAATAAGCAGAGACTTCTACTTTTACCAAGGCTGGCCTGTGGCCTCCAGGGCTCCAGTTGGGAAGCCGACCCCTGTGTGGCAAGGAGAGCCAGCCCTGTCGGAGGGGCCTTCTACAATAAAGGACGTGGTCAACAGGGCCATACATGTGGCCTTGGGCAGCCCTCTGCTGAGGGACAGGTGCTTGTCCTGGCCTGGCAAGACTGGCTTCTGGCCTGGCTGGCTTCACCTCCTTCCTTTGTAACAAAGTCTGGTGATTTGTCTCTAACAGGAGGTAAAGCCTTCATTTCTGCCTCCTCCCCATTCTGCCTCCACCCCACGTATTTCCTTTGTCTCCCTCCAGTCTCCTTGATTTATAATTGCAAATGCGACTCCCTAAAATCTGATCCGGAGACACAGCTCAGTAACTCTGCAGTAGGTCTTTTTCCTCTACAGAGGGACATCAGTGCCTCAGAAAAAGATGGGCATAAAGCAGATAATGGCAGTATCAAGAGAAAGTGAAATATCCCTTAAAGGATTTTGTTGAATGTTGCTTGTGTGGCTTGTTCGTTTGTTTTTCCAAGAAACACATTTATTACTTGATTTGGTCCCCCTCAAAATCCTGAGGTAGGTGGCACCAAGGACAGTCTTACTGGGAGATGAGGCCACTGAGATGCAGAGAGCCGGGACTACCCAAGGTCACCAGCCAACAAGTGGCAGAGACAAGATGGAAACCCAGCTCTTGGGCCATGCTGTGCGGCCTGCCCCACCTCAGCGTCCAGCACTAGTCCTACCCTAGGGGAGGAGTGTGGTCAGCCCCTCCCTGCACCGCTCCAGGGGATCCCCTGGCTGATGTGGCTGGTAACCCCCAGTGCCCGCGGCTGTACAACTGTGGACAAGACACGTTCCATATCACATGTCCTTCTGTCAGGGAGACTCTCGTAAACTTTCTATTTGGGGCAGATTGAGAACAGCCATTTCATCTGAAAAGCCAACACTGGGTACAGATTAAAATCTAAGTCATGACTAAATTCTTTCCCAGATGTCAGACAGCAGTTAAAATAAGACACTGTCTGCAAAATACCCAACTACTCCACGTCAGAGAAACAGAGCCAAGTCAGTTTTCTTATTTAGGATTTCAAGGTCCTTTGTGTTCTTGGGCACAGGCTGGGTGGTGTCAATGGTTAAAGCTCTTGGCTGCTAGCTGAAAGGTTGAAGCTTCGGGTCCACCCAGAGGCACTGTGAAAGAAGGACCTGGTGATTTACTTCCAAAAAATCAGCTGTTGAAAATCCTATGGAGCACAGGTCTACTCTTGACACACATGGCGATGCCGTGAGTTGAAATCGACTCAAGAGCAACTGGTTTGGTTTGTGCCCTTGGAAAGAGCCCCTGTAATAAAGGAGGGGTTGTCTTTTCCATCAAGGCTGGGATATGAGCTCGAGGAGAGCAGCAGTCTTGCAGGCTTTGCTCTATGCTGTATCCCACATCTAGAACAGTATCTGGCACATAGTAGGTGCACAATAAATGTTTGTGGAATGAATGAATGATTGACTCCCACTGCTTCTAAGTGAGATCCCCAGGCAGCTGGAGGAGGGATCTGGGTTTAGGAGTTCCTCTGCCATCTGACCTCACTTAATCCTCACAAGAGCACTCTGAGGTTGGGGAAACTGGATAGACGGGGAATCCTGGGCTCAGAGGGGTGAAGTGACTTGTCCAAAGTAACACAGTTAATAACCGGCAGGGCTGGGGCTCAAGCCCAGACCGACTGATTCCAGGCTTCCGCCTCCCACACCAGCAACCTTCAAAGGCTCTCAAAGGCTTACACCTTGACTGCACTGGACCTTCTTCTGTCTGCAAGGCGGCCATCTTCGCGCCTAACTGTATGACCCTGGTGGTCTCTGTGCTCCACCTCAGTGCTCATCAGCTGCAGGCAGAAGAGCAATACCCACACATTTCAGGAAAGGAGTAGGGGAGGGCATGTGTGTGTGTGTGAGCGCATGCACGCGTGGTTTTATACATCCAGCCTGTGTTCCCAAGGCAGATGGAAGTCAAGTTCACATTAGTTCATTAATTTATATATATACAGTCCACAAGTGCATATACCCAAACCAAACCTATTGCCATTGAGTTGATTCCAACTCCTAGTGACACTATAGGACAGAGTAGAACTGCCCCATAGGGTTCCCAAGGAGCAGTGAGTGGATTCCAATGGCCAACCCTTTGGTTGGCAGCTGAGCTCTTAACCACTGCAATATCAGGGCTCCCATATGTGTATATAAAGCACTTAAAATCCAACAAACATTAGTTTTGAAAATAGAAATAATTTAATATTTATCTTTATATCCTGGGTATCAAACATGGCTCCTGACATATAGCAGGTTCTTAAACACATTAACTGGTGAATTTATTGGATTTTTCACACGTACCCTGCAGAGTAGTATCAGAGTGCACAAGAAAGAGTGATCCAGCAGTGACTGTACAGCTACATAGCAGTAACCCTTCATGAGGCTGTTCCACTTTTAGCTTATCTTTTACTTGTTTGATCTTGGTGCCAAAGCGTAGGCAGATGTCACTCCCACCGAACAGATGAAAAGCTAAAGCCAAGCAGTGATGTGGTCTGGCCAAGACCTCTGAGCTGTTACACAGTAGAAGCAGAACCAAAGCCAAACAAGGAGTTGTCAGTCCTTTCCGGCACCCCACACTTTGCCCTACACCCTCCTCTCTGCATTTGATCAGGCAGACCTCCAAACCCTACAGTAGAAAAGCTTTTAACAGGCCAAAAAGATGTCCCATTTTTTCATTCTCACAACAAACCACTACCACGAGCAGCTGCCGTGGAGCCAGTTCTAATCCACGGCCACTCATGTGTATCAGAGTAGTACTGTGCTCCATTGGGTTTTCAATGGCTGGTTTTTTGAAGTAGATTGCCAGGCCTTTCTTCCGAGGCACCTCTGGATGGACTGGAACCTCCAGCCTTTTGGTTAGTAGCTGAGCGCATTAACCATGTGCACCACCCAAAGACTCGCTCTCAGCAAACCTCACACCTAAGCTCCTCACACACTTCTGTAGACACACACGTTGCTAGTTTAAAAACAGCCCAGAAAGATAGGCTTCACGAAGGGAAGCATTAGAACCTCAGGGAACCTCAGGGAAATTGCTTCTTTAAATCAAGAAGCAGTTTGTTGTATGTGCCCAGACTATCGTGTAAAAACCTACTTCACCCAGGCATTTCTGGCAGAAGGTGGCATCCAGATCTCAGGAGTCTAGGTGAGGTGAAAACCAGCAGCTATTAATCTGCTGGCCTGTGAGGATGGGGATTGGCAACGCCAGCAGTCAGCGTGCACACGGCTCTCTCTCTCAAGATCACTCTCCCCAGGCAGCTAAAGTTACTGGGGACAACTCCGATGCCCCGGCCCTCAGCCCAGGTATGTGTGAGCCACAGTGGAGAGATCTGTCAGCAGCAGCGTTAAATGCTTTTCTAAAATAAGTTCACTCAGATTTGATGAGCAAAGCAGTCGGCCAGCCATCCTCCCAGAGTGGCAGTCAAAAGGCTTTCTGTCAACAGCGTGAAACACACTTGGAAGGGTAAAAGACCCCTGTCTCTTATACCTCCCCAAGCCAGGAGAGGCTTCTAGCTTGGATGCTTTGGACTGACCTAACTACGCCCCAGGTAACACCCTCCTCCCCTCCCAGCCCCCACCTTGCTGCCCACTGTAGAAAGCGCAGGTACCAATCATTACACAGTTTTTGTAAAATGACCTCATTTTCCTGGGAGTCTGCCAAGTTTTATGCATGTCAAAGAATTATGGGCCAAGAATCCTTCTGGCAGTGATGACGCTCTGTCAGAAAGTGGTAATTTTTGCCAAAGAAAAAGAGGAGGGAGGTGCAGATTGACGGTGCCGAGGACGTGTTGATGGAATAAATGTTGATGTTGATCCTCCTCCCCCAACACACACAGAGCCGGAAACAATGGTCCTTATAATGGAAGTTTGTGTTTTCAGATCCTTCTAGACTTGTTTCTGTCATAGCACTACCCAGGACCATGCTTTGTAGCCCAGCTTTCTGTAGGCACAAGTGAGATGTCCTGTAATCTATGTGACTGGACCGTGCAGTTGTGCAGTGCACAGCCTGTGAAGCCACACTTGGCTGCCTCAGCCATATGTCATTGTACTATCTAGCTGTTGTCCTAGCCTGGCCCCAGCCCCTAGCTCCTAGGCCCTCACCCTACCCAAGGCTGTACCACAGGGTACACAATGTGTCTTATTCATTTCGGACATCCATAGCACCTCCAACAGTGCTTACATGTATAGTACATCCTCAGTAAAAGTTTCTGGCGTGACTTGCAGGTTTTAAAAAAGGATGGATAGGCATATACTTTCTCTTTTCAAGTGCTTAATAAGATTAAACTGAGTTAAGCTGTGGTTAAAAGCAACCTTTCTTTGAAGAGATCAAGTTGACACAACTTTAGCTAGACTAACCAAGAAAAAAGAGAGAAGACTCAAATTCCTAAAATCAGGAATGAAAGAAACATCACTATAGACCTTACAGAATAGGAAGGATTATAAGGGAATACTGTGAACAACTGCAGCTGGGTGGCGCAGTGGTTAAGTGCTCTGCTGTTATCCAAAAGGTCGGCAGTTCGAATCCACCAACCACTCCTTGGAAACCCTGGGGGGCAGTTCTACTCTGTCCTATAGGATTGTTATGAGCCAAAGTTGACTCGACGGCAACGGGGCTTTTTTTTTTTTTTTTAACGGACCATTGTACTTTGGCTCTCATGGAATTGTTTTAATTTTCTTCAGCTTCAACTTGAACTTGCATGAGAGCAATTGAAGGTCTGTTCCACAGTCGACCCCTGGCCTTGTTCTGACCGATGATACTGAGCTTCCCCATAGTGGCTTTGCACAGATGTTGTGTATTTGATTCCTGCTTATTCCAGCTGGTAGGGTCCACTTGTACACTCCTCATTTATGTTGTTGAAAAAGGTATTTCCAATGAATAGGTCATTGGTCTTACAAAATTCTATCATGTGATCTCCAGCATCATTTCTATCACCAAGGCCATATTTTCCCACTACTGATCCTTCTTCATTATTTCCAACTTTCGCCTCCCAATCACCAGTAATTATCAGTGCATCTCGATTGACTGTTTGATGAATTTCAGACTGCAGAAGTTGGTAAAAATCTTCAATCTCTTCATCTTTGGCATTAGTAGTTGGTGAATAAGTTTGAATAACAGTCGTGTTAACTGGTCTTCCTTATAAAAAAACAAAAAAAAATTTTTTTTTTTTTAGACGTATGGATATTATTGTATCACTGACAGCACTGTACTTCAGGATAGATCTTGAAATGTTCTCTTTGACAATGAATGCGACACCATTCCTCTTCAGTTTGTCATTCCCAGCATAGTAGACTATATGATTGTCTGATTCAAGATGACCAATACCAGTCCATTTCAGCTCACTAATGCCTAGGATATTGATCTTCAAGTGTTCCATTTCATTTTTGACAACTTCCAATTTTCCTATATTCATACGTCGTATATTCCACATTCTGATTGTTAATGAATGTTTCCAGCTGTTTGTTCTCGTTTTGAGTCATGCCACATCAGCAAATAGAGGTCCAGAAAGCTTTACTCTATCCACGTCATTAAGGTTGACTCTGCTTTGAGGAGACAGCCCTTCCCCAGTTGTATTTTGAACGCCTTCCAACCTGAGAAGCTAATATTCCAGCACTATACCAGACAATGTTCCATTGCTATTCATAAGGTTTTCACTGGCCATTTTTTTTCAGAAGTAGATTGCCAGGTCCATCTTCCCAGTCTGCCTTAGTCTGGAAGCTCCGCTGAAACTTGTCCACCATGGGTGATTTGCCACATTGAACGCTAATGACTGAAGACCAGACAGGTTATGGGATGACTTCAAGGACATCATACATGAAGAAAACAAAAGGTCATAAAAAAGACAGGAAAGAGAGAAAAGACCAAAATGGATGTCAGAAGAGACTCTGAAACTTACTCTTGAATATAGAGTAGCTAAAGTGAATGGGAAAATAATTAAGTAAAAGATCTTAACAGAAGATTTCAAAGGGTGGATTCAGAAGTCAAAGTTAAGTATTACAATAAAATGTACAAAGACCTGGAGTTAGAAAGCCAACAGGGAAGAACATGCTCAGCATTTCTCAAGCTGAAAGAACTGAAGAAAAATGTAAGCTTTTCCTTGGCAAAGTAGAGGGTCAGCAAAAAAGAGGAAGACCGTCAACGAGATGGATTGACACAGTGACTACAACAATGGGCTCCAACATATCAACAATTGTGAGGATGGCACAGGACAGGGCGGTGTTTTAATCTGTTGTACATAGGGTTGCTATGAGTCGGAACTGACTCGACAACACCTAACAACAACAATGAACAATTGTATGCCAACAAATTAAATAACCTAGACGAAATGGACAAATCCCTGGAAACACATAATCTGACTCAGAGAGAAATGCAAACGTAATTCAGTGCTAAATTACACGGTTCAGAGGAGAAGTTATACAGAAATTTCTCAGAAAGGGAGGACTGGACTCCACATGGAAGATTTCTTTTGAAATCTCTTTCTATTCCAGGTCTGTTGCTCTTGAAAGACACAATAATATTCAAGGAGTCCCCATATGGGACTCTGCCCTAGACTAGATGCTTTGAATATATTTTCTCATCTTATCCCCACCACAACCCTATGAGATAGAAAATTATTGTCCCCTTTTTACAGATGAGAAAAACTGAGGCTCAGAAAGATTCAGAAACTCTCCCAAGGGCACACAGCTGGAAGTCAAACCCAGATCACCTGGCCCCAGAGCCCAGGCCTCTTCTGTCCCGTGGTTCTCAATCTGTACCCCTCCCTGGCATACCCTAGGAGCAGGACACAGACCTGTGGGGAAGGCAGACCACCTCAGCGCTGAGTCTCATGGTGAAGTGGGTTATGCCTCCCTGGGACTTGATTATCAGTGGCTCAGGAGTAGGGGACAAGAGATTGATGTGCTCCGTAGGTGGACGTGCCCCCAGTGAGAATCTCAGCGCCAAGCTGCCTCTTCAGGCTAAGGAATGAGCCAATTAAACTGAAGGAAGAGGAGGCAGAATCTCCATGGGGAGAGAGAATAGGATGAAGAGAAGCTGAGAGGCAGAAACACCAACCATGACCCAGGCCTACTATGGAGGGCTGACACCCAGGAGTCCCCCAGTGAGCCAGTCAGGGTTCTGCCCTGGACCTGACCTCTCCCTTCCCTCAGCCTGGGCTCTGGCTGACTCAGGGGGCCGAGTGCATCCCCTTTCTGCCCAGGGTGCACCATGCTTCCTGCTCGCCCCTCCCCTCCAAGGGACACAGGGAACATGCCACGGGCAGTGACAGAATGGCTACCTCCCGGGGCCAGACCCCACTGACCATAAGGCAGGCTCTCCTGTGCTTCTTGTTTTCTGTTGCTGGAAGGTGCTGGTTTCCAGTTCAGCATCAACTATCTTTCCTCCTGCTCTCTCCGCCCCCTGCCCTGTCAAGACATCAACAGCCAAGGTCAGCATCCTGGCCCTTCAGTTGTCTGAGGTGATCCATCTGTTTTATTCCCCTTACCTTCACAGACTTGGTATTGTTATTTATTGTTGTTATTCTTCAAAGCAGTTTGCAATCTTAAGAGACCTTTTGCTGAGGCTTCTACTCCCTCCTGCCCCCCCTCCCACCCCCCAGTACTGTTAGGAGGCAGCTTTTGTTATTCTTTAGAATCTTGGCGTCTTCAAGTTGAATGGGACCCTAGAGGTCATCCGGGCCCTTCACTTCCCAGAAGAGGGAGGTGAGCCCAGATTGGTGAGTGGCTTTCCAAGAATCCTGTAGTGAATTCATGGCAGCTCAGGATCTGCCATGGGAAATTCTTGGGGTTTCCATCTATAAAATGAGACAATTTCCCTAAAACACGTGGCAGTGCCTATCCTGCCCCTGACTTCCCTGTGGGGTCAGGCGTGATGGGGCAGGCCAAGCATTCAGCCTCGGCATTGGACAGAGCTGGGCGTGGTTCCCTCCAGCTCTACCTCTTATTGGCTGTAGGGGGCTCACCACTGAAGCTTGGGGGACCCAGACAAGAGCAGAAGTGAAGGCCCCCTTGCCATATGTCTCAATATTAAAAAGTTATATATAATACAAATAAAGATAACAAAGTGCTGAATAGCTCTACCCTCTAACCCTGACAAATATGCTTTCATAAAGACCTGGAAGGCCAGCTTTGATTTAGAATTCTCAGATTCCTTGGAGTTCTGCCCGGATATGCTGGAATGAGGATACCTTGTCCCTAGCCTCCTCCCCTGCCCATGCCTGACCTCCCCTCTCTTCATACCCCCTGCCCCCAGCTGTGTCCTTATAAGGGACCTTACATGACAACTTACCCCACACACCCTGTGAACAGCACCCCCTTGGCCACTCCTGAGGCCTGAAGGTGCACACACGGACATCCCATCCAGGAGAGAGGCCCGTAGGGGCCTTGAAAGGAGGCTTGGGGCTGTCTAGGCAGGAAATCCCAGATCCCAGGCCCCTGAGCATGTATAGTAGGGGGTACACAGGCTCAGGGTAGACACATCTCCTTGTCCCTGGGGACCCTTGGGGAAGAATGTGGCCAGAGGAGGGCCCTAAAGCATGGGACCCACAGTAGGGGTCCTGCTTGCCCAGGGCTAAGGGGTTCTGACCATGAGATTTCAGGCATGCATCGATTTCCTTGCCCATAAAAATAGGAATAACATTACCTGTCTTAAGAGTTGCTTTGGGGGTTAAATAAGATACTTTTTATTAAAAACCTGCATAGAGTAAAAGGTGTTCAATAAATGCTCATTTTCTTCTGACCCTCCTGGTACTTCTCTATTCTTCTCTTCCTTTCCCTCCTCACCCGATCCCCCCCACATTCCCAGCCTTGCCTGTTCTTTCCTTTTGCTCTAAAGCCCATGTCTTAGTCATCTAGTGCTGCTATAACAGAAATACCACAAGTGGATGGCTTTAACACAGAGAAATTTATTTCCTCACAGTAAAGTAGGCTAAAAGTCCAAATTCAGGGCATCAGCTCCAGGGGAAGGCTTTCTCTCTCTGTCGGCCTTCTCCTCAATCTTTCCCCAGACTAGGAGCTTCGCTGCACAGGGACCTTGGGTCCAAGGGATGCGCTCTGCTCCCAGCGCTCTTTCTTGGTGGTATGAGGTCCCCAGCTCTCTGCTTGCTTCCCTTTCCTTTTTATCTTTTGTAAGATAAAAGGTGGTGCAGGTCACACCCCAGGGAAACTCCCTTCACAGTGGAGCAGGGATGTGACCTTAGTAAGGGTATTACAATCCCACCCTAATCCTCTTTAACATAAAATTACAATCACAAAATGGAGGACAACCACACAATACTGGGAATCATGGCCCAGCCAAACTGACACACGCATTTTTGGGGGGACATAATTCAATCCATGACAGCCCACATGGGGCTGGGTTTGCCAGGCCTGACTACAGGGCCTTGAGAAGGGGTCACTCTCCACCTCCACCCCCCGCCCCCGCCGCCATCCTCGGTTTCAGGAAAGCCACGATATTCTACTTGGAGCTTTTTTTCCATTTAGAAAGTATTCTTTGGTTTTTCTGATTTTAAGGAAAGAGAGATGCTGAGGTTTACAGAGTGGGTTTGAAACCTTCTATTACTCTCTTGGTTGCTGATGAAAAGTTTAGAAAAGGCCTTTGGGTGCCGACCAGAAATGCTTGGCTTTTCTTTGGCAGAAGCTGGATTTCCTGTGAGCTGTCAAGCATGGCATGGAGCACAGCCCCCAGAGGTTCACATTTCACTCCCTCTGGTTCTGAAATGGATGAAAGACGCTGCGTTGTCTTGCCATCCTCTGCAAAGAGGAGCACAACTTGCTCCTGCAACTTGCTCCCGGTCTGTATGGACTGATGGTGTATGGGGGATTCAGGTGCTGTCAAGTTAAGATCTCTTTTCAGAGCACTCCTTTCTCCAAAAAGCCCTTTCAGGAAAAGCCTGGAAGCATCTCATCTTCGTTTCTTGTAACTTAAGCCTGTTCGTGTGTTGTTGCCGGTGTGCAGACAGAGAAGCTCAGCCTTAATGCCTCCAAACGAGCCTGGGTTACAGGTCAGGCCTCCCATTGGTCTCATGTCCCTCCACCCCCCTTAGCTCCTCCTCCATGTCCTGTCTTGATCTTTGATGTTGGTTCACTTAGAGAGAGAAACTTGTCTTTGGTATTAATAACATTTTTTCAAATCTTGCTTGTCCCACTGCATGTAGTTAAGGAGGAATGAAGTTTCACCTCCAGCCCCTCAGACTTGTCCGTTGTTCAGTTTTCACTTGTTTAGGATCAGGGTGAGGAATCTAGGATCTGGAAGAAGTGGTGGAAAAATGGATAAAACAATGAAGTTGCTTTCTGTCTTAGTTATCTAGAGCTGCTATAACAGAAAAAACGTAAGTGGGTGGCTTTAACAAACAGAAATTTATTCTCTCACAGTTAGGAGGCTAGAAGTCTAAAATTCAGGGCACCAGCTCTAGGGGAAGGCTTTCCCTTTCTTTTGGCTATAGGGGAAGGTCCGTGTCTCCTTTCAATACCTGTGGGCCCAGCATTCCTTGGAGATCTCCATGTGTCTTGGCATCAATCTTCCCCGGGTCTAGGAGGTTGTCTGAGCAGGGACCCCGGGTCCAAAGGACACGCTCCACTCCCGGCTCTTCTTTCTTGGTGGTTGGAGGTCCCTCTCTTTGCTTGCTTGTTTAATCCCTTTTATATCTCAAAAGAGATTGACTCAAGGTACAACTTAATCCTGTAGCTTGTATCCTGCCTCATTAACCAAACTGCCTCTAATCCTGCCTCATTAACATTGTAGAGGATAATCATAGGATAACTAGATCACAAAATGGAGGATAATTATGTAATACTGAGAATCATAGCCCAGCCAAGATGATACATTTTTGGGGGACATAGTTCAATCCATAATACTTTACTTTTATGAAATGTTTTCTATGAGTAGGGTTAATGCGTGTTCTGCTCCAACTTCCACCCAGTTCTATATCCATCTTGTTTCCCCATCTTAAAATGCACTTTCCTTTGAGGTATATGTTATATAAGGAGTCTGGGTGGTGCAGCCAGTTTGCAATCACTTGCTAACCTAAAGATTGGCAGTTTGAACCCACCCAGCAGCTCTTCAGAAAAAAGGCCTGGCAAACTACTTCCGTAAAAATTGTTGTTCTCGTTGTTGTTATTGTATGCTGTTAAGTTGCTTCTGACTCATAGTGACCCTAGAGGACAGAGTAGAAATACCCAGTAGGGTTTCCTAGGCTGTAATCTTTACAGGAACACATTGTCAGGTCTTTTCTTCTACGGAGAGGTTGGTTCGAACCACCGACCATAGTGCAGCCAAAAAAACCCTATGGAGCAATTCTCCTCTGTAACACATGGAGCCGCCCTGAGTCAGGAGCCAACCCAACAACAGCTAACAACAGCAACAACATTATATGTTATAAGCAATTCACAATCACTCCTATCTTGATTTCACTCATTGAGCACCTACTAAGTATAGGCACTCAGCAGGATGCAAATTTGTGAGCCATGTCCTCTGCTGCTAAGTCTTTAAATCAATCTTGTTCTTGCTGTTGAGACATTTGTGTTCTTCCCTTGTGACTCTGAGTCAGTGGTCCTTTCCTGGAAGCAGAGATGTTGTCTATGCAGCTCTTCGTACATTTGAATAAGAAGGTATTCACAGAGCGAGTACTCTGTACCCAGCCCTGGGTAGCCAGCACCATGGAGATACAAGGCAAGGTTAAGTCAGGAGCATTTCCAGCAATATAAGACAGACGATCATATGTAAATAAACGCAAAATTTTGTAGACAGGTGATTTTTAAGCTTTGATTAACAAGGTTTAAATTTTCCCATTACAGTATCTACTAAAGCATAGCTTAACATACACTTATCCTAAACTAAAAAACAAACAAACCTGTTGCTGTCGAGTTGAGCCTGACTTATGGTGACCCCATGTGTTTCAGAGTAGAACTGTGCTCCACAGGGTTTCCAGTGGCTGTGATCTTTTGGAAGGAGATCACCAGGCCTTTCTTCCAAGATACCTCTGGGTGGATTTCAACTGCCAACCTTTGAGCTATTAGCTGAGTGCTTAACCTTTTGTGCCATCCAGGCACTATATATACACATATATCCTAAGACCTTAGTATATATGCAGCGGAACTCTGCACATATATTCATCAAAAGACACCTAGAGCAACATTCAAAGCAGCACTGTTTGTAATAGTTCCGTATTGGAAATGACCCAAATGCCCATGACATTTGGTAGAAGGGATAAATGAATTGTGATATAATTAAATATTGGGATATTAAACAGCAACAAAAATGAACAATTTACCTGAATATGGAATAATATGGATGAACTTCACAAAAATAATGCTTAGTGAAAGCAACCAGAAGCCAAAACATGTACCTATTTTTCCATTTATATAAAGTAGAAAAACAGGCAAAAGTATTCTATGCTCTTAGATGTCACGACAGCGGTTACTTTTGGCAGGTAGTGACAGGAAAGGGGCATGAGGGAACTTAGGGGACTGGGGATATTTGGTCTCTTGATTTGGATGCTGGCTACGTCAGTCTGTTCAGTTTCTGAACTTTCATTGGTTCACTTTTCTGTCTAGATATTATACTCTAATAAAGAGTTTTAAAGATCCACCAATTGAAAAATAGCTAGAACTCTGAATTAAAACTGAAGAAAAAGACTCTTAGACCTGATTCTGATTACTGATCACACCTTGGGCAAATCCATATCTATATGCTTCAGTTTTTCCATCAGGGAAATGAAGAGAAGGCAGGCTTCTTATGCCTCCTGGTGAGATGTTTTATATGAAAGAAGCCCGGCATACAAAGTAGCCATGGGGCTTCTTTGTGTTATTTCCCTGGCAATTTTGGAAGCCAAGTATTGATTAAACTTTTATTTTGTAAAATCTGACCTTCTCAGTGTTGACTCTGACTTGGTCTTTGAAGCATGCCTTCCTTTCACTGCTAATTCTCTATGGCTCCTCAATCTCACAGAGTATTTCCTCAATCTATATGTCTTACCTTATAACATTTTGGTATTTGGCCTCAAAAATATCAAATGAAATATGGCACCTTCTGAGAATAGGGAAGCTTCTTTTGTTAGGGTCAGGTGATACACACACGTGAACACTAAAGGTGGTGCCTGTGAGAGGGAGTACCAAACAGGACCCCTTTGCCACTCTAAAATTCAGGACTGAGTCTTAGAAATTGTGGCTTGCTCAAGGCTGGCTTTGGCTTCTTCCTACTTCCCCGTTTCTGCAGGCTGCCCGACCTTGCGGGGGCGGTGTCCACCTCCTGCCCTGCCGTTCACCAGCTGCTGTGATCCCAGGTGCTCCTAGCCTGTGCCTTCTCATCCCCATCTGTTCTCATCTACCCATCCCAAAGGAAAGCACACAGTATACATCTTTAACTGATGACAGTCCAGGACTGTCTAAGGACAAGTGGAAGTCCCTGGGTGGTGGAAACAGTTAACACGTTTGACTGCTAACCGGAAGGTTGGAGGCTTTAGTCCAACCAGCAGAACCTAGGAAGAAAAGCCTGGAAAGCTACTTCTGAAAAAAGCAGCCACTGAAAACCCTGTGGAACACAGTTCTACTCTGACCACTTGGGGTCAACATAAGTTGGAATTGACTCAGTGACAACTTCACGTTTAGCATGAGAACTTGACACTATTTCTCCACTCCTGCCTGGCCTTTGTGTTAATTTATTTATATATTTACTTCTACGTATTGTATAAACTCTACACCGTTACTAATTTTGCTCAAACAGATATCTTCCAGAGAGATTTAGATGATTAAAAAAATCTTGTTGTTTACTCACAAAGATGTCACCTTGAAGGCTAAGGTGTGCCTGACCCAAGCCATGGTGTTTTCAGTCGCCTCATAAGCATTTAAAAGTTGGACAATGAAAAATGAAGACTGAAGAAGAATTGACATCTCTGAATTGCAGTGTTGGCAAAGAATATTGAATATACATACCATGGACTGCTGAAAGAACGAAACATTCTGTCTTGAAAGAAGTACACAGCCTGAATGCTCCTTAAAAGCAAAGGATGTCAAGATTATGTCTCACATACTTTGGTCATGTTATGAGGAGGGATCAGGACCTGGAGAAGGACATCACGTTTGGTAAAGTAGAGGGCCAGCAGAAAAGAGGAAGACCCTCAACAAGATGGATTGACACAGTGGCTGCAACAACGGGCTCAAGCATGACAATGATTGTGAGGATGGCGCAGGACTGGGCAGTGTTTTGTTCTGTTGTACATAGTTTTTTACATAGGGTCGCTATGAATCAGAACCGACTCGACGGCGCCTAACAACAACAACAATTATTTATCCACATAGCTATCATTTTCAGTGCTTTTCATTCTTTTGTATAGATCCATATTTCTATTTGGTGTTTTCTTTCTACCTGAAGGACTTCCTTTAACATTTCTTGTGGTGCAAGTCTACTTTCAGGTTTTGTATGTCTGAAAAATTCTTTATTTCACTTTCATTTTTTGAAAAGTATTTTTGCTGGTTATAGAATTCCCGTTTGATGTTTTCTTTCTTTCTTTTTTCCTTCAGTACTTTAAAGATGTTGCTCCACTGTACTCTTGATTGCATTGTCTCCAGACAGAATAATTGCCATCACTCTCATCTTTGTTTCTTTGTGCACCTTGTCTTCTTTCTCCGGATGCTTTTAAGAATTTCTATCACTGGTTTTGAGCAATTTGATTATGATATGCACTGGTGTAGTTTTCCTCATGTTTTTTGTACTTAAAGTTTGTTGGGTTTCCTGGATATGTGGGATTATAGGTTTTGTCAAATTTAGAACATTTTTGGTGACTTTTCCTGTTCCACTTATATTGTTGTTGTTTTTAGCTGCCATTGAGCTGGCCCCCAACTCGTGGCAACCCTGTGTACAATGGAGCAAAACACTGCCTGGTCCTGCACCATCCCGGTGATTGGTTGCTGATTAGACTGTCCGCTTGTATTAGACTGTTCAAAATTGTCCCGTAACTCACTGATGATCTGTTCATTTCTGTTGTTGTTGTTTGGTCCTTTTTTTTCCCTCTCTGTGTTTCGTTTTGGAAAGTAACTCTTACCATGTCTTCACATTCACTAATCTTTCTTCTCCGTGTCTAATCTGCCATTAATACAATCTCAGGCATTGTATTTTCATCTCTAGAAGTTTGATTGGAGTCTTTTATATTCCCTAAGTTACCACTTAACTTGTTCAACCTTTCCTTTAGCTTCTTGATCATATGGAATACTGTTTTTATGAATGTTCTTCTCTGCTGACTCTAACATTTGTGTTGGTTCTGGGCTGGTTTCAATTGATTGACTTTTCTTGTTAGGCGAACCTGCAGCAGAGCCCCATATAGGATTAATTATTCAACATTTCTCAGGCAACAATCTTCCTGGGTATTCTGCTCAGTGCCCTGTGAATTACGAGTTTTCTCAGTCTGGCTTCTGGCAACAGGCACTATTTTCAACTTTGTGTGACCTTCGAGGATTGTCTGTCTAATCTGTTAGGGTGGTTCGTTGTCTGGCCTTGGGTAGTCTCCTCATACATACATGCTGACCAGTACTCAAACTGACTACTCTGCAGACCTCTGGAGTTTTCTCTTTGTGCACCTGTCTCCTCTCTAGCACTCTGCCCTGTGAAATCTAGTTATCTTGGCCTCTTTGAAACCTTGGCTCATCTCAGGAAGATCCTCAAGCTTCCACCTATGTCCCCCTTCCCTGCACCACAGCCTGGAAACTCTCTCCAGGCAGTAAGATGGCATTATTGTAGGGCTCACCTAATTTGTTTCCCGTCTCTTGGGGATCATTGACGTTCATTGCCTGTTGTCCAGTGTCTGATCTAAGATAAAGGGAGTTTCCCTGGGGATGTGGAAGGGAAGCAAGCAGAGAGTTGGGGACCTCACACCACCAAGAAAATAGCACCAGGAGCAGAGCATGTCCTTTGGGCCAGGGGTCCCTGCACCTGAGTAGCTCCTTGACCACGGGAAGATTGAGGACAAGGACCTTCTTCCAGAGCCAAGAGAGAAAGAGAGCCTTTCCCTGGAGCCAATGCCCTGAATTTGGACTTGTAACCTACTAGACTGTGAAGAAATAAATTTCTCTTTGTTAAAGCCATCCACTTGTGGGATTTCTGTTATGGCAGCACTAGATGACTAAGACAGAGGTCAAATTGATTCTCACTCATAGCAACCCCATAGGGTTTCCAAGGCTGTAAATCTCTACAGAAGCAGATTGCCCCATCTTTCTCCCACGGAACCACTGGTGGTATTGAACCAGTGACCTTTCGGTTAGCAGTCGATCAGTTTAACCACTGTGCCAGTAGTTTTAATTTTTTTTTTGTTCAGGTAATAAACATGATAAAAAAAAGTAGTTGAAAATATAAATAACACTGTGTCTTGAGTACTTTTTCCATGTTAATTAATATATGCTGGGGAGGGAGGAGGATTGTCCTTCTGCCTTTCAGTACTCCTGCCACGGCCCGTCGAGGGGGAAGCTTCCAGCCCCCTCCCCCCAGGGCGTGTTAGTGGGAACATATCCACCTGTTCTCTCTCTCATACTCACACTCTTCTCAAGAGGGCAGAAGTAGCTATTCTGGTAAAGCCAGTGTGGGGCCACACTTTGGTAGTGAGTGGGTTTAAAGGGTTAAAGGTCACATCCTGTGGGGAGGACTCACTTGACCTATCCTTGCCTTCCTGTCTCCATGTGGTAAGGTCACATGGAGCCAGCCTCTTTTTTCTCTCCCCTTTGCAGAAATTGGGTGAGTAATCTATGAATCCAGCTGGGAAACTGGACTCAGAGTCAGTAGGTCCAGCTCTCCCCATAATCAGGCTCTAAGGTCTTTATCCAAGAAGAGTGAGGGGCTTCACTCTGGCTTCACATCCAAGTCTTTTTCTCCCCACCAACTGATACAGGAGAGTCCTGCATTGGGGGTTATTGGCTGCTTGCCTGGTTAGTAATAATCGAAAAGTTAAATTGACTAGTCAATTCCCTATTGTACATTTAACTTTTCAATTTCTCAGTATTATAATCCACACTGTAGTCATTATTTTTATCCATATGTGTTTTCACAATTATTTATTTTCCTTGGAATAAATTCAAAGGTTGAACTGCTGCTGGATCAAAGGATATCAAGACCAGTATTTTCGAGGTTATTTATTTTCTTATAGGTACCATTCCTAGCACTTAGAGAAGCTTTTGCCAGCTGAATAATGGTGCCTATGTCTAATCCGGAGCCCTGGTGGTGCAGTGGTTAAGACCTCAGCTGCTAACCAAAAGGTTGGCAGTTTGAATCCACCAGCCACTCCTTGGAAACCCTATGGGGCAGTTCTACTTTGTCCCGTAGGGTTGCTATGAGTCAGAATCAACTTGAAGGCAGCGGTATGTCTAATCTTGAGTCCACATAGTCAGGTTTCCCTCAGACATGGATAAATAATCCAAAGATTCTACTCAGTTACGCTGTGGTAGACAGGCCATTTTTAAACATCAAAACATAAATAGTTACAAATCAGTTTTTACAGTAAAAATACTCCACTTTAAACAAGACTTAAAGGCCTGTGAACTTGTAGCAAAACTGAAAGAAACACAGACTTCGGTTCATCGTGCTGCGTTTCATGTTAACCCAGCTGCAGCGTTTAATCCAGGTTGTCCCTCAAACCCAAGTAGAAGGGAAGCTTCTAGCAACTTACTAGTATAAAAATAATCTTATTGGAAATATATGTATTTTTTAAGGTCTAAAACTCAAAGGTTTTAGGGAAGGTTGACATCCAAATCTCTTTCATGTGGTGTTCTTTTTGCTTTTTTATTTCTCTGTAATGGATTCACTCCTAACTGTCTGCTTAGGATTTTCCCAAAATGAGCTACACTTGCCATCACTGATTCCATGCCTCTGCCTGTCCTCTCCCTCAGGGCAAACAGAAAGGGAGACACAGAAGGGTGGCCAGGCCATTTCCCACCCCCAGGGCCTAGCACAGTGCCTGGCACAGAGCAGACACTTGTAAAAGTTTATCCAGCTTCTTATGCTAAACACGGTGAACACAGCCACAGGCTGAGACCTCAGGGGTGTATATTTCTGACAAAGACTTATCCTGTTAACTAATCCTGAGCAACATCCTGACTTTTTTCCTGTTATGGATTGACCTGTGTCCCCCAAAAATATGTGCTGTAAATCCTAACCTCTATCCTGTGGTTACAATTCCATTTGGGAATGGGCTGTCTTTATTATGTTAATGAGACAGGATTAGTGTAGGGTGTATCTTGAGTCAATGTCTTTTGAGAAATAAAAGGGATTAAACAAGCTAGTTAGGAGAGAGATGCCAAGACATGTGGAGATCTCCAAAATACCAGGAAGCAGAAGCTGAAGAGACTAGGACCTTCCTCCACAGCCGACAGAGAGAGAAAGCCTTCCCCTAGAGCCTGCATGCTGAATTCAGACTTCTAGCCTCCTAAACTGTGAGAAAATAGACTTCTGTTTGTTAAAGGCATCTACTTGTGGTATTTCTGTTACAGTACCACGTGATGACTAAGGCAGTTCCCTCGGGGAGCTTGGTCTTGAGTGCTGAGACCACATTACAGGCACAGTGTAAAAATGTTTTCCAAAGTGCATTTTTGTTAGGAGAGCCACAGACACTTACGGGAAACAGCACCCCAAGATGACTACTTCTAGGCCCAGGAAACCATAAGCTCCCATGAAGACCTGAATCATAAACAGAAGCTGGGTAGGGCACCAGGGGTCACTTAGGGGGTCACTCCATTCTACCCACCCCTCTCGAGCCAAGAATCACTGCTGGTCCACGGAACAAGGGAAAGAGCCCAGGGGCCAATTCCACCAGAGCTGGGCATCCACGGTGAACATAGGACAGTGTGGGAAAGCATCCAGGATACTCAGTAATGCAGAGGGGGTGGGGGAAGAGAAGTAACGGAGGCCAAGGAGCCGGGACACTGGAGCCCTCAGTGAAGGGGAATTGTTTTCTCTGCCAAGATGGTGAGAAGTAACCTCATAAGGCTGACTGATCTCTCTTGGTCTCCTCCGCTGTCTCACTTCCTCTGCTTTCTCTTTAAACACTCCTTGCTCTAAGCTTTCTCGCTGGCAATCCCTTTGGCATTTCCACAAGGGCTCTGGCATGCCCAAACAGAATCCATCCCGGGTCTGCTCCTGAGCCTGAGACCCTGACCGCCCTGGACTCACCCTCATTAGAATCTTGGTCCTGTCTGGCTCTCCTCTGTCACACATCTGACACCAGCTTCATCAGACTGGCCCTTCTCTTCATCCCAGCTGCACCTGCCTTGGTGAAGACCTCATCGCTACCCCTGGACCATGCAACCTTCTCCACACCATTCTCCTGGATTCCACCCTGCCTTCTGACTTGGATATCACACTGTTGCCATGGTTACTTATAAAACCCCAAGTCTGACAATACCCTCCCCTGCCCCCGCCTGCCCTGCCGGCCTTTAGTGCAGCATTCACCATGTACTGCTCAGTGCAGAAATCAGAGGCATAATGTGAATATCCTGTGTTAAAGTTTTCCATGTTGCTTCAATATTTGTACCTGGCACTTCTTTTTTATTAGTCCTGTGGCATCTCAGGAAGCACTGGTAGTGTAGTGGTCAAGTGCCACAGCCGCTAACCAAAAGGTTGACAGTTCAAGTTCACCAGGCGCTCCTCAGAAATTATGGAGCAGTTATACTCTGTCCTCTAGGGTTACTATGAGTCAGAATTGACCTGACGGCAACAGGTTTGGTTTTGGTTTTTGGTTATAGCATCTCAAAAAGGTCCCTTGCTGGCACAAACGGTTTACACTTGACTACGAACCTAAAGGTTGGCTGTTTGAACCCACCCAGCAGCACCATGGAAGAAAGGCCTGGCATTCTGCTTCCGTAAAGATTACAGCCATGGAAACCCTGTGTGGCAGTTTTACTCTGTAACACATGAGGTCGCCATGAATCAGAATCAGCTTGACAGTGACAGGTTTTTTTTTTTTTTTTAAATAGCATCTCAGTCTTCTCAATTCCAATAGTTATTCTCCTTTTTCAGAGTTTTTTGTTCATCTTTATTGTGGAGTTTCAGATCTGCCTTGCGGTCTATCTCTTCTCTCCTTTAAAGTTTAATTAACATTTCTTCCATGGCTTCTCAAAGTTTCTACACAGTTTGGTTATTTTTATACTTCTTAAAACTTTCAGACCCATGATTAAACAAATAAGGGTTCAAAACACCAAAAAATAAAACTTAGATTAAGTAAATACACAGTCAGAAACACCTGTGTTCCATACAAACGCTTCCAGGTACTGTTCAAAAAAAACACCTGCTTAGCATGACATGCAGTGGGAATTCTAAGTTTTAATCTAAGAAGGTTAACTTCATAAATGATGAAAAATGCATCTGATTCTTATAAGCAATCCCGTACTTGCCTGTCACCTCTCTGTCAACATTTGGAAGTTAACAGACATGCTTCTCACAGGATTACTGAATGCCTTTGTATTTCCTGGCAGGAGAGATCAAATAAAAGTGTGTCCAGATGAACTCCAAAAGCACAGTGTTGCATGGAGCCAGATCAGAGCATGGAGCCCATTGCCTTGCAGTGATGAGCGGCCACAACTGTATCCTACCCCCGAAGCACTGAGTTTGAGCATAAGTGCGCTCCGTAACGCATTGGGGCCATGGAGAAGCATGCCGTCTGTAACAGTGGTATCAAGGCATGGCTCTTTAGAAAGAATACTTGGTCTTGCTGACATTACTTTAAAAACTTAGAGTCTTTTCCCAAATATCTACGTCTCCCTTTATAGCCTAGTTACCTAGAAATTTACATGGTAAGCATTTACATTTTCCATCCTTTTCCAGTACTTGCCATAAGAAATTTGGCAATGTAATCAGGTGCGCCCTTTCCTTGCTCTTAGAACTACCTCTTTCAGCCTCTAGGGGAACCCTCCAGAACCAGTATCCAGAGATGTGCTGATCAGTTCCACCTTATCCATGTCTACTGTTTGTTGCACAACGTCCATACCAGTCTAGTCTGAAAAGGTAACATGTCTTTCCCCTACTGGACATTATCCCTGGTGCCTGGCACAGTGCCTGCCCACTGTAGGAGCTCAATACATGGTTGTTGAATGAATGAACACCAAGTGCGTATGCATGAGGCAGAAAGCAGGCGATTTAAACTTCCTTGAAGTTTTCTTCACGGCTCGACCATGGCTGGGTTAACTTGACTCAGGCTTAATCAGAGACCAAATTGCAGACCTGTGGAGGCAGGAAGGCAGAAATCCAATCCAGACTTTCTGCCTGAACCACTAAACCACAACTTGCCTGCCCAAAAAAAGACTGTCCAACCTCCTGACCCCTCTGCTCCTTATCTCCCTGTTCCCCAGGGCTCACGGAGGAGAGACAGGCTGTTATCATTTACCAGGAAGCTGGGTTCAGCAGCCTGATGTTGGGTCATAAGTAAGGAATCATGAGTGTAAACAAACCCCGGGGCTATTGTCACTGTTTAAAGTCTCTGCAGTGACCTCTCTAGACAGGGGTTGGCTCCACTCAGGCACGTCTCCCCAGAAGCTCCTGCCAAACATCATGGCACTGAGTATCAGTAAGTTGAAGGTTCTAAATGGTGGAGTCACTTAATCATGAAGCTGTCCTCCAACTGGGCTGCAAGTTCCCACCACAAAGTTGTCTAACATAACACGTTGAGACGGGGCCAAGCAGATTCAACTAGTGTGTCCATCCTTGGTCTCTGCAGAGATGTTACATTACTGTAAAAGCAGCTGCGTTTCACAAGCCCAGGCTTAACTTCAAATAGTTACTGTTGTTGTTGCTCTTAGCTGCTGTCGAGTTGGCCCCTACTTATAGTGGCGCCACACACAACGGAATGAAACACCACCTGGTCCCATAGCACCCACACGGCTGGTTGCAGATTAGACAGTGGTGACCCACAGGGTTCTCATTGGCCGATTTTTAGAAGTAGATTACCAGGCCTTTCCTCCTAATCCATTTAGTCTGGAAGCTCCCCTGAAACCTGTTCAGCATCATAATAATGTGCAAGCCTCCACTGACCAGACGGGGCGGTGGGGGCAGGAGGTGGCTGCTCGTGAGGTGCATTCTCTGGGAATTGAGCCTGAGTCTCCTGCATTGAAGATGAGAATTCTTTAAATAGTACCAGGTTGCTATTGACTCGCTGAACATTTATTGAGCAACTACTAAGTGCTGGGCATGGCAGTGAGGACACAATTAGACACGGCTCCTTCTTTCACATAGCTTTCACTGTACCGGGGCCAACTGATAGTTTACTAAGCAGTTATAATTTGGTGATAAATGCTGTGATTGGAGAAGCGTAGCATGTTATATGATCTACTTTTTCCCTCTTTCATTGGAAAATACATATATAGAAATGTCTCATAATCCATATATTTTGTTGTTAGGTACCTTTGAATCGATTTCTAGTAGAACTGCCCCATAGGGTTTTCTAGGCTATAATCTCTACAGGAACAGATTGCCAGGTCTTTCTCCCATAGAGCTGCTGGGTAGGTTCAAACTGACAACCTTTTGATTAGCAGCTGAATACTTAATTGTTGCACCACCAGGGCTTCTTCATATATGTTGTTGTGAGCTACCATCGAGTTGGTTCTGACTCATATCGACCCCTGTGTACAACAGAGCGAAGCACTCCCCAGTCCTGCGCCATCCTCACAGTCATTATGTTTGAGCCCATTGTTGCAGCCACTGTGTCAGTCCATCTCGTTGAGGGTCTTCCTCTTTTTTGCTGACTCTGAACTTTATCAAGCATGGTGTTCTTCTCCAGGGACTGGTCCCTCCTGATAACATGTCCAAAGTACATGAGACAAAGTCTCACTATCCTTGCTTCTAAGTAGTAGTACTTCTGGCAGTCCATGGTATATTCAGTGTTCTTTGCCAACACCATAATTCAAAGGCATCACTTTTTTGGTCTTCCTTATTCATTGTCCAGCTTTTGCATGCATATGAGGCAATTGAAAACACCATGGCTTGAGTCAGGTGCACCTTAATCCTCAAAGTGACAGCTTTGCTTTTCAACACTTTAAAGAGGTCTTTTGCAGCAGATTAACCTGATGCAATACATTGTTTGATTTCTTACTGTTGCTTCCATTGGCGTTGATTGTGGGTCCAAGTAAAATGAAGTCCTTGACAACTTCAATATTTTCTCCATTTATCATGATGTTGCTTATTGGTCCAGTTGTGAGGATTTTTGTTTTCTTTATCTTTATCCATGCTGAAGGCTGTAGTCTTTGATCTTCATCAGTAAGTGCTTCAAGTCCTCTTTGCTTTTGGCAAGTAAGGTTGTGTCAACTGCATATCATAAGTTAATGAGTCTTCCTCCAATCCTGATGCCAGGTTCTTTATATAGTCCAGCTTCTCAGATTATTTGCTGAGAATATACTTTGAATTAGTATGGTAAAAGGATATAACCGTGACACACACCTTTCTTGATTTTAAACCATGCAGTATCCCATTGTTCTGTTGAAACAACTGCCTCTTAGTCTCTGTATAGGTTCCGAATGAACTCAATGAAGTGTTCTGGAACTCCCAGGCTTCACAATGTTATCCATAATTTGTTATGATCCACTCAGTCGGATGCCTTTGCATAGCCAATAAAACACAATTAAACATCTTTCTGGTATTCTCTGCTTTCAGCCAAGATCCAACTGACATCAGCAGTGATAGCCTTCATTCCATGTCCTCTTCTAAATGCAGCTTGAATTTCCAGCAGTTCCCTGACAATGTACTGCTGCAGCTACTTTCAAATGATTTAGCAAAATTTTACTTGTGTGTGATATTAATGATATTGTACAATAATTTCTGTTGGATCATCTTTCTTTGGAATGGGCACAAATATGGATCTCTTCCTGTCGGTTGGCCAGTTAGCCATCCTCCAAATTTCTTGGCATAGATGAGTGAGCCCCTCCAGCGCTGCATCCTTTGTTGAAACATCTCAGTAGATATTCCATCAATTCCTGGAGCTTTGTTTTTTGCCAATGCCTTCAGTGCAGCGTGGACTTCTTTCTTCAGGACCATCGGTTCTTGATCATATGCTACCTCCTGAAATGGTTGAATGTCGACCAATTCTTTTTGGTACAGTGACTCTGTATTCCTTCCATCTGTTTTTGATACTTCCTGCATCATTCAAACTTTTGCCCATGGAATCCTTCAAAATTGCAACTCGAGGCTTGAATTTTTTCTTTAGTTCTTTCAGCTTGAGAAATGTTGAGCATGCTCTTCCCTTTTGGTTTTCTAACTCCAGGTGTTTGCACATTTCATTATAATACTTTGTCTTCTCGAGCTGCCCTTTGAAATCTTCTCTTCAGCCCTTTTACTTCATCCTTTCTTCCATTTGGTTTACCTACTGTACATCCAACAGCGAGTTTCAGAGTGTCTTCTGACATACATTTTGGTCTTTTCTTTCTTTCTTGTCTTTTTAATGACCTTTTGCTTTCTTCATATATGGTGCCCTAAATGTCTTCCCACAGCTTCTCTGGTCTTCGGTCATTAGTGTTCAATGCATCGGATATATTCTTGAAATAGTCTCCAAATTCAGGTGGAATATACTCAGGGTTGTATTTTTGCTCTCGTGGACTTGTTTTAATTTTTTTCAGCTTCAACTTGAACTTGCGTATGAGCAATTGATCGTCTGTTCCACAGTTGGCCCATGACCTTGTTCTAACAGATGATATTGAACTTTTCTATCATCTCTTTCCACAGATGTAGTCAATTTGATTCCTGTATTTTCCAGCCACCAGGTCCGCATATAAGTTGCCATTTATGTTGTTGAAAAAAGGTATTTGCAATGAAGAAGTTGTTGGTCTTGCAAAATTCTGTCATTCAATCTCCGGCGTCACTTCTATCATCAAGGCCGTATTTTCCAACTGCCAGTCCTTCTTCATTGTTTCCAGCTTTCACATTCCAATCACCAGTAGTTATCAATGCATCTTGATTGCATGTTTGATCAAATTCAGACTGTAGAAGTTGGTAGAAACCTGCATATGTACAGACTAACAAATTACTATAAGATGGATACTGGTGAAACCACCACCCAGGTCAAGACTGAGGATATTTACCAGCACCCAGAAGCCCTCTGTCTGTTCCTTCCTGATCAAAAGCAAATTCTACTAATACCCCCCTGCTCCCTTGCATGGGAACCACCCTCTTGCCTTCTGAGCTAATAACCTTCTTGCTTTTCTTTTTGCCTTACCACCTGTGTAGAGCATGGTCAGGTTTGTTAGTCATCCGTATGTGCACTTAAAGAATGTACGTTATCCAGCTGTTTCTCAAATTCTATAGATACATATCCATTCGATCAAAATTGTTATCTGTGCTTTTCAAATCTATATAAAAGTCAGCTTTACTCTGGCTTTTCTCTGCTTTATCATATCAATTATTGAGAGAGGCATCTTAAAAGCCTTTCATTATGCTTCAGCAAATGGTGCTGGCAAAATTGGATTTCCATATGCAGAAAAATGAAACAAGACCTACACCTCACACCATACACAAAAACTAATTCAAAATGGATCAAGGACCTAAATGTTCAACTTAAAGGCATAAAGTTCTTGAAAGAAAATACAGGGATGAAACTACAGGGGCGAAGCTATGGGACCTAAGGTTTTTTTTTTAGTAAGTTTTATTGAGCTTCAAGTGAACGTTTACAAATCAAGTCAAACTGTCACATATAAGTTTGTATACACCTTACTCCGTACTCCCACTTGCTCTCCCCCTAAAGAGTCAGCCCTTCCAGTCTCTCGTGACAATTTTGCCAGCTTCCAACTCTCTCTATCCTCCCATCCCCCCTCCAGACAGGAGATGCCAACACAGTCTCAAGTGTCCACCTGATACAAATAGCTCACTCTTCATCAGCATCTCTCTCCTACCCACTGTCCAGTCCCTTTCATGTCTGATGAGTTGTCTTCGGGAATGGTTCCTGTCCTGGGTCAACAGAAGGTTTGGGGACCATGACCGCCTGGATTCCTCTAGTCTCAGTCAGACCATTAAGTATGGTCTTTTTGTGAGAATTTGGGGTCTGCATCCCACGGATCTCCTGCTCCCTCAGGGGTTCTCTGTTGTGCTCCCTGTCAGGGCAGTCATCGGTTGTGGCCGGGCACCAACTAGTTCTTCTGGTCTCAGGATGATGTAGGTCTCTGGTTCATGTGGCCCTTTCTGTCTCTTGGGCTCTTAGTTATCGTGTGACCTTGGTGTTCTTTATTCTCCTTTGATCCAGGTGGGTTGAGACCAATTGATGCATCTTAGATGGCTGCTTGTTAGCATTTAAGACCCCAGATGCCACATTTCAAAGTGGGATGCAGAATGTTTTCATAATAGAATTATTTTGCCAATTGACTTAGAAGTCCCCTTAAACCATGGGACCTAAGTTTTTTAGTGACACATGATCAAGTACAACGATAAATGCGTGAGCAGCAGAAGACAGAACAGATGAATGGGACCTCATAAAAATTAAATACTGTATTCAACACAGGACTTTACCAAGGAATAAAAAGACAACCTACAGACTGGGAAAAAATCTTCAAGAGCAATATATCCAATAAGGGTCCAGTATCTAAAATATATATAAAATTTCTGCAACTGAACAACAAAAAGACAAATAACCCAATCAAAAAATGAGCAAAGGACATGAACAGACACTTCACTAAAGTCACTAAAGGACATGAAAAGATGGCCATCAACATTAGCCATTACCTGTTGCCATCGAGGCGATCCTGACTCAGAGCGACCCTATAGGTCAGAGTAGAACTGCCCCATAGGGTTTCCAAGGCTGTAATCTTTATGGAAGTGATTACCACATCTTAATCCTGTGGAGCAGCTTGTGGATTCGAACTGCCAACCTCTCAGCAGCCAAGCACTTAGCCACTGCACCACCAGGGAGCCTTCATTAGCCATTAGAAAGATGCAAATCAAGGCTACATTGAGATACCACCTCAGTCCTACTAAAATGGCAGTAAACAGAAAATAACAAATGTTGGCAAGAATGTGGGGAGATCTGGAACCCTTATCCATTGCTGCTGGGAATGTAAAATGGGACAACTGTTGTGGAAAACAGTATGGTAATTCCTCAAAAAACTAAAAATAGAACTACCATATGACCCAGCAATTCGACTCCTATGTATATACCTTGGGGACCTAAAAGTAGCAACACAACAGACACATGCACACCGGTGGTTATTGCAGCACTATTCACTGTAGCAAAAATGTAGAAACAACCTACGTGTGCATCAACACATGAATGGATAAACAAAATGCGGTACATACATACAAGGTAATACTACTCAGCCATAGAGAGAAATGAAGTCCTGATACATGCTACGACATGAACGGACCTTGAAAACATTATACGGAGTGAAATAAGTCAGTCACTAAAGGACAAATACTATATGACCTCACTTAAATGGAAAGACATGGATAAGTAAATATGTAGAGACCAATGGCTATTAGTGGTTCCTGGGGCGGGAGGTGGAAGGGAGAGAGGGAATTATTCTCTGGGAAGTAATGGGTTTATGTTTATGATGATGGGAAAATAGGCATCAATTAAGGGTAATGATTGCACAACTTGATGAGTGTAACTGCAATCACTAAATTGTACACCAGAACAATGGTGAAATGGTAAATACTGTGTTATGTATAATTTTACAATGACATCAGCTAAAAAAGGGGGTGGAGGCTAAAGTTGTTGATACTATTTAAGTACATCCAAACACCTCATGGGATTAGTTCTATTGGTTTGAAGGTTCAAGGTCATGGCTTTGTAGGACTGTGCAGTCAATTGGACAGTTACTTTTCTGCTCCCTGGTTTGGTGATAGTGCCTGGAGTCATAAAAGCTTGCCACCAGCCATCCAAGATACAGTTGGTCTCTATTCTCCTGGAGCAGCAGAGGAAGAAGGAAACCCAGAAATCAGAAGAAATTGGACTGCAGGTCTAACTTCCTCCATGAACTACTGCCTCCTTAGCTATGAGACCAGAAGAACAGGATGGTTCCCTTACTACCATTACTGAACATTTTAATCAAGGAATCCATAGATGAATCCTGATCAAAAGGGAAAAAATCATGGAACAGAATTTTAAATTCTTACAGAATCCAGACTTACTGGACCTATTGAACTACTTTTTGCCTCCATAAATTTGCTTTTTCTGGATATTTCATATAAACAGAACTAGGTAATATATGGTCTTTTGTTTCTTTCACGTGGTATGTTTTTGAGATTCGTCAATGTGGTAGCATGTTTCAGAATATCATTCCTTTTTATTGATCAACAGTATTCCACTGAATGAGCATACCATGTTTTTTTTATTCTTTCACAAACTGGTAGATGGTTTGTTTCCAAACTCTGTTTCCATCTTTTAGCTATTATGAACAATGCTGCTGCAAACAAGTTTTTGTGTGCACATGTTTTCTCCACATCCTTGCTAACATTTGTTGTCTCTCTTTGATTATAGCCATTATATAAAACAATGACAACAACCAATTGCTGTCAATTCCGGCTCATAGCAACCCTATAGGACAGAGTAGAACTACTCCATAGGGTTTCCAAGGAGCTCCTGATGGATTTGAACTGCTAACCTTTTAGTAAGCAGCCATAGCTCTTAGCCACCATGCCACCAGGGTTTCCATGGCCATTATAGTAGGTGTGAAATGGTATCTTATTGTAGTTTTAATTTGCATCTCCCTAATGATTTCAAGCATCTTTTCATGGGCTTTTTAGCCATTCATACATATTCTTTGGTGAAATGTCTATTCAAATTTTTGCTCCCTTTTTAATTGGGTTGTTTGTCGTCGTACTATCAAGTTGTAACAGAGTTCTTTGTATATTCTAAACACAAGTCTTTTATCAGATATGCTATTTGCAGGTATTTTCCCCAGCCCATGTCTTATCTTTTCCTGTGAGTACATGTGGCTTAGAACTTTATGTGTGGAATTCCTTGAGGCCTGGGCTGAAACTGCATTGCTCCTGAGCTGAAATTGAAAATCCAAGAATTGTGTTTGCTTTGGCAGTCACTTGGGGGCACTTGCATGATCCAAACTGACCCCCCCCTCCACCCCCGCCTCAAGTTTGCATTCCAGACAGTGGACAAAGGCAAAGATGGAGTGTCTTCACTTTCAGGGCACTCACTTCCACTCACAGTCTCAGTGTCATAGTCAAGTGTCTCCCCTAGCTACCAGGAAGGCTGGAAAACGTTGCTTCTATGTAAAAGTGGGCTCACCTATCAAGAAAATAGCAGAAAACCTACACTGGAACGCAGGTCTCTGTGATTCCAAAGCCGTGCCCTTTCCATTGTGTGATGCCTTCCTAGGAAGGAGCCAGCAGGATATTGCTCTCAGACTCCCGAGAAGCCTCGGGTCTTATAGCCAATACATGGCAGAGCCAGGACTCAAACGTGGGTTTTCTGAAAGGAAAATCTTTTTGGGATATGGCTCTGCCTCTCTGGACTAGTCCCAAAATGTACATTGTCACGGTAATCTTGGTAGCATCCCACCCATTCAGAATTTTTCCAGGAAGCCAGTAGTTACCCTCCCAAACTTCATCCCCTCTCCTCTTTCCAGAGAACTAACTTTGCCCTGGGGCCAGGCGTCTGGAATTTTTCCAGCCTTCTTTCTGCCAACTCTGTGGCCTCCTGAGCATCCCCTGGATGAACGAGCAGGAAGGCTGGACATCAGGTGATAGCTTCCCTGCCAGGGACAGTATTTGGAGGACGGTGCCCCTGATGGAATGCTCACTGAGAGGCCAGGCAGGAAATGCCACTGGCCTCAAGACTGCACACAGAAGCGGCTATTACAAAGTGTCTGAGTGTGAAACTTGGTGAGTGTCTTTTTCTTTCCTCTGAAGAGCTTGCAAGAGTCTGAGAACCAGCTAAGCAGGAGAAACGTCTGATTCCAAATGCGGGTTCCTCCCCTTGGTTTAGGTCTCCTTAGCTGTATGTACCATATGTGTGCTTTGGGTTTACACTGTTTTGCTTGTTAAGGATATTACATACGCTGTGTCAGATCTGTTTCATGCATGGTCTCTGTCTCCCTAACCAGAGATGACAAGTCCTGTTCAGGGCTGGGCAGAAAGATTAGCAAGGCTGACCTCCTGAAGGGTAGACAGGGCTGTGGAGAAGAGGAGACAATTGAAGCTGCTTAAAACCGGGAGGAAATCGCTTTGCACCCATAGGAAAGACACATTCATACCAACTCTTTGCACCATCATTGGACTGTTTTTGTATTTAAAATCTGAGGCCATGATGAACTTATCTCAGAGAGAAACTCTAAAATCTGAAATTACTCGTTACTCACTGGCGTATTAAACCCCATGCTCTGAGCCGGTATACAGCATTGGGGTGAAGGTAAGAGAATTAGAATATACTGTTCAATTCAACAAATATTTACTGAGTACCTGTCATGTGATAGGAGTCCCTGGGTAGTGCAAATAGTTAATGCACTCAGCTGCTAACCGAAAGGTTGGAGGTTTGAGTCCACCCTCAGGCACCTCGGAAGAAAGGCCTGGTGATCTACTTCTGTAAATCCAGCCATTGAAAACCCTGTGGAGCACAATTCTACACTGACACACATGAGGTCGCCATGAGTCGGAGTCGCCTCGAGGGAAACTGGTTTACCATGTGACAGGCCCTATTCCAGGCATGAATAAAACCATCACTCTCCAGGGAAACATGGCTTCCTGTCAGAGACAGCCATGCCACAAGCAATCGCAGTAAAATATGCTAGTGCTCTTCTGGAAGAATGGAGCACTTTGTGGGAGCATGGAGGTGGGAGCATGATGGTGGGAGCACGCAGGTGGGAGCACGACGGTGGGAGCACCCACCTCCCCGGGAAGATCTGGAGATGGCTTCAAAGGAAGGAGATATCTGAGCAGGGGTTGAAGGCAGAAAGAAGGAGTTTCCCAGGCTCAGACACCAGCACGTATGAAGGCAAGGGAACGCCAGAGTCCGTGGATGTGGAAAAGGTTCCGAGTACTTCCTTCAGAGTAGTTTAGTGTACAGTTCTGAGATAGCAGAGAGGGCTGGGAGACAAGTTTGAAAAGTAGTGTGCTGGTTGCCCGTGGGCCCCTTAGGGCCCTTCTCTGCCCTGCCCTTGCCCACGAGGTTGACTTCTGTGGACTGTATCACCTGGGTTTCTATGCTGCTGCCTTCCAGTTGAGTTCAGCCAACGGGAGGCACCAAAGATCATCCCCGACACCCTTCTATCTCAGTACTGAAGTCATTTCTGGGGTTCACCCTTCAGCCAAAGATTAGACAGGTCTACAGGGCCAACAATAACACACGTGAGGGACAAGCTTCATAGTTCAATCATGTATACGGGACTAATGGCACACCAGCCCCAAAGCAAGGATGAGAAGACAGGAAGGGACAGGAAACCTGGACAAGTGGAAACAGGGAACCTGGGGTAGAGAAGGGGAGAGTGTTGCCACATCACGGGGTTGGCAACCAATGTCACAAAATAATTTGTGTATTAACTGTTTAATGAGAAACTAAACTTTCACCTAAATCACAATTTAAAAAATAATAATAATTTAAAATAAAAAAAACAGCTGGAAGACAGGGAATGAATGAGGTTGGGATATTTATTCCCGCCAGCCACCAGCTCCCTCCCGTCCACACCATGGTTTTTGCCCTGGCTGCTTTCTCTACTGGAGCCACATCTCCCCTCGTGTGGCCCCTCCATCATGGCTCCAACTCTTTCCAGCCTCTAGTGACACCTCTCTTCCCTCTTACTACACCTTTAGGCCTCAGTGCAGGAACAACTTCGCACTGATGCTAGGCCTTGGACGCTGTACTGGAAGGTCCCTTAAACTTACCAGCCCCTCTGTGAGCAGTTCTTTCATTAAACTCTCTTCACTTGGCCGCCATGAGTGGGCCACTTGTCCCGCAGGACCCTGGCTCATACCTGTAAGTTCGGTGGAAGTATAAAGAACAACATGGCAGGTGTTGTTTTGGGTTTTGTTTTTATTTTACAGTGGCAGAGGCAAGCCTTTTTTTCTTTAATTCCTAAAAATTATAAACTAAAATAAGCCAGACACAAAAGACCATATATTGTATAATTCCATTTATATTTAAAAAAAAGCAAATCTACTGAATATACATACCATGGACTGCCAGAAGAACAAACAAATCTGTCTTGGAAGAGGTATACCTTAGAAGCGAGGAGGGAAGGTGAGACTTTGTCTCAAGTACTTTTGACATGTTATCAGGAGGGACTGGTCCCTGGAAGACAAGTAGAGGGTCAGTGAAAAAGAGGGAGACCCTCTAGGAGATGAATTGACACAGTGGCTGCAACAATGGGCTCAAACATAACAACGATTGTGAGGATAGCACAGGACGAGTCAGCGTTTTGTTCTGTTGTACATAGGGTCACTATGAGTCAGAACCCACTTGATGGCACCTAAAAGCAGGGACAGAAAGTGAATTAGTGGTTGCCTGGGGCAGGAGTACAAACAGAGAGTGACTATAAATGGTCATGAGGGACCTTTATAGGTGGTGGATTGTGGTGACAGTTACACAGCTCTGTAAACTTACTAAAAATGATTGAATTGTATACTTAAAGTGGGTGAATTTCATAAGTAAAGTATGTCCCAATAAAACTGTTAAAATTATAACGAAATATATCAACAAAATAGAAAGTTTGCAAATTAAGGGAAAAGAAATCACCTATACTCCCACCTCAACACAGCTATTATCATTTTTTCATATTCCATTCTAGTTATATATTACCTGTTACTGTTGTTAGTTGCTGTCAAGTTGGTTCCTATTCATGGCGACCCCATGTGCGCAGAGTAGAACTGTGCTCCATAGGGTTTTCAAATCTGTTACCTTTCAGAAGCAGACCTCCAGGCCTGTCTTTTCAGGTGCTTCTGGGTGGCTTCAGACCACCAACTTTTCGGGTTATAGTTCAGCACTTAAGTCCAGCACTTACGTCCGGCGCTTAACTGTTTGTGCCACCCAGGGTGACAGTTATGAAAATAATAATATTAGCTGCTATTTATCGCAAGCCTACCCTAGTACAGGTGCCAGGTTAATCACAACATGTATTATTTCATTTACTCCTCCTGATATATGAATACCACTTTACTAAATCCTTTTACACTTAGTATTTTTTTTTTATCTACGTTTGAGGAGTCCTGGTGGCGCAGTGGTTAAGAGCTCAGCTGCTAACCAAAAGGTCAGCAGTTTGAATCCATCAGCTGCTCCTTGGAAATCCTATGGGGCAGTTATACTCTGTCCTATAGGATCGCTATGAGTCAGAATCAACTCACTGGCAACAGTTTTGTTTTGTTTTTTAATCCATTTTTGAAAAGGAGCCCTGGTGGCTCAATTGGTAAACACTTGGCTGCTAACCGAAAGTTCAGCAGTTCAAACCCACCAGCTGTTCCGTGGGAGAAAAGATGTGGCAGCCTGCTTCCATAAAGATTACAGCCTTGGAAACCTCATGGGGAAGTTCTACCCTGTCCTACAGGGTCTCTCTGAGTCGGAACCAACTCAATGGCAATGGGTATTTATGTTTGAGCTTCATTTCAATCCTTCTCTGAAGTCTTGTACAGAGCCTCTTAACCAAACCCCTCTTAACTGACTGGCTGAGTTAACCAGCCCCCTTTCTCCATACTAGATATACTGACTGACGTTCCCAGCAAGGAGCTTATCCATACTATGTCTCCACATTTCTGCTCCTATGGATGAGTAAAATGTTTACAGAGAGTCAATTATTTTTTTTCCCAGATCTCTTTCTGCCACTTACCCTTGACACTGTAATTTTGTAATTTAACCAAAAGGAACACAAAGCAAAAAGGAGCATGGAACAAAAGCAGTGTTGCTGTTTTATGACAAAGTCCCTGAATGCTTTGCAAACCTTAGCAGAGGCGAGTCACTGAAAACACTTGTCAAATGAGGGGCAGGCAAGGTACTGCAAAACGCAGGAGGAGATTCCTATAAACCTAGAAGGATCCTGTGTTCAAATTGCTTCACGAATATCTTAGGTTCTCACTCCCCTTTATAAAAACCCAAACTGGAAATTAGGAGTGCAGTTCATTTAAGACCATCAGAGAGAATTTTCATTAAAGGGCTCCTATTTAAAGAAGGGGTCTTGATCAAAGTAAGATTATATGTGTCGTGTTTTATGATACCCCACCTTAACCAAATTTTTCAGTTCATTAACCAACTACCAGTCGCAATCATGTAGGATAAGAGGGCTTCCATTTGACATGAATGTAACATGATGCCCATTTCCAGGTGAGTTGTTCAGGCTCAGTGCCGCACCCCTCCCCCCCCGCCCCAGAGCAAGAGGCAGTCGTGGACGGTATTGGGTCCAATACCACAAAAGGCATGGGGTCAAAATTCAGCTCCACCCTAACTAATAGTGCGGCCGGCGGCAAATGATTTATCTTCTTTGAGCTCAGTTTTTTCACCTGGTAAATCATCCCTGTCTCTTGGGAATATTGTCCAGATGAAAGGAAATGATGTTGGTAAGCGCTTAGCATGGTGCCAGACCCATTAAAAAAAGTGAGCTTCCTTTCCTTTGACAAAAAAACCAAACCTGTTGCCGTCAAGTCAATTCTAAGTCACGGCGACCCTGTAGGACAGAGTAGAACTGCCCCATAGGGTTTCCAAGGCTAAAATCTTTAAGGAAGCAGACCACCACATCTTTCTTCTGCGGAGCAGCTGGTGGGTTTGATCCACACTGACCTTGTGGTTAGCAGCCGAGCACTTAACCGCTGTGCCACCAGGGCTCCATTTCCCTTACTGACTCTAAATGGAAGAAAAGCCAAAAACCAAACCTGTTGCCTTCTAGTTGATTCCAACTCTTGGTGACCCCATGCGTTACAGAGCAGAACTGCTCCATAGGGTTTTCTTGGCTGTAATCTTCATGGAAGCAGATGGCCAGGCCTTTGTTCCACAGCACTGCTGGGTGAGTTCGAACTGCTAACCTTCAGGTTAGCAGCTGATCACAAACCACTCGTACCACCCAGGGACCTCTAAATGGAAGAAGTGGGGTGAGATGAGCCTGGGTGGGTGGACAGCATGTGGACAAGTGGGAATGATGGCATCCCTCTTCATCAGCAAATTTCCACCCACAGAATAAGGCAGTCTTTGGAGAGGGGCACCGGGAATGTTCTGTCAGGTGCACATTCAGATCAACACCCAACGGGCAAGACAGGAGGATCCTGAGACCAGAGAGTGCAGGACCACGCTGGAGCCAAGTAAAGGGGCAGTTTCAGGAACCTGCAGGAGCGGAAGCTGCCACGTGGACTGTCCTTTGGGGCAGTCCATTTGCAGAGATCACCCCACCTGGGAGGGCATCCCGAGTCCTGGGACTCATGAACAGTTTCCCTGGTGCTTGGTACTGTGACCTAAGAACCGAGGGGCACCCCACCTCAGCGCCTCTCAGAACATACGTCTCCCCCTCTCCCTGGCTGAGTCAGACCGTAGCATCCTCACATTTCACTCATTAGCAGTTTTTTGCCCTTCTCGGAGTACCCGTCCCCAGCCCACAAGCTGCAGAAAGAGCTGCTGCTAGCACGAGTTACTTTAGTCAGCTGAAGCATCGCGCCAGAAAGCGAGATGTGATCCCGCTTTGTGTTTGGTCTGAGGGGCTGGGGCTGCCTGGGCACTCAGGACCCCTGAAAGCTCTGATTGAAACATTGCCCCTTTGAGCCCAGGCCAGCCCCTGCCCCAGTGGCCAGCCCCCAGTGGAAGAGGGCAGCAGAGCTGTCTTAGTCATCTAGTGCTGCTATAACAGAAATGCCACAAGTGGATGGCTTTAACAAAGAGAATTTTATTCTCTCACAGTCCAGTAGGCTTGAAGTCCGAATTCAGGGCACCAGCTCCAGGGGAAGGCTTTCTATCTCTGTTGGCTGTGGAGGAAGGTCCTGGCCATTAGTCTTCCCTTGGTCTGGGAGCATCTCAGCACAGGAATCTCAGGTCCAAAGGGCACGCTCTTCTCCCAGTGATACTTTCTTGGTGGTATGAGGTCCCTGTGTCTCTCTGCTTGCTTCTCTCTTTTATATCTCAAAAGAGATTCGCTTAAGACACTGTGTAATGTTGTAGGCTTCATCCGTGTAACTGCAGCTAACCCATATTATTACATCATCGTGATGGGATTTACAACACATAGGGAAATCACATCGGACGACAAAACGCTAGACAATCATACAATACTGGGAGTCATGACCTAGCCAAGTTGACAGATATTTTGCGGGGGACACAATTCAATTCATGACAAGAACTTTCAGCCTGGGACTGGTGGGAAGGCCTGGCTTGCCCCATTCCTGCCATGCTAGCCTGACCTCCCTGCCCTGGCATGAGGACTTCCAAGAACTCTCAGCCCATCCACTCCAGCCCCTCTGCTGGCTCAGGGCTCCCTGATGTTGCTCACTGTGGCTTGTATTATGGTTAGCAATACCCCAGGATTGGCTGCCTGTCCCCCTAGACTCTATGCTCCCTCAGGTGAGGTGCTTTACCTTACCTACCTCTGTATCCCTTTGGCACGTATCACAGTGGCCAGGATGGAGTTGTAAGTTGCCATCAAGTCACTTCCAAATGCTGGCGACCGTGGAGTAGTGTTTTCAAGGCTGTAACCTTTCAGAAGCAAATCGCTAGACCTGTCTTTGGAGGCGCTTCTCTATGGATGGCTTCGAACCATCATCCTTTCAGCTAGTAGCCAACTGCTTAACCACCTGTGCCAGCCAGGGGCTCCTTCTTTCCGTTGTTTCATAGGCATGCCGTCTGAATCTCAGAGTCTTTACCTTTAACCATCTTTCCAGTGAGAAGACCCTCTCATTTCCTCTCTGTAGCCAAGTCCAACCCAGGGTCCAAGCCCCAGCTACCACCATGTCCATGTGGCCCAGTGGCCCCATCCCCTGGGATGGCTTCCTCTTCTGGTCTCCTCCAGCATTTGCTGCTTTATAATGCTGCCCTTTACTCCCCTGGAAACCCTGGTGGCATAGTGGTTAGAAGGTACAGCTGCTAACCAAAAGGTTGGCAGTTCAAATCCACCAGGCGCTCTTTGGTAAATCCTATGGGGCGGTTCTACTCTGTCCTATAGGGTTACTATGAGTTGACTCAACGGCAGTGGGTTTTTGGTTTTCATTCCCCTGCATCTCCTGAAATCATAGGTGAAAATGGCCGGCATGTGTGTAGGCACGTGCGTGTTTCTCTGGGAAATCCCAAATGGGGTTACTGGGAAGGAATGAGAAGGTAGGCAAGGATTTTGAATAAAGTGATTGGAGTCTACCCAGAGGTACCTCAAAAGAAAGGCCTGCTGATCTACTTCTGAAAAATCAGCCATTGAAAATCCAGCAGAGCGCAGTTCTACTGTGACACACATGGGCTCACCATGAGTCAGAATCAGCTCTGTGGCCGTTGGTTTTTACTAGTTTTAATAAAACTGGTCTGATGGTGATTGTTGTTGTTGTTGGGTGCCATCGAGTGGGTTCAGATTCATAGCGACCCTGTGTACAACAGAACGAATCACCACCCGGTCCTGCACCATCCTCACAATTGTTGTTGTGCTTGAACCTCCTGTTGCAGCCACAGTGTGTGATACAAGTGCCCTTTTCCTACGATAGCATTCAAATATGATGAGATGTGGGGGCGGCCAGAAGAACAAGGCTTATCATCTTCATAGTTTTTAATTTTTCACATTCTGAACATTTTTAAAGCAGAAATCATTTTAGCTCGGCTGGAGCTGAAACTAGAGATGGAGTGAATCACTCGGCCCTCATCTAAAATAGATGGCGAGGCTGAGTCGGGTGCGGGCCGCAGTCAGCCATTCTCTCAGACACCAAGCACACCTGCAGGAAGTGATACCCCCTTGTAAATAAATCACTAGCTGGCGGCCTCACCTGGGAATATTCATAAGGACACGGACCTGGGAAGGAAGAACTGTTAGTTTAGGCTACAAAGATCATTGGAAGAATGCTCTACAGTGTGTGCAGAAAGTGTGGTCTGTGGTTGCCTTCTGGAAGACAGGGGAAAAAGAAAGCTGCCGATTTTATGGGGGGAATTGGGGAATGGGGGAATGGTGTGTGAAGTTTTATTTCATTTTCAGCGACTGTTTAGGATGGCCCCTCCCGTGGGTATGTCTGAGTCTTTCTCACGACAGGAGAAGGGACGCAGGGGACAGGTTCCTGTCTTCCCTCCTAGCCCCTGAGGCCTTGGCAAGCAGCCTGGGGCAGGATCCCCCTGGATGTCTGAGTGGAGCCCCCAGGTTTGCCCCAAAGTACACCCCGTCTGCACTGTGGGCCGTGGGGATGCCCAACCTGGCCCCTGCCCTGGTTGTAATGTTGATGAAGCACTTTGGGTGAAAGGGGATCACCCTTTGAGAAGAGATACTGCTGGTGCAGCCGGGTATCGGTGTCCACTTGGTGCAAAGCCAGGTGCTGCAAGTGGACTCCCAAGTTCAATGAGCAGAGTAACTAGGCAAGCTGCCCCTCTCTGCGTGCTCCCCATCTCCACCCCTCCCACCACACAGCTTGTCTCATCTATGAAATTCCTCTGGGTAAGTGGGGAACCATACTCCCCACCCCCAACAAAGGCCTCAGAGAATCCCAGGAAAGGAGAATCTCGGAGTATGGGAAGAGCACTGGACAAGGAGTCAGAAGCACCAGGCTTGGGCCCAGCTTCCCTCCCAACAGTCTGCATGGCCTCAGACAATTGATTTAGACCTCAGTGAGTCAAAAAAAAGTTTTGTTTTGTTTTCTGAGTCTTCATCAGCAAAAGATTATCCTACAAGCATTGTATATTGTGCCTTTGACCTGTGCACAGCACTGTTGGTGACAACAGAAGTCAAAAGATGCAAAAGGCAAGGTCCCGTCCATCCTGGGGATCAGAGATGGGAAAGGAAACAGACACATGAGTTACGGTACAATGAACTATTGATAGAGAAGGTGCCTTGGTGGCGCAGTGGTTAAGTGCTTGGCTGCTAGCCAAAAAGTCAGTGGTTTGAATCCACCAGCTGCTCCATGGGAGAAAGATGTGGCAGTCTGCTTATGTAAAGATTACAGCCTTGGAAACCCTATGGGCAGATCTACTTTGTCCTATAGGGTCGCTATGAGTTGGAATCAACTTGACGGCAGTGGGTTTTTACTGATAGAGATAAATAGAAATGCCACAGGGTTGAATGGGAGACACATTGCCCACCCTAGGGGGAGGGGGCTGTGTGATGAAGGACAAGTAGAGGTGAGGCAGGCCAAAAGGAAGGTGAGGAAGGATGGCTCTCCAACAGATGGGGCATCAGACTCAAAGCCCCAGAGGTGGGAAACATGGTGGTGCCTGAAGAAAATGAGAAAGTTTTGGTATTGCTGGAGGCAGAAAAGATTCTGGGTCTGCAGGCTGGAACAAAATATAAAGGGCCGTGAACCTCACCCTGAAGAACTTGAACTTAATCCTGTAGATGGGCCTTTTAAAGTGATTATTCACTCCTCTGCTCAAAGCTCTGCAATGGCCCCCCATTTTCCCAACAGCGAACACTGAAGCCCTCACAATGGCCACAGGCCCCAAGTGACCCAGCTTTCTGTTGTCCCTCTGAACTCACCTCCTCCCAGTGCCTCTCCTTGCACACAGTTTCAGCTCCCACTTCCTCCCTGTTCCTCAAGTAAGTCAGGAAGCTCCTGCCCCAGGACCTTTACACTGAGGGTGGCCTCTGCCCAGAGCACTCTTTTCCCAGGTACCTACACAGCTCACTCCCTCAGTCGTTTTAAGTCTTCCCTGAAAGACCATCTTCTTGATGAGGCCTGTGCTGATGGCCCATTCCAAATTGCCACACCTTTTTTCTTACATTCTATACTCCTAATATACTCCTAAACCTCCTTACCCTGTTAGATTTTTCTTTCTCAAAAAAAAAAAGAAAAACAAAACCCAAACCTGTTGCTTTCAAGTTGATTTCAACTCATAGCAGCTCTATAGGACAGAGTAGAACTGCCCCATACAGTTTGCAAGGAGCGCCTGGTGGATTTGAACTGCCCACCTTTTGGTTAGCAGCCATAGCTCTTAACAACTATGCCACCAGGGTTTCCTTTTCTTTGTCAGGGCACTTATAATCTTCTAACATACTATCTAATTTTCTAATTTTTTATGTTTTCCCCACTACAACATAAACTGGACTAGGGCAGGGAGTTTCGTCTGCCTTGTTTACTTACCGCTATCCCCCACCCCCAGTGCCAAGAACAGTGACTAGCAAGCGGTAGGGGCTCAGTAAGCATTTCTGAGTTAATGGGTGACAGGGCTAGGGAGCCACTGACCGGCATTAGATGGGGCGGGGGTGACATGCTGAGATTTACAGTTTAAAGTTACTCTAGCTGCACGGTGTAGACTCACTGTGCTTTTCTCTCTTTTCATCGTGACCGCTGGTAAGAAATTCATTTTACATTATGACCCAGTACACACACTGTGAACACAAATGTATATATACACATCTAACTGAATCAGAAATTTCATGAGACAATAGTTACCGTTTTTACCCTATGGTCTGATCTATTGCGTTGTATTGTATTCTGTTCTAGGACTATTTCCTTTTTAAAAAACAAAACAAGACAAAAATAATCAAAACCAAATCCATTGCCATTGAGTGGATTCCGACTCATAGCACCCCTGTAGGACAGAGTAGAACTGCTCCAGAGGGTTCCCAAGGCTGTGATCTTTACGGAAACAGACTGCCACATCTTTCCCCACGGAGCAGCTGGTGGGTTAGAGCTGCTGACCTTTCAGTTAACAGCTAAGCATTTAACCACTGTGCCACCTGGGCCCCCCCTTTGTTTTTTTTAATTTTTTAATAGTCATTGGAAACCACTAACTTCATTTCACAACCCACCAAACTTCGAGGTCTGTATTGGCGTGATATAATCTGGAATTCAGCAGTGATGACGGTTGCACAGCATTGTGAATATGCTAAGAACTACAAAATTGTAATCTTTAAAATGGTCAAAATGGTGAATTTTATGTTATGTGAACTTTACCTCAACGACAACAAAAATTAAAACAGAATCACTAGTATAGAGGATCAATTTAAGAGAGGACCGACTGGAGATAAGAAAACCAATTAGAAAATGTTAAATCCAGGCAGGGGGTGATGAGTGGGCAGGGGATGAAGAGTGGGCAGAGGTAGCTGAAATACAGATGAAAGGACAATTCCAGAATGATTGAGAAGGTTAAACTGATAGGAAGAGTCAGTGATGACTCCCAGGCTTCTGCCTTGGGTGCTAGGGTAGTGGTGCGATCATCTGAAAAAAAGAACACAGTCAATGCATATATTACGTACCGTTTTTGTTTTAAGAAACAACCTATGTGTGGGCACTCACACGCATACATTTGTAAATGCATAGAAGAGCTATTGGCCCCCCAGGGAAAGCAGGTATTGTGAGACCCTAGGACTGAGAACGGAACCCTCCCACATTCAAAGGGTGGGTCGAGGAGAGGAGACACGGAGAGTCAGGAGTGTGCACTGTCCTGGAAGCCAGAAGACCACAGACTTTCTAGAAGTAGGGTGGCCAGCCAAGACATCCAGGGATATGGGGCCTGGAAAATGTCTGAGGAGGCAGCAGAGGTGAAAGCAGAGGGCAGGAGGCTGGAACATTATTAAGACCTATTTGATCAAGCCTCAGATGGAGGGTTTTCAGAAGCAGCTCCCCACAAATGGCTCGACCAGCTCAGAACAAGACACGCCTCAGGCTGGGTGGTATGGGGGCTGGGGAAGGTGTGAAAAATGAGCCTAGCTGTATAGTAAACCCACTGCCATATAGTCAATTCTGTCTCATAGCGACCCTGTAGGCTGTAAATCTTTATGGAAGCAGACTGCCACATCTTTCTCCCAAGAAGCAGCTGATGGGTTCGAACCACTGACCTTTCAATTAGCAGCCAAACATTTAACCACCGTGCTACCTACAGGGCCATATCACAAAAAGTGTTATAAGCTATACTAAGGAGATTTTACTTTATCCTGTTCAGTATAGAGAACAATCGAGGTAGGGTAGTTGAAAGGGGAGTAACATGTTCTAGAAGATCACCCAGGATAAATGGTGGCGGATGGATTCAAAAGGAGCTGTGCCAGAGGCAGGGAGACCAGCTGGCAGACCATGGATGGTGCTTAGACCTGGCTGGTAGAATTCTGGTCAGATTCTGGATAGATTTTCGAGGAGGAGAAACAAGATTTGCTGAGAGATTGAATGTGGGGATTGTGGGGAGTGGAGTCAGGATGGCTTGAGTCAGGGTCTGGCTTGAGTGACTTGAGGCTAGAAGGATGGCCTTGCCACTTACTCAAGTGAGGACACGGCAGATGGAGGGGGAGAGGAACATGTCTGGAACAGGTGTACTTAGACATGTCCAGGCCCTGCTGAACTCCATGCAGGTCCCCACATATAGGATGCTTCCCTTGCCATTGAAATTTTGCACACACTTTTCCCTCCTCCTGGAATAGCTTTCCCTCCTATCCAGCGGCCACTCCCCTCTCTGATCTTAGAGAACAAATCAGAAGGAAAAGAAGCCTGAAATATGGGGCATTCTTTTTCCATGTCTGGACAAGTGCTCCCACCTACCCTGAGGGCATGGAACAGCTTCCCCCTCAGCCTCCCAGGAAGGCGTAGAGGTCTCTAGGGCTGGAGAAGAGGAGTCAGCTGGGCCTCTTGAGGACCAAGGTAGATGGATGGACCGCCTCCAGGCAGGGCCAAGTCAGCTACCTATTCAGATGCAGCCACGGCACCCAGCTTGGTGGAATGCAGCAACCTCTGACATGGTGGCTACCTCCCCTACCCCAGTGGGTTCTAGACCCCAACCTTTGTCTTAAATGGTGCTCCTATCCATCCAGTTCTTGTCCTGCCCAGCTCCTCATGCCTGACTTCCCTCGCATATGCCAGCCTTTTCCAAAGTTGTCTAGGATTGAAAGTGACACGTCTGTGACATCGCTAGGGGGTAGGAGACAGATGCTAGCTCAAGGGAAGAACGCCGCTTATTTAACCCAGTCTTTAGGAAACCCTCTCTGGCCTCCAGAGATAACTCACTGGGTAACAAGCCCAGAGCCACCGTTCAGCTACGCTGATTCTCGGAGTCTTTAGAGTTGTAGCCTGGCGCGTAGTTAGCTGCTCTTTCCTGCTCCCAACTGCTGCTCTGGGTTGCGATTGAATATCACCTCATGCATTAACCATGTGCTGGGAGAGGGCTGCTGGAGCTTCATTACCCACCCGCCCACCCGTGGCCCCCGTCCCTCCTTCACGGGCCATCTGGATGGCCACCTTGATTGATTACCAAGGTCCCACTGAGAGCATTGCCTGCTGGGAGGAGGAGGGGCTGTGTTGTATTCAACCTGGCAGTCCCTGCGGGAGCCTTGGGTGCATTACCCTGCATACTCAGTGGTAGTTTTAAGGGTGGGATATCTCTTGCCAACCCACAAACTTGCTGCAAATCCTGCAGAAGGGGCTTGGCAAAAAGACTCAGAATTCAGCAGTTTCGATAAACAACCTGAGAAGATCACCCCTGGGTAGCTTCCAAGGCGTGAGAAATGCCCACATCAACTTGCAAATTATAAAACTCAGCCACAAAATAAGGGGTTGGCGGTTTGCCGAGAAACTGGCAGAGCTGGGAAAAGAAGGGTACTGCAGATGATAAACGCGTCCTCTTTGCAAGTGTCAGCAGGTAGAGAAGACAGGGCAAGTCACTGCATTTGAAGCCGTTGGAGGAAGAAGAAAACAATTCACTATTTTTATTTTTGGGTGGGGTGCAAAGAGCGGTGGCTACCTTAAATGTAGTGGGAGAAGAGCAGGAAGAAGAGGACTAGCATTCGCTGGGTTCCTGTTACGTGTCAGGCTGTGTCATGTACATTACCTCCTTGGATCTCGTCCGCAGCATTGTGGGAGGTATTTCTGCACTCCTTGGCCAGGTGAGGTAGCAAGTTCAGAGGAGTCACGTGGCTTTCCCCAGAGCTCACAGTCTGCATATGGCAGAGCGGTGATTCAAACCCAAGCTTGTCCGATTCTAAAGTCGATCCTGCCTCAATTGTACTGTGTATTCTCCCCAGCACATTTCAGGAAGAAAGTGGGAAACCCAAGCCTTGTTTTAAAGGATCCTAACTATTTTTTTTTTTTTTTTAACTATTTTAACTATAGTCAAAATCAACTCGACGGCAGTGGGTTTGGGTTGGTTAACTTGTGTTTAAGAGTAGCACTGGTGATGCAATGCTTAAAGCGCTCAGCTGCTAACCAAAAGATTGGCTCCACAGGAGAAAAATGTGGCAGTCTGTTTCCATAAAGATTAAAAAACCTATGGGGCAGTTCTACTCTGTCCTATAGAGTTGCTAGGAGTTGGAATCAACTCAGTAAAAAAAAAAAAAAAAAAAAAATTTTTTTTTTTTGGGTTTTTGGCAACTTAGATTTAAACAAAATTACAGCAAGAAACTTGAGAGAAAGTGCTATTGAAATTAGTTTTAATAATCTATATTTAATTAAAGGCCCTGTCATGGATTGAATTATGTCTTCCACTCCTCCAGAAATGTGTCAACTTGGCTAAGCCATGATTCCCAGTACAGGTTATGCGCCCCATAAAATCCGTTTGGGCAACATCTGACCGTATATATGTCCACGGTCCCATAAGACTATAATAGAGTTCAGGAATCTGGAGCCAAGAATAGGAAGTAGCAGATATACTTTGCTAAGCACTGTAGATCCTATATGTCTCTCACTAGCTCTCCAGTCCTGCATCAACCCCAGCTCTGGGGTAGCAGGGCAAGGGGTCCTGGCACCCATCTGCAGCTGCCTGTCCCACCGTACTCACCTCAATCGGAGACCACACAGACACCACCGGAGCTGCTGAAGGGACTGCCCCTTGAGGCCACTGCCCCACTTGGACAGGTTGCCCTGCGTGTCATGCCCAGGCCCAAGACCGCAGCTCCTCCCTCAGTGGCAGCCACTGAGCGGTCCCTGCTGCAGCGGTGGTGGGAGGAGGACCAGGAAAGGTGGCTGGGGAAGAAGCAGCAGGTGAGGCTGGAATAGCTGAGGGCCCATAGTGGGTGGAGAAGGCAGGCAGGGACGGGGGGAGGGAAGGGAGCCGGCAGCCTGCCTGGAGGTGGCCAGCTGGACAGCAAGTGTGCGCTGTGGCAGGGGCTGGGCGGCAACCACACAGGACCGGTGGTGGCCAAGCCAAAGTTTTTGTGTGGTCCTTTGGCACAGGGACAGCTGAGCAGGTCCCAGGCCCACCCACTGACCATCCTGCGTGCCTCTCTCCTGTGTATAATAATAGTGTTCACACAGTGTCCGAATCACATAACATCCTATTTCACAGAACATATCATGAACATTAAGCAATGCATACCTGTATTGTGTGGCTGCCCTCCATTTTGTGATCTGATGTAATTATCCTCCATTTTGTGATGTGCCGTAAATCTTAACCTCTGTATGTTAATGTGGCAGGATCAGTGTGGGGTGTATTTTGAGTCACAGCCTTATGTAAGTCACATCCTCACTCAAGTCACACCTTTGCCTGAGTAACACCTTTTATGCTATAAGAGATAAAAGAAGAGAGAGGCCAGCAGAGAGGGGCACATCCTTTGGACTGGGATCCCTGTACTGAGAAGTTCCTAGACCCAGAGGAAGGTTGATGCCAAGACACATGGAGATCTCCAAGGAATGCTGGGCCCACAGGTGTTAAAAGGAGACACGGACCTCCTTCCTCCAGAACCGACAGAGAGAAAGCCTTCCCTTAGATCTGGTGCCCTGAATTCGGACTCTAGCCTCCTGAACCGTGTGAGAATAAATTTCTTTGTTGAAACCACCCACCAGTGGCATTTCTATCATAGCAGCACTAGGTAACTAAGACAGGTCCCATGGGGCATCTCTCCAGAAAGAGACTAATTGTGCCTAAATACACACTATGTTGCATAGACCAATATCATCAAGTTGTTTCATTTTAAATTTAGGAATAGCCTTCTAAACCAAAACCAAACCCGTTGCCGTAGAGCCAGCTCTGACTCAGCTACCCCATAGGACCGAGTAGAACTGCCCCATAGGGTTTCCAAGGCTGTAATCTTTATGGAAGCGGACTCCTGCTGCTTTCTCCAGTGGAGCGGCTGGTGAGTTCAAACCACCGACCTTTCAGTTAACAGCCGAGCTCTGAACCAGTGCGCCACCAGGGATCATCTATTCTCCTAGCTCATTGTGCAGATGAGGAAAAACAAATCCCAAAGAGAGTCTGGAAAATGGCTGGAAAAGAAAAAAAAAAAAGTAGGTAAGTTTTTTACCTTACAGAAGTGTCCCTGTTCTGGTGGTATCTGAGGCCCCTCTGGCACCTGAATATTATTTAGTCAAATACATATTCTAACAAAAGGGAGGGTCAGATGAATTCTGACACTTGTCACTAGGGTTGGTGTTACCCAGTGTGGTAACCCATAGTGTCAGACACCCCTGGGGTGGGCAGGGCCGGCCGGCTGACCATCCCCCTCCGCCATGAGCGGAGTGGCCTGGCCCCACTCCACCCCCACATGCGGGGCTGAACACAGCCCCTCACGGCCGCCGGCCCCTCCTGGCTGTGCCCCTCACAGCTCCCCACAGCCCCCTGCAGCTCCCTGCAGCCCCCCGCAGCTCCCCGAAGCTCCCCGCAGCTCCTCCTATCTCCCTTTGGCCAAGGCAGAGACTGTCCTCCCCACCCAACGGTGGGTGCTGTGGCCCGGTCGCTCACACACTGGCTAGCAGGTGGCAGGGTGGCAGGTGACACCAACCCTAGTGATGCCACTGCCTTGGCCACCCTCCCTCAGCTCCGCTGGCTGGCCTACCAGTGACTCCAGGGTCATTTTGGTGTCACCCCTCTGATAATGTCAGGGGGTGCAGTGTGCACCCTGCACCCGCCTAATGGCGCTGCTGCTCTCTGGGCTCCGTTCCAAGTTCATGCTCATCAGTCAGAGAAGCTGGTGTACTCTTACGGTCCTGAGGAATTTTGTTTTATATAATCATGCTTGTTTCAAAAAAATTTGGGAGAAAGAATGTTCCCTTTGGAAAACTAGGAAACCATATGATCCATTATTTTCATATAAAATATTTTTGAGCATCTGTCATTCCCAATGAGTAACATTGATTGGACTGTTACTACATGCCAGACTCTGGGCTGGGAGCTTTTTATATCCACTATCTAATTAATCTTCCCAACAATATAAGGAAAGAATGGGATAATTCCCAGTGCAGCAGGAAAGCTGAGGTTCAGCACGTTTAAGTAGCTTGCCCCAAATCACACAACCAGAAAATTCCAAGCCACCCTTGAACCCGTGCCTGTTGATGCTGATCTACGGAGTTGCATGTTAGCAGCTCAGTAAGCCAGGTTCCTTACCCTGGTGAGCCTCTTCATGACTATTATAAGGATAATAATACTTAGTGTAATTCACTGAGGCTTTGTAAGGATTAAATGTGAGACCGTGTGCGTGAAGTTATGTGTGAACACTGAAGGCGCACACACCCAGGACCCGCGAGTGTGTGCATGAAGAGACAGGTACAAAAATGCTCACTGCAGCATTGTTCAGACCAGTAAAAAGCTGGGAATAATCTAAATGCCCATCAACAGGAGAAATGGGCTCAAGCATGGCAATGTCTGTGCGGATAGCACAAGACCAGGCAGTGTGTGTGTACAAATCTCCTAGGGAGCGTGTTAAAATGCAGGTGCAGATTCAGTGGGTCTAGGGTGGAGCCTGAGGCTTTGCATTGCTAACAAGTTCCCAGGAGATACAGAGGCTGCGGGTCCATGGGCCACACTTGAGTAGCCAGGCTCCAGGCTCGCACCTTGGTCTCTGAGTGTTAGAGCCAAAAGGAGTGGTCACAAGTCAGGTCCTCCAGAAGCAGAGCCTACCCCAGGAGTTCTTGTGGAAGGGCTCTCGGGAGAAACTTTTAAGAGTGAAGGAAGTAGGACGAGGGAGGGAAGACACTACACGCAGAGGTGGCGTCAGTTGAAGTCTGACCTCAGCCTGATCCCACAGGGAGCTCTGGGACATCAATGTACCCACAAAGTTGCTCCACCTGGAGGCAGGGGAGCCAGGTTTGTGTACCCAGTGTCATTGGCTGTGGGCTGCCCTGGGAGAAGGGTGTAACCTCCCAGGATAACCTCCCAGGCATGTTCAGAGTTGGTGGCTCCCATTTAGTCCAGGCAGCTCTCCAGAGGACACAACAGTGAACCATCAGCAGCCAACACTCACGGCAGCCAGGGCGGGTGGGAGTGGGTATCCCCACGGTACAGAGGATGGACTGGCCACCACAGAGTCTACTAGCCAGTTATTGTTAAGTCAGCTCCAACTCATGGCGACCTTGTGTGTGTCAGTAGAATTGTGGTCCCTAGGGTTTGTAACGGCTGATTTTTCAGAAGTAGCTCTCCAGGCCTTTCTTGGAGGCACCCCTGCGTAGACTGGACCCTCCAACCTTCCAGTTAGCAGCCAAGCACCTTAACCATTTGTACCGCCCAGGGACTCACAGAGCCCGCCACAGGGACCTAAAAGTCATCCAGGCCAAATGCCCCACCCCACTTATCTTCACATCAGAGATTTTCCTTTTTTAAATGGTTCTACTTTGTGTGTGTGTGGTAAGTGTATGTATAGCAAAACATTTGCCATTTCAACATGTTTTCCACGTACAATTCAGCGACATTAACCATGTCCATCGAGTTATGCAACCATCACCACTGTTTCCAGATTTTTCTATTGCCCATAACAGCAGCTGAGTGCCTCCTGAGCAATGATTCCCTCTTCCCCTCCCTCCTGCCCCTGATAATATTGAATGAGATTTTATTGTTTAGAAAAAAGAGAACTAGAAACATATGCAACGCTGTTCCTAACGGTGATTTAGTCTGACTTCCTTGTGTTTTTCTGTTTTTCAAGACTGCTACAATGAGCACGCATCCATATAAAGCAACAATCAAAGAAACTATTGGCAGGCCAGCTCCCAGTCTTAGAAACATGTTCATTTAATAATGAATCCATTTAGTAATGAATAATTTGGAATGCCTAATGATTTTTTTTTTTTTTTTAATGATTACCATTTACAGTTCTGTGTGATTCCAATCAATGTGCATAACACGATCCTAACGACAAGAGCGCAATTATGAAATGCAGTCTGTGGCAGAGAGAAATTACAGACTGCTCAGTATGGTTTTAAGTTTGAATCTATTCTTTTTTTTTTTTTCCAACTCTTTGAAAATTGCTCATCTACATAGCAAATGCCCCGTACCTGGAACACCCATTCTTGGACCCGTGGCTTAGCAAAATGTGCAATCCTATGCTCCAGGCAGGTCTTGGCAGAGGGTCAGAACAGAACTCAGAGCCTCTGACTCCTACTGGGTTCACAAAGACCACACAGCCTGTCTGGGCCCCAGGAGAAGTTTTCATTTCGAAAGGCTTTCTTCTGTTATTTTATTTATTTATTTATTTTTGCACTGCCTATTTAAGCAATCAAGTTAATTGAGAATAATGGCTTACTTAATAGGGATTAATAACTTGCCAAAAAAAAAAAAAAACCCTGAGTTTGGGAATCCAGCCTGGAGCAGCAGACATGCCGCCTGGGAAAGCTGGAGAGGTGATGGCCTCTGTCCTCCATTCTCAGGAGATGCCTCAGGCCTTCAGGAGGAGGCAGGGTGCTGGGGGGCGGGCTGGGGTGGGGGTGGAGGGTGCTTTAAACTTCCATACTAGCTGCGTGGCTCTACAGCTTCTGACCATTTCGTGGCCAACCCCAAGTTCAGGGCCACCCTGGCCCACTCTCTGAGTGTGTCCCCATGGGCCTGGCCTCCAGAAAATCACTAAGACCCCTCCCAGTCCTAAAAGAGAGAACCTGGGTAGTGTGAATGGTTAGCACGCTTGGCTGCCAACCAAAGAAAGACCTGGGGCTCTACTTCCAAAAAATCAGCCGTCGAAAGCTCTGTGGAGCACAGTTCTACTCTGACACACATGGGGTCGCCGTGAGTCAGGGATACCATGACTCGGGGCGCCATGAGTCAGTGTCAACTTGATGGCAACTGTTTGGGCTTTAGTCCCTGGGTCTCATGGCTCTCAACCCTGGCTCCCCCTTAGAATGCCCTTGAATGAGCTTTTTAAAAAATGCTGATGCCGCGGCACGTTGTTGTTAGGTGCCGTTAAGTTGATTCTGACTCACGGTGACTCCATGTGTCACCGAGTAGAATTGCCCCCATAGGGTTTTCTTGGCTGTAAAATTTTTACGGTAGCATATTGCCAGGTCTTTCTCCCACAGAGCCACTGAGTGGGTTCAAACTGCCAACCTTTCAGTTAGCAGCTAAGTGCTTAACCACTGTGCCGCCAGGCCTTGTTGCCAGGGCCCTACCCAGTGGTGTCACTAGGGTCAGTGTCACCCAGTGTGGTAACTCATGGCGTCAACCCCCCCACGGACTGCCTCCCCTCACAGACCGTACAGAATCCTTGGTAGTGTTTATTATCAATGTTAATCATAGAATAATATGTGATAAATATACTTGTAAATTGCTTCAATGTAATATTTCTTAGATTATGTGACTACGAACAACAAAATTGTTTTCTAAAATCTTTCTACATTGAATCACATTATTGGTTACAACATTATTAGTAACCAAGAGGAAGCCTTTTTTTATTTTTCTCATTTTCCTTTTGTTACTACTTCGTTCTCAAAAAAAAGTTATTCATATACGTTCACAAATACTAATTGCTACATATTGGAGGTAAAACACCAGAAATTTTGACAAAATCAACAACTATGAAAGCACCGCCAGCAATGAAAACAGGCGTGCTTATGGCTCGTGCCGATGAAACCGCGGGATTCAAAGCGGCGTTGTAACTGGGTAATAACGACAGCTCTGACTGGAGCTCCTTCCAAAACCACCAAACCACACCCGGTGCCATCGAGTCGATTCCGACTCATAGCGACCCTATAGGACAGAGTAGAACTGCCCCACAGAGTTTCCAAGGAGCGCCTGGCGGATTCAAACTGCCAACCCTTTGGTTAGCTGCTGTAGCAGTTAACCACTAGGCCACCAGAGTTTCCAAATTAGAAGGTTCAAAAAGTAAATTTGCATAGAGTTCCAGCCTTGTAGGTATATTGATATGTGTAAGCCAGGCTTACAAAAAATGTTTTTGTTGTTATAACTAACTACAGGAACATTTTTATTAAAAAAATGATAAATTTCTGCTGAAATTTATATTGTATAGATGGTCATTTTGGTGTTACCCCCTCTGACAGTGTCACCCAGTGTGGTCCACACCCCCTAGTGACGTCACTGCCCCTACCGTAAAGATTTTTATTTAATTGGTCTAAGGAGGGGAGACCCTTTTGTAAAAGCTTCCCAGGTGAGTCAAATATGCAGACATTGATAATGAGATCAAGATGCATCGTAAAGCCCAGTCTTCTGGGAAAGGATGAAAAAGAAAGGAAAGAAGTGAGTGGAACCATAGCCCCTGACACCAAGGGGTCTATCAGACTGAGGAGGAGATTGAGGGGAAAACAGCAATTCTAGCAGTACAGGAGACTCCCCATCTTTTCTTCTCATCCCCAGTGGATTTCCTGCCTAGGTCTCTGTTTCTTCTTGACTGATCACTTGACTCCCTCAGCAGAGGCCCCACAGAGGTGAAGGGACCTTCATCTCCTGTAAGCTACAGCCAGCCCACAGGCTTAGATGAAGGGACAGAGAGGCCAGCACCCACCTGCCTGCCCTCCTCAGGTCAGAGGGCTCTGTACCCTCCCTTCCCTGGCCATTCAGGGTGGGAGGTGGGCAGAACACTCCAGAGGGCATGGACCTGCCAGCCTCTTGGAGATTTTGGTTTTACAACTCTCTGGCCTTCTCCTTCTCCCTCCTCCCAGACAGCAAAGGCTTCACAAAACGTAGCCATGGGCTCTAGATGTGCCTATAGAATTGAACAGAAGGTGGGGGCTGGATTCACTGTCAGTGGGAAGAGCAAAAAGCTACTCTGAAAGGGAGAGGTGGGCAGGGAGAGGGGAAGAGGCAGCCAGGCGGGTTCCCTGAGAGTTTGGGGGAGTTTTGAGAGGGGGCGATGAGAGAATTCGGAGTGGGGGGAGACAGGTGGTGGCGCAGAATTGTAAACGTTTGGCTGTGCTTCGTGGATGTATAATCTTCCTTTGATGTTTTTAAGAGACAATAGAAAAGATTTAAATGGCCTTTCAATTATATCTAAAAGCCCTGGTGGTGCAGTGGTTAAAGCGCTCAGCTGCGAACCTAAGGGTCGGCAGTTCGAACCCACCAGCTGCTCCACAGGAGACAGATGTGATCTGCTTCCGTAAAGATTAAACCCGTTTCCTTTGAGTCAATTCCAACTCATATCGATCCTATAGGACAGAGTAGAACTGCCGCATAGGGTTTCCAAGGAGCCGCTGGTGGATTCAAACTGCCAGCCTTTTGATTAGCAGCCAAACGCTTAACCACTGTGCCAAACCCTATGGGGCAATTCTACTCTGTCCTATAAAGTCGCTATGAGTTGGAATTGACTCAGCAGCAACGGGTTTGGTTTTTGGTTAATTATATTTGGATGTAGGGCAGATGTTACTTCTGAATACAGCACCCCCAAACCAGGGGGGCCTAGTTTGTCCTAGAACTCTAAGATCTGCCAGCCAGGCTGTGGGAAGGATTGGACTGATGAGGTGTCTGAGAGCACCTAGGAGCACAGTGCCGGGCACAGGATGGGCAGGCGTGCGCTAACTACTGGATCTCCCACACCCTCCCGCATCCATCCTTCCCCAGTTGGTCCCAGGAACAGAGCTCTAGCCCAACCGAATGACACAGATCATGTCTCTTTGGGGACTGAGCCTGGTGGTGGGCATTTCCCTGGAAGTCGCTGGATGAGAGGCTTGGTAGACAGCCGCCCACTCCTGGAAAATGGCCTAAGGGCCATTCTGACCTGTGGTGGGGAGCACACCCACACACACCCAACATGCTCTGGCAGCGATGTTCCAGGACAGATCCCTGATGGCTGCCCTCTGAGGTATGACAAACTCCTCTGCCAGCCCACACCCGTGTCGCTTGACTTGCTTTGGGTTTCAGGACGAGCTCTGGCCAAGCCCTCAGGGTTGGTGTTGTGGGGAGGAGGTGGTGAGTTGCTATTGGACAGCCCAACGACAATGTCTATAATTTGGCCTGGACCGAGTGGCCGTCCAGATGCAGGCAATTTTGACTTTGATGTGAGCAGAATTACAAAGAATCATAAAAAGAACATATGATTTGGAATGAAACGCTGCCAAAGCCGTCTGGTCCCAGCCCTGAGTCTTTCTAAAAAGAAACACTTGAGAAGTCAAAATCCTTAAAGCAGCTGACACAGCCTCTGGGGCTGCCTCCTGCTGAGCCCCGGCTTCATCCCAGCCTCTCCCACCCCCACCCAATTAGCCTTCCTCAGCTCCTCAGAGTGACAGGGCTCCTCCCCACCTCCAAGCCTTTGCCTTGTGATGTGTGTTCTGCCTTGAAGCCATCCCTGCCAGCCCACCTTTGCCTGGCCAACCCCTGCTCAGTTTTCCTTAGTCACTAAATCTGACTACCACTCTCCAGAGAAGTTTGGGGGCCTTCTGGCGTTGCTTATAGCACCTCACTCCACTCCTTCTTTGCACTTACCACCAAAAAAAACATTACCCGCGGTTTCAAACTGCCGACCTTGAGGTTAGCAGCCAAGAGCTTTAACCACTATGCCACCAAACCCAAAACCATCAAACCTGTTGCTGTCGAGTCGATTCTGACTCATAGCAACCCTATAGGGCAGAGTACAACTGTCCCATCGGGTTTCCAAGGCTGTAAGCTTCACGGAAGCAGACTGCCACATCTTTCTCCCACGGAGCGCTGGTGTGTTCAGAACTCTGTCTCTGCAGCTGTCTCTTCTCTGGGACTCTGTGCTGCGAATTCTGGCCATCTTGGCCTCCCTGAATTCTCAACTGTGTCTTCAACTCAGGGGGACCACTGGCTCTGTTGGGCCCCACCCCCACCCACGCATTGTGGCCTGGAAGCCCCAGACAGTGAGCTGGGGCACTCATAGGACGTTCCTCCTTGGTGTCTCTTCTCTTGGGATTGCTGCCCTGGCTGCCTATCATCCAGTGTCCAAAGACTGCTGTTTCCTACATTTTGTCTGTTTTGTTTTTTTTTGGCTGTTTAAGATGGGAGGATAAATTCAGATCCTGTTATTCCAGTTTGGTCAGTAGCAAAATCCATTCCATCCATTTTCAAGAAATTGTCTGCCAAATCTAAAGAACGAGCGTCTGCGTGTCAACCATTTTTTTCAAGTAGAAATGGTGTTCCATATAAAAGGCGGCTAGTTCAACTTGCAACTCAAACAATCACATAAGAGCTTCTCCTCAGGGTGACCACTGTACATCCTGTTGCTGTCGAGTGGATTCTGACTCATAGCAACCCTATAGGACTGGGTGGAACTGCCCCACAGCTGGTAGGTTCAAACTGCCAACCTTTTGGTTAGTAGCCATGGCACTTAACCACTGCACTACCAGGGTTTCACTGTACTTCAGTAGGCAGTAAAAGTGCTTTATGTGTGCTTCCTAACTCGCCACCAGGGCTCCCAATTCTGTATAAAACTAGATTATATAGATTGCACATGAATTCTTTCTTACATGTCTTGTCTCTGATTTAATCAGTGTGAGCTCCCCATAGGCTTCCTGCTTACCACAGGAGGGCCTGCTGAAGTTTGTTGTTGAAAGATTTGTTAACTCTCCCACAACAAAGGTTGTCAGTGGGAGACCCCAGCAGCCTGGTCTGCCTTAAATATTTTGAAGAAAGTTGCTGGGTTTCTTTCTTTTGTACCCTAGGAATGCCCTGAACTTCAAACGTGGCTTAAGTGTCGGCCTGTCAACCAAACTCATGCTCAGACAGCTTGGTTTTAGAGCAGATTTCTTTGGGTTTTTTTAGGGATTAGACCAGGATGAAAATGAATATTCCAGGAGTCATCCTTTAAGCTTTTTAGAGGACGGCTGCTCCCAAAGTCCAAGATGGGAGTATAGTAGAGTCAGGGCCTATTTTACTAGTATCTAAAGCAATTGAACAGTACCATCATATGACGTAGAGGATCCTAAAGTAATATCTCACCACTCTGGGTGAGGTAGAACTTGATACCCAAAGATGAAGGCCTTGATTCTAGTTAAAATTAAAGTCCCCATGGCTGGGGGGAAAGAGTGCCTCTGACATTGTAGCTATTATCAGTTATGTCCACTCAAGCGTGAATGAGTTTCACGCCCTTTTCTAAGAGCTAATAAAAAAGAAAAAAAAAAAAATTTTTTTTTTTCTTTTTTAATTTTGAATACGAAGAGCAGCCTCAAGGAGACTGAGCACCCATTGTGGGTGGGTGGGGAGCAGAAAGCGGAGAATTTCATGTGGTAAAAATAACTAGCCTTTCGTGGGTGCCTGCTATGTGCTAAGTACCGTATTAGCCATATTACATGTTTTCTCATTCAAACCTCACAACAGTCCTTCAAAGTAGAAATTACAGCCCCAGATTTACAGGTCTGTTTCGGGGGTACTTGCCTGAGGTCATGCTGGCAGAAGAGGTGGGAGGAGTGTGAACCTGCCCCTACTCTTGGCCATTTCCCCAAGCAAAACGTTGCCTACTTCACGGTCTGGTTTGGGCTTAGCCTTGAGTAGGAACCTCATCTAAAGCTGGAGGAGAGGACCGACCCCCAGGTATGTGCTAACCTGAATCTGCACCTCGGCCTTCTCACGTGCAGTCTTGTTCCTGTGGGAGTGACTGATTTTGACAGAAAGAATGTCACAGCTGGAGGAGACCTGAAGGAGGCTACAATCCAACCCCCGACTTTACAGATTGGAACACTGAAGCTCAGAGGATGGCAGGTTAAGAGGTCAAGACTCAGTCTCCTGATACCTAACTCTGGGTGCCGTTCTTTACTCCATGCCACCTGTTACCCCAAAGCAGAGTGTGGACCAGATTCGAGTGGTGTCATGCAGGGTGAGACACCAGCTGCCCCCAGATGCCTTCCAGGGTCAGACGTGCCCCCAAGGGACCCCCAGTCAAGCAGTTCCTCAGCTGGACACCTTTTCAGACACACCCCTCAGGGAGACAGACATACTGAGTGGCCAACAGGTGCCTCCTGCCCAGGGAGGGCCTGTCACAGCTGCTGCTGAGGCAGGGCCCACCCTTGGGAAAACAGTCCAGAAATTACCCCTTTCTTTCATGCTGTGCCCGGCAGGTGTGTGTGTATATTTTACTTTATCAGGCTGTCTTCAATTACAAAGTAATCCATTCAAGGAAGTTACAAATCTATTTTTTTCTCTACATTTTAATTTCTTCCCTGAATTTGTTCAATAGCAAAGAAAATGATAAAACGGATATCATTTTAAGTGTACTCTCAGAGGAGATACCTGTTTTTCTACCGGTTTTGAAGAAAAAATAACCATATGCCGTCTTTCATACGTATCGGCTCCTTGTAAAAATGAAGCCGTGTATGTATTGAGTGAATAAATAAATCCAGACTGTCATTTGATGAATGCCCCCAGAAGCTGCTGAAAGTAAATAAAAGAGACCTTTTTTTATCACAGTTCTGCTAGAATGCCTTCGAGATGAGAAGTCAGAGGTGCAAGGCAACCGTTAGTACCATGCACGTCCATTTCAAAGATGGTTAAACTGAGGTTCCGAGATACAGAAGGACCTGGGAGTATAGAGAAGTCGCTGGAAAGCCAGGATTGAGTTCTTTATTGTTATGGATTGTATTGTGTCCCCCAAAAATGTGTATCAACTTGGCTAGGCCGTGATTCCCAGTATTGTGTGGTTGTCCACCATTTTGTCATCTGATGTGATTATCCTATCCTCCTATTCTAACCTCTATGATGTTAATGAGGTAGGATTAGAGCCAGTTATGTTAATGAGGCAGGACTCAATCTACAGGAATAGTTGTATTTTGAGTCAATCTCTTTTGAGATATAAAAGAGACAAGCGAGCAGAGAGGAGAGGGACCTCCTACCACCAAGAAAGAAGAGCCAGGAACAAAGCACAGCCTTTGCACCCAGGGTCCCTGCACTGAGAAGCTCCTACACCAGGGGAAGATTGATGAGAAGGACTTTCCCACAGTGCCAACAGGGAGAGAAAGCCTTTCCTTGGAGCTAGCCCCCTGAATTCGGACTTCAAGCCTCCTAACACTGTGAGAGAATAAATTTCAAATCCAGCCTCTGCCACTTCTGGCTGAGTACCCTTGAGAAAGCTACTTATCCTCTCTCAGCCTCAGCTACTCACCCAAAAAAGGTGTAATAATAGTACCTAGCTCCCTGGGTTGTTGTATTGTGTAGGATAATGTAGGTCAAGTGCATGGTGAACTGCCCGGCACTAAACCAGGACTGAGTGTGAGCTCTTGTTACTGTTAATAACAATGATATCCAGCTTCTGGAAATTCTCTATACCAGGGATTGGCGAACTGCATCTGCAGGCCAAATCTGGCCCATGGCCTGTGAGGTAAGAATGGTTTTCACAGGTTTAAAAAGGAAGCAGCAGCAGCCTGAACGTCGACAGAGTCCGTATTCACCACTGGCCCTTTACAGGAAAAGTTTGCTGAACCCTGGTCGAGAAGTCCAAACCAGGAGCTCGCTTTCAGGTTATTAATACCTGCTGCCACCGCCAGCAGTGTTCTCCCAAATGATCCCAAATATGATGTTTCCATCAAAGAGTGAAGAGTTCACTCAGACCGGGCTCCCCTGGGGAGCCCTCCCTGAGCCCCCAGGCCTGGGTGGTCCCTTCCTCCTGTGGGTCTTCCAGTTTAGTCTGGGTGCCTTCTCCTACTACCCCCTAAACAGGCATTGAGCTCCTTCAGGACAGTCCCATCTCTCCCCTCTCACCTGTGCAACCGGGTGTAGTGCGTTATCCTGAACATAAAATGGGTGCTTAATAAATGTTCGCAGGACAGCTGGACCCATGATTCAGCAAAAACATTAGAGAGTCGGAAACCATGGTGGCGTAGTGGTTAAGTGCTAACTAAGAGGTCAGCAGTTCGAATCTGCCAGGCGCTGTTTGGAAACTCTATTGAGCAGTTCTACTCTGTCCTATAGGGTCACTATGAGTCAGAATCAACTCAGCGGTACTGGGTTTGGTATTTTTTTTCTTACAGAGTCAGCCTACTGTCCTGACTCTCCCTAACCTTGGAAATCTGTGCACAGGAGGCAGACAGCAATAAGGCCCAAATTTTGATTCCTGGGGTCACAAAGATGCCATGTCAGTAAAAGGTACCTCATTGGTCTCTAATATGTGCTTTTGCCCAATTCCCAAAGAGCAGCTGACGCCCTGAGCTGGCGTCCCCACAGCCCAGCTGCCTCTGCGCTCCCTCCTTGATCACCGAAAACAGACCTGGGAGGCAGCCTTTCCTAGAAGCAGGGTCAGGCTGGGGTGTCTTTGAGGGTAAACAACCAAGGGAAATCTGGGCTCCAGGAGGCAGAGAGCATTTGGGTACCCACAGTCCCTGGTTGTTACTATGGGTGGACAAAGGAAACAGTGACCATGGATTGAGGGCTGTCACTAGGCGACCACGAAATCCTGAAGCACAGGGAAAGCATGGTAAATGGTTTATTGTCCTTGCATTACAATACATGACATAGTAATATGCCCTGTATTTCCAGGCCCGGTGGCCACCCTGTACACATCGGGCACTGAGCTACAAGTGCTTTACATTCTTTGTTTCTTTTGATCCTCACAGCTACTCTAAGATGTATCTGTCACCAATTCATAGGAGAGGAACCTGAGGCTCAGAGGGTACTTTTGGCTTACAATCACACAGGTGATTGGAGGCAGAAGCAAGATTCGCACCCAACACTGACCTCAAGGTAGGTTCTCAAACATTCCCTGAGGGCCCACAGGCCCCCGAGGCACCTTGCTAAGTGCTGGAGTAGCCAGAGAAGGGGGTGTCAGGCCTTACCTAGAAACCCCTTACACTGGGATCCACAGCTCAGGGGGAGAGCCCTACCCCCAGGGAGCTTGGAAGACTTCTTAGAGGAGGCGGGCCTGTTCCTTTGCAGACCTGTGGGCCAGTGGGCCCTGCTGGAGAAGAGCCCAGAGCAGGAAACAGGGCAGTCCTAGGCTGATGAGACCTGGGCTGGGGCCAGTGGTGAACTCATTTCCCCAGGCCAACTCAGAGTTGCGTTGAAAGGACCTGGCCCGGGGCTTCAGGCTCAGGCTCAGCCCTCTCTCAGGTTTGGCAGCACTTGATTCCTTACCACCCAGCCTCCCCTAAAGCCTTCCCTGCCTTGCCCTGCCCTGCTGGCTGGACAAAGCCGCCTGCCTTGATAGGTGTGCAGGGCCCTTCCTCCTGTGTTACCTGGATGCTAATCTCCTACCAAAAGATGCAGCTGTTAGCACCCCAGGCATGACAGACTGAACCAGGGCAAGGAGTATCTGTCATGGGCCCAGTGATCCCTTCCTGCTGCTTACGGACCTGGGGATTCAAAATTAAAATTGAAAGTAACCCCACAAACACCCCTGCAGAGCAAGTGGGGAAATGATCTGTCTCTCAAATCGTCACTGGCACCAATACTGGTTGCCTTCAAGTCAGTTTGACCCTGTGTGCGTCAGAGTAGAACTGTGCACCACAGGGTTTTCAGTGACTGATTTTTCAGAAGTAGATCACTAGGCCTTTCTTCCGAGGTACCTCTGGGTAGATTTGAACCTCCAACCTTTCGGTTAGCAGCCAAGCCCATTAACCATTTGCACCAACCAGGGATTCCTCCCAAGGCCTTAGGAAGTTCTTAGTTAATGGCAATTATCATTATCGTTGCCCTTACCATTGGCTGTCTTTGAGGTCTCCCAGTCTTTCTACAATGGCTTTCTTTCCTCCTTCCTCCACCCCTTTCTCTATCTCTTCCTGCCTTCTTCCCTTCTCTCCTCTGCCCCAGGCCTCAAAACATATCTGCTCCTGTCTTATCCTGCCAAAGCCTGAGGCACCCCAGAGAATCAGAGGGAAATTTTCTAGTAATTTGCAGTAGTTCTGTGAATTAATCTGATAAGTGAGACCGTGCTGACAAGTGAGTGAAGGCAGGGGGGTTCATGTGTGGCCTGTCACCTGTGTTCTGGGGAAGACGCAGGACGTACCTCACCACGTGTTTATTGAGCAACTACTTAGTGCAAGGCACTATGGGAGACTTCGCCAGTGTCCCCCAAAGCTGAGAAGACCACTTGCGAAAGGTCAGAAGCGGCACCCCTCAGGCAGAGTTGTCCTGTAGTGGTCTGTCTTTGAGAGCTTTCACGTTTCAGATGCAGTGTAGAGCCGTGGCTGCGCTGGACTAATCACCCCCACATAAGGAGAGATTCTTCTATCCCATCAGTACCTGAGCTCCCTTAGCAGTGGCTCAGCCCTGTCCATGATAAACTTTCCTTCTCTCTTCTGTGCTAGCTACAGCAGGGCTTGGTCTCCTGCCCCAAAAGGGGACCTTCAAGCTCATGCTGCTTCCTGCTGTCTCCTCTCTCTCTCCCGGAATTCCTGAAAGGAGGCCCAGAGCAGAAGCCAAGGAAACGCCGGAGCTGCACTGCCAAGTGTTCGGAACCCAGGAACATGCTTGCACAATGGGTCCTCGGGGTCTCAGCAGTCAGCGGCCCTGCTTCCATGTCCCAGAGGAGCGTAGCCTAGAAACAACAGCCTAGAAAACCTACGGGGAAGTTCTCTGTCATCTAGGCTCACTATGAGTCAAAAACGATTCTATGACTGAAATAAGACAATCACAAAAGGACAAATATTGTATGAAACCCCTATTATAAAAACCCAAGAAAAGGTTTACACACAGAAAAAAGTCATCTTTGATGGTTACAAGGAAGGGGAGGAGTGGGGAGGGGAAATCACTAGTTAGCAGACAAGTGTTAACTTTTGTGAAGGGAAAGACAACACAATATAGAGAAAGTCAGCACAACTTGACTAAGGCAAAGTCATAGAAGCTTCCTAGACACATCTAAACATCTTGAGGGAATGAGTTACTTGGGCTGAGGGCTGGGGACTATGGTCTTGGGGGACATCTAGGTCAACGACATAAGATAGCTCATAAAGAAAATGTTCTACATCCTACTTTGGTGAGTAACATCTGGGGTCTTAAAAGCTTGTGAGTGGCCATCTAAGATACATCTACTGATCGCATCCCATCCGGAGCAATGGAGAATGAAGAAAACCAAAGACACAAGGAAAATATTAGTCCAGAGGACTAATGGACCACATGGACCACAGCCTCCACCACCGTAAGTCCAGAAGAACTAGATGGTGCCCGGCTACCGCCACCAACTGTTCTGACAGGGATCACAATAGAGGGTCCCGGACAGAGCAGGAGAAAAATACGGAACAAAATTTAAATTCACAAAAAAGATCAGACTTACTGGTCTGATAGAGACTGGAGGAACCTCTGACACTATGGCCCCTGGACATCCTGCTAACTCAGAACTGAAGCCATTCCCGAAGACCACCTTGCAGCCAAGATTAGACAGGCCTATAAAACTAGCAATAACATACATGAGGAGTAACATACATGAGGAACATGCTTCTCAGATCAGTCAAGTATACGAGACCAAATGGGCAACACCTGCCCAAAAGCAAAGATGAGACGGCAGAAACGTACAGGAAAACCGAACGAACGGACACAGTGAACCCCAAGTGGAAAGGGGGAGAAGGCTGACACATTGTGGGGATTTCAACCAGTGTCGCAAAAACAATGTGTGTATAAATTTTTGAATGAGAAACTAGTTTGTGCTATAAACTTTCACCAAAATCACAGTAAATTTTTTTTTAATTGACTCAATGGTACCCACCACCAACGACAATAAGCATTGTAGATTTTAACTCTTTATCTGTCGTATGTGATGCGACCCCCAGTTTATCATTTGCTTTTTTATCTTGTTCATGATATCCTTTGTTGTATACTTGTTTTCAGATTTAATGTTAAAATATATGTCTGTCTTTATTTATAGCTTCTGGGGTTGGTTGTTGTCTTGGTTGAAAAGGTGTTATATGTGTTGTCCCAGATTTTCTGCTTTTTTTTTTTTTTTTTTTTTTTACACTTAGGCCTTTAATTGATCTAGAATTTATTTACAAATGCAGTTCGGGGTAGGGAGTCAGCTTCAATTCTTTCAGATGAATGGCCAGTTATAGCATTGCTGTTTGTTAAAGAAACAGTCATTTCAGCTGAAATAACATGTCACCCTTGTCATATACTGCAGTAACATAAACACTGTGAGTATTCTGGGGCTTTCTTTTTGTTCCATTGTCCCATTTGTCTTTTCCTGTGCTGACACTAGGCTGCCTTTGATTTTCAGGTGTTGTGACAGGTTTCAATATCTTGTCAAGCCCCCGTCTCCCTTTTTATACTTCTCAATGCTATAATCAAACCCTTGTTTTCAGAAGGACTGTGATCATTGACAGTCTAATTGACATTGTACTAAAATTGTGTTAATCTTCCTATCCAAGAATATGGGCCATCTTTCCATTTATTTGGCTCTTCTTTAAGATTTTCAATATAATATTAAGTTTTCTTCATATAGTTCTTGGACCTTTCTTTTCAAATTTATTCCTAAGTTTGTTAGTTTTGATACTGTTATGAATGAATTATTTTCCCGTTTCTCTCTATGGCTAGTCTATTGTTAGTATAGAGAGAAATTCTATTTTTTAAAAGGTATTTATCTCAGTACCCAGAAACCCTGGTGGCGTAGTGGTTAAGTGCTACGGCTGCTAACCAAAAAGTTTGGCAGTTTGAATCTGCCAGGCACCTTCTTGGAAACTCTGTCAGGCAGTTCTACTCTGTCCTATAGGGTCGCTATGAGTCAGAATCGACTCTACGGCAGTGGGTTTGGTTTTTTTGGTTTTATCTCAGTACCCAGACTAATTTTTTCTTCTTAATTAATTTTGGTTGTATTTTTTGTTTGTTTGTTTGTTTGTTTTACCAACTCTAGGACTCGATGGAACTGGGTTAGAGGAATACTTGGGTTTTCTGAATGCAATCATAGCATCAGCAAAAAGGGGCAATTTTATTTCTTCTTTTTGCCAAAATTTTTATACAAACGATGTCGCTTTCTTGTCTTCTTGCACCCACTTAGAACCTCCAAAGCAATTCTGAATAATAATGTGAACGGTAGCCATTTAAATGGAAATGTTTTTAGTGTGTCACCTTTTGTAATAATGTGGTAATGTTTATTTCCACCCACTCTTCTCAGGGTTTTATTGAGAAAGGCCGCTGAATTTTATCGACTGCCTTGTCAGCCTCTGTTGATCTCATCACATGTCTTCCTCCTTTAATCAGCTGATGAATAAAGGAGGAAAAGCCTAAATAAAACATTAACATTATATCAAAAGAATAGCACACTTTGCCCCAAAGGGTTTATCCCAGATTTGTAAGGATAGGTTAGTATTTTTATGCACATGTTAGATTATCTAGTTTTTGGTTTTGCCCTAAATTTATCAAGTTTGTATATAAGTTTATGGCATTGACCTATCCAAGTTTTTCATCTCGTATTGATGCTACTAATGTTTCACCAAGAAATCACCCATTTCTTCTAGGTTTCCAATTGTTTTGCTGCAGTTACACCTGCATTTGTCTACAGTCGTTTCAGTCTGTCCTGCGTGTATGTTACACCTCCTTTCCTGGCAGCTGCCTTCCACGTTCTTATTTTCATTTTCTTTTCTCCTCAGTAACTTTTTCTACCTTAATTGGGCTCTTCAAAAATGGGAATTATTTTTAACACTGAAATCTGGCTATTTTAAATCTTGTTATTGTTGTTAGGTGCCGTTGAGTCAGTTCCAACTCCTAGCGACCCTGTAGGACAGAGTAGAACTGCCCCATAGGGCTTCCATGGAGCAGCTGGTGGATTTGAACTGCTGACCTTTTGGTTAGCAGCCAAGCTTTTAACCACTACACTACCAGGGCTCCTCTATTTTTAATCTTACGTATATGTCTTTAATAACCAAAGTCATGTGGGCCACACTCACATCTTGACCCACCTCTATCTTCTTAGTGATCCTGACTCTTTCATCTTAAAAGGTAAAACCCCACTGTTAGAGAAGAAAACCCCGCATTATACTGTCAGCTCCTTCTGACAACATCTCTGGCAGAGGGCCAGACATTGGTGGTACCTCAGGAATGTTGAGAGGATGGACGCAAGAAAACTTGAGCTAGTCCCCTAGAAAAACCACCAGTGGCCATCAGGCTGACTCCGACTCCTGGTGACCCCATGCGTGTCAGAGTAGAACTGCGCTCCATAGGGTTTCCAGTGGCCTTTCTTCTGAGGTGCCTCTGGGTAGCCTTGACCCTCTAACCTTTTGGTTAGCATCCGAGTACTTTACCCATTTGCACCACCCAGGGATTCCTTATCCCCTAGGCTGGTTCTGAAGGAATGGGGAAAGGGGAGAGATGTTTCAACCCTCTCTCGCTCTTTCTCTCTCTTCCTTGATTACAAAGGTAATATTTCTTCATCGAACAAAATTTATAAAATATGTATAAGCAAGAAGAAAAAATTAAAAACCACCCAGAGATTAAAAGTCCCCCAATATCCTACCTGTTGAGGATACTCTCTGTGGCAACTGGGACTTCAAGTCAACAGCCAGGTTCATTATCTGCTACTTTGCCACCTCAGGCAAGAACTCCACCTCTTTTTGCCTCATTTTCCTAGTCTGTAAAACAGGGTACTACTTAACCGCATGGGTTTGTTATGAGGATTAACTGAAGTAATACTTAACGAGCGGTTGGTATATAGCAAGGGCTCAACCAGCAGCTATTATTTGCAACGTTTTGGTATGTGTCCTTGCAGTCTTTTCTTCAACGTGAACATATGTTATACAGACACGTACACACATGCATAATAAAAACAGAATCCAAGTCCCAGTGCCTGGCTGGAACAAGGAGTGCGTGTCACTACTGCAGCCCCGATGGAGCTCGGCTGTCTTCTGCACCCTCCACTCCACGCAGCACCGGATGTCCCTCCTCGGCAGCCGGCTGGAGCCTTCTCCCACTTACAGGGGTACCCTCCTGCCAAATTCACCTGGGGTCCATTAAGTGGACAGGATCAAAGAAAACCCAGTTTATGCTTTTTCTTTAAACGGAATCCATATATCCTACATAGTACTCCTGGTGCAAGGATACTTCTCAGAATGAAGAAGCAGAGTTCACTATTTCCAGTGTCATAGGGTATAAATGGAGCCTTGGTGGCACGGTAGTTAAGCACTCGGCTGCTAAGAAAAGGTCGGCAGTTCGAATCCACCAGCCACTCCTTGGAAACCCTGTGGGCAGTTCGGCCCTGTCCTAGACAGTTGCTGAGTTGGAATCGACTCAACAGTAACGGGCTTGGTTTGGTTTTGAGGGGTATAAATAATTTAAATACATCCAAGGATATTGTTTTAAATTAGACTGTCCAGGTAGGCTGGTCAAAGGGAGGTTGGGACAGTCACGCCATCCCCTCTGATCCCACAACACTTGTGAGGAATCCCACAGAACCTCTCTGGTCTAATACTTATAAAATTACATTTTCGTCATTTGGGTATGTTACTGTCTGTCCCACAAAACTTGAGCTCCTAGTTGACTTTCATTGCCTAGGGTCAGATAGAGAGTGGGTACTCTTAGTGCTCATTGAATGAATCAATGAAATGAATAAGTGAATGGGTAAGTGACTTCCTGCCCAACCTTGAAGGTAAAAGAGCCACAATTAAAACCCAGATCTCATGAGCCCAAGCCCAGTTCTTACATCTTTCTACCCTTTCATGGAGAAAAATGATATCTTGTACCAAATCCAAAAGATTCAGCAGCCCACGGTCAGTACTGCCCATCGTCCACTGATTCAGTTAGCACATAGACCTCGAGCACCTGCCGTGTGCCAGGTGCTTCCTCTAATAGTTACGTACAGAGTTGAGGTTGATGACCTTGAGGGTAACTGTTATCAGACAGTCCACAAGGTCCAAGCCATGCTGCCCAAGGAGGGGGGCCTGCTTCCCTCCTCACTCCTCCCATAGCCCAGACTGATAGGAGAGTCAGAATTTGGAGGTGGGGAGAGGGAGGGATAAATATTGATCCATGGACTTCTCTTGCCCTTCTTCCTTCTTTGGGTGCTGTACTCCAGGTACTCAGGCCCTTCCTGCCACCCCTCAGTTCCTCTCAGTTCCCAGCTATGGCACTTCACCAAAGTTGTCCTGCTTCAGACTTCAGATTTTCCCTCCCCCTCTGAGGGAAGGTCCAATCCCTTCTGGACCCAGGTCATCAGATCACCTATAGCATGGCCTCTCTTCCCACAAATTTCAATTTCTAGACACATTCCACCATTTGTTCTGGTGAACAGTATGTATCTTGTCTCCTCTACAAGATTATCACTTCTGGGGGCACAGGATCTGTGTCTAACTCATCTTTGTATCCTCAGCAGTACTTGGCATGGTGTCTTGTGGTTGATATTGCTTAATCCTTGTTGAATAAATGAATATGTGACTGAAAGAAAAGTGTTATCTGGAGAAGTAGGGTTAGAGAGAGCAGAATTTCTTGCTCAAGATAAGAAATGAACTTTGGGTGGGGGGAGGAGGGGAGAGGGCCAGTAAACATGGCAGAAACTTGAGTCAACAGACCAAGGGACTTTTTAAGAACAAGAAAGTTTAATATTTGAATCTGTGGCTTATAGACTGTGATGTAACCATCTCTTGCTGTTGTTCTCAGTGTTCAGTGAGATCTGCTGCACCCTGCGTTGGCAGGGTTTTCTCTGGGAAATGAAAGAGATGGAGCTGTGTTGCCCATCTGGAGTGAAGCCAGACAGAACAGGGACAGGATTTGGTCCATCCACCAAATTAATTCAACAGAAGCTGGTGCTCAGAACCCAAGGTTGCAGAGGAAAACTTAATCCCTAGCAGAATCCACAGGAAAATGAGGGGTGAGTGGGAAGGGAGAATGAGGAGCCCACCACACTTGAAGCGAGGTTGAAGCTATTTCATTTGAATCTTAAAGGCTCAAACACTTGAAATATGACACCCATATGAATGAATGATAAATTAATTACTGCTGTGGCATTAATGGGAGCCCTGGTGGCGCAGTGGTTAACAGCCAGGCTGCTAACCAAAAGGTCTGCAGTTTGAAATCCACCAGCCACTCCTTAGATCCTATGGGACAGTTCTACCCTGTCCTATGGATCCCTATGAGTCGAAATTGACTGGACGGCATACAACAACAAAAACAACATGGCATTAATAAGCTCTAGTGGCTTTGAATGGCCATCTCACAGAGTAGCTGTGGTGTCCACAACAGAGAAGCTTTTGAGACAAGGCAGTTGTCTGAGGACCCTTTAAACTTACAAGCTCTGACTCCAAGGACCTTTTCAACTCCATCTTGTCTGATTGGTCACTAGCCCAATGAGAATGGCAGGAAGCTAGGCAGTAAGAAATCTGATTTGAAGTTCCAATTCATAATTTTGTGTGACCCTAAGCGAATCACTTATTATCCCTGAGTTTCTGTCTTCAGTTCTGTCAAGCTGTGGAAATAGCATTCTGTCCACCTACAACGCAGTGCTTTTGGGAGGTATAAATCTGGAAGCAAGACAGCCGGGAGGCCCAATCTAAAGAGATGCCACAGACCTCATGCTCTTTATTGTTCCTTGGGCACAGATCATATCCGACTTAACTTTAAACACAATCCTTGGTTTTCTTGGGCAACCTTTATCTCGTTCCGCCCTAAATTCCAGAGACAGGGGTCATGCTGGTCTGGGTGCATGGAGGTGGTGGAAATAGATGCACAGGCAACTGGCTTCAAGAACTGGTGACAGAGAATAAAGGTCACAAGGTGGGAATCTAAAAAACAACAACTCTGAGAACAGAACACGCTGGGCTATTTATAGGGCAATAAAACTCTATCACCCATAAAACTGAACAACTACCAAAAGTAAAAGTATCCCGGGGGAAGGAGACAGCACAGGGCAGTTTGGGCCAAGTCAGTGATAGCTCAAGCTGATTACTGGGTCATGCCTTGGTGTTCACAGTGATGGCTGGGGTCAGCAAGAACAGGCTCAGCTGTTTACTAAGGAAGGTATAAATGTGGCATATTTTAGAAAGATTTCAATTAAAAAGGGTAGCAAGGTGAAATAGGAAGACCATAGATTTGGGATTCAAGTCCAGCTCCATCCTAACCAGGCCACTGAAGTATGCAAGTTACTGAACACTCTGTGTCTCAGTTTCCTTATTTGCATAATGGGAATAGTAAGAGTTGCCCCAGCGAATCACTGAGAGGCTTAAAAGACATAACATAGGCTGCAGCCAGCACCAATGTTACCCTTTAAAGATTAGGCTTCATTTATCAGGGATGGCGAAGGACCAGGCAACATCACGTTCTGTGATACATAAGGTCATCGTGAGTCAGAGCAGAGTCCATGGCAACTAACACCAACGACACCAGGGAAACTTGCAGAGCTAGAGTCTTGGATCCATTCCACAACGCTGGGTGAATTAAGCACTGCGTCGTGATTATTATTACCATTGCTGCTACTGCTATTGCTCCTACCACTAAACTACTCCAACTGTTGTCCTTACTGTTACTCCATTCCCATGGAGAGATGAGGGAGCAGCCGTTGATCATACTACAATAAAGCATTTCAAGGCTGAGATGAACTCTCAGGTCACAAGCTGTCTCCTGACTGAAGACTTCGCTCACCACCAGCCTCTCCTAGGCAGATGGTCCCTCTCTTCTCAGCACTCCCAGGCATTGGTCCATACCTCTGTCAGTCAGGCTTACTCACCTTTGTGGAAATGGTGTTCCCTAATGGGTAAGAGCGTTCCGTTGCATGCAGGCAGACTGGGTGCAAACCTGTATGTAGCCTTGGCCAAGACACATTACCTCTCTGTGCCTCGTTTTATTAATCTGTGAAGGGGGGGAGAGCTTACCGACCTCATAGGAATGGTAGGAGGGTGAGATGAGTTATTATAAGTCAAGCGTTTACAACAGTGCCTGGGGACGTAGTTCTTGTTGTTGTTAGGTGCCCTCAAGTCTGCTCTGACTCAGAGTGACCCCATGTATAAGAGAACGAAACTCTGCCTGGTTCTGAGCCATCCTCACAACCATTGCTATGCTTGAACCCATTGTTGCAGCCACTTTGTCAATCCATCTCCTTGAGGGTCTTCCCCTTTTCTGCTGACCCTCTACCAAGCATGATGTCCTTCTCCAGTGACTGGTCTCTTCTAATGGTGTATCCAAAGTAAGCAAGATGAAGTCCAGCCATTCTTGCTCCTAAGGAGCACTCTGGCTTAGAAGAACAGATTTGTTTGTTTCTCTGGCAGTCCATGGTGTAATCAATATTCTTCACCAACACCACAATACAAACGCATCAATTATTCTTCGGTCTTCTTTTTCTATTGTCCAGCTTTCGCATGCATGTGAGGCAACAGATAATAGGGTCACTAAGTATTAGCTAGTTATTATCATTATTATTACTTGTACATTTAACATGATGCCTTGTACAAATGGACACTGAGTAAATGTTTTATGAATGAATGAATGAAAATAGATGAGCTGGGAGAACTTCTGACTACATCAATGAATTGCTGGGTAGGTTTTCTACAGCAGCTATGACCTTTGCCTTCTAGTTACCAGGCTCATGGAGGTGGGGCAAGAGTGTGGAGGTGGGGAGTCGGCAGCACAGCCTGAAATCCTTTCCTGATCTTACAAGACTCACTGTCTTGTGACAGCACAGACAAGGAATTCAGAGGACCATCACCCGAGGCATTCCAGGCGAGGAATTCCATCAGCCATCCTATACAAATAAACAGTGCAGCAGGGGCTGGGCCCCTTCTCTCCACGGGAAATTGATTCTGTGATTCGTTTGTTTGTTTTATTTACTTATCTATTTCTTTGTGTATCTGTTTATCTATTCATTTAGCTCCTCTCTGCCTTTATAGGATGATAAATCACTAAAATGTGATGGGATCTCAAAAAGCCAAAGTTGCACTTTTTTTTTTCTCCAACCAACTCAGTAGATCATGTGGAAACTCGCTGTGCCACTGGGACCTGGAAAAGCCCTCATATGTCACCTGTCATCTGTTCCTGTAGAGCTGGAGGTCTGGGAGCTACAGACTTGGGTATAATTCTTGTTCCCCTCTGCTCAGGTGCTGAGATGGGGCTGGGGATCCAGGAATCTCTAAATGACCCACAAAGAGCAAAGTGGAGGCCCTGGCTGGTGTAAATGGTTAAAACACTTGACTGGTAACCGAAAGATTGGAGGTTCAAGTCTACCAAGAGGCACCCTGGAAGAAAGACCTGGTAATCTGCTTCCGAAAATCAGCCATTGAAAACCCTGTGGAGCACAGTTCTACTCTGACACCCATGGGGTTACCATGGTTGAAAATGGACTCATACTGGTAAGAGCAAGGGCACCAGCTAGGTGTTAGAGAGACGCGAATTGAAATCTCAGCACTGCCACTTCCTGGCTATGAGAAATTGGACAAGTTGCTCAAATTCTCTGAGCCCCTATCTCTACATCTGTGAAATGGGGGCAACATCACCTACTACTAGGATTGTTGTGTGGATTAAAAGAAGTACAGACATGAAGAACTTGGCACACAGCAGAAAAGGCCAATGGTGGAGCTGTTTTTGGCCTATACAGAAATGCACGGTCCCCTGGAAGGACCTTTGTGTCTGAGTAGGAGCTCTTCATGCTAATGCCAGCCTCTTAATTCATCGTGGAGCTTGGGCATGTCATTTACATTCTCCGCCTAAGTTTCCTTTCTGCAACATGGGGACAAAAAGAGTTATCCAGCTTACCTCCCAAAGTTATAAGATGGTTATGAAGTTAGATAATGTACTTTGAAAGTACTTTGAAAAAGTAGACATGTTTATTTTTTTCTAAAGTACCAAGACCAGAATTTCTTGGAATTAAGTGATATTTTTACTGTGGCCTCTGATTAATCAAATTAGATTGCCTCGTAATACTTCAAGTCATTAAAGCCACAGTCAGAGAAAAGAATCTCCATGGGGCTGTTCTTATTCTCGCTATGTTATACATGATTGAGATCAGATCCTGTGATGGTTAAGGCTGTGTGTCATCTTGGCTGGGTTGTAATTCTCAGCGGTTTGGCAGTTATGACGTATATGTTTGGCAGTTGTATGATGATGTGATCACTTCCATGGTGAGATTTGATATAATGTGATCACCTCCATGCTGGGATCTGCTGTGAGTAGCCAATCAGTTGAAATGGAGTTTCCTTGGGGGTGTGGCCTGCATCCAATATAGATGGACTTTCTAGCAAGGCTTGTGGGCTTTTGCTCACTCTGGATCCTGCAGTTGGCCCCTGTTCATCTGACCTCTGATTCTTGGGACTTAGGCTAGCAGCTTACCTGCCATCTTGCCTGCTGATCTTAGGATCCATTGGTCTTTGCAGCCTGTGAGCCAGAGTCCTGCTGTCTGACCTGCTGATCTTGGGTTCACCAGCCCCTGTGGCTATGTGAATCAGAAGAAGCCTCCAGCTTGACCTACAGACATGGAACATTCCAATCTCTACAACCATGTGAGCCATTTCCTTAATATAAATCTCTGTGTGTGTATATATATATATATATATATATGTATTTATATGCTTTACTGGTTTTGCTTTGCCCAATCTAAGACAGATCCTTTACAGAAAGATCTTAATAGAATAGAGGAGTAAACACAGGGGCATCTATGGATTTAAATTGTGCTCCACAGACAGACACCTGACAGCACCAGAGACCATGTTGCCCAACTCACCCGTAGCCCTTGGGCAGGCCTGGACTCACAGTTGTTCTGAATCTTGTGTTGTCCTCTTGCAGAACCAGACGCCTCAGATGTTTATAACTGGAAAGGGAAGCATTGGTTATTATGAGGTACCTGCCTTCAGAAACAAGTGTTCTTGCTACAAACATTCCAACAGTAGGCAGCCTGGTGTCCCCAGTTTACCCAAATCCAGGACAAGTGTTTCCACCAGTCTCCAGCCATCCATCTCTCAGGCTGATCTCTTTAGGTCATCATGGAAGTTAAAGAGCTGCTGGTGGGAACAGCAGTGTGTCTATCCACATGATCTGGGTCCCTGCTCTGATCTGCCAAAGCTTCCTGGCCCACGAGTCCCACGACAATTCCTGCCTCTTGTCATCAGGTCCAGGTGATAAGCTCAAAGAATGCCCCAGGGTGAGCCAGGAATGCCTTTGTCTGGCCTAGCAAGTGGCTTCTCCTGCCCTGCAGTGGCAAGGATGCAGGCGTGTAAACAGTATTTTTGCTTCCTTCTGGAAATGATCACAATGGCCAGGCACAAATCCACGGACTGGCTTCAGGAGGAGAGACGGAGACTTGGCCAAGCTTGTTGGGAAACCAAAGCATCTCCCATCTGCCATGTTCTACCTGTCAGTCCCAAAACAAAATCAGAGGGCCTTCATGGATGCCTAATCCATCTCACTTGAGTCCCTTCACACCTGCACACTAGACCTTTCCTCAGATGTCCCAGGTACCCCCAGAGCCTCTGCTACTATGACTGTTGGGAACACACTCCCTGTTGGCCTTCCGTTGATTCATTCCACAAGCATTGATTGAGTGCCTGGCCCACTGTACTCCAAAAGAGGAGAGGGCTCTGTGCAAGAAGCCCAATTCCATACCCTCCAGTTTCCCTTTCTGCGGAGAGGGGTAGCCAAAATGTTGTCACTCTTAATTCTACTGTCATATTGGCCCCATGGACATGCTTCAACTCCCTTGTGAAACACTTTTCCTCAACTCCCCTCCACAGAGCTAAAGATCTTCTAAAGAGTTTTGACAAAACCCTAAGAGTAGAGTGAGGGAGGAGGAGCAATGGAATTACTATTTATTCAAACATTATTTATTCAAGAAATATTTAATAAGCCGATATGATGTGCCAGGTACTGTACCAGCAAAAGAGTCCTGGGTTGCGCAGTTCAGTGCTGCCTACTAAGGGAAAGGTTGGCGGTTCAAGTCCACCCAGAGGCAAAACAGAAGAAAGCCCTGATGATCTTCTTTGGAAAAATCAGCCGTTGAAAACTCTATCGAGCACAGCTGTACTCTGAAACACATGGGGTCAGCATGTGTGAGAATTGACTCAAGGGTACCTGGTTTGGTTTGGGGGTTTTTACTGTGCCACCAGTGGGAAAACAACTGAAAAAGACCTTACTTACTTTAGGGAGCTTTTGACAAGCCCAGGTGCCGAATTCATGGTCTGCTGCTTCCATGGAGGCACACCCCCACCTCACCCCTCCCTCCCACCCCCAATTATTTTACAAGATGAAAGCCTAACATAATTTGCTCTCCCAAGTGACCTAAGTAGACCCACACCCCCACCAGCTACAAGTTCATGCTAACAGGCATGATTAATTAGCAGTTGTCATGGAAGTGGAATGTCATCAATTATGCAGTCTGAAACTATTGAAGTCCACTTCCACCAAAATTATACCCTGAAACCATGGCATCAGAAACCTCCGCACACACTTGACTCCTAGCTGAGTCATATACAACACACGCACGCCAAATGTTATCTATAAAATAACTGGTGTTATCAGTCTTTTTTAGTGGAATAGTAAAGGTTGTGCTACACACATAGAAGGATGTCTGAGCATGTGGCTAATTACTGAACTCTAACACAAAGCCGATACATTCATTTTTTTTATTAACTTTTATTGAGCTTCAAGTGAACGTTTACAAATCAAGTCAAACTGTCACATATAAGTTTGTATACACCTTACTCCGTACTCCCACTTGCTCTCCCCCTAATTAGTCAGCCCTCCCAGTCTCTCGTGACAATTTTGCCAGCTTCTAACTCTCTCTATCCTCCCATTCCCCCTCCAGACAGGAGATGCCAACACAGTCTCAAGTGTCCACCTGATACAAATAGCTCACTCTTCATCAGCATCTCTCTCCTACCCACTCGATACATTCATTTTTGAAGTGCTGTTGCATCCAGACTGTCTTCTAGTGGCTGAAGCCCCCTCACCCCCACCCCCCATAGGCCCTGTAAAAGGTGTAAGGAGCCTGCATTCGTTACCTATTTTTGCATAACAAAACACCTGAAAACATAGCAGATTAAAACAACAATAGTCATTTCATATCTTTAGTGATTTCTATGGATCAGAAATTTGGGGGCAGCCCAGCTGGTGGTTCTGCTCAGGGCCTATGATGAGGTTGCAGTCCTATGTAAGCTGAGGCTGCATCTGAAGGCTTGACCAGGCGCTGGAGGATTCACTTCCAAGATGGCGAACTTGTATGACTGGCAAGTTGGCCAGGGCCCAGTTTCTTTCCATGTGGGCCTTTCCATGAGGCTGCTTGATTGTCCTTAAGATATGGCAGCTGGTTCCCTCCAGAGCAAGCAATACAATAGATCAAGGCTGAAGCGGCAATGCCTTTTATGGCCTAGCCTTGAAAAGCACACATTGACTCATCTACCATATTCTATTGGTCACACAGACCAGCCCTGACTCACCGTGGGAAGGGATTACACAAAGGCTTGAATAAGAGGAGATAGGGATCATTGGGGCCATCTCGAACGCTGGCTTTAGGCTAAGCCCTCCGCTGTCCAGTGTAGTCAGGCAGTAGGATATTCCCATTCATCAGGTCTCTGCATATCTGAGTGATGCAGTATGTAAATGGACACATTTTGGAGGATTTGGTAGCAATAAAATAGGCAATATGCAAACTCCATTAACATAATTTGGCTTGTCTTTGAACATTCAAAGGCCTCTTGAAGATAATATCAATCATTTGTAATTCCATCACCCATGGGTAACTACTGTTAACATTTTGGCATATTTCCTTTCAGGTCTTTCCTGTCCTTCCCACTGGCTCCCCTCCTAACAGCATTTCAAGATGTTCAAGTCTGTCTCATTTTAAACAAAATCTTTCCTTAACCCTCTCAGCTGCTATCTTATTACTCTCATCCCCTTCACAGCCTAACTTCTTAAACAACTTGTCTATGCTCCTCACTTCTCAGTTGCGCCTCAAACCACTTGATCTGGCTTCAGTCCCCACCATTATATGGAAATTGCCCCTGCCATGGTCACCAATGGCCTTCTTGTTGCCAAGCCCAATGGATATTGGGAAGTATTTTTCTTACCTGACCTCCTGGTATGTCTGATGCTATTGATCACAATCTCCCTTCCCTGGTTTTTCTCTTATTTCTCTGACCACTCCTTATCAATCTCCATCCTGGGCTCCTATTCCTCTATTCACTCCTGAAATTTTAGGCTTCCTCAAGCCTCTGACTCACTTCTCACTCTACACATGCTCCCAGGGCAATCTCATCCATTGCCATGCCTTCACTTACCAACAATAAGCTATTGTTACTGTGTGCTGTTGAATCAATGCCAACTCATAGCAACCTTATATGATGGAGTATAAGTGCCCCATAGGGTTTCTCAGGTGGTAATCTTTACAGGAGCAGATCAACGAGTCTTTCTCCTGAAGAACACCTGCTGGGTTCGAATCCTCAACCTTTCGGTTAGCAGCTGAGAGCTTAACCGTTGCATCACCAGAGCTCCTTAGCTATAAGTTAGTGGTTTTTCAATCTATATCTCTAGCTCAAATAGCTCTCCTGAGCTTCAGGCTCATATAGCCAACTACTTGATGAAGATCTTTAGTCAGATATCAGACTCAAACTGGGATTTATCATTTCCCCCATACACCGGCTCCTCCTTCTGGGGTCCCCCACCACAGTAAACAACATACTTATTCACTTGGCTGCCCAAGCCAGAAAGCCAGACATTAATTATCTTTAACACCACTGTTATGGATTAGATTGTACCCCCCAAAAGATATGTTGAAGTCCTAATTCCTGGTACCTGTAAACATGACCCTGTTTGGAAATGGGGTCTTTGACAATGTTATTGGTTAAGTTAACATGAGGTCATATCGGAGTAGGGTGGGTCCTAGTCCAATGTGAGTAGTATCATAAAGAAGAGACATGTCCTTCCCAATATCCAAGTCAGAGTCAGGTAGAGGAAGCATAGCCATGTGATGATGCATCTACAAGCCAAGGAGTCCTGTGGCTACCAGTTGCTGGGGAGACAAGAAAGTACTTTCCCCTAGAGCCTTCAGAGGGAGCATGGCCTAGCTGACATGTTAATTTTGACTTCTAGTTCCCAGACTGTGGGAGCACAATAAATTTCTGCTCTTACAAGCCACCCAGTTTATGGTATTTTGTTACAGCACCCCAAGGAAACTAATACCGCTACCTCCCGCTCATCTCACATCCATCAGTCTCCATGTCTTGCAGATTCTGTGTGTCTCTAGAATCCATCCACTCTTCTCCAGCCCTACTGTCAGCTGTCATAACATTCACCATCATTGCCTCAACTGTCTCTTCACTGATCTACAGTCTCGCCCCATAATTTACTTAACCGCACTCTACTTCACGGGATGCTTGGTTTTTTGGGTTTTTTGGTAAAGGATTATGAAAAAACAAAAAACAAACTCATTGCCATCATGTCGATTCCAACTCACAGCGACTCTATAGGACAGAGTAGAACATACAACTGCCCTGTAGGGTTTCCAAGGAGCAACTGGTGGATTCAAACTCTCAGCCTTTTGGTTAGCAGCCACAGCATTTCACCACTGAGCCACCAGAGCTCTGTACAGGGTTATACTTTTAAAAAATATTCTGGTTACTTGCATTCTTTGTTAGTTTGAATTTTCAATTTCTGTTGTTAGTGTATTTGACTCTAGGGTATGCTTTATAAAGCATCAGGAATAATTATCTAACCACCTTCTACATAGACCAAATCTATCTCCAGAGTATCTGAATTCCAGTGTATTCCTGTGAGTGGACATGTACTCCTCAGCCTGACAATCAAAGCCCCCTATAACCCAGTCCCACTACATCTCCCCAGCTCCACTCCCACCTACACATCATTCACTCACTGTCTCATTCTCTTACTCATCCAATTGTCCCTTCATCGGCATTTATTTAGTATTGACTACATAGAATTTTTTTTTTTTTTTACATAGAAGGATAAAGTGCTGGAGGTGCTCTCCCATCTATGACAAGAAATTTGGAAAACAGCTTCCTGGCCAACTGACTGGAAGAGAGCCATATCTGTGCTCATTCCAAAGAAAAGGGCTCCAATAGAATGCAGAAACTATTGAATGATATCATTAATTGGTGAGAAACAAGACTTCAGGAATAGACGGAACACCAATTGAGATGTTTCAACAAACAGATGCAACGCTGGAAGTGCTCACTCATCTATGTCAAGAAATTTGGAACACAGCTACCTGGCCAACTGACTGGAAGAGATCCATATTTATGCCTATTTCAAAGAAAGGTGATCCAACTAAATGCAGAAATTATTGAAAAATATCATTAATATCACATGCAAGTAAAATTTTTCTGGAAGTCATTCAAAAGTGGCTACAGAGAACTTCCAGAAGTTCAAGCCAAATTCAGAAGAAGACATGGAACAAGGAATATCATTGCTGATGTCAGATGGATCTTGGCTGAATAGCAGAGAATACCAGAAAGATGTTTACCTGTGTTTTATTCACTATGCAAAGGAATTTCATTGTGTGGATCATGACAAATTATGGACAACACTATTAAGAATGGGAATTCCAGAACACATGATTGTGCTCATGAGGAACCTGTACATAGACAAAGAGGCAGTTGTTTGAACAGAGCAGAACTGCATGGTTTAAAGTCAGGAAAGTTGTGCATCAGGATTAGATCCTTTCACCATACTTATTCAGCCTGTATGCTGAGCAAATAATCCAAGAAACTGGAATATATGAAGGAAAGTGTGGCATCGGGATTGGAAGAAGACTCATTAACAACCTGCGCTATACAGATGAAACAACCTTGCCTGCAGAAAGTGAAGAGGACTTGAACCACTTACTGATGAAGATCGAAGGCTACAGCCTTCAGTATGGATTACACGTCAACAAAAAGAAAATAAAAATCCTCACAACTGGACCAATGAGCAACATCATGATAAATGGAGAAAATATTAAAGTTGTCAAGGATTTCATTTCACTTGGATTCACAATAAAAAGTCAGCAAATCAACATGTTGCATTGGACAAATCTGCTGCAAAAGATCTGTTGAAGTGTTGAAAAGCAAAGATGTCACTTCGAGAACCAAGGTGCACCTGACGCTAGCCATGGTATTTTCAATCACCTCATATGCATACGAAATCGGGACAATGAATAAGGAAGACTGATCCTTATTCATCCTTTGAATCATGGTCTTGGCAAAGAATATTAAGCATACCATGGACTGCCAGAAGAATGAACAAATCTGTTTTGGAAGAAGTACAGCCAGAATGCTCCTTAAAAGCAAGGATGGAGAAGCTTCATCTCACATACTTTGGACATGTTATCGGGAGGGACCAGTCCCTGCAGAAGGACATCATGCTTGGTAAAGCAGAGGATCAGCGATAAGAGGAAGAACCTCTAGGAGATGGATTGATACAGTGGCTGCAACAATGGGCTCAAGCATAACAGGGATTGTGAGCATGGTGCAGGACTGGGCAGTGTTTCGGTCTGTTGAACGCAGGGTCACTCTGAGTCGGAACTGACTCAATGGCACCTAACAACTACTACAACAACATACAAGGCACTGTGATAACAGATACCCTTACTCTGGACAGGTGTACCCTCATGGTGTGCTGCACCCCACCCACCCCACCCAACCTCCAAATTACATTTGCATTTCTGATTCTAAGCCTTTGCTCACCACCACCCCACGCCCTGGAATCCCCTCTTTCATTCCCTTCCCTGTATCCAAATCTTCTCCAGCCTTTGATATAGGCCCACCACCTTCATTGACCATCCAGTACACAATCATCTTTACATCTTATACCTTTCTTATCTATTCTCTCATTTCAAAATGCAGTCACCCTGTCTCACATTATTATTGAATTATTTCTTATATAGCTGGATTTTATTGATCCAGCTCTAGCTATCCTCAGCTCTGTCTACACCCTCTCCCCATCTAGACTGTAATCTTCTGCGGACTTAGAATAATATCGTATCATTCCCTTTCTAGGGAATTATTTAACTAGTTAATAGCTAGTTAATTAACTAGTAAATTGCTTTACTTCTCTGAGCTTCAGGCTCTTCATCTCTAGGACTGAGGACAGTAATTCCAACACCACGGGGTGGTTGTGAGAATTAAATGTAATAAGGCATAATAACAGTGCCTGGACATGGAAGGTGCCCAGTAAATGTTAGTTCCCATTCCCACAATGTCTAATCCCAAGCTGAAAACATAGTAACTATTAAGTAATTATTTGCAAAACGAATGAATGAATGAGTAAATGAATGACAAAGATCTGAAAGAATGAAATAAAGAGCGGCTCTATCAGAGAAGTAGAGCAGAGTTCCTTGGCTGGCGTGGGAGAACATTTCACCAGAGCAGAGGCTGCAGATGGGATGTTTGCTGCTTGGCTCCAAGATCCCGAAATGGTGATTGATGGGAAATCGGTCTGATTTGGGTATTGCTGCTGCAGCCAGCCAATTTTTGTATGTTTGACTGAGTTTGTGATCTGTCAGGATTTCCAGAAGAAAGAGGCAGGCACGTGTTTCTTATCAACTGGAAAGAAATTCTTGTGTAAATCAATTTTCATTGGCATAGGTCTGGCTCCAGGCTCTGTAAGAATGAGAAAATATTGGTGACAGAGCCCAGGCTATAAATATTTATTCCCGCACTATCATTGGTGTTTGTGATATTGGTGTTTGTAGAAACTTCTTTTTCACTAATGGGCATTCCATTTATATTTTAAAAGACCTAAAATTGTCCCCAAAGCACTGGAGGTCACAACATAAAGAGCTTTTGTTGGGGGTGGGTGGTGGAAGGAGGGGGTGTCCTTTGCAGCTACTGACCATTTGGGTTTCTAGTTCCATCCATTGAGTTCATGCTGTTAGCTTTGAACTCTCTCTGGAGGGGATGACTTTGTGGTCAGCTGGGTCAGCAGTAATGATTAATCCCTCTCCTCCGTATCTTTGGAGTTCTGATGGCGTAGTGGTTAAGAGCTCAGCTGCTAACCAAAAGGCTGGCAGTTCAAGTCCACCAGCTGCTCCTTGGAAACCGTATGGGGCAGTTCTCCTCTGTTCTGTAGGGTCACTGTGAGTCTGAATTGACTCACTGGCAACGAGCTTGGTTTGGTTTGGTTCCCTATCTTTACCACAGGGAGTGACAGAGGTGAAGAGATTTCTCCAGTCTTCCTCTGACCCCTTTTTCATTCTCCACCTCCCTGTCCCCTCCCTGTCCACCAAGTCTCCTAAACTACATGGGATGCTCTTGAAGAGGGGGAGCACAGTGAGGGACCTCAGTCCTGACACACTGATATTCCATACATGCATGTGCAAACTGGAGGAATTTATTTTAGGTGTTCATAAAATGGGAAATCTAGAAAGGACTTCGCAGATCATCTAGTTCTGGGATTCCTCACTTGGGGCCCATGGACCTCCAAGGGCTCTGTCAATAAAATTCAATCGGTCTATGAATTTGATGGGAAAAGTTTACATCTTTATTTTCACTAACCACTAATTGAATTTAGCATTCTCTTCCATTATAGATGGAAGCAACACACCCACGGTAGTGTGGGCAGTATCAGTGACTTTTTCACCAAAGATATCAGAGCTATTTTTATATTTCATTATAGCTACTGCTGAAATCTCAAAATATCATCAAATTGACAACAGTAACTTGAAAGATTAGACAGGAACCTTAGGAGGCAGTGGGTTTATGTTAACGGGGGAGGAATGGCTCAGATAACGAGGGTGAGAATGGTTGCACAACTCAAAGAATGTAACCAATGTCACTGAACTGTACATGTAGAAATTGTTGAATTGGTGTATTTCTGCTGTGTACATTCTCAACAACATCAAAAATAGAATAAATTATTTAAAAAATTCAAAATATCATTTACTTTCAACACTACTTCAAAAAGTATTATAAAATTATAAGTCAAAAATTACCTGCCACTAAACCAAAAAACCAAACCCGGTGCTGTCAAGTCAAATTGGACTCATAGCAGCCTTATAGGACAGAGTAGAACTGCCCCACAGAGTTTCCAAGGAGCGCCTGGTGAATTCAAACTGTCAATCTTTTTGTTAGCAGCTGTAGCACTTAACCACTATGCCACCAAGTAATTTAATACATTAATAAAGAAATACATCTATTACCATGTCAAACTTTTATCCTTTCAATATTTTGAAAATTGTATGTCAACATAAGTTGGTTTCTTTTGCAGTCCTTTGTATTTTGTTTTATGAGTTTAAAAACATTTTTCTGAGGGGGAATAGAGGGCCCATAAGTTTAACCAGACTGTCAAAGTGGCCATGTCACAAAAAGGTTAAGAACTCAGATCTGGCCCCTGAAAAGCACATGGTTTGTCTTACATACATATTCCAGATCAATTGATCATAGCTAGATCTCTGAAGAAGGTGGTAAAGAGACTTTAGGGCACAACAGAAAAGAATGCCTTGATTGATTAACAATGTCTGTCATGGGCACAATATAGAGAGGAGTGTGGTTGTTGTTAGGTGGCTTCGAGTCAATTCCGACTCATAGCAACCCTATGTACCACAGAGCGAAACACTGCCTGGTCCTGTGCCATGCTCACAATCGTTGTTAGTCTTGAGCTCATTGTTGCAGCCACTGTGTCAATCCATCCCATTGAGGGTCTTCCTCTTTTCTCCTGACCCTGTACTTTACCAAGCATGATGTCCTCCTCCAGGGAATGGTACCTCCTGACAACATGTGCAAAGTGTATAAGACAGGAGGCGGGGCCAAGATGGCGGACTAGGTAGACGTTACCTCGGATCCCTCTTGCAACAAAGACTCGGAAAAACAAGTGAATCGATCACATACATAACAATCTACAAACCCTGAACAACAAACACAGATTTAGAGACGGAAAACAAACAAATACGGGGAAGCAGCGATTGTTTTCAGAGCCTGGAGCCAGCGTACCAGTCAGGTAACCTTCGGCGCCCGATTTAGGGCAGAGCCCAGGGGAGCAGACGGCATAAACAAGGGGCCCAGCCCTGGCCCCCAAACTCACTCCGGGAGGGGGCCAAGCTGGTTCCCGCGGGCGGCGTGGTGATGCAGCTGGTGGGAGAAGTCCCCAGGAGGCAGTGACTGATCTTGGAGAGCGGGGAGAGCAGCGTCCCAGCCGGGGAACCGTCCTGCCGGGATTTTGACTGGGCGCAGGCACGGTACAAGCACGGAGAGCTGCTCCACTCCCCTGAACTAACCCTGGGAGGGGGCCCAGCAGGTTCACGTGAGCGGCGTGGCGACGCAGCTGGTGGGAGAAGTCCCCGGGAGGCAGCGACTGGTCTTGGAGCGGGGAGAGCAGTGTCCCAGCCAGGACACGCGGTCACGGCACAAGCACGGGGAGCTGCTCCACTCACCTGAACTAACCCCAGGAGAGGGCCCAGCCCGTTCGCGGGGGTGGCATGGCGACGCAGCTGGTGGGACGAGAAGTCCCCGGGAGGCAGCGACTGATTTTGGAGTCGAGAGTGCACCGTCCCAGCACTGGAACCTTGACTTTGGGCGTGGGGCTGGCAGCAGAGGATCTGACCGTGACTTCAGTGGGCCAGACCCCCCGGGGGCAATCTCCACACAGCCAGCACACATAGGCGACACGTCCCGCGGGAATCTCAGATATAAGTCATTCCAAACAAGACAAGCAACTCTGGCTATATTCTGAGGTGCTACTCTCCTATCTCTCTGATCCCTTCCCCACCCTCCCCAGGCGGCTTCATTAACATCCGAATTGCCTGAGCCAGAGGGAGAACTCTGATAGGGATCTGACTGCATTTTTTTTAAGCAGATTTTCTGGAAAAACTAGTTTCCCAGTGATGGCTCGGAGACAACAATCCATATCAAACCACTTAAAGAAGCAGACCATGACAGCTTCTCCAACCCCCCCAAACAAAAAATCAAAATCTTTCCCAGATGAAGATACAATCCTGGAATTATCAGATACAGAATATAAAAAACTAATTTACAGAATGCTTCAAGACATCACAAACGAAATAAGGCAAACTGCAGAAAAAGCCAAGGAACACACTGATAAAACTGTTGAAGAACTCAAAAAGATTATTCAAGAACATAGTGGAAAAATTAATAAGTTGCAAGAATCCATAGAGAGACAGCATGTAGAAATCCAAAAGATTAACAATAAAATTACAGAATTAGACAACGCACTAGGAAGTCAGAGGAGCAGACTCGAGCAATTAGAATGCAGACTGGGACATCTGGAGGACCAGGGAATCAGCACCAACATAGCTGAAAAAAAATCAGATAAAAGAATTAAAAAAAATTAAGAAACCCTAAGAATCATGTGGGACTCTATCAAGAAGGATAACTTGCGGGTGATTGGAGTCCCAGAACAGGGAGGGGGGACAGAAAACACAGAGAAAATAGTTGAAGAACTCCTGACACAAAACTTCCCTGACATCATGAAAGACGAAAGGATATCTATCCAAGATGCTCATCGAACCCCATTTAAGATTGATCCAAAAAGAAAACCACCAAGACATATTATCATCAAACTCATCAAAACCAAAGATAAAGAGAAAATTTTAAAAGCAGCCAGGGAGAAAAGAAAGGTTTCCTTCAAGGGAAAATCAATAAGAATAAGTTCAGACTACTCAGCAGAAACCATGCAGGCAAGAAGGGAACGGGACAACATATACAGAGCACTGAAGGAGAAAAACTGCCAGCCAAGGATCATATATCCAGCAAAACTCTCTCTGAAATATGAAGGCGAAATTAAGATATTTACAGATAAACACAAGTTTAGAGAATTTGCAAAAACCAAACCAAAGCTACAAGAAATACTAAAGGATATGGTTTGGTCAGAAAACCAATAATATCAGATACCAGCACAACACAAGGTCACAAAACAGAACGTCCTGATATCAACTCAAATAGGGAAATCACAAAAACAAACAAATTAAGATTAATTAAAAAAAAATACACATAACAGGAAATCATGGAAGTCAAAATGTAAAAGATCACAATAATCAAAAAGAGGGACTAAATACAGAAGGCATTGAACTGCCATATGGAGAGTAATACAAGGCGATATAGAACAATACAAGTTAGGTTTTTACTTAGAAAAATAGGGGTAAATAATAAGGTAACCACAAAGAGGTATAACAACTCCATAACTCAAGATAAAAGCCAAGAGAAACGTAACGACTCAACTAACATAAAGTCAAACACTATGAAAATGAGGATCTCACAATTTACTAAGAAAAATGTCTCAGCACAAAAAAGTATGTGGAAAAATGAAATTGTCAACAACACACATAAAAAGGCATCAAAATGACAGCACTAAAAACTTATTTATCTATAATTACGCTGAATGTAAACTGACTAAATGCACCAATAAAGAGACAGAGAGTCACAGACTGGATAAAGAAACACGATCCATCTATATGATGCCTACAAGAGACACACCTTAGACTTAGAGACACAAACAAACTAAAACTCAAAGGATGGAAAAAAGTATATCAAGCAAACAATAAGCAAAAAAGAAGAGGAGTAGCAATATTAATTTCTGACAAAATAGACTTTAGACTTAAATCCACCACAAAGGATAAAGAAGGACACTACATAATGATAAAAGGGACAATTGATCAGGAAGACATAACCATATTAAATATTTATGCGCCCAATGACAGGGCTGCAAGATACATAAATCAAATTTTAACAGAATTGAAAAGTGAGATAGACACCTCCACAATTATAGTAGGAGACTTCAACACACCACTTTCGGAGAAGGACAAGACATCCAGTAAGAAGCTCAATAGAGACACGGAAGACCTACTTACAACAATCAACCAACTTGACCTCATTGACTTATACAGAACTCTCCACCCAACTGCTGTAAAGTATACTTTTTTTTCTAGCGCACATGGAACATTCTCTAGAATAGACCACATATTAGATCATAAAACAAACCTTTGCAGAGTCCAAAACATCGAAATATTACAAAGCATCTTCTCAGACCACAAGGCAATAAAACTAGAAATCAATAACAGAAAAACTAGGGAAAAGAAATCAAATACTTGGAAAATGAACAATACCCTCCTGAAAAAAGACTGGGTTATAGAAGACATCAAGGAGGGAATAAGGAAATTCATAGAATGCAACGAGAATGAAAATACTTCCTATCAAAACCTCTGGGACACAGCAAAAGCAGTGCTCAGAGGCCAATTTATAGCAATAAATGCACACATACAAAAAGAAGAAAGAGCCAAAAGCAGAGAACTGTCCCTACAACTTGAACAAATAGAAAGTGACCAACAAAAGAATCCATCAGGCAACAGAAGAAAACAAATAATAAAAATTAGAGCTGAACTAAATGAATTAGAGAACAGAAAAACAATTGAAAGAATTAACAAAGCCAAAAGCTGGTTCTTTGAAAAAATTAACAAAATTGATAAACCATTAGCTAGACTGACTAAAGAAATACAGGGAAGGAAACAAATAACCCGAATAAGAAACGAGAAGGACCACATCACAACAGAACCAAATGAAATTAAAAGAATCATTTCAGATTATTACGAAAAATTGTACTCTAACAAATTTGAAAACCTAGAAGAAATGGATGAATTCCTGGAAAAACACTACCTACCTAAACTAACACATTCAGAAGTAGAACAACTAAATAGACCCATAACAAAAAAAGAGATTGAAACGGTAATCAAAAAACTCCCAACAAAAAAAAGCCCTGGCCTGGACGGCTTCACTGCAGAGTTCTACCAAACTTTCAGAGAAGAGTTAACACCACTACTACTGAAGGTATTTCAAAGCATAGAAAATGACGGAATACTATCCAACTCATTCTATGAAGCCACAATCTCCCTGATACCAAAACCAGGTAAAGACATTACAAAAAAAGAAAATTATAGACCTATATCCCTCATGAACATAGATGCAAAAATCCTCAACAAAATTCTAGCCAATAGAATCCAACAACACATCAAAAAAATAATTCACCCTGATCAAGTGGGATTTATACCAGGTATGCAAGGCTGGTTTAATATCAGAAAAACCATTAATGTAATCCATCACACAAATAAAACAAAAGACAAAAACCACATGATCTTATCAATTGATGCAGAAAAGGCATTTGACAAAGTCCAACACCCATTTGTGATAAAAACTCTTACCAAAATAGGAATTGAAGGAAAATTCCTCAACATAATAAAGGGCATCTATGCAAAGCCAACAGCCAATATCACTCTAAATGGAGAGAACCTGAAAGCACTTCCCTTGAGAACGGGAACCAGACAAGGATGCCCTTTATCACCGCTCTTATTCAACATCATGCTTGAAGTCCTAGCCAGGGCAATTAGGCTAGACAAAGAAATAAAAGGTATCCGGATTGGCAAGGAGGAAGTAAAGTTATCACTATTTGCAGATGACATGATCTTATACACAGAAAACCCTAAGGAATCCTCCACAAAACTACTGAAACTAATAGAAGAGTTTGGCAGAGTCTCAGGTTATAAAATAAACATACAAAAATCACTTGGATTCCTCTACATCAACAAAAAGAACACCGAAGAGGAAATAACCAAATCAATACCATTCACAGTAGCCCCCAAGAAGATAAAATACTTAGGAATAAATCTTACCAAGGATGTAAAAGACCTATGCAAAGAAAACTACAAAGCTCTACTACAAGAAATTCAAAAGGACATACTTAAGTGGAAAAACATACCTTGCTCATGGATAGGAAGACTTAACATAGTAAAAATGTCTATTCTACCAAAAGCCATCTATACATTTAACGCACTTCCGATCCAAATTCCAATGTCATATTTTAAGGGGATAGAGAAACAAATCACCAATTTCATATGGAAGGGAAAGAAGCCCCGGATAAGCAAAGCATTACTGAAAAAGAAGAAGAAAGTGGGAGGCCTCACTCTACCTGATTTCAGAAGCTATTATACGGCCACAGTAGTCAAAACAGCCTGGTATTGGTACAACAACAGGCACATAGACCAATGGAACGGAATTGAGAACCCAGATATAAATCCATCCACGTATGAGCAGCTGATATTTGACAAAGGACCAGGGCTAGTTAATTGGGGAAAAGATAGTCTTTTTAACAAATGGTGCTGGCATAACTGGATATCCATTTGCAAAAAAATGAAACAGGACCCATACCTCACACCATGCACAAAAACTAACTCCAAGTGGATCAAAGACCTAAACATAAAGACTAAAACGATAAAGATCATGGAAGAAAAAATAGGGACAACCCTAGGAGCCCTAATACAAGGCATAAACAGAATACAAAACATTACCAAAAATGATGAAGAGAAACCAGATAACTGGGAGCTCCTAAAAATCAAACACCTATGCTCATCTAAAGACTTCACCAAAAGAGTAAAAAGACCACCTACAGACTGGGAAGGAATTTTCAGCTATGACATCTCCGACCAGCGCCTGATCTCTAAAATCTACATGATTCTGTCAAAACTCAACCACAAAAAGACAAACAACCCAATCAAGAAGTGGGCAAAGGATATGAACACACATTTCACTATAAGAAGATATTCAGGCAGCCAACAGATACATGAGAAAATGTTCTCGATCATTAGCCATTAGAGAAATGCAAATTAAAACTACGATGAGATTCCATCGCACACCAACAAGGCTGGCATTAATCCAAAAAACACAAAATAATAAATGTTGGAGAGGCTGCGGAGAGATTGGAACTCTTATACACTGCTGGTGGGAATGTAAAATGGTACAACCACTTTGGAAATCTATCTGGCGTTATCTTAAACAGTTAGAAATAGAACTACCATACAACCCAGAAATCCCACTCCTCGGAATATACCCTAGAGAAACAAGAGCCTTCACACAAACAGATATATGCACACCCATGTTTATTGCAGCTCTGTTTATAATAGCAAAAAGCTGGAAGCAACCAAGGTGTCCATCAACGGATGAATGGTTAAATAAATTGTGGTATATTCACACAATGGAATACTACACATCGATAAAGAACAGTGACGAATCTCTGAAACATTTCATAACATGGAGGAACCTGGAAGGCATTATGCTGAGCGAAATGAGTCAGAGGCAAAAAGACAAATATTGTATAAGACCACTATTATAAGATCTTGAGAAATAGTAAAAACTGAGAAGAACACACTTTTGTGGTTACGAGGCGGGGAGGGAGGGAGGGTGGGAGAGGGTTTTTTATTGATTAATCAGTAGATAAAACTGCTTTGGGTGAAGGGAAAGACAACACTCAATACATGGAAGGTCAGCTCAATTGGACTGGACCAAAAGCAAAGAAGTTTCCGGGATAAAATGAATGCTTCAAAGGTCAGTGGAGCAAGGGGGGGGGGTCTGGGGACCATGGTTTGAGGGGACTTCTAAGTCAATTGGCAAAATAATTCTATTATGAAATCATTCTGCATCCCACTTTGAAATGTGGCATCTGGGGTCTTAAATGCTAACAAGCGGCCGTCTAAGATGCATCAATTGGTCTCAACCCACCTGGAGCAAAGGAAAATGAAGAACACCAAGGTCACACGACAACTAAGAGCCCAAGAGACAGAAAGAGCCACATGAACCAGAGACCTACATCATCCTGAGACCAGAAGAACTAGTTGGTGCCCGGCCACAATCGATGACTGCCCTGACAGGGAGCACAACAGAGAACTCCTGAGGGAGCGGGAGATCAGTGGGATAAAAAAAAAAAAAAAAAAAAATTTTGGATGCAGACCCTAAATTCTCATAAAAAGACCATACTTAATGGTCTGACTGAGACTAGAGGAATCCCAGCGGCCATGGTCCCCAGACCTTCATTTGGCACAGGACAGGAACCATCCCTGAAGACAACTCATCAGACATGAAAGGGACTGGTCAGCGGGTGGGAGAGAGATGCTGATGAAGAGTGAGCTAATTATATCGGGTGGACACTTGAGATTGTGTTGGCATCTCTTGTCTGGAGGGGGGTGGGAGCATAGAGAGAGAGGGAAGCTGGCAAAATTGTCACGAAAGGAGAGACTGAAAGGGCTGACTCAATAGGGGGAGAGCAAGTGGGAGTACGGAGTAAGATGTATGTAAACTTATATGTGACAGACTGATTGGATTTGTAAACGTTCACTTGAAGCTTAATAAAAGTTAATAAAAAAAAAAGTGTATAAGACACAGTCTCATCATCCTTGCTTCTAAGGAGCATTCTGGTTATACTTCTTCCAAGACAGATTTGTTTGTTCTTTTGGAAGTCCATGGTATATTCGATATTTTTTGCCAAAACCATAATTCTTCTGTCTTCCTTATTCGTCCTCCAGATTCCACATGCATAGGGGGCGACTGAAAACACCATGGCTTGGGTCAGGCGCACCTTAGTCTTCAAGGTGACATCTTCACTTTTCAACACTTTAAAAGGTACTTTGCAGCAGATTTGCCCTATGCAGTGTGTCTTTTGATTTCCTGACTGCAGCTTCCATGGGCGTTGATTGTGGATCCAAGTAAACTGAAATCCTTGACAACTTCAATCTTTTCTCCATTTATCATGCTGTTGCTTATTGGTCCATTTGTGAGGATTTCTGTTTTCTTTATGCTGAGGTCTAATCCAAACCGAAGGCTGTGGTCTTTGATCTTCATGAGTAAGTGCTTCAAGTCCTCTTCACTTTCAGCAAGCAAGGTTGTGTCATCTGCATAACGAAGGTTGTTAATGAGTCTTCCTCCAAACCTGATGCCCCATTCTTCTTCATATAGTCCAGCTTCTCAGATTATTTGTTTAGCATAAGACTGAACAGGTATGGTGAAAGGATAAAACCCTGACACACACCTTTCCTGACTCTAAACCACCTTGTTCTGTCCGAACAACTGCCTCTTGATCTATGTACAGGTTCCTCATGAGCAAAATTAAGTGTTCTGGAATTCTCATTCTTTGCAATGTTAGAAAGGAGTAGTTGTATGGAATTGTAGACTTTCCCATCTTAATTTAGGCCAGCGTTATCTAATAGAACTTTCTGCAGCAATGGAAATATTTCATCTGATGGAAATATTTCATCCATGCCATCCAATATGGTAGCCGCTAGCTACACATGGCTATTGAGCACTTCAAATGTGACTGGCGCAGCTAAAAACTTGAATTTTGAATTCTATTGAATTTTAATTAATTTACATTTAAGTTTAAGTAGCCATGCGTGGCTAATGACCATTGCATTGGACATGGAAGCTCTAAACTAATTCACCCACCCCCATACCCAGCTACCTCCCACCCACCCTCACCACCTATTACAGAGAAGGAACCTGGACCCAGAGAGGGGCCACCTTTACAGGAGGTCATTGGACCGTTTGTGACAAAGCCATGTCAACATCCCAGATTCTTCTGCCTCCCAGTTCACACCTTTCTCATTTATGCAGCGCTCCTTAGTTATCTTTTAGCAGAACACTGGTTTCTCCAACCACCACAGGTGTGCCACAAGAGAAGAAACAATTCAAAGTAACATACATCCTGTTAGTAAGACAAGATAAAGCACTATCTCTTCATTGCAGTGATGTCTGATTTCACGGTTTCCTTTCTGTTCCGTGGAATATGTTTCAGTTTGGAGGAAAACGGGGGTGGGAGCATAAATTAATTTGATTTTTTTGGTCTGCTAATGTAAGAAAATTTTCACAGATGTTCTGGGTAAAATATATGGTTTCCTGTTCTGCAGTCTCCAAACATTTAAGAAACCTGCCCTGAGCCAGGCTGCCCTCAAGAATGATTGGCATCCCAAAGCAGGGCCTCCCTTTTGACTCAGAGGAAACTGACGGGAACACAGTGCCCACTTTCAGTTGGCTGGAGGGAACTCTGTGCATGAAGAATTTTCAGTAGAAAGTCCTGACCTGAAGGAAGGGGCCATTTCTGATGAAGTCGTGGGGTGGGAACATGTTCCTCAGCAGAGGTGGGAGCCTGGGAGAGCATCCAGGAGTATGGTGGGGACCGCAGGTCTGCAGATGGTGAAGAAGAAGTTCTGCAACGGCCCTGCGCGTTAGAATTCTTTGAGGGTCTCAGGAAGCTGCTTCACCCTCCAGCAGGCTTCAGTTCTAGGAAGAAAAAACAAACAATGGGCTTTTCTCCTCTCCTGGCTCGGAGAGGGCCGAACCTCGCACAATCAGCCCGCAGCTAAGGCCTGCCACAACTCAAAACATTCAGACACAGCAAGACTCCCCAGCAGCACACTGATTATAACGTTGCCTAAAGTTTCAGCGGTATTTAAATCATTTTCAGAGACCTCTTATTACAAACCAGCAGGACCTACTCCAGATGTGCTGAATCAGAATTTTAGGGGCTGTGTCCTGGGAATCTGCAGCCCTGGAGGCGCAGTGGTGAAGAGCTCGACTGCTAACCAAAAGGTCAGCAGTTCAAATCCACCAGCCGCTCCTTGGAAATCCTATGGGGCAGCTCTACTCTGTCCTATGGGCTTGCTATGAGTCGAAATCGACTCGATGGCAACGTTTTTTGGGTTTATCCTGGCAATCTAGGTTTTCAGCTACGCTCCCAGCTGAGTCTGGTGAGCAGTCAGGTTTCGAAACTACTGGCCTAATGAATGGCATTCATACCATCAGTCCTGCCATTCAAGGCTTCTGGAAGTTGGCCCTACCCTCCAAAGGCAGGCAGCAGAGTGAGAAGCACACAAACTGTGTACAATGATATAAATTTTGCCATTTGTTAGCTACCATTGACGGAGCCTCATAGTCATGGCGACCCCAAGTACAATGGAACAAAATTCTGCCCAGTCCTGTACCACCCCCGTGATCAGTTACAGATCAGACCATTGCGATCCATAGGGTTTCACTGCCTGATTTTTGGAAGTAGATCTTCAGGCCTTTCTGCCTAGTCCATCTTAGTCTAGAAGCTCCGCTGAAACCTATTCAGCAACATAGCAACATGCAAGCCTCCACTGCCAGACGGGCGCTGGCTACACATGAGGTGCGTTGGCTGGGAATCAATCCCAGGTCTTCCTCACGGAAGGTGAGGTTCCTACCCCTGAACCACCAATGTGTTCACCGATATAAATAATAGCGGCTAACGTTTATTGAATGCATGTCAGGTGCCAGGTACCCCGATAAGAGGTTTAAATGAACCACCATTTAATCTGCATATTGTCTAGGTGTTATTACCATTTCGCAGATAAGAAAATTGAGGCTCTGAATGGTTAAAGAATTTGTCCAGGGGCACACAGGCAGTAAATGTAGAAATGGAACTCAAACCAGGGTCTGTTGAATTCCAAAGCCCACACCCTTGACCTACGGTGGCTAACCATCCAGGTTTGCCCAGGGCAGAGTGTTTGCCAAGATGTAGGCCTTTTAGTGCTAAAACCAAGAAAGTCCTGGGCAAACCAAGATGAGTTGGTTACCCTTTCTTGACTTGGAGATTGCTGCCTCAGACTGAAGCTGAGATCCACCATTTATGCCTTTGTGACACTGGCAAGCCTCTCCACCCAAGCACGGGTCTCTCAGGTTCCTCATCTGAAGATGGGAATTATCACACCTGCCTCAGAAGGTGGTTGTGGGATTAACATAGATGGCCCATAAATAGCAACCAGCTGTGGGTCTGGCTTGGCCAGAAAGGCTGAGGCTCCACACAAGTCCACCTGGTGAAACACTGCTTTGCATTGCCCAATACACTGGAAATTTCTCAGCCATCCCCTCTTCAAACAGTTGTTCTCCGCCATTTCTATTCCCATCATTTGGAACTCCTATTCAGTTAAATGGGAACCCTGGTGGCATAGTGGTTAAGTGCTAAGTCAGCTAACCAAAAGTCTGCAGTTCAAGTCCACCAGGCACTCCTTGGAAACTCTATGCGGCAGTTCTACTTTGTCCTATAGGGTCACTATGAGTCGGAATCGACTTGACAGCGGTGGGTATTCAGTTAAATATATATTAGAGTCTCTCAATCAAGCCTAAATTTCTCCTCAGTTCTCTTTCATATTTTTTAAAATTTTTTGTGTATACTCTGGGTGAATTCCTCAGGACTCTTTTTCATGTCACTCATTCTTCCTTCAGCTGTGCCCAACTATAACCCTGATCACTGAGCTTATTCAATAACCTGGTTTCTCACTAACAGAATTTATAGTTGGTTCTTCGTCATATCCATTTGGTCTTGCTTCACATCTGCCTGGTAGTGTTACACATCTCCTGGATCCCTCCCACACACCCCGCCCAGGAGGTTATTTCTCTTTGTGTCACTTTGAAATGCATTCTCCTGCTTGCTGGTTTTGTGGGCTATCTTTCTCTAGCATCCCTTTTCCTCCTGTGTTTGGGACTGGGTTTTGCAGGTGCCTCTGGAGTTAGAGCTTGCTGTGTTTTGTTTGAAAACCCTGGTGGTGTACTGGTTAAGTGCTATGGCTACTAACCGAAAGGTCAGCAGTTCGAGTCCGTCAGGCTGCTTCTTGGAAACTCTATGGGGGCACTCTACTCTGCCCTACAGGGTCACTATGAGTTGGAATCAACTCAATGGTAATGGGTTTGGTTGGTTTTTGGTCTGGTGTTTTGTTTTGCATTTTCCTCCCTCATTCCTCTCTCCCTCTCTTAGATATCTCCCTGAAATTATGTTTTAAGAAAATTAATGCCATGGAAGGTTCAATGTTCTCAGAAATTTTTCCTTTTTTTGGCTCTTAAATAGCCCCAAGCAACCCCCTCATAAATGTTGAGCAACAGTGACAAGAGAAAGAAACAGGAAGCCAGATTGTGAGGAGGGCCTGCTAACTCCTTTTTCCCAGACCAATTCAGAGGCACACGGTGTGGGGTGGGAAGGAGACTGTGCTGGCTGCTCCTCTGGGAGTCATCCATTAATTCACTGCAGGGTTTGGGGCACCAATTATTCAGCTTCTTATCTCCCTGTTACACTGAGACCTCCTTCAGTTCTGAAAGCCTGTGATTCTCCAACCAAGGGGCAGCGAAGCTGAGTGTCCTGTAATCCCTACAGTGTCCTGAGCAGTTCCTTCTCCCCGCCCCATACACACCCCCAAATGTCCGGACTGGCCACAATCTCCAGGCCTGCCATTCCAGAAATTATAGGACTTAACATCTGTTTGAATTAGACAGAGGAAATTATGGCTCGAAAGCTACTTCTCATTTTCATTTTTCTTCTTCCAATTCAAACTTAAAACTCATTGCTGTTGAGTCAATTTCAACTCACAGCGACACTAAGGACAGAGTAGAACTCCCCCCATAGGGTTTCCAATGAGCTGCTGGTGGATTTGAACTGCCGACCTTTAGGTTAGCAGCCAAGCTCTTAATCACTTCGCCACTAAGGCTCCTTGTACCACCCAGGAACTCCTAATTGGGAGGCAAGGGGAGTAGGGATTACTATCCCCGTTCCACAGAGGAAGACACTGAGGTTAGCAAAGGTTAAGTAACATGCACAAGGTCACTCAGCAAGTGACCAGACAGAGTTAGGGTTTGAATCCCGGTCCATCTGCTTGCACGGGGCGGAGGGTACCTCTGCCACACAGCACACTGCTTCCTGGCAGAGTCTAGGGAGGGCAACAGTGCCGAGGGGGCAATCTCTACATTGCGCCACCCCCAATTCGAGCACCCAGGGGCAATCTAAGATGCACCCCGCACACTTCAAAATGAATAGACATTGATAGCAGTGATATGTCAGCAGAAACATTTCCTCCCTCTCGTCCAGCTGCCTCAGTCAGGTTCTTGTCATATTTGTGGTGCCTTGGAATGTCATTCAGCGCCTCATCTAGTGCTCCCTTGGACTTGGGCCCCAGGCCAAGTGCCCCCTCTGAACCATCCCCTGGCTGCGCCTCTGCTTCCTGGGTGACGGAGGGGAGGAGCTGGAGCCCTGGCCTGCCAACAGCTCTTGGTCCCTCCGTTCCCAAGCAGCTCGCTCTGGAGCAAGTCTTCAGACAAGGAGTTGCAACTCCCCAGTCCATGGGGATGTTTACGAACAACTTCAGCTCACACCTAATGTTTAGAGCCGACTTCTGCAAATACTCCCGTAAATCTTTCCACCTTCGGATTTTATGGCAGTCACAGGGGGCAAACTTTGCAGGTCATATCTGAGAATCTCTCCCTCTTTCTCCATTCACTCTCACATAACCCTCAGGGCAGCATTAGCACCTTGGAACAAGCTCTTTGGCCAAGGAAAATAGCTCTTGGCTTACTGCTGCTCGCTTCCTTGGCTTCCTAAGCCCCAGTCAGGGCAAAACTGTGAGGTTGACAACGTTCATCTTTACCACTTCTGAAGTCCCTCTGCTCTGTGCCCTTTTCTCTCTTCAGAGGCCCTGTCACCCTCACCCACCCACACCAGGGCCCTCATTACCACCCCTCCTCACTCACAGCAGCTCACACCTGGAGGCAGAGATTAGTCTGGCAGCGAACACAGGGTCTTCATATTCAAGAGAGCACATTCTTGAAATATACACACACATTATTGTTTTTCCTATTAGACAATTAAAATGTCCATCATAGAAAATTTGGAAAGGACAAAAAAAAAAAAAAAATACAAAGAAGAAAGTCGAAACCCATAGCCCCATCATCCAGACAAAACTCCATTAACATTTTAATGTATCTCCTTTCAGTTCGATGTCTTTACATGTATGTGTACACTCTGTGTGTGTGTGTGTGTGTGTGTGCTCATTCTAGAATTGGCTTCAAGATCATTTTGCATCCTTGCTGTGCCTACCAATTCCCACCGCAGTACCACAGTGCTTACATTATTGTTGTTTTATTCTAAGAGGCAGTAATCCCTAATGGGTCAAATAGTCTATTTTTTTTTTTTTTCCTTTTTTGGTAATTGAACTTTAGATGAAAGTTTAAAGAACAAACTAGTTTCTCATCAAACAGTTAGTACACACATTGTTGTATGACATTGCTAACAGCCCTGTGACTTGTCAACACTCTTCCTTCTCAACCCTGGGTTCCCTACTACCAAATTTCCTGTTCCCTCCTGCCTTCCAGTCCCTGCCCCAGAGCTGGTGTGCCCCTTTAGTCTTGTTTTGTTCCATAGGCCTATTCAGTCTTTGGCTGAAGGGTGAACCTCAGGAGTGACCTCATTACTGAGCTGAAAGGGTGTCGGGGGCCATACTCTCAGGGTTCTCCAGTCTATCTCAGGCCAGCAAGTCTGGTCTTTCTTTTTGAGTTAGAATTTTGTTCTATATTTTTCTCCAGCTCTGTCCAGGACCCTCTATTGTGATCCCTGTCAGAGCAGTCAGTGGTGGTAGCTGGGCACCATTTAGGTGTACTGGACTCAGTCTGGTGGAGGCTGTTGTAAATGTGGTCCATTAGTTCTCTGGACTAATCTTTCCCTTGTGTCTTTAGCTGGGTCAAATATCCTAATACCACTTTTTTTTCAACATTTAAAAAATTTTCAACTATTTTTTTCCTGATGAATTTTAGACTCACTGAGATAAACAATTAAACAATCCCCATGCTTTCTGGATTGTGAGCTCATTCAATTTATAAACTAATTAGAGAAAATTGGCATGTTTACAATATTCAGCTTTCCCATTTAGGAACATCCTGTGGCTCTGTATTTAGTCAGATGTTCTTTAATATCTTTTAATGCATTTCACCAGTTTCCTTCAAATGGGCCCTATACATTCTTGTTGAGGTTTTTACTATTTTATGTTTTGCTGGCTAATGGCAATGGAATCTGTTTTCTCTAAATGCTTCTAATACGAACTATTGATTTGGAAAAGAGATCCTGCATTTAACTACTCTCTTCTCTCTGAATAACTTCAATATTCTTTCAATTGATTCCTCCTTTTCCTAGGAAGATACTTGTTCCATCTGCACATAATGATAATTTTCTCTTCTCCTTTTATGTATAATTGTTATTTCATGAATTACTATACAGTGTCAAAAACCATGTTAAAAAAAAGCAGTAGTACAGTGATTTTATCTTAATTTACTATGGATTAGTTTTATTCCATTGAGGAAGTATTTTTCTAATCTTAGTTTTTAGGCTTTTAATTCAGGAATGGGTATTGAAACTTACCACATAAATTTTTATTAGTCGTTGAGATTGTCACTTTTTTTCTTATTTTACCTGTTGATGTTAAGAATTACCTTCATAATTTTGTAATATAAGGATATCTTTATTTTTCTGGATTTAAACCTATTTTGCAATGGTGAATATTTTAAATGTATTATTAAATTTTATTCATTAATATTATTGTGGTGGTTAAGGTTGTGTGTCAACTTGGCTGGACCATGATTCTCAAGCAGTTCGGCAGCTATGATGTAGTTTGGCAGCTATATAATGATTTAACCACCTCCATAATGAGATCTGATATAATGTAATCATCTCCATGATGAGATCTGTTATGAGCAGCCAACCAGTTGAAAGGGAGTTTCCTTGGGGGTATGGCCTGCATCCAATATAAGTGGACTTTCTGGCAAAGTTCAAGGGCTTTTGCTCCCTCTGGATCCTGCAGCTGGCTCCTGTCCACCTGACCTCGGATTCTTGGCCTTGGGTTAGCAGCTTACCTGCCATTTTTGGGATTCGTCAGCCTCCACAGCCTGTGAGCCAAAGGCCTGCTGTCTGATCTGCCAATCTTGGGTTCGACAGCTCCTGCAGCTACATGAGTCAGGAGAAGCCTCCAGCCTGACCCACAGACTTGGGACTTCCCAGCCTCTAAAACCACATGAACCATTTCCTTGACATAAATTTCTCTCTCTATATATATATTTATATGCTTTACTGATTTTGCTTCTCTAGAGAACCCAGCCTAAGACAATTATATTTAGGATTTTCACATCTGCTCTGTACACAAGTGAGATTAGTTTACAGCGATATGTACCAAAATGTGTTCTATGGAACACTGTTGCTCTGAGTTGTGCTACTCCCAGAAAAGGAAAGAGAAGAAAAGTTCTGTGTTGAAATCGGTTTGGGAAATGGCCTACTTCTCTTGGAGATTCACAAGGTATGTCCCCAAGTAAAGACTCTGAGATGTGCTAAAGTTAAATAAGAAAAAGAATTCATGACTAACTTGCATATTCAGTTTTTCTGAAAACAGCTGACCACAGAGCCTCTATTTCACATAATTTCTGTTAACATCTTGCAGAATTCATGTCTGAGGTGTACATTTCGGAAACATCGTCTTTGTTGGTTTTGTTATCAGAATTGTACCTGCTTAAGTAGAAAGTCTCTTCCCCCTCTGAAATTCTACTAAAAGGCTTACAAATTAATTATACCCTATTGCTGATGCCCTACACAATAAGACACTCACTGTTTTCTGTAGCTGTCTTCCATTCCAAGTTAATTCCTTTCAGTGTTTCTAATTCTGAAATATTTTCTCACTTCAGTGGGTCCTTTGGAATGTCAAGGATGCAGAAAAACTCTGAACCTTGAGATGGATCAGGTTGGGGTTCTTTATTTAACCTACCCACCATACTTGAGTGGATTTTTCTCAACCTTCTCCCCAGTTCATGGGGCTACATGGCATTGGTCCTCCACCCTCAATGACTTCATTCCAAAGCAGCCTGACTTTCCACCTCGAAGTGCCTTTGTGAGGCCCAGTCAATTTTCCTCCATCCTTTAGCCTGCATTCTAAAACCACCTGCTCCATCCCCCACCCCCTTTGCTCACTGTTCTCCCCCCAACCCCATGATCACAATTTTTAAAATAAATTCCCAATTGTTACTCAAAACTCAGCAATATAATACCTGACTTTCTCTTCTTCTAGTCTCGTCTTAGTTGCTGAAAAATCCCAGAAGTAAATTCTTCTAAGTTTGATCAGGGATACATTGATTCAACTTAAAGCCTCTGCCCTTGAGGAGTTCTGATTCTCATGGGAAGATGAACATTATATTAAACTTTTGGCTCAGCCCCTGGCCCAGTAGCCATTGACTAATAACCTGTGAAACGTAAAGTGATAAGTGCCACGGAGTTATCTATAAAGTGTGTGATAAAGGTGAAGATTAATCTTCTAGAAGGGTTCACAGAGGACATGACATTTAAAAAGGGTTTTAAAGGATGAATAGGAGTTTGTGCAGCAGACGAAGGGGGCGGTACAACAATTCACAGTTAAATCAGACTTTCCAAACTTCTTTCACATATCAATTCTACTTGCTCTTCACAACACTGTGAGGTAGACTTTAATATTGTTAAATCCATTTTACTATTGAGAAAGCTAAGGACCAGTTATGGCAATAAGCTTTCCTGGAGCATGTTCTGAAATTCAGCTGGATTCACCATGAGAGGACATGAGAGGAGATGGACAGAGGCATTGACCCAAGGTCCCAGAGCAGTACAGTTCAGCCAACCAGATGCCATCTGATTAAGCCATCAAAGGTGTGCTGGGATGGGAACACGAAGTCAACTTTAGGCTGTCGGCCTCTTGGTTGGTTATCGCTACATATTTCTATATTTCCATAAATTATTTATTGCACTAGGTCCCTGTAGCCTTAAGTCAATGACACACAGGAAAAGCACCAGCAAATGAAAACCCTGCCTGTGAATGTGGACCATTAGATTGTAGACTGCCCCAGCCATCAGCTCGATGGAGGTGGGTGCCCCAGGCCAGCAATTAGAAGGCCAACCATTGCTCTGTCTCGGCCTCACTTCTTCATCTGCAGAAGCAAAAGAGCACCATGGACCCCAGAATTGCTCCCCGGCATGGTGTGAAAGGGAACAAGTTACTAGCGCGCTCTAAGGGACTCATAAATAGAACCTCCCCATTGTGTCTGTTTCCAATTCCCATTTTCAGTGGGTATTTGCTCATTGTCTACAGCATGTAGCAGCACGCTCCTTCCTGCTCTAGCAACGCTGATCTTGTATGTGTTGTAGGTTAAGAACTTGGACTCAGAATCCAGGCTGCTTGGATTTTAATCCCAGCTTTCCAGTTCCTAGCTGGGAGACCACGGTAAATCAGTTCACTTCTCTGTGCCTTCGTTTCCTCATCTGTTAAGTAGAGATCGTAACAGCACCTCCCTCACTGGGTTGTTATAGAGAGCAAAGGGGTTAATGTATATAAATGGCTTTAACTTGTGCCAAGCATACAGTAAAAAAAAAAAAAAAAAAGTGCTCAATAAATGCTGCACTTTCACATAATGAGCCCACAGAAGCTTATCTGGTTTATTTGGCTCTTAAATTCAAACACAGTGTTTCCCAAACTTGTCTGATAATTTTTAAAAACTCCTGAGGTACTTGTTATAAACAGAGATTCAGGCCCCCTCCCCCGCCCCCCCCCCCCGAAAATCTGATTCAGCAGGCCTAGTCTGGGAGCTGCAGGTGATCTTAATGAGGGGGGTGCTTAGGGACGCTGCTAACAGGACTAAGGGGCACAGCCCGGCCCCTTTTGTGCTTCTACCTCATCTCCCTATCAGTTAACCTGTGATGCACAGAGAGGAGGGCTGTTTGACTTTGGAGCTTTGGAAAAGTTCACATTGTCTTCCCAGTTCCATTTAGTTGGGAGAGGCTCCCTGGAAGAGACTGGGTTGGGCGGGGGTTGGGGGGAGGGCGGGGAGTTATTCATGAAGGACTGGAACAAAGGAAGAGTCCTAGCCTCACAGACAGGGTGGGTGGGTTGTTTTCGGATCTGGAACAGCAGGAAAGGAACCGGTTGTGGAAGGGTGGGCCTGGGTGCCTAGAGGCCACACTCTTCACGGAGAACCACACACCTGCAGAGTCCTGGGCTGCCCAGCCTCTGTCCTTCCCTACACCACAATTTTATGCTTTGGGTAAAATCCTGAGGCACTCCTTAAACTGCAGGCTCATCTTCCCAGAAAGCCTAACCCATTTATTGAACCATGTGTTAATTTATTCAACCACATCTCCTGAGAATTTGCGAGGCAGTGAGAATAGGAGCTGCAGAAGCTTGGTGTCCAGTGGGAAGGACATGTGAACAGATATTAGCAGTGCAAAGTGAAATGCTTGTGCTAGTGGGCCATGAAGAGGACCCTGGGAGCTTCCAGGAGAGAGGAACTCTCCTGGGGCAGGGGGATGGTTGCAATCTTAGAAGGCTTCTCAAAGGAGGTGAGCCAGGTCTTGAAGGACAAGAAAGAGCCATCAACCTGCCAGAGTGAGAAAGGGCACTCTAAGCAAAGGAAATTGAAAGAGAAACGATACCAACGTGTAAAAGAGCACAGGTGTGGCTGGAATGCCAAGGCCTGGGCGTGAGGCTGAAAAGTAGGTGGGGTTGACTCCCCAGGATCTCTGGTTTCCATGCAAAGCGCCTGGGCTTGCCTTGTAAGAAATGGAAACCGCTGGAGGACTGGTCAACCATGGTTCCATTAGCCAAGAGAGAAGAGAGAGGGCTGAGGTAGGGGTGTTGTCGTTGGATGCCATCGAGTTGATTCCAATTCACAGCAACCCCATGTGACTGAGCAGGACTTCCCCACTGGGTTTTCTTGGCTGTAGTCTTCACAGAAGCTGATCGCTAGGTGTTTCTCCTGTGGAGCCCCTGGGTGAGTTCGAACCGCCAACCTTTTTGTTAGCAGCCAAGTGCTTAACTGCTTGTGCCACCAGGGCTTCTCCTCAGGGTAGGGGTGAGTAGGCTGAATTCAGTTTGGCACAAGTTGAGTTTGAGAGGCCAGTAGGGCCTCCACATGGAGATGTCCAAGATGCTGTTGGATATGATGGTCTGGGGTTCCCAAGAGAGGCCTGGGCTGCAGGTGGAGATTAGAGACCTTATCATGAGCACGTGAGTTGATTCCAGGCAAGAAAGAGAGTCCCCTCTCTCTCAGGAGAGCATGCAGAGACACAGAGAAGGCCATGAGATGGCAATTGTCACTAACAAGGGTCTTGACTTCCATGGAAAATTCAGCCCCTTGCTGACCCAGAAGCAGAAGGCAGCCCTCGTTGTCATCTAGCTTTCTGCAGGGCCTTGCTTTACCCACTAGAAAATTCTGGCCTCATCTCTGCCTGAGGCCAAATTCGGCCCTGGTGTTATTTACTGGACAAGTCACTCTGGTGAAGGTAATGTGGCTTGTGGTGGTTTTGTAACTTCAGGAATGTGTCTTTGCAGCTTTGGAACGAGGACTAGCCTAGTTCGCCTTCAGATCTCCCTAAAGAAAAGGGTACAGTCAAAGCCGGTACCCACTGAGATGCTGGGGGCAAGGGCAGGTACTCTGAAATGTCCCCTTGCCCCTCAAGATTTCTGCCACCCACCTGTCACGATGCTTTAAATTCCCACCGTCTAAGTCACATTTTTACAACCATGTAGGAGTGGGTAGGGCTATGTTGTCTTGGGTGGTAAGTCAACAGATGTTTATTGGTGCTCCAATTCTGCCCTTTGCCCACTTTACCCTCTGCTTCTAGCTTTATACCTGTCACCTCTATTGAGACAACTGCTACATTTGCCAGGTGATAGAGCCTTTCAGCTGTGGCCGGTTTTTCCAAGTGACAGCAGGACATTTATGGCCGAGAGATAGTATATCTTTGTCATTAAGAACCACGGCTCTGGAGTCCGAATGTCAGCTCCATTTCTTACCAGCTATGTGGCTGTCTTTTTTTTTTTTTTTTTATGTGGCTGTCTTAGCTATCTAGTGCTGCTATAACAGAAATACTGCACGTGGGGGGCTTTAACAAACAGAAATTTATTTGCTCACCCTTTAGGAGACTAGAAGCCTGAATTCAGGGTGCCGGCTCTAGGGGAGGCCTTTCTCTCTTTGGCTCTGGAGGAAAGTCCTTGTTCTGAGCTTCTGCTCCTGGGCGATCTTCATGTGGCTTGGCATCTCTCCTCCTTGCTAACTTGTGTTCAGTCTCTTTTATAGCTCAAAAGAGATTAACTCAAGACACACCCTACACTAATCCTGTCTCATTAACATAACAAAAACAACGCATTCCCAAATGGGATTATTTATAACTACAGGCATAGAGGTTAGGATTTAGAGCACATTTTGAGGGGACATAATTCAATCCATAACAGTGACCTTAATCTTCCTTTGCCTCAATTCCTTTATTTGTAAAACGGGAAGAGGAAAAATCTACCTCATGGGGCTGTGGTGAAAAGAAAATCAGTTCACATACATAAATCTCTCAAACAGCGGCAGCACATGGTAAGCCTGCTATAAACATCAGCCATAGTTAGTACCTCTCAGAAGTCCTACTCTCACTTTAAATGCGTATTCCCAAAATGGAGACTGAGCCCTTGGTTCTGGCCCTGGCTCCTCCATTAAGAAGCCCTGGGTGGCTTTTATTTAACAGACAAAGGAAATGAGGCCCAGAGTGGTGAAGTGACTTGCTCAACATCACACAGCAAGCCGAAGGCAAAGCTAAACCAGAAATGCCTAGTCCAGGGCCCCATCTACTAGTTCACATGCACCTCCTGCCACCAGCCAGGCTACCTCCAAGGAAGCTTCAGGTGCCTACAGAGAGCCCTTGAAGAACAGACGAGACTGAGTACCAAGGTCTCCTGGGCTCCTTATTGAAAATGCAGATTCCTGGGTCTTCCTATTGGATTCTGATTCAGTAAGTTTCGGTTGGGGCCCAGAATCAGCATTTTTAACAAACACAATCCCCCCACCTCCACCCCCACCCCCACAAGGTGATTCTGATTCCGGTGGTCCTCACTCTGAAAAATGCCTCTAGGGGGATGGCCCACTTCATGTGCCCCCACTGAAAATGAAATCCTGAGCAGCACGCAGCAAGGCTATCTGGTCAGCCCGGGGTGCCCGCTCCAGAAGCACTGATGACAGTCCAGTTACTGCACACGGCTGCAGTATTGCAGGAATTTGCTCACATTCCTTCATACTCCCATCCTGAGATGGAATGTCACCCTTCTAGACAAGGACACACCTGTACCCCTGCAAGATCACTGGGACATCCAACACCAGGATTATCATTCCTTGGGCATTGTTCACAGCAATAGGAACTCAGGGGAAGCCCGTGGAATTGTGGGTAATCTTATGCTTACCCCCTGCCCTCTCCATGGCTGACCTCATCAAAGGCTCCTGCAGCTCTTCCACCCTCCACCCATCCTTGACCTTCACTGAATGCTAACATCACCTCAGAAGCTTATGTCCCTTCTTCCCTAGACCACCTGCCTTCTCTGTGGCTGACCTCATCAAAGGCTCTTGAAGTTCTTCCGCCCTCCATCCATCCTTGACCTTCACTGAATGTTAACGTCCTTTCTTCTCTATGACGACTGCATGGCCCTGTGTTTCCGCCTCTCTGATCTGGGTCCCCAGGCCCCTTGCAGAGGGAGCAAATCAAAGCAGAGTAGAACCTGTTTGAAGTAAGAACAAATATTTAAAGAGTAGTTTGTAGAAACTGTGGCAAGACCTAAGGTTCTTTATGTCTGCTTATTCACAGGCTCTGGCAGAGGGCAAATATCCCTGAGAAAAGGGAAACCATTTCCAAATACAGCAAGTGGTCAATTCTGAGAAGACACTAAAAAAAGTTGGAAGGGGTCATCCAGTCTCTGGTGAATTTCATTTTCTGGGGGGTGGGGTGTTAAAAGCTCTGCTTACTTATCAGCTTTTGGCTTTCTCTGCTGGGAACTTGTACCCAGACCTTGGTTCACTCACTTCCATTTCTGTGTTATCACGGGGACGTAGATATAACAGGGTCTGCTGATCAGAATACAGCCGTGGGGACTGAGAAACAGCGTGGTGACTCTCCTTCAGCAATGTGAGGCTGGCCTTCATGTCAGCAGCATGACATGCAGTGGGGCATCCATAGCCCTTGGAATCACACAGGACACGTTCCAACCCCGGATCTACTAGTCACTGGCTGTGTGGTCTTGGACATATTACCCCTCTGCTTCCTGGAAGTCTGGAAATTTGGAAGTTTGCCCAGAACCCTACCTGGAAATTAGTATTCACCTGCCTTTCTAGAGAGGAGTAGGATTTCAGTCTGGGCAAGGAAAAACCTCATTAAAAACCGGCGCCTGTCTTCCCCCCAAAAAAAAATTAAAAAAATAATTTTTTTATCTTCCCCGGGAGCCGTTTGTCTAAGGTGATCTGATGTTAAAATGCAAATTATTTCTTGAGAAATCTGTATGGCAGCTGATGTTGCAACATCTCTCAGAATAATTTGAAAGCAATGCTTTTATTATTACTCTCATCATTGTCATCATTATTTCAACCTAGCAATTAGGTTAATGCGATTAAGTCAGCATTTTCAGCAAATTATTATGACGTGAAGGAGTATGTGTGTATTTAGGCATTATAGCTGTCATGATTTCTACCCTGTTTTAGGGGTTAATAATTTAACCACAAGTATGTGCTCCAGACTGAAATCTAAGAGTGAGAGCGAGCCAGGGGGAAGAGGGAAAGCTTAATAATACTTTTTCCTATTAATGCGAAAGTAATCTCTACTGGGAAACTCTGGTGGTATAGCGGTTGAGAGCTATGGCTGCTAACCCAAAGGTCCGCAGTTCAAATTCACCAGGTGCTCCTTGGAAATTCTTTGGGGCAGTTCTACTCTGTTCTATAGGGTCACCATGAGTTGGAATCGACTCGACGGCAACAGGTTTTTTGTTTTTAATCTCTACCGAGGACTGCCAAAAGAGTGAGCAAATGGGTCTTAGAAGACATACAGCCAAAATGCTTCTTAGAAGTGAGGATGGCGAGAATTCCTCTTGCTCACTTTGGACACATCATCAGGAAAGACCAATCACTAGAAAAGGGCATCATGGTTGGTAAAGTAGAGGATCAGCAAAAAATGAGAGAAACCCTCAATGAGATGGATTGACACAATAGCCACAGCGACGAACTCAGACATAGAAAGAATCATGAAGATGGCCCAGGACTGGGCAATGGTTTGTCCTGTTGTGCATAAGGTCACCATGAGTAGGAGCCAACTGTACTCAACTAGCGACAACAGTCAGCATGACTGTTTAATAAAGTATTGGCTGGTCCATGAAGCCACAATAGACCACATGTATATACATTAGCATCTCAGCACGTCCCATGGATCCTCTCCGGCTCTGGCTGGTTGCTGGTGACACCCCAAAGAAGGCTGAGATGAACTTGACTTAAGCAAGTGCAAACAGCGTATGTGGTTCCCAGGGAACCACTGCTTGGTTTGTTGCCACATCCCCTGTTACCCAGCACTTGAACAGAGCTGGTGAAGCAGGGGAGGGGTGAGTAGACTTAGCCCCCTTCCGTGGGGAATCAGGGCAGCAGCATTGAAAGAATGGGGGTGTTGGAATCAGCCAGACCTGAGTGTGAATTCCAGCTGGGAGACCTTTCACGGGTTACTGAACCTCTCTGAGTCTGTTTCTTCATCCACAAAATGGGGACCATTTCTGCCTTCCCTAAGGTGGTTATGAGGCTGAAATGAGATGATTCATATGACATGTCATTGCATGCACACGCATTGTAGGTGCTCAGGAAATAGCTATTTTGCTATTATGGTTATTGCTGTTATTATTAGTTTATATCATTTCAAGCCTTGTTTTCCATCCCCTCAGCACCTAGCTCATTGCCTACCTCAGAGCTCCAATGCTACTTACTGACCAGGGCATTTCAGAACCCTGACAGCCAAAAGGACCATGCTGAAGACATCCAGGAGGAGGCACCCCGCCCCCGGGGAAACTCTCTGCTCTCTCCTCCTTGCCCTGGACTGTAACCTGAGATGCCAGGCTGGCCATTTCTCTTGGACAACAATGTGTCTTCAAGCACTGCATGGCAGTGGTATGCAGGCAGGGCCTGGAACCCCCTGGGACTGTATTTGGGCCCTCTTTCTGAGGAACTCCCATCAATCGATAGCGTTCCTCGGTAGCCATTCACCTGACACTCCCTACACACACACACACACACACACACACACACACACACAGCATTATGTCTCAGACTTCTCTCCTGGAGACTTTCATTCAGACTGGTTGAATTGGGACCATCTCTGAAATGGCAGTAGCCCTAGCCAGAGAATGGACGTAAAAGATAGGTAAATAATCTTATAAGTGGCTTAGTCCCCCCACCCTTAAGCATATTTTTTCAAAAACTTGGACTATATGGAGAAGTAGTAATTAGACAGAAAAATTTACCTGTAGTTCCACTTACCAAAAGCCACTGTTAACATTTTAGCTCTATCTCCTTCCAAGTTTTCTTTTGTGCATATTTTGTGGCTTTTATATAGTAAAGATCATCCTATGTATTTGATATTCATTTATATATGTCCTGCTCCTTTCACTTAATTTCATAAAGTAGGCATTATTTTACTCTTTGCATAATATTCCATAAAGAAGGATAATCCATGAAGTCTCCCAATCATTGGGATCTTAGCTTGCCGTCAAAAGGTTTGCGATTGTAAGTGGCATTATGAAATAAATCAAGCTTTTTCTGCTTTGGGGTTTATGATCTCAGGAGTTGTTTTCTAGAAGTATAAGATTAAATGTTATAAGGCTCCTAATATATACCACCAAACTGATTTCCAGAAAATTATTGGAATTGACGGGAATGGGTTTTCGGTTATACTAAATTATAGGCCTCCAAACTTTTCCTCCTGATCTTCACTAATATGTCCCCCAAAATCCAAAATACAGCATATTATTTACAACAACAGGAAAAACAAACGGTCATTTACAAGCAGATACATAGATAGATACATATGCTGAATAGGAAAAAGAGGGCATATAGGCGTATACCCACGCACATATATCGGTTAGGCTGTGGATATTTTACACATAAATGTGTATGTGCAGCATGTGTGTTCGTACATATAATAGAGCACAAAGGGGCACAGTCAGAGAAGTTTCCTACACTCAACCAAATCAAACAAGGGACCAAGTTACTGGGACTCAGGGGACATCTACATCAATGACATAACATAGTTCATACAGAAAATGTTCTACATTCTACTTTGGTGAGTAACACCTGGGATCTTAAAAGCTTATGAGTGGTCATCTAAGATACATCGATTGGTCTCATCCCATCTGGATCCAAGGAGAATGAAGAAAACCAAAGACACGAAGAAAACATTAGTCCAAAAGACTAATGGACCACATGAACCACGGCCTCCACAGCCTGAGCCCAGAAGAACTAGATGGTGAGCAAACTGATGGTCTAAGGAGAGGCATCAGGTTTATAATATCCCATGGCTTCACCTACCACATCCTCCAGGAATGTGAAGGCTACCTGAGTTCAAGCACCAGCTCCCCAGAGAAGCTTCCCTAAGTCCACCTTTCCAAGTAGTTAGGAATCTGTGTTCACCAAGTATCCAAGGTATACCTCTCATTTCTGGAAAAATTGTCTACTTTCCCGTCCCTTAAGATAGTGACTCAGTCGTTCCTTGAGTAGTTAAAGGAGCTACCATTAGGGGCTGCTAGCTCTACTAAGCCCCAGGCAGGTCAGGTAAGAAGCCAAGCACTGCCCTGAAAATTGACGGGCAGTGTGGGGAAGACAGGGTGCAGAGCCAATCCAGGAGACAGGGCCTTCTCCAGGGGAGTGCTGGTAAATGTTTAACAACCAGCTCTCCGTGGGGGCAGGGAGCCCTGATTTGTGTGTTTGCCAATTTCCATGGTGTAAATATTCACACTGTGGCTGATTTCAAGCTACCAACATGATTTCACTGAATGCGTGGCACACACATATGTATTCACCATCATGAATAGCTGTAAATAACTTCAAGAACATAGGTAATAATAGTAAACAAACAAACAAACAAAAAAAACCCCGTTGCAGTTGAGTGGATTCCAACTCATAGCGACCCTATAGGACAGAGTAGAACTGCCCCATAGGGTTTCCAAGGAGCAGCTAGTGGATTCGAACTGCTGACCCTTTGGTTAGTAGCCGTAGCTTTTAACCACTGCACCACCAGGGTGTAATAAAATAGGAAACGGTGAGTTTTCAATACACTGTATTTAATTGCAAGTTTATACAAATTACTGTTATGGACTGAATTGTGCCCCCTAAAAATATATATTGAATTCCTAGCCCCTGAACCTGTGGCTGTGACTCTGTTTGGAAATAGCATTTTTCCTTTGTTATGTTAATGAGGCCATACCGTGTCGGCTGGATCCGAACTAATCTGAGTTATAAAAAGACCAGAACGGATATGGAGACACACACAGGGGAAGGCAGCTGCCACGTGAGGATGGTCTACAAACCAAGAAACGCCCAGGGCTACCAACAAGGCAGGAATTGACAAGGCCCAGACCCTGATTTTGGACTTCCAGCTTCCGGAACTATGAGAAAATAAATGTTCTTTAAAGACACTCACCTTCAGTATTTGTGTCACAGAAGCACTAGGTAACTCAGACCGTTACTTTTTAATAATGGCAGTATTTAACAAGCAGTTTGCAAAATTCCTGAAAATTTACCAATCAGGTCTTATAAGCCAGTGCGGGACAGCTCCGGCACAATATTGACTTGTGTGTGTGTAGTTTAAACCCCAAAGTGATGCAGTGGTTAAGAGCTCAGCTGCTAACCAAAAGGTCAGCAGTTTGAATCCACCAGCCATTCCTTGGAAGCCCTGTGGGACAGTTCTACTCTGTCCTTTAGGGTCACTATGAGACAGAATCAAGTCAACGGCAACAGGTTTTTTGGGGGAGAGGAGTATAGTCATAACTAAATAGAACTATTAGATCATAGAGCCCACATGCCTACAGGTCAAACTGGCGGGAGTGTTGAGAAGAAACCCAACAAGAGGGATCCACATCCACCACTGACCATGGACTGCAGAACTTGAAATGTCTCCCTCCTTGATCTCTTCTGGTCCCTAGGATCTGAGCGGCTGCTGGACGAGTTGGAGAGGATGAGGAAATGGCTGAAGGGGCGATACCTCAGAACGAATATTCTGCAGCAGGGGTATAGGAAGGAGGGGAGGGAAGGAATAGATCCAGAGTTAGAAACTTCTGGTGACGGGGAGAGCCTTCTCAAGAGAGGTGGGTGGATCGTTGAGGACCTGAACCCTTGCTGAAGTGTGGGAGAAGCTCAGAGCTTGGGGAACCAGGTCAAGTGTAAGAGAATGTCATCAGGGAACCCTCCTTGTGATAGCCCTAAAATTCTAAGTGCCTTTCTTTTCAGATTCAGAAGGAAGCCCAAGTTAACAAGAAATCTGACATTTCTTCTTCTATATTATAACTCTGAGATGGCCACAGCCCTTCAATAGAGAATTCAACTTATGCCTACACAGCATGATACAGCGGTTTTAGGAGGACCAACGAGCTGGGGTGGCAAAAGAACACCCCATCTACTCACTGGCCTCAGAGAAGAGGGATCACTAGCCTCTCAAGTGTGTGGTGACTCCAGGTCCCAGGAGACAGACCCCCCAATACCAGGGAAGGTTCCTGAAACACAGGCTCATCACCAACCTTCTGCTCACTCCATAGATTGGAGGACCCAGAAAGGAAAAGGGGGAACCCCACACCTGAGTAGCAGCTCTGCACACCCATCACATGATACGGTCATTGTTGTTTTCCTTGTCTGCCTCCTCGCCTAGGTCCTACGCATCCCTAGCACATGGCCTGGAATACAGTAGGCGCTTAATAAATGTTTGGGGGGTATGAATGAGATCCCAAAAGGAGCGCCTTCAGGCTTCTGAGAAGAAAACCCAGAGCAGCCAGGCTGGAACCAGCCCTGAGGTAACATTGAGCAAGGGAGAGACCCTGACCCAAGAGACCCAACAAAATGCACTAGTCAATAAACAAAATGGCATTGATGGCTTCTACTGAGCTCAAGGCACAGGGAGCAGGCAGAGAAGAAGAGATCAATCCTGGCCCTCAGGGGGTTCACAGTCCAGTGGAAGAGATGTGCTGTATACCTGAGGAGCTCCAGTGATACAAAGGGTGAGCTCACCGGCTCCTCTGTGAGGCTGAGCGACTCATCTCAGACTCTGTAGCAGAACCAGAAAGATTTCCTGCTCCTCTTGCCCCTCCCTGCCTCCCCTCTGGTCCAGGCAGCGGCACTGAGCAGGCCTGAAGAGAGCTCGCAGGATGACCTCTACCTGGGGAAGACTTCTGGACAGGTGAGCTTGTCATTGGGCTTTCTGGGAGTGGGTGGGATGACTGTGAGGCAACCCAGGGCATGCTGGGGGCAGAAAGGGGCAAGTTACACCCAGAGGAATGTGTGCCGAGGGTCTGGATGGTTCTGGGGATGCAGGTGGGAGGGAAATGTGGGGCGAAGCTGGAAATGTAGCTTGGAGCTTGGTAAGTGCACGGCCTTGAACGCCCGACTAAGAATATGGTGCTTTCACAAATGAGTTTCACAAATCGAATGAGTGGGGAAGGGGTGTTACATTTATATGTGTGCTTATTTGATTGATTAACGTGTGTCTCTCACACCAAACTGTACATCCCCCGAGGGCAAGGAGGGCCTGTCCCTGATTTTGCTCACAGTGTTTTCCCCCATGCCTACAAAAGTGCCAAGCACAGTACAGGAACTCACTAAGTGTGTACTGAATGAACAAATGAATGAATGAATGAATGATCAGAGGTTTTCAATTTGTATTTGTGGTGTTAGGTTCCAAAGGCAGCAGCTGCAGGAGTCAGGAGGCCCAGCCCGGAGGCTCCAAGCCTCTAACTACACTTCACCAGACTGCTGTATGCAGTGGAGCACATTTAATATCTCATTTCAAGCAAGAGTTCATGTGTTAAGTAAAAAAAATAGCAAGTTTGAAAACCACAGGTGTGAGTATCCTCCACAGCCCTCCCCGTTCGTCGTTCTGGGCATTGCATCGTGGCCATCACCTGGAGGCCTCTGTGTGAATGGGCCAAGATTAGGCTCTCGAGGCTCAGTCTGCCCCCATCAGGTACCAGGATGTTTACCCACTTTGGATGGCACCTTTCTGCAAGTTCTGGGCCTGATCACCAAATGGGCCCTTTCCTTTCCTACCGCCTAAGGCCCTGGAGACGCAGTAGTTAAAAGCTACAGCTGCTAACCCAAAACATCTGCAACTGGAATCCATCTGGCCTATAGGGTCGCTATGAGTACGAATTGATTCCACGGCAAAGGGTTTGGGGTTTTTTTTTTAGGGCCCCTGGAGAATGACGGCAGAAAGCTGCTCGGCCACTGCAGTCCCAGTGTCCTCACCTCCTCAGGCCTTGCCAGAGGGCCACCCTCAGCCTTCCTGGCTCCCTCTGGCTCCCGGATTTTACAGACCTGGATTTAGAGCAGCCCAGTCAGTTGAAAAGGAAACAAAATTTAGCCTTCCTCCACACCCAGACTCCTCACACTTGAGCTGGGAGCGTGCCAACAAAAATACCATGATGTCATCCCCCGACTGATCCTGTAAATCCCTTTCCTGCCGAATACTGAGGCTTGCTTTTTCTTTAAAAGATATTTGAGTGTCAAAGGTTGGTTAAAAGCCTCGGAAAGCTGTGCCAGGAAGCCTGGTGGCGCCTTTGATGTATGGAGTGACATGGGCCCTCAGCTCCCAGAACCCTGGCAAGGAGAGAGAAAATGGTCTTTGCAGAAGGCTGGGGAGCTAGAGGCATTGCGTTTCAGACAGTGTGCGTTGCCAAAGGCTTTGCCTTTCCCAGGCAGCACACCTCTGCAAGCTAGCCTCTGGGAGAGGCGCTCTCACCTCCATGGCCCTGTGAGGACAACTGTGATCCCATTCCCTCAGGGCCACGGCCTTTCCTGTCTTTGAGCACTCAGCCCCCACCCACACCCCATCGCCAACATCAAATCCTAACCTATTTAGGAGGGCCGCCTTCAAGGGGCAAAGCGAATTTGGAGCCAGGAGACATGGGCTTGAGGCTCAGCTCTGGGCAAACCTGAAATATCCACTTAACCTCTTTGGATCTTAGTACCCTGATTGCGCAATGATTAAGCACTCAGCTGCTAACCAAAAAGTGGGAGGTTGAAACCCACCCAGCAGAAGAAAGACCGGGTGATCTGTTCCTTTAAGATTCCAGCTTGAGGGTTCAGGACCATAGTCTCGGGGAACATCCAGGTCAATAGGCTTAATATAGTTCATAAAGATAAAGTTCTATATCCTAGTTTGGTGAGTAGTGTCTGGTGTCTTAAAAGTTCATGAGTGACCATCTATGATACAGCTATTGGTCTTTTTCCATCTGGAGCAAAGGAGAGTTCAGGAAACCAAAGACACAAGGGGGTATTAGTCCACAGGACTAATGGCCCATATGAGCCACAGCCTCCTCTAGTCTGCCTTGAGACCAGAGCTAGATGGTGCCCAGCTGCCACTACCAACAGCTCTGACCAAGGACACAATAGAAGGTGCTGGTTAGAATGGGATAAAAACGTAGAATCAAACTCATAAAAATACCAGACTTACTGAACTGATAGAAACCAGAGGAACTCCCAAGAACTGGAATTGGAACCGAAGTTACTCATGGAGGTCACCTTTAATCCAAGTAATAGATTGCCCTATAAAACAAACGAGAACACCCGTGAGGAATGTGCTCCTTAGAACAGTCAACTATACAAGACCAAATGGGCAACATTTGCCCAAAAGCAAAGATGAAAAGGCAAGGAGGGGCAGGGAAACTGGATAGATGGAAACGAGGAAGGGAGGGTGGAAATGGGGAGAGCGCTGACACATTGCAGGGACAGAAGCCAATGTCACGGAATGAATTGTGTATAACTTATTGAATGGAAAACTAATTTGCTGTGTAAACTTATACCTGAAACACAATAAAACGTCTGCCACATGGGGTCGCTATGAGTCTATATTGGCTCGAGGGCACCTAACAACAACAATAACAACAACCCCCATCTGTAAAGCAGAAGTGATTTGCAAACCCAACCCCAGGCTCAGGAGTGCTGGTGGCGCAGTGGTTAAAGTGATTAACGTGCACCAGCCGCTCCATGGCAGAAAGGTGTGACAGTCTGCATCCACAAAGATTTACAGCCTTTGGAGCAGCTCTGCTCCTTCCTACAGGGCTGCTATGAGGCGGAATCGATCCAAAGGCAACGAGTCAGCCCAGCCTGCCCTAAGACTTAAACTCTCAGACCAGCCTGGGCGACAGTCTAACAGCCTTCCACGCCCATGCTGGCAATTGCATGGTGGCACCTGGACTGGTTATGTGGGCACTGAAGATAAATGGGCGCCATCCTCACATGGAAAGAAACCTCACTTGTTCTGATACCCTGGTTAGCCCTGGGGCCCCCCTCCTCGGCACGCTGAGTGTCAAGCATGCAATAAACGTACGTGCTCATTTGACACTTGGCGTGTCCATTTATCACATTGAATGGCTGAGGAGTATCCGATGTCTCTTACAAACTAGAGCGTAACCTGCTTCAGAGCAAAGAGCCTTCTTACGTGTTTTCTGTCCATGTGCTTCTGGCCCAGTGCCTGGAGCGTCATCAGAGCTCACTAAATACTGGTTGAGGGGCTGCCCCCTGGCTGGCACAGGACAGAGACTGCAGACTCTGTCTAAACCCGCGGCCACTGAGTGGATTCTCATGGCGACCCCGTGTGTTCGAGTAAAAGTGCTCTACAGGGTTTTCTTGGCTGTAATCTTGGCTCAAGCAGATCACCAGGACTTTCTTCTGCGGTGCCACTGGGTTTGAATCTTGATCTCACCATGTCCCAGCCGTGTGACCTTCAACCGCCGATCTTTAGGTTAATAGACTAGCACGAACCATTTGCGCCACCCGCGGACCTAGACCCTGCGTATCAGGGCCCAAAACAGCAAACAATGGGGCAATGAAACACTGAGGCACCTCCCGGGGCCCGGGCAGACGACTGAGAAAGTCGCTGGCTGAGAGGAACAAGCCAGCCACGCAACAGCCTGTGTGTTTTTCCGGGGGGAGCGGTTGGATGTGCCCTGTACCTGAGGGGCAGGGCACAACCATCCCAGAAGCTGAGCCAGCCCGGCCAGATCTGCTGCTCAGGAACGCTGGCTCGCTGGCAGCGGAGGTCCCGGCCCACTGTGGACAGGTGTCCGGTTACACTCTGCTCCTGACCCTCTGCTCCTGCTGGGAGCTGCTTCAGGACAGGGGCCGTCACCACCACTCCTTCAGCGACAGGAAATACTTGCCAGAGAACGTCACCCTCCAGGAGCAGAGCTGGCAACTGAGACTACCTTTCACTTGTCCCGAGACTCTTTCAGCTTAGATGGATTCCTTAATCCTTCCTCCCAGCTCCAAGACCTGCAGAAATTCCACACACTCAGTGTCCCTTTTAAGTTTAGAAACTGACCTAATAACAACGCCTCCTGTTGGAGCAGACTTTACAGGCTTGCAGGTGCCTGGCACGTACTACCCGGCTTACCTGCATGTCAGCGCCGGGAGCTGGGCAGGGAGATGGTTCAGTTTGGATATTTGTTTAAGTGATGAATAATCAAAAACTACAACAGCCGACATCGTGCTAAATATTTTTACAAATACGATCATTTGTAAAAGGAGCCCTGGTGGCACAACAGTTAAACACTTGGCTCCTAACCGAAAGGTTGGGGGTTCAAACCCAGCCGGTGGCTCCGTAGGAGGAAAGACCTGGTGATCTGCTCCCATAAAGATCACAGCCTAGAAAACCCTCTGGAGCAGTTTTACCCTGTCACATGGGGTCACTATGAGACGGAAATCGACTGGACAGCACCTAACAACACAACAACAACATCATGGTTAAGCCTCAGAACAACCATATAAAGGTGGAAGCGGAACTATCTCCATTTTCAGATGAGTAAACTGAGGCTTAGAGGTGTTAAGAAACTTCCCAAGGTCACACGGCCGGGACATGGTGAGACCAAGATTCAAACCCAGGTGGTCTGGCTCCAGAGCACAGGCTCCTCACACTCCTTGCTCCGTTCTGCCCACATGTCTATGAAATACCAGCCGCTGTCGGACACGCCGGAAATATGGAGACAATTAAGACATCATGTCCACTCTCAGGGTCTCAGCCCAGCTGGGAGACAAATGCTAACGTATTTTTAAAATTATATATTGCAGGGTGATACCTGTAAAAAATATATATATATATATATGCATAGGAGTGGTTCCAAGGACAGTGATTAATTCTGTCGATAGCGAGATCAAACAAGGTTTTGCAAAGGAGTGTTCAAAAATGAAACATCATGATTCAGCTTCTTTTCTATTTCGAGTGTCTAATCTTTAGCCATCATCCATCCACGATGGTACCTGCTGAGTTGTCCTTCATCCCTTCCTACTGCACTTTGACCTGGGTAAGAGGGACCCCATCTCTGAGCCCTAGAGGGCTCACATATCGCAAACACAAAATAAATGAATGTCTTAGAGAATATGAGTGCTCTTCTGTCACCCAGGATCCTGCGCTCAGCATTGGCCAGCACAACTCCTCACCTTAGACATCCACTCTCGTAAGCAACACCATTCAGGCCCCAGAAAACATTTCTCCACATCTTTTCACATAGAGTCGTATCTTATGAATCAAAAGGAAACTGTGTCCAAATGCCAGGAAAGTTTGTGGGTTGTGCTGCTGCCAAAGTTGGAGATGGATTCCTCCCTCCAGAGTGTGAGCAGGACTTGAGCAGTGGACACACTCAGATAAGAATAAAGGTAAACTAATTAACTTATCAAATTCTTCCTCTCAGATAGTACAAATGCAACAGGTTGATGTAAAATGACGTATCTTTTCCTGTTGTTGTTAGGTGCTGTCAGGTCAGTTCCAACTCATAGTACAACCCTATGTACAACAGAACAAAACACTGTCTTGTCCTATGCCATCCTCACAGTCTTTGCTATGCTGGAGCCCATTGTTGCAGCCACTGTGTCAGTCCATTTCGTTGAGAGTCTTCCTCTCTTTTGTTGACCCTCTACTTTACCAAGCATGATGTCTTTCTCCAGGGACAGGTCCCTCCTGATAACATGTCCAAAGTATGTGAGATGAAGTCTTGCTATCCTTGCTTCTAAGGAGTGTTCTGACTGTACTTCTTCCAAGACAGCCTTGTTCTTTCTTCTGGCAGTCCATGGTATATTCAGTATTCTTCCCTTTTCATTGTCCAGCTTTCTCATGCATATGAGGCGATTGAAAATACCAAGGCTCGGGTCAGGCGCACCTTAGTCCTCAAAGTGACAGCTTTGCTTTTCAGCACTTTAAAGAGGTGTTTTGCAGTAGATTTGCCCAATGCAGTAAGTACATTGTTTGATTTCTTGACTGCTACTTCTATGGGCATTGACTGTGGATTCAAGTAAAATGAAATCCTTTACAACTTCAGTCTTTTCTCTGTTTATCTCCAATGTTGCTTATTGGTCCAGTTGTGAGGATTTTTGTTTTCTTTATGTTGAGGTGTAATCCAGACTGAAGGCTATAGTTTTTGATCTTTGTCAGTAAGTGCTTCAAGTCCTCTTCACTTTCAGCAAGCAAGGTTGTGTCATCTGCATATCACAGATTGTTACTGAGTCTTCCTCCAGTCCTGATGCCCCGTTCTTCTTCATAGAGTTCAGCTTCTCAGATTGTGTGATTCATTTATATAAAATACCCAGACAAGGTAAATTCATGGAGACAGAAAGCAGACACACAGTTGCCAAGGGCTGAGGGAGGGCGAATAGGGAGTGATTGCCTAATGGGCACAGGGTTTCCTTTTGGGGTGATGAAAATGTCTTGGAACTTGAGCGAGGTGATGGTTGTACAACACTGTGAATATATTAAATGCCACTGAAAGATGCGCTTTAAAATGGTTAATAGTTAATTTTATGTTATGTGAATTTTACTTCAATTAAAAAAAAAGAAAAGCCTATACTTCGGAAACTCAAAAGCGTTTTCTCTCAAACGATTGCCTCTACTTTGTATTTTCAAAATAGAAAAATCTGTCTCTCTGCATATCACCGAGAGTCTTATCCCTTTCCTAAAATGGAACACAGAATAGGTGACTGCAAGGAGGTAACAGGAAGAGCCCATCTGTTATGGTTTGGAAGGTGAATCTGGTTTTACTAAAGGTCCCTGGGTAGCAGTTTGTGCTTGACAACTAACCTAAAGGTCAGCAATTCGAACCTACCCAGAGGTGCTGCAGAAGAAAGGCCCAGAAATCTGCTTCCGTAAAGATTACAGCTAAGAAAACCCTAGGGGTCCCCATGAGTCAGAATCAACTCGATGGCAACAGGGTTGGTTTTATGGTTTTACTGAAGTCCTTGGGTGGTGCAAACGGTTAATGCGCTCAGCTGCTAACTGAAAGGTTGGAGGTTTGAGTCCACCCAGAAGCGCCTTGGAAGAAAGGCCTGGCAATCTACTTCTGAAAAATCAGCCATTGAAAACCCTATGGAGCACAGCTCTATGCTGACACATGTGGGGTGGCCATGAGTTGAGGTCAACTCGACAGCAACTGATTCTGATGGTTTTACCAGATGAATAAAGGAAATTCCAGGCAGAGGCAACAGTGTTCCGGGCACAGAAGGTAACTGTTCCCACTCCCAAGAGGAGGACATTAGCCACAGAGAGGTCCAGAAAGCCATCCACTAAGTGAAGACCTCGATCCAAGCTGTAGGTGTACTCTTCACTCATGGCGGCTCTGAAGAATCAGGAATCAATACAGTTAGCAATTTCGAGGACACTCGATGGCTGCCAACCTGTTTCAGCACCAAATACAGCAATGTCGTTATCCATCTTTCCCTTCCACTGTTACCCTGAACTTCCTGTTACTTTCCTTCTGCAGGGTCTGCCCAGGAGAGAGCAATAGACAAAGCCATCATCCCCAGGTTTGCTGGGCTTCCAACCTCTACAAAACAATCAAGGCTAAAAAAGACTGTAAGGAAATTCAAGCCTGTCAGTGGATCCTGGTCTGCAGAAGTCATTCCATTCTTCAGAAAAATTACAGTTCTGCATGAAAAACAACAATGCATGCAACACTGGGGTGAGAAGGAAGTTAAATAGTTGACAGGTAAAGATTCAGTCTTCAGCCCCTTTCAATGCCAGGAGTTTTGTCATTAGGAAAATAACTAACCACAACAGCCATAACCAAGTCCAGAAGCCGTGATTTAGCTCTCCAGAGATCTCAGAATGCTCCAATTTCCAATGAGAACAGGCAAGAGATGTATTTGGAAATGTACTGAATGCTTACGTGAACTGCCCCGTCCATGGCTCCACCCTGAAGTTGATGATCCTGACGTGACCCGCTATACAGCTTGCAATGCTACACCTCTTTGTGGTTTGCCGAGTTTCTTTCCATGTCAGTCAATTTTGGTTTAACACACTCCTGCCAGGGCCTACTCTGGATTCCATCCCACACTCCCCACTTTGGCCACACTCACGTGTCTCCCTTGGGACACTTGGTGGGCACACAAATGGTGGGGTGGCTGGACCTGGAGCCCCATCATCAGCACTTGGCTCAGCAGGAGGCAGGGAAGAGACTCCTGGCTGGGACAGAAGGGGCCTTGGGTGCAAGCTCTTTTAGATGCTGCTATGTTGCTGCCCTGGGTGGTGCAAATGGTTAACGTGATCAGCTGCTAACTGAAAGGTTGGAGGTTTGAGTCCACCCAGAGGCACCTTGGAAGAAAGGCCTGGCAATCTGCTTCCAAAAAATCAGGCACTGAAAACTCTATGGAGCACAGTTCTGCTTGGACGCACTTGAGGTTGCCATGAGTCAGTCATTGCTTTTTGGTTTTTTTTAGGTGTTCTGCTCAGTTCCTTCCCCTGTCTTATTTTGACCTTGTCCTTCTGACTATATCCTGGTACCTAACTATTCCCCTGGTTTCTCTCTTCCTGAACTGCCTTGACTGATAGCTTCAGCTACTGTCCTCCCGAGCCAGGTGCTCGTCAGCCTTTCTCTGATGATCACAACCCTGCTTCCCCGCTTCCAAGCTACCCTGCCATCCGTTGGTCTGGCATGATACAGTTCACTGAGAATATAATACACTTTAAACATAAGGTCATCTGTCCCCTCAGAGAATACATAGAAAACGTCTTCCTTCAACACTTCATGTAAATAACTACGAACTCCATTCTCACCACCCACATCCTGGCTTCACCCGGCCCCCTTCCAGGGAAACACATAAATCATTACACCTAGAAGGAGATCATCTAGTTCATCACACTCTTCTCACAACTGAGGAAACTGAGGCATGAGGACAGGAAACCCCCTGGCCATGATCACCCAGCAGGAGAACTAGAGCCAGCACCCATTCTCTTGCTCCACACGAGCTGCCCAGTTGACTGTGTGCTGTTCCAGCAGCACCTGCTCCTACAAATCTCCTGTGACACCCCAGAGGACAGTTACTGTAAATTGTGGGGGCCTGAAATGGGGTGCTGGGTGTGCAAGGGAAAAAAAGGCAGAGAAGTTATGTCACAAATGACACAACAGCGCTCTGTCAAGTTGGGTTGCAGGGATTCTACCATCCTGAGAGCCTGCGAGCCTTTCTGAAGACTAAACATTTTCACAGTTCCTTTGGCCCAAGAGTTATTTTCTTGTCGGAAAGAAAAATGGAAAATTCTCCTTACAGAGGGTAAGAAAAATAACTTCAGCTGGACAAATCCAGAGACAAAGGGTCTTCTGAAACTGAACAAGGATAGAGGAGCCAGGGGGAGCAGATATTTATTTAAATAACCGCAGAATGTTTCTTCTGGGTTTCTTTTTGTTTGCTCATGCCAAGAACTTCTAATTGGCTCATTAGAGAGAGGCTGGGTCGCATGGGTCATAGGAGGAGTTGGGTGGTCATGAGCCTGCAGACAAGCCCCAGCTCATTGGGGTCCCCTGGCTGGGCAAGGCTGTTCGGAGCTGGGCCCCATAGGCCCTGGGTAGAGAGGGGGAAGTGTTTCCTGGGGAAGACCTCCACCCATCCAACTGAGCCACTCTCTAGGCTCAGGATTATGAACAGCCCAAGACCCTATATATTAGCTAGCGTGAAAATTTCCTTCTCTCTTTCAATGAGTTACTGCTTTGCATATGATCTGAAATTTGTTTTTGTTATGATATTCTTTATTATTGTAAAATATGTGTATATAAAACACAACATTTGCCAATTCAACATTGTTTACGTGCACAATTCAGTGGCACCGATTATGTTAATCAAGTTGTCCATTGTCAAGTTTTCCTTCACCATAAACAGATAATCAAAGCTTCCTAAACGATGACTCCCCTTTTCCCTCCCTCCCACTCCTAGTCACCACTAATAAACTTTTATCTCTGTACATTGGCCTGTTCTAGATACTTCCTGTAAGTGGGATCACACAGTACTTGTCCTTTGTGACTGACTTATTTCGCTCAGCGTAATGTTTTCCAGGTTCAATCACATTGTAGCATGTACCAAGGCTTCCTTTCTCTTTATAGCTGAGTGTATAATTTGTTACTTTATCAGAATGTTTTAGGTGGATTTAATCAATTTCATAATCTATTAAACTTTATCTGAATCTTCTCTCAGTTCTTTAGATAGGAAAAATCATTGCCTTGAAAGGAAAAATCATTGCCTTGAAAGAAAAAATCAAGTTAGCATCTATTTTTAAAATATTCCATCTAGGAGAGAAATCTGAAAAGGAAAAATATAACTGTTGGAAAATAATGAAAATGTCCACAACTTCAGGTACCATGGAAGGGCAATTTCTCCCGTGAGATTAAGGAAGTAGACTGTATATGAACCTAGTCTGAGAACCTACTAATGTTCTTAAAGAATGCTTCAGCTGCGTCATCATGAGTGACTGTGAGTGTTGTTTAACAACAGGCTACCAGTTTCTACGGCTTGTTTCAGTTTGTTAATCGAAGTCATAGTGTCGTGGATTGAATTATTTCCCCCAAAAAATGTATGTTTCAGTTTGGCTGGGTCATGCTTCCCCGTATGATGTGATTTTCCTATATGTTGTAAATCCTGCCTCTATGATGTTAATGAGGGAGGATGGCTGGCAGTTGTGTGAGGCAGGACTCAATCTACAAGATAGGAATGCCAGTTGAGGCAATCTCTTGAGATATAAAAGAAGCAAGCAGAGAGACAGGGGGACCTCATACCACCAAGAAAGCTGCACCAGGAGCAGAGTGCTTCCTTTGGACCCAGGGTCCCTTCACCTGAGAAGCTCCTTGACCAGGAGAAAGTTGAGGACAAGGACCTTCCTCCAGAGCCGACAGAGAGAGAGAGCCGTCCTCTGGAGCTGATGCCCTGAATTTTTACTTTTAGGCCACTTTACTGTGAAGAAATAAATTTCTCTTTGTTAAAGCCATGCACTTGTGGTATTTCCGTTGCAGCAGCACTAGATGACTAAGACATATAGGTAGATGGCTTTCACCCAGGAATTGCCTTGGATGGGCACATGCAAGTGAGGGGCTATGAAGCTGGGGCATGCCATCCAGCCTCTCTCGAACAAGCCATCTAGGGGCTCTCAGGCATGAGTCCCTCGGTAGTGCAAACAGTTCATGTGCTCAGCTGCTAACTGAGAGGCTGGCGGTTTAAGTGCACCAAAGACACCTTAGAAGGAAGGCCCGGCAATCCACTTCTGAAAAATCAACACCGTTTACACTGACATACCTGGGGTCACCATGAGTGGAAATCCATTCGACAGCAACTGGTTTTGTTATGTTGTCGTGTTGTTAGGTGCTGTGGAGTCACTTCTGACTCCTAGCTACTCCACGTACAACAGAGATTGTTGCTATGTTTGAGCCCGTTGTTGCAGCCACTGTGTTAATCTATCTTGTCTAGAGACTTCCTCTCTTTCAATGACCCTCTACTTTACCAAACATGATATCCTTCTCCAGGGACCAGTCCTTCCTAGTAACATGTCCAAAATGTGTGAGATGAATTCTCGCCATCCACGCTTCTATGGAGCATTCTGGCCTCACTTCTTCCAAGACGATTTGTTCACTGTTCTGGCAGTCCAGAATTCCAACCCCTAGCGACCCTATAGGACAGAGTAGAACTGCCCCATATGGTTTCCAATATATTCAATATTCTTCACCAACACCATAATTCAAAGGTATCAGCTCTTTTTCAGTCTTCCTTATTCATTGCACAGCTTTCACATGCATTATGAAGCAATTGAAAACACTATGGCTTGGGTCAGGCACACCTTAGTCCTCAAACTGACATCGTTGCGTTTCAACACTGTAAAGAGGTCTTTTTGCAGCAGATTTGCCCAATGCAATACATCGTTTGATTTCTTGACTGCTGCTTCCATGGCCTTTGATTGTGGATCCAAATAAAATGAAATCCTTAACAAATTCAATTTTTCTCTGTTTATCTCGACGTTGCTTATTGGTCCACTTGTGAGGATTTTTGTTTTCTTTATGTTGAGGTGCAATCCATACTGAGGCTGTGGTCTTTGATCTTCATTAAAAGTGCTTCAAGTCCTCTTCCCTTTCAGCAAGCAAGGTTGTGTCATCAGCATAATGCAGGTTGTTAATGAGTTTTCCTCCAGTCCTGATACTGCTTTCTCCTTCATATAGCCCAGCTTCTAGGGTTATTTGTTCAACATACAGATTGAATAAGTGTAGTGGAAGGTTTCAACTCTGACACACACCTTTCCTGATTTTAAACCACCCAGTGTCCCCTCGTTCTGTTCAAACAACTGCCTCTTGGTTTATGCACAGGTTCCTCATAAGCACGATTAAGTGTTCGGGAATTCTCATTCTTCACAATGTTATCCATAATTTGTTATGATCCACACAGTCGAATGCCTTTTCATAGTCAAATAAAAAACAGGTAAATATCTTTCTGGTATTCTTTGTTTTCAGCCAAGATCCATATGACATCAGCAGTGACATCCCTCGTTTCACGTCCTCTTCTGAATCTGGCTTGAATTTCTGGCAGTTCCTGTCAATGTACTGCTGCAACTGTTTTTGAATGATCTTCAGCAAAATTTTACTTGTGCGTGCTATTAATGATAGTGTTTGATAATTTCCACATTCTGTTGGATCACCTTTCTTTGGAATGGGCACAAATATGGATCTCTTCCAGTCAGTTGGCCAGGTAGCTGTCTTCCAAATTTCTCAGCATAGATGAATGAGCGCCTCCAACACTGCATCTATTTGTTGAAACATCTCAATTGGTATTCTGTCAATTTCTGGAGCCTTGTTTTTTGCCAATGCCTTCAATGCAGTTTGAACTTCTTCCTTCGATACCATCAGTTCTTGATCATATGCTACCTCCTGAAATGGCTGAATGTAGACCAATTCTTTTTGGTACAGTGACTTTGTGTATTCCTTGCATCTTCTTTGATGTTTCCTCTGTTATTCAATATTTTGCCCATAGAATCCTTCAATATTGCAACTTGAGAAGTGAATTTTTTCTTCAATTCTTTCAGCTTCAGAAATGCTGAGCATGTTTTTCCCTTTTGGTTTTCTAACTCCAGGTCTTGCACATTTTATTGTAATACTTTACTTTGTCTTCTTGAGCTGCCCTTTGAAATCTTCTGTTTAGTTCTTTTACTTCATCATTTCTTCCATTTGCTTTAGCTACTCTATGTTCAAGAGCAAGTTTCAGAGTCTCTTCTGACATCCATTTTGGCCTTTTCTTTCCTTCCTGTCTTTTTAATGACCTTTTGGTCTCTTTATGTATGATGTCCTTGATATCATCCCACAACTCGTCTGTTCTTTGGTCATCAGTGTTCAATGCATCAAATCTATTCTTGAGATGGTCTCTAAATTCAGGTGGGATATATTCAAGGTCATACTTTGGCTCTCATGGACTTGTTTTAATTTTCTTCAGCTTCAAGTTGAACTTACATATGAGCAATTGATGGCCTGTTCCACAGTGGCCCCTGGCCTTGTTCTGACTGATGATATTGAGCTTCCCCATGGTCTCTTTCCACAGATGTAGTAGATTTGATTTCTTTGTATTCCGTCTGGCAAGGTTCACGTGTGCAGCCACCATTTATGTTGTTGTAAAAAGGTATTTGCAATAAATAAGTCTTTCAAAATTCTATCATTTGATCTCCATCATTGGCTCTATCACCAAGGCCATTTTTTCCAACTACTGACCTTTCTTCTTTGTTTCCAACTTTTGCTTTCTAATCATCGGTAATTATCAATGCATCTTGATTGCATATTTGGTCAGTTTCAGGCTGTAGAAGTTGGTAAAAATCTTCAATTTCTTCATCTTTGGTGCATAAATTTGAATAATAGTTATATTAACTGGTCTTGCTTGTAGGTGTGTAGATATTATCCTATCACTGACAGCATTGTATTTCAGGATAAATCTTGAAATGTTCTTTTTGACAATGAATGTGATGCCATTCCTCTTCAATTTTTCCTTCCCAGATAGTAGACCACATGATTGTCTGGTTCAAAATGGCCAATACTGGTCCATTTCAGCTCACTAGTGCCTAGGATATTGATCTTCATGTGTTCCATTTCATTTCTGACAAATTCCAGTTTTCCTAGATTCACACTTCATACATTCCACGTTCCAATTATTAATGGATATTTGCAGCTGTTTCTTCTCATTTTGAGTCACACTACATCAGCAAATAAAGGTCCCAAAAGCTTGACTCCATCCATGTCATTAAGGTCAACTCCTCTTTTATAAAGTTGCTATGAGTCAGAATCTATTCGATGGCAATGGGTTTGATTTGGTTTTGGTCTACTTCGAGGAGGCACCTCTTCCCCAGTCGTATTTTGAGTACCTTCCTGAGGGACTCATCTTTCAGCACTGTATCAGACCATGTTCCACTGCTGTCCATAAATTATCACTGGCCAATTTTTTTCAGAAGTAGACAGCCAGATCCTTCTTCCTAGCCTGGAAGCACCATTGAAACGTGTCCACCATGGGTGATCCTACTGGTATTTGAAATACTGGTAGCATAACTTCCAGCATCACAGTAACACGCAAGCCACCACAGTACGACAAACTGATAGACAAATGATGGCAACTGGTTTTAGTCATGAGCAAATAAAAGAAACTCAGAAGAAGCATTCTGTGTTTATTTAAAATAAATATTTGACACCATAAAAGAGGATTGGCCCAGCCTCCCAAGGGTTATTTCACCTGCATGTCAAGACACCCACCTCAAGGCCAGTGAACACTGACAACGGCCAGTGAATTGGGCTTACAGCATGATTGTGTGATGGGAACAGATTTGGGGGAAAGAGCATCAGACTCAGGGCTATGTGACTTTGGGCATTGCTTTACATGTCTGAGGATACGTTTAGTCTTCTATGAAATAGAATTACTAATACTAGCCCTATCTGCCTCACAGGGGTGAGAATCAAATCTTACAAGGTCTGAAATAGTACTTTACAAACTATAAAGCACTTCTTGAAGGAAATTATATTGCTGACGCCATCATTCCATCCACTAAATATTTATTCAGCACCCACTATGTACTAGGCACTGCTATTGGAGCTAGAGTAATAAACAGATACATTGTTAATAGATAAAATTTATTTTCTTCCTGGACTTTTGGGCCGGATGGCTCTTTGGTGTGATAGGCAGTCTCTAGTACGGCTCCCGGTGAGCTTTGCCTCCTATTATTCATGCCCTTCTGTGGTCTTCTCCCAAGGAGCCCTGGTGGTGCAGTGGTTAAGCACTGGGCTGCTAACCAAAAGGCTGGTGGCTTGAACCCCCCACCCACTCTGCAGGAGAAAGATATGGCAGTCTGCTTCCACAAAGATAGTCTTGGAAACCCTATTGGGTAGTTCTACTCTCTCCTACAGGGTCACTGTGTGGGAACTGACTCAATGGCAATGAGTTGGGGGTTGGGGGGGGTAGTATTTTTTTTTTAATTGGGACCAACCCATGGGACAAATAGAATGGGTAGAAGTAACAGAATGTGACTCTCAAAGGGAGCCATGCCCAGCTGTTACCCTCTGGTTGGCTGGCTCCCTACCCTCTCTGACCTACAACCTTTGCAACACACACACACAATTGGACTCCACCTTAGGAAGACATCTGACTCTGTAATGGTCTATAAAAGTTTTATTGTTCCTTCTTCTAGAAAGTTGCTGGATCTCCCTGGTCCTTGTAAATAACATGGCACCCCAGCCTATCTCTACTTGTCCCTAACCACATGCACCCAGTGAAGCTGAGGAAATGCCGTCAGGGGATTTTGAGGTCACAGACACCTCTTGTGGGTTGTTGACCTACTGCCCCATCTGTCCCAACCTGTCAAAAGGACAATTACCACAGCCCATGTGCAAGGCCCACAGGTTTTTCGGTATCATCTCACCCTCTACCCCATCAGTCTTCCCAGCCCATCAGCTGTCTTCCCACTATTCCCTAGACACACACCCCCTCCCCAGGCTTTTGCTCATGTCGGTCCCTCCTCTTGGAATGACCTTCCTTCAAATTATGTTTGTCCAGTTACTGCCTGGAGTCCTGGGTGATGCAAACTGTTCATGTGCTTGGCTGCTAACCAAAAGATTGGCTTGCGTCCACCCAGAGGAGCCTTGGAAGAAAGGCCTGGCAATCTTCTTCTGAAAAATCAACCATCAAAAACCCCATAGAGCACAGCTCTACTCTGACACACATAGGGTTGCCATGAGTCCGAGTCAGCTCATCAGCAACTGGTTTTAATTATTACTCAGCCTTCAAGAATGAGGTCTAAATATTACTTCCTCCTTGAAATCCTCCCCAGCTGTTTCCATCTGTATATGAGTTCACCTTTGGCTGAAACACCGCAGAGTTTCACCTGGATTAGCCAAAGGCATTTGTCCCCCTCTGGGTCACTGTGAGTCGGAATCGACTCGACGGCACTGGGTTCTGGGGCTTCTTCTTACAGTTATTGGAGGATTCAACACAGGGATCCGAGTCAGAGTTCTGAGTCTGTGCTCTGCCCCATAAGCTCTGCCACAGTGAGCTCATCTGTAGAATGGGCTTCATGAGGATGACAAGAGATGATCGGAGAGTACTTTATAAATGATAATGGGCTTTACTTGTGTTATACTGCACCTTTTTCCACCTCAGTTTACACGTTCATAAAAATGGGTAGTAGTAAGAGCGTTTCCCTCTTGACTTGCATGAGGGTTAAATGAGATCCTGTCTGTAAACCAAGCTGAGCCCAGGTCCCCACTCCCACCTCTGCCCACGCACATGTCAGAAGCAGAGCCTGGATACCCCCAGCTTTCTATGCTTCACTCTGACCATGAGGTTGTGTGGGATTCAGGACGCCATTGCAAACATGCCTTCCACATGGGTGACTTCTGGAACCTGGGCAGGAGGAATTCCAGTGCTCGGCAATAATAATGACAATAATCATAAGCAGTTGGCGGCCCCTGTGTCCAGGAAATTGGTTCTCAGGAGCCGGGTCCCTCCCTCAGAGGAGAGGCTGCAGAGCATGTGTGTCTATAAAGCCACACTAATCTTCAGAGTTGGGGAAAAGTATGCCTTCATGGCATGGGAGCTGGAAATGTCCCTCAAATGGCAGTTTGGGGAGCACTGGCCCTGACCCTGCATAAACCATGTTATCTAACTGCTTTAGCTCAAACTTGGGGTACAGGGTGAACAATAAATCAGTTTAGACTTTGGGTCAAGGATCTGCATTTGAGAAGGAAATCAGGGCTGGCAGGGCCAGTTCTGAGCAACGCCCTTGCTGTTTCCCCTCTGTTAGCACAGCTCTCTTTTCAGGAGGTGGTTCCGCAGCCACTTTGTCACCGTGTGTACCTAAGCCCTCCACCTGCAGTTGACATGGCCAAGAATGGACTGCTCCAGGCCAACCAAGGTCTCTGTCTTGGAATTCTGGAAATGGAAATCAGATATGCCGGTAGGTAACCACTGGCACTAAGGAGCCCAGGTGGAGCAACGGTAAAGTGCTCAGCTACTAATGGAAAGGTCTGCAGTTCGAACCGGCCAGGCCCTCCGAGGGAAAAAGATGTGATATCTGCTTGCATAAAGATTACAGCCTTGGAAACCCTCTGGAAGCAGTTCTACTCTGTCCTACAGGGTCACTATGAGTCAGAATTGACTCCACAGCTGGGATCTTGACCCGGGAAGCGAATGGAATAGGATATACAGTAAAACCTGCGAAAGTTGGGACCTGTGTAAGGTGGAAGCCTGTCAGAGAAGGAAAATGCAGATATTTTCCACTAAAACAAGCAATAGAAAAGTGGTAAGACTGTACCCTGTCAAAGGCAGAAAATTTGAGACGCATAAAAACAAGGCAGTCCTGTTGCATTCCGGCTCTCACAGGGCTCGCTGCACAGATGGAGAAGGAGCCAGAGAAGAAGGGAGAGTGTGGGAAACTTGGGCCTCATTGGAGACAGTGAGCTCAGCGAGGGGACCCCAGTGAGGAACACTGCAAAACACACACCTGAAATGCTGGACTTCCTTCACCTGTCTCTTTAGTTAATCAGCACAGCACCTTGCACAGAGCTGCTGCTGAATAGAAGTTTGCTGAAAACTTGAGTTACCAACCAAGTCAGGCGGAGACCTAATCACAGTTTAGATTTGGGGGAAAAACGGCTCCTGAGTAGCTCAAAACTAGGGGTAGATTTATATAAGGTTCAAAAACAGGAGAAAACTAACCTAAGGTGTCAAGAGTCAAGATAGTGAAGATATTTTGTGGAAGGGGGCATAACAGCACGAGGGGGTTTTGAGGGTTGGGAATGTTCTGACCCCAATCTGGGTGCTGGTTACACAGGTGTGCTGAGTCTGTGAAAATTCAGTGAGCTGTATGCATATGCTGTACGCACGTCTCAGCACGTATCTTATGAGTTGATACCAAAAACCAAACCCAGTGCCGTTGAGTTGATTTCGACTCATAGTGACCCTATAGGCCAGAGTAGAACTGCCCCATAGAGTTTCCAAGGAGCGCCTGGCGGATTCAAACTACCGACCCTTTGGTTAGCAGCCGTAGCACTTAACCACTACGCCACCAGGGTTTTATGCATTGATAAAAGTCACACACACACACAAAAAGGTTTGCCTTGCCCCCAGAGTCCGTGATAGAGCTCTGAGCAGGACTTCAAGCCCCCTTCCCTAGCATTTTCACACAAGTGATAATAGAGTTAAAATAACCTAAGTGGCTTGGAAAGCAATAGGAGTCAAGGCCCAAATCACCAAAGGGCAGCTGGTGTTCTGAGAAAACTTTAGTGAGAAAGGGAATCGAGCTCATTGCCAAGAAGTCAGCCCCAGGCGGTGTGCTGACAAAGTCTTTGGCCAATGTTTTATGCACACACACTGCTCATATGTGTGTGTGCACATGCCTTGGACCTTGAGATAATTTTGTAATAATTGTCCAAGTAATATTTTTGGCCACTTTCTGCCTGGCAGACACTGTGGCGTTCCTGCATTAACGACTCAATTATCACAACAACCCAGCGAAGTCAGTTCTGCTATTGTCCCCATTTTTAAGATGAAGAAACTGAGGCTCAGATAGGCTTAGTAATTGGCTGAGGGCACACAGTTAGTAAGTGGCAAAATCTGGCTGGTCGAATTCCAAAGCCCGTGCTTTTAGAGTAGTGCTTTTCAATTCCACAAAACGGTACAAGCACAGTGGTTTCAACCTACTGCCTGTGGGAACTGTAAGTCAGGAAATACTTAGTTCAACTAATTATTGGCTCATACTGAAGACACAGAAACCCTGGTGGCATAGTGGTTAAGTGCTACGGCTGCTAACCAAGAATTCAGCAGTTTGAATCTGCCAGGGGCTCCTTGGAAACTCTGTGGGGCAGTTCTACTCGTTCTATAGGGTCGCCATGGGTCGGAATCGACTCGATGGCAGTAGGTTTGGTTTTGGGTCATCAAGATGAATGAGCTTGTTCGTTTCAAGGGGTAGATGTTGTTGTTGGGTGTCGTTGAGTCGATAGTGACTCATAGCGATCCTACAGGACAGAGTAGAACTGCCCCATAAGATTTTCAAGGAGCAGCTGATAGATGTGAACTGCCGACCTTTCGGTTAGCAGCTGAGCTCTTAACCAGTACACCACCAGAGTTCCCAAGGGGTAGATACCTGTTGCCGTCAAGTAGGTTCCGACTTACAGCAACCCTATAGGACAGAGTAGAACTGCCCCATAGAGTTTACAGGAGGGCCTAGTGGATTTGATTTTCCCATTTATGATTGTTGGAGGGGAAGTGACAGACACTGTAGGTTTGTCATCCCACTTAGTCCTCCTAAACATTTTATGAGGTAGATACTCTTATCCCCAAAGGAAGAACTGAGGCTGGGAAAGACAAAGGCCTTTCATCCAGTTCAGACTCCAAAGCCTTAGAACACATTTTACCCCAAACAAGGTGTTGACCTCTGACGTGGACCACTTGGTGTTAGGTTGGACAGGAGGGCTCGTGTGACCTGGCCACCAGTTCAGTGAGTGCCAAGAACAACAACCCAAGGAGTAAGCCCACGTTGGGCTCCCTGTAACCGAGGAACCCAGGAAGCCAGAGCGCAACCTCGGGCAGTCACGCCTTGGAGGAAGTTGGCTGATGACTGAGAAGTCACAACTCAAGCTGCTGCCCTGGAGGAGTGAAGGATGTGAGTACTGGCTGCCCTATTGACCACACACCCAGGGGAAAGTGTCCATTCCCAGCCATGAAGTCACCATCCTCTCCCAGACTGCAGGGCTGAAGGAGAGGGAACAAGGTGAAAACAGGGCAATCTGCTTTCTGTCTTCTCTTAGCTGAGAAGATACTCGCTGCTGGCTTTCCTAATCCTGCTAACGACGATGCATAACTCCAAGATACTGCTTTAAATGCACGCGACGCTAAACATTTGTTCACTCAATAAGCCTGTGTTGACTCTACCCCCATCAGACATTTGTGAGAGTTGATATAGCCTAGTGGTTAAGAACATGAACTCCAGAGCCTGTCTGAATTGCTTTCAAGACCTAGCCTTCCCACTTACAAGTTGGGTGACCTTTGGCCAATTACTTAATCTCTCAGTTTCTTTATCTGTGAAATGAAGACAAAAGTTCCTACCTTGTCGATTGTAATGAAGGTTTTGTTGTTGGTGGTGGCCGTGGTGGTGGCAGTGATCGCTGTCGAGTCAGCCGCCAACTCACGGCAACCCTGTACACAATGGAATAAAACTCTACTGGGTCCTGAACCGTCCCCATGACCAGTAGCAGATCAAGCAGTTGTAATCTATATGGTTTTCACTGGCTGATTTTCGGAAGTAGATCACCAGTCCTTTCTTCCTAGTCCCTCTTAGTCTGGACGCTTCGCTGAAACCTGCTCAGCATCATAGCAACACTCAAGCCTCCACTGACAGGCAGGTGGTGGCAGCACATGGCACGAGCGGGCCGGAAAACAAACCCAGGTCTCCCACATAAAGGGCCAGAATTCTACCACTGAACCACTACTACTTCCATGAAGGTTATGAGTTGATTATTCTAAAGCAGTTAGAACGGTGCCTGGCACAGAGTACCCATCATGTGAGAGTCGGCTACTGTTATTATATGTATTATTTCTAGAAGTCCTAAGCTGGGTGCTGGTAGGGTGAGGGGCAGTGCTCAAGGACTGTTCCTTCTAGGAGAGACGTTAAGACAAGCCCACAAATAGCCTGTGGTTGTGAAATAGCTTGCTGGAATATGATGAGTAAACTAACAGGTAATTCAGAGCTACAAGCACTTTCCCTTTCAATATTGTCTCTTTGGGAGGCTTCATATTTACATATAAAGCACTATTGCTCATGGTTCAAGTTCTTCGTCAACATTTGTTGATTTCCTTCTTATTATAAAACTAAAACATGGTCATTTTAGAAACTTTGGAAAATACAGAATGTATTTCTGAAGAATTTGACATTACACCACTGTAATTTCAAAAGACTACTGTTAACACTTTGGTGTGTGTTCTTTTATTTGTATGTTTTTCCAAAACTATTTTTGAAATCTACTTTTGGAGCTTCTATTTCTTTAGACTCTGTAGAACATTCTTGTAACTCTGGCCTAGTGAGGCAAATCTTTATCCTTTGAAAGTAGGTTGGAGTTTTGGAAACATTCGTAAGTCGTCAGAAACCAGGTGTGGCAAATTTGATAAGTGATCAAGCTGGGAGCATGTTGCTTTTGGTCCAAACACAAGATGGTAAAGTAATGAAACTAATTTTATTGGGTGACTTGTAAACCAGCACTCACAGCAGTTGCAGAGGGTAGTTTGAAACTTGAGTTTGCCACACACAGCGACTTAGAAATAAAGGATCCTGTGGATGGCCAGATTTCTGAGTTGCTCATTTTTTAAATTTCTGATGCCCAGCGTTATGGCTGACACATATTAGGTACTTAATGACATCCTGAAGACGATTGACCACTTTCTGTTTTCATTCATTTTTAAATGCTGTGCCCCTTTGGCTAACATAAATGCCAAAGAGGATTTTCCTTCTTATAAAAAGAACCAAACCTATTGCTGTCAAGTCGATTCTGGCTCGACTCATAGCAACCCTACAGGACGGAGTAGAACTGCCCCCATAGGGTTTCCAAGGAGTGGCTGGTGGATTCCAATTGCCAACCTTTTGATTAGCAGCCTCAGCTCTTAACCACTGTGCCACTAGGGCTCCTTCCTCTAAGAGACATAGACAATTTTATAAGTCCTCCAGTATTTTCTGTAATACACTCAAGAATATATGTTTAAATAACGATAAAGGGAAAATAAGAGATTGCCAGCACTCTCAGCATGTAATTTACCAATGTATTTTACTTATAAAAATTAAATCCTAAGATGTGGTTAAACTCTCTTTTGATTACCATTTCCAATCCTAGTCCCCCTCTAACCTCCCCAAGAGAAAATAAACTCAGTTATCAGATTGATGTGTAAATTTCCAAATCATTTATCATATATAAACATACAAAAATTATAGATATCATCATAATATGTGATATGTGTTATATATGTACTACATATCATTTTTTACTAAATCATATCACTATATGTATGATTTAAGGAGCATGAGTGATACAAGGAGTTTGCGATCAGCTGCTAACCTAAAGGTTGACAGTTTGAACCCAAGCAGTGGCATCACAAAAGAAAGGCCTGGTGAACGACTTCTATAAACATTACGGCTAAGAAAATCCTACGGGGCAGCTCCAGTCTGCAACACACGGGACCACCGTGGGTCAGAGCCAACTCGATGGCAATGGGTTTGGTTTTTGTTTTGTTTTCTATATGATTTACATCTTGCATTTCACTCAACTAAGTGAAAACTGACCACTTTAAAAGTAGCAAAGCCCATTGCAAGTTCTGGTTCACTTTCTTTTAAAATAATCTCTTGACTTCATAACTAGGTCTTGCATGCTATTTGGGAGAATTTGGATGACCAGAGAAATCAGCAGAAGCACCTAAGAACGTCCACGCTGGGTCAGCCCTCAAAGTGATCAGCCTGGTATTGCATCTCTGACCGTGGCACCAAGGAATGCTGTGGAGGCTATGGGCTGATGTCAGACACTAGGATTAGAGATACCCTAAGATGTTCTCAACATCCTTCATGACCCATGATGCATCTGCCTTTCATGGCCCATAATGCATCTGTCCCTCATGACCCATAATGCATCTGTCCTCCACAAATGAATCTGGGCTTCTTGAGAACATATTTCTATTTCCAGCTTGTGCCATCTTTAGGGGATAATGAGTTCAGTGGGTTATATCTGCTATGAGAAAGAGGTTGGCATTGCCACCATCATCATCTGATCTAAAACATCAGCTGGACTTTGCTGCTCGTCTTCACACATTTTCATGAATATCCAGAGGGCTCTGCTTCAGGAAAATATATGAAGATATTCTCTTGTTGCCTCCATCTGGCATGACCAGTAGAGGGAGGGATTAAAGATGGGAGCAAAGGATGGCATCATCACAGCTATAGCTGGTTGGCATCATGGCAGATATACCTAGCAGTTCTTTCTAACTTCTCCCCAGGATATATGTCACCCACCTCAGCCAGGGCCTGTAACAGCCACACTGTTCATGGAGGAATGAGGAGAGGAGAAGAGCCGGAAACAGAATGGCTCCCGCAAGAAAAGCCTCCCTTGGGTGATATTTTAGGATATTAGGTCAGGCTGCCTTGTCCTCAGTCATCTTGATGGCATTTAAGTAGCCCCTTGGGTTACAGATCACGGCAGGTGCTGGGAAGTGAAGAAGGCTACGCTAAAAATACCCAGCCTCTTCTGGGACTCTGCCGGCAGCCCAGAGCTCCTTCCTCAAGTAGCAGGACCTCAGAAAAACGACAGAGTTTCCTCAGCCTGAAGCAGTAAGAAAGATCTGGCACCCTTCTCCACTGAAGTTACCGAGGTAGACATGGTTCACTGGAAGAAGCATTTCTACTGAGGAATAGTAATTTCCATTTAACCCAGAGAAACAGCCTCTCTTAAGGAGAACCCAGGGTCCCAGTAGTAAGTGCCTGTGGAGAAGAATTATCCTAGTCAGCCAAGAAAGGATAATTAAAAGGAAGTCCACTGCCTATTTCCAGTGACCTAGGATCAAAACTCACAGACCACCAAAAAGACCAGACTTACTGGTCTGACAGAGACTGGAGAAATCCCGAGAGTATGGCCTCCAGACACCCTTACAGCTCAGTAATGAAGTCACTCCTGAGGTTCACCCTTCAGCCAAAGATTAGACAGGCCCATAAAACAAAATGAGGCTAAATGGGCACACCAGCCCAGGGGCAAGGAGGAGAAGGCAGGAGGGGACAGGAAAGCTGGTAATGGGAAACCCAAGGTTGAGAAGGGGAGAGTGTTGACATGTCTTGGGGTTGGCAACCAAAGTCACAAAACAATATGTGTATTAATTATTTAATGAAAAACTTGTTCCCTCAGTGTCATGGATTGAATTGTGTCCCTTAAAAAAATGTGTAAACTTGGTTAGGCCACGATTCCCAGTATTGTGTCATTGTCCTCCATTTTGTGATTGGTGTAATTTTCCTATGTGTTGTAAATCCTAATCTCTGCCTGTGGTTAATGAGGCAAGATTAAAACAAAACAAAAAAACCATGTCCATCGAGTCAATTCTGGCTCGTAGTGAGCCTATAGGACAGAGTAGAGCTGCCCCATACTGTTTCCAAGGAGTGCCTGGTGGATTTGAACTGCCAGCCTTTTGGTTAGCAGCCATAGCCCTTAACCACTACACCACCAGGGTTTCAGAGGCAAGATTAGGTTTCAGAGGCAAGATTAGGTTATGTTAAAGATGATTAGGGTGGGATGTCACACCTTTACTCAGATCACATCCCTGACCCAATGGAGTTTCCCTGGGGTGTGTCCTGCATCACTTTTTGTCTTACAAGAGATAAAAGGAAAGGGAAGCGAGCAAAGAGCGTCCTTTGTACCTAGGGTTTCCTGCTCAGAGAAAGATTCTACACCAAGGGAAGATTGATGACAAGGACCTTCCTCCAGAGCCAACAGAGAAAGAAAGCCTTCCCCTGGAGCTGGTACCCTGAATTTGGACTTCTAGCCTCCTAGACTATGAAAGAATAAACATCTGTTAAAGCCGTCCACTGTGATATTTCTGTTATAGCCGCACTAGATGACTAATACACTCTGTAAACCTTCATCTAAAGCACAATCAAAAAAAAAAAAAAAAAGTCATTGACCACCAAGCCAAATAATCTCTACTTAAAATCTGTTGTGAAGAGACCCAGGAACAAAGCTTCAGAAACCCAGTTTGGAACTTCCCTCACATAGCAGCTGATGAGTTGTAGATAGGCATCAGTTAGAGCTGGAGCGCCTAGGTAGTCCATATCCACGGATGCTTTTCCATCAAATTTCACCATCTGAGACTAAGAGAGGAGCTCTACTTGCCATTCGGGAGATTGCAGTGGTCACTTTCACATATGTTCCTGTTAAGGACATCAGTGGAAACCTGAGAGCCAAGTATAAAAATATAAAAATGAACAGGTGGCATTTAGCATGAGAAGAATGCAGAGTTTGCTGGGAAATAATGATTAAAACCACTCCAGAGCTTAGATGTGGCCCCTGAGGCTGGCGCATGTCTCTGGACTACAAAGGCTGTGGATACTTTCATTTCTCACAGTCCCTGGCTTCAGAAGACACTAGATGCTGTCCTGACCAAGCATCTTGTCTTCATTTTTTCACAAAAAATACTGCCTGGATTGACCTGGTGGCTCATTCCTTTGCCATCTGAAGGGTTTTGAGAGAAGCTGGTGTAGATTTCCAATGACTGCCTCAAACTCTCCCTGGCAGCTACTGAAGAAAATCAGTGCTCCTGCCTTCCTGGTTTCATGAAGTTGTCTTTACTGTCCGGTGTTGGGCTATGAATACGAGAGTAGGAAAATGGTCCCTTGGCCCAACCACACTTCTGACAGGTTCTCCCATCAGCCGAGGCTGAGTGGGTGGGTTTAGGTGGGTGACTGAGCTGGCCCATGTGGGATAAAATACCCCTTCAGTCTCAGCCTCATTAGCATCACTATTTAACCATGTTTTCTTTGTAGAGAGACCTCTTCTCTTTGTCTTTACCCGGTGATGCACTGCCTTTAATTATGAAATCATATCTGAACATAAAAACAGGCTGGGGTGGTTAATGAAAAGAGGACTGTTGCTGGGAGTAGGGATATCTGGGCTCCTCTTCTTGCGCTTCCACCTTCCAGTTGGGTGATCTTTAACCAGGGACTGCTCTTAGTTTTCTAATCTATTGTTGTCGTATTATTCTTGTTGTCGTTGTCAGTTGCCATTGCGTCAGCGTTGATCCATGACAACCTTAGGTATGACAGAACACACGTTGTCTGGTCCCACACTATCTCCACAATCTTTGGCATGTTTGAGTTCATTGTCGATGCCATTGTGTATTTTGAGTGACTTCCAACCTAGGGGCTCATCTTCTAGCACTATGTTCAACAGTATTCTATTGTGATCCATAGGATTTTCATTGGCTAATTTTTAGAAGCAGATCACCAGGCCTTTCTTAGTCTGGAATCTCTGCTGAAACCTGTCTACCATGGGTGACTCTGCTGGTGTTCGAAATACTGGTGGCATAGCTTCGGGCATCACAGCAACAGGCAAGCCACCACAGTACAAAAAGTTGGCAGACTAATGGTTGTTGCTAAACTACAGAGTGGGAAAAATGGCATTCATGCTGATACTGTCATAAGAGGTTGTGAAGATCAAGTGAGATAATGAACTTGAAAGTGCTTTTGAACTCTACCTAAGCAGATATTGTCTTTCCTGAGACAGTTAAATTTTATCATAAATCTGACTTGCTTGAACTTAGACATAGCTGCTGCTGATGAAAAGACAGAAAACAAGACGTAAGGCAGGAAAACTGATATGCCTTTTATTGTCCTGGGACAATATTGTATTGCCTCTGCAAGCCCTCCAGGTAGCCGCCGTACTCCGGATTCTCCCAGCACCAAAGATGAAGAGGAGGAGAACATCTACAAGATCTAAAGGCCTCTCCCAAAGCTCCAAACCCTCCCCAGAACCAGAGCATATTTTCCATGGGTCCTTGATGGAAGCATCACAAAACCCTTGTGTATGAGAACAGCAGGCTGTATCTTGTTCTGTGGGACAATGAGCCAGGAGCATAACAGGTTGCATTCCAAAGCCCAGTGGAAGAAACAATGGTCTCAGTTTAATCACACATTCTTCACTTTCCCTTAACGGCCTGAGTCAGCAGGGTTGATTCTGAGGGAGCCCTGTCACAGGTAGAGAGTTTGCTGTTAAATAAGGTGTGACTATTTTTTATTAGGTAATGAGGTTTTTTTTTTTTTTAAACAAACAAGCCCCAATGTACATAATCCAGGCGAGCACTCCCGTCAGAGATGTCACGTTAAACTATGCTCATGTTGACTGTTTTCTAAACAAATGCTGGGAGACGAAGTGTGACAAGAACAGGAGCTTTTATGGCGGAAGGGACAGCGCACTTAGTACTAAATCTCTCCTGGAAAGCCTGAGATATGTGAGCCTCACAGCTACAGGGGCCTCAGGCGCACTGGGGACGTGGTAACATGGTGGAAATACACATTAAATGGCCTCCAGGGAAAAAGTTTTACTCACTTTTCCTGGAGAAAAAGACCCATGTCTCTTACCCATTTTCCTTTATTCCATAAACCTTAGTTAAATGCCTGGTATACAGAAGGTGTTCAATAAATGCTTGTGGTATATATGTTCTGCCTTTTCACAATATTTACTACATTCCTCAAATGAAATAAGAGCCCATACTTTGAATTTAAATGAGGTCTTTTGAGCCTAGTTTTGTCACTCTTTCTTTCCGGCTACTGTTCCTCCTGCTTACTTGTACTGCTGATATTCAATAAATATTCACTCAACAAACATTTATGAGAACCACTGAATGCCAAGCACAAGAGAAATCCGGAAATTCAGGGCACTTTCTTGGTGTTCCCATAGACGCTCTGGGCCAAGGATGTTGTCATGGTTAATTCTATGGGTCTCCTTGGCTGGGTTATGGTACCCTGTTGTTGGGTTCAACACTAGTCTAGATACTGTTATGAAATACAGTACAACCTGTTAAAGGTGGAACCTGTGTCCAGCAAAAACCTGTCAGAGAAGGAAAACTCAAATATTTTCCACTGATAGGCAGTGATAGAAAAGTGGCAAGGCTGCATGCACCCTGTCAAAGGTGGAAAACTTCCAAGATCCAGAAAAACAAGGCAATCCTGCCACGTTCCGGCTCTGGCAGGTTTCACTGTGGTTACATGTGATTAAATCGGAGGGTGTGAAGTAAAGCAGATGACCCTCTATAATGTGGGCGTCCCTCACCCCATCAGTTGAAGCCTTAAGAGCAAAAAGGGTGTTTTCCCTATGGTGTGGTCTGCCCCTAGACTACAAGCAGACATTTTTCCAGAACTCCTGCTCTCTTCCTTCTAACCCGCCCCCCACCCCCCGCCCGCCCCAGCAGAGGGAATAAGAGGCCAGGGACTGTGAGAAGTATCTAGTACAAAAGGTATTCGGGTTAAAGTCATGGCTTTTTTCTTGTCCTAGTGCTTGATGGAGTCCCTGGGTGGCACAACCACACAGCTACTAACTGAAAGGTTGGCAGTTTGAACCCACCCAGAGGCACCTCAGGAGAAAGGCCCGGTGATCTGCTTCTGGTAGGTCACAGCCTTGAAAACCCTACGGAGTGGGCTCCTACTCCGCAACACGTGGGGTTGCCATGAGTTAGAATTGACTTGACGGCAACTGGCTGGATAGTCCTTGATGACAAGGAGGTCACAGGCAGCAAGGTCCAAGAAGCTGGGTCAGGCCTGGTTGTCTGTCAGGCTATCCATGGGGTGGGATCTCCACGGGGTGAAAAATGGTAATGATTGTATCCAGGGACCTGCCACGTTAACCACCAGTCTGGTGATCAATGGTGTGGTCGCAGCTTCACTTCCAAACGTAGACGCCATAGGCGTTGACTTCTGAAAACAGCCCTAGGCGAGTGGGGCAGGGAGAAGAAGCGGAGAGAAGAGAAAAGAGTGTCTTCAAACCACACAATAAGGTCTGAACATCTGAGCCTGAAATTCAAGGCCCTTCATCATATGGCCCCAATCTACCTTTCCAGTCTCATGTCCCAGCTCACCCCCAAATAAACCTGCTATCCAACCACCACCAAACATTCCCTTTCCTTTCCTTGGGCCCATACAATTCCCCTTGTCTCTATCTAACTGCTACCAGTCCTCTGAAATAGTTGAAAAGCCACCACCTTTTCAGAAAGAACTTTTCAGTCTGCTCCAACCTGGTGATTTCTACCTTTTCCTCCTCTGAATGCTCACAGCCCTGCTCATGCTGAGCAGCCAGAGGGCAAGGATGTGTCTTACTCATTTAGGATTCCAGAGTCTAGTGCCTACCTGGTATACAACAGGTGCTCGATAACAGCCTGTTCAGTGAATCATCTGTAGTACTGGTTCATTTAAAGACAATTTAATGAGTTCCTCGCCCATGTTAGATGCAGCGGAGATGAGAAAAATCTGTAATACGTGTTCCCTAGAACTCAAGGACTTTCTCTAGTTCAGTTGCCTCGTTTTACAGATGAGAAAACTGAGGCCCAGAGAGAGGAAATGACTTGCTCACTGCTACTCAAGCAGCCAAGTTTATGGAGCACTAGCCATGTGCTAGACAAAATGTCTTTCATTTATCTCATTTTCATCCTAGGTTATAATCAACCTAAGAGACAAGAATTTGTAACCCCACTTTATAGAAGAGAATGCTGAGGTTTAGACAGAGTGTAACACCGCCAAGGCCGCACTGCAAGGAGGAAGTAGCCAGACCAGGTTTGGATCTCAAAGTCTAACTACCGAGTCCCTACTCTTGCCTACCCTCTGCCGGACTCCAAGCTGCGGAGCCAGCTCCCTGTCCTTGTGTGGACCACAGGTTGTTGTCAGTGCCCGGTGGCTGCCTAGATACATGGTGGTTGAAGGACTTTGATGAACAGTGATTAAGAACTCAGCTGTTAACCAAAGGTTGTCAGTTAGAATCCACCAGCAGCTCCTTGGAAACCCTATGGGGCAGTTCTACTCTGTGCTATAGTGTCCCTAGGAGTCAGAATCAGCTCCATGGCAACAGGTTTGGGTTTTTTGTTTGTTTGTTTTTTCAGGTTTGCAGCCTGATGCTATGCACACGGATCTCACGTTCTATCCATTAGATCAGGGTATTTTTTCCATTCTGGGCAGTTGGGTTAGTAGAGGAAACCTGATAAAATCCCGGAGGGGAACTCAATCGTTCTCTGAAGGACTTACAAGTTGTTTGGCCTGCCTGGACTGCTCAGACACCGCCTGGGGAATATTCAGTATCCTTGTAGTACAGGTTGTGAATTGTTCTGTGAAGGCTGTCAACAAGACCCTCACCAGCTCTGCCTCTGCGAGGTCTCAGACAGGGCCTTAGGCAGCCCCCCTTTCCCTCCCTCCAAGAAGCTCTGAAAAGAGGCGGCTGGGAGGAGTTACAAATAATGCGGGGAAGGGGAGGTCCTTCCGCCTCCAAGCAGCGCGCACCCAGCCAGCTAGGCCTATTCCTCCTCAGTGTTAGGGCTGTGCATACAATGACTTAGCTGGGAAGACAGTTATCCCACGTTTTTGGCAACCTGGCTTCTGAGCATGGGAAGATGCAGACTCCTTAAAATGAGTGCAAGAAAATTGATAAAAAGTTAGACCGGAGGGACCGCAGGGGTCATCTACCCCCAGGATTTAAAGATGAAGAAAGGGCAGCTTAGACAACTGAGTTTCTTGTCAAGGTCACAGAGCTGCTGGTGACAGGGTAGAGACCAGAGAACAAGTAGCCTGTGTCTAAACTCAATGTTTCCCTTTGGCTTCCACTACCACCTTCACGTCTACTCTCACACCCTACCCTCGTGGAGGCACCACACACACACATACACACAACTAAGCCGACTGGGTCCTGTGTCCCTAAAGTATTTGACTTTCTCTCCCCACGGGCAGAAGGGCAAGAAGAAGACATTCCCTGTGCCATCACTGTGTGGCCCGGGTTTCCGAGGCGCACCAGCAGACAGAGTCTCAGCAATGGCTCCCCGCCTGCCTCTCGCTCTCCCTTTCTCTGCTCCAGGGCGGTTTCCAGACCGTGAGCGCCCTGGACGACACCTGGTGGGCTGAGAGCTGCCCGGAGTGCGCAGGCCGGGGCTCGGGCTGTGGCGGCTGCTGGGGCCCCGGGAGCCTTACGCCGAGCGCGAGGGGGTCTGGCGGTCCAGGGCGCAACGCGCACCCCCTGTCCTGCTGGCTCCCCCACCTCCCGCTGCTCAGGGAGGGCTGGCCTGGGGACCCGGGAGGAGAGGGCGCGATGGGCAGAGGGCAGAGCTGAGCGCCTCGCCCCGGCTCGGCCCCAGCGAGGCCCGGAGCCTTCTCCCTGGCGCGCAGGTTTGGACGCAGGGCGGCCTCACCCCGCCACCCCGGCGGCTCGGGTCCCCATATATAGTCATATCCACCGTCAACCCGGAGGCCGGCGGCGGCAGCGAATGGGCGCGCGGCCCCCGCGGGAGGAGCGGGGAGGGGGCAGGGCGGAGGGAGCAGAGGGCGAAAGGGGGACGGGGAAGAAAGCTTTCCCAAAAAAGTATTGGCTGTCCTGAGGAATGCGGTCGCCCCCTTGGGAAAGTACATATCTGGGAGCAGCCGGCGGCTCAGCGCTCGCACTCCGCCTCTGCCGCCCGACCGCGCCTTCGCCTCGTCCCCCGTCCTGCCGCAGCCCAGGGGCCCCTTGCCGCCGCCGCCATGGACGCCATCAAGAAGAAGATGCAGATGCTGAAGCTCGACAAGGAGAACGCCTTGGATCGAGCCGAGCAGGCGGAGGCGGATAAGAAGGCCGCTGAAGACCGGAGCAAGCAGGTCGGCGCCTCCCCGCTGTCCGCGCCCCAGCGCCGGCGGCGCCTTCTTCCTGGCGACCCCCAGGCGGGGAGACCCGGGGGCGGTCAGGGGCGCGTCTGGGATGGGAGATGGGAAGAGCAAGGCTCGGCCTTCCTCTAACTTTGTAGTCGCTTCTCACGTTCCCCTCGCCGCCAAGTAAATTCAAGTCCTAGAGGCCATTGATTCTCAGGAGTGGGGAGCCCTTGGCGGGGGGCGGGGAGGGTGACCCAGGCCCAGGGGCTGGAAGGAAGGGCAGGGGAGGGGGGGGTCTGGTCCTGAAAGTGTTAGAAGTTCTTCTGGACCCTTGACTGGGGACTAGAGGACCTGGAACTGGGATGGAGACTTGGAGGAAGAGGAGGGGGTCGCGGAGTCGTTTCCAAAGAACAAAGATGGGACAGGACCGAAGAGACGGTCCGGGGCCGGGGAGACCGGGGCGTTTTTCTGCGCCCGCAAGTTGTAAACTCGAGGCCGCTGAGACCTCGGCAGGAGTCGCCCCGGGGGAGGTGGGGGTGCTGGGTGGGCCAGCGTGCGGTTCCAGCTGGGGGCGAGAGGAGGTTACCTAGGGTCCCTTGAACCCCAACTTGGTGGCACCCCAAGCCCGGAGGGCCCCAGCCGACCGGTCGCGTGTGTGTTGTGTGTGTGTGTGTGTCTAACACCCGGTCCGTGCCGGCCGCCCGCGCCCGCCCGCCGCTGCCCCCCAGCTGGAGGACGACATCGCAGCCAAGGAGAAGCTGCTGCGGGTGTCGGAGGACGAGCGGGACCGGGTGCTGGAAGAGCTGCACAAGGCGGAGGACAGCCTCCTGGCCGCCGACGAGGCCGCCGCCAAGGTACCCGGGGCGCGCGGCGCGGCGCGGCGCACGAAAGGCTAACTCTGTCTCTTTCTCTCTCCCCCTCCCTGTCTCTCTCTCTCTCTCCCACTGTCCCTGTCTTTCTGGTTCTGTGCACCCACACCCCTCCCCTGCGTCACGCTGCCTGCTGCACCCCCCTCCCCGCCCCCCACGGCGAACTCCCAGCTGGAAGACGAGCTGGTATCGCTGCAAAAGAAACTCAAGGGCACTGAAGATGAACTGGACAAATACTCCGAGGCTCTCAAAGATGCCCAGGAGAAGCTGGAGCTGGCTGAGAAAAAGGCCACGGATGTAAGTGCACGAAACACTGCCTCCCGCGCCTCCTGCCCTTGTGGCCACCCAGGGGCACTGCAGGGGCCAGGGCAATGGAGGAGGGTCACCTCTTCCTGCTGGACACCCGCACACATCCCTGCCACGCCCGGAGCATGAAGGCCGCCTCCGGCTGCTGCTGCACACACATTTAAATTTCATCCATTCCTGTCTCTCTTTTTCTCCCTCTTCTTTCCCCGCCTGGGGGTGGACAGGGGTGGGTGGAGAAGCTGGGAGAATAGAGCAGCTAAAACTGGACTCTGGAGGTGGACCTTGCCTCCCTGGTGGCAGAAAAGCCCTGAGGTGTCATCACCAAGGTTTGTGCAAGCAGAGAAAGCCTGGTTTCCTTCCCTTTTTTCCCCTTTTCCATTGCTGTTGGGTGGGAAGGCCTGGTTTGGGGTGGTGGGTCTAGTCAGGGTACAGAGGGCCTGGCCCCTCAACTGAAATAATGTCATGGCACAGTACTATTACTTAGAAGGCTGAGCTTGATGGTGGAGCCAGGAGACTTGAGGCCTCCCATCTTGCTAAGGAAGCCGTAATCCAGCCCTTAAGATCTGCCTGGGAAGATGATACTTGCTTGGGTCTGCAGTCTGAGGGCACTGGATCCAGAAAGTAAGCTGGGAGTTATATATAGCTCAGTGCTTTATATGGTATAGTGAGCTAGCTGCCCCCTGCCCCTCCTGCTCACCCCACCCCCACCTGTCAGCCCTCTGACAACCACCACATAGTTTCAGGGGTGATGCAGCCACTGCTAAAGCTCAGACAAGCACTTTGTCCAGTGCCCTCTGGAATCTTTTTAACTGAAGCACTTGCCTCATCTGCCATGAAAAATCAAGCCAAGCATTACATTTCCAAAGGACAGACTTCTTTTCACACTGTTAGCTTCCATTCTAGGAGCCAATTAAGCCTAGAGGCTCGATTAGGAAAGAATTCCTTAGGAAATGGGTAACAATCCCAAGAATTTATGAGCATCAGGGAAAGCTGTGTCCAGTCTGACCCACTTCAAGTGTATGGGCGGAATCTTTTTGTTGAGTAGAATGCAAATTACCAGAGGGCCTGGGGTCTCCAAATCAGTAAAGGTTGTTTGTGGTTTGAAAGGCTGGAAGCGTATCTCTGGGTGTACTTTGTAAATGAGAATCCAGACATAGGACACTTAGAATTTGATGAAAAGAAACTCTCAGTAAAAATCAAGGTGCCTGGAAAAGGGGGCTTGGGGAGACACTGATTTAGCAAAAACCTTTAAGTTATAAACTACCTGGCTTTAGAAAAAGAACCAAAAAACAGGCATAATTCTGTGCCCATTTTGCATAATGCAGATCAGTATCTGCTTTGTATATGGCTCTATGGAGGATGCCTGTCTCCCCCAAATTCTCCAGCAGGACGCTTATTTCGCTTTTTCAAAAGAGCCGCTGATAGATCAAGGAGAGATATTCCTTATAAGGAAAAGAATGCAGAGAATTTGAAAATAGCCCAGTGAGACTGAAGGCAAGAGAAGGAGAAAAATGCTACTACCATTCTTAGGAGGGGGGGAGAATAATTACAGTAACTATGTAGCGCTATCATATCATTATTGAAAAGCCTTGTTTAAGGGAGTATGGGAATGGGGTGAGGCAGAAGTGGAAAAGAGGATATTAAAGCCAGCTGTGGGGGCAAGGCTAGCAAAGGGGGAGCTTCTTAAAATGAGTTATGGCTCTTTTTTCCTCTGGAAAACTCTCCCTAAATGGGGCACACTTTTTTGGTAGTATACTGATGCTCTTCCCCTTTGAGACACTTTGGGTGATTTGAAACCTGTAGGTATGTTGAAGAAGTTTATAAAGAAATATATTTAGAGGGATTCCTGAATAGTAAAAATAGTCAAGACTCAAGGAGGAAGAGACAAATGTCCCTAGAGAAAGGGGAGGGGTGGGAGAGGTCAGCTTCCTGAGGTAGAATCATATTACACATGGGATTAGGATATTTCACAGTCAGTACTCACCAGTGCAAAAACATTTTTCTATAAATCTTGTCTTCTGCTAATTTACCTACATACTTTACAAATCCTTGTCCAGAAGTGAGCTCTTCCTAGCCTGTCTGTATATGAGTTGGTTGTCATTGAGTTGCCTCGACTCATGGTGACCCCAGGCACAATGGGATCATACCATTGTGATCCATAGGGTTTCTGTTGGCTGGTTTTTCTGAAGGAGATTGCCAGGCCTTTCTTCCTCTTCTTAGCCTAAAGGGTTGTAATTCAGGTGGTAGCCTACCTGATGGTTTTATGTTGAATTTTTTGTTGTTCTTCCTAAGTAGTCTCACGGGAACTGAGGGATCTCTTTCCTCTTTGGTTCCCAGCCCCTTCCCTAATAAGTATAATGTATCTGATATTTGCATTATCTGTAGATCTTCGGAAACCCTGGTGGTGTAGTGGTTAAGTGCTATGGCTGCTAACCAAGAAGTCAGCAGTTCGAATCCACCAGATGCTCCTTGGAAACTCTGAGGCAGTTCTACTCTGTCCTATAGGGTCGCTATGAGTCAAAATCGCCTCAAGGGCAATGGGTTTGGGTTTTGGTAGATCTTCACTTCCTAGTCATTCTCACTCTTATCTAAGCAAAATCACCAGGGGAGTTTTTCAGCCCCAACCTGTAGGCTGTACTACAGACCAATTAAATCAGACTCCCTGGGGGTGGAACCGGGGCATGGGTATTTTTAAAGACTCAGGTGTTGCTAGTGTGCAGCCAAGGCTGAGAACAATTGTCCTAAACTCTTGTATAATGACATCAGCATGAAAATGAACTCACCTGAAACAGACCTTCCCAGGTGTTTGAAATGCAGGACATTACATCACTAGTTGGCTAACTTAGAACATTTGCACATGTCCAGCAGCTTCCCTGGCTCCTCGTGAGGACCCCAGTTACCCACTCCCGCCACCCTAATTGTTGGAGGCCCACAGTCTGTGCAGGTCAGGGAGGACCAGTAACCTCCTGGCCTGACCAGATGAAGTGTGTCAAAAGAAAGCGAGAGGCTCCACCTACAGGATGTGAGGGCTCATGCTGGCGTTGGTGTGTCTCAGCCGAGTCTGTGAGAATGCCATAGAATATGAGTCAGGCAAGCAAAGGAGCTGTTAGGGCTTTGGAGGAAGAGGACAGGGTTTGTCAAGCATGTTTTTTTTCTTCAGTATCCCTACGCTTAAACACATTAGGAACGGACTATAAGGGCCTCCTGTGAGAAAGCTGAGGAAAGAAAGCCCTGAGACAAAGAAGGCATTTTAAAGAGCAGCCCAAGGGGATAATTTGCTAAGGATGGTTCCCAAGATGGTGTCCACTGGTGGCTTTCATCCTGCTGTAGCCAGGAGCGTTCTCGTAGGATTCGGTGGCCTTCCATGGGGTGCCTTTAACAGCATCCCAGTTCAGTCCAGAATCGGTCAGATGGCAGAAGGCTTCAGAGGCAGGTCTAAAACCAGAGATTATAACTAGAAAGGGCTCTTGATTGGATTACCAAATCTATTCTTTTATGAAAGGAAAGTGAATCCCAGAGACGTTGGCTTGCCTGGAATCACACAGCTGGTTGCCAGCCCCAGGCTGACTCATAAGACCCAAACCAAAAACCAAACCGGTCGCTGAATTGATTCTGACTCACTGTGACTCCATATGTTTCCGAGTTTTCTCTGAAAACCTCCCTCCATAGGGCTTTCGATGTCTGTGGTCTTTTGGAAGTAGATCGCCAGGCCTTTCTTCTGAGGTGCTCTGAGTGGATGCAAACTGCCAGCCTTTAGGCTAGAACCACCAACCTTTCGGTTAGCAGCCAAGCTTGTAAGGATGTGCGCCACCCATCGATTCGTGACTCCAAAGAGGGTGCCTGCATATTTATTGATTACAGCTATCATTTGAGTTATTAACTATGTATGAGGTTTTCTGCTAAACGCTTTACGTATTATTTCATAATCCTCACAGCCGTCCTATGGGGAGGGTACTAATATTATCCGTATTTTTACAGATGAAGTCCAGACAAGTCAAGTTTGCCCAGTCATACATCCAGATTCAAGCCTAGGAAGACTGCATTTAGAACGGGAGGGTTAACCACTCTGCAATATATGCTTGTGATATTCACTTAGGGAGCTGGGGGCACGGGTTGCTGTGATTAGGATCTCGTGTTCTTTACATACGAGGAGCAGTCCCCGCAGGACACATTGCGCCCCCAAGACGCAAGCTCTGTTTCTCTCCCGGGCATAGGGAATCCCCGGCTCCGGAGCCGAGCGCTCCCGCGGCCAGCAGGCGGCGCCATCGCCCTCAGCAGCCAAGTCCGTTATCCAGGGTCACCCCGGCGCTGGGGCAGGACGCTGCGAGTGGAAGTGAAAACTCTCCTCTGGTGCCCCCCACCCCGGGCAGGGCCCATGCCGCCAGGTGCCCCAGCAGCGCCCCGGCCCCGCAGCCGCGAGCATGCGCAGTGCCCCCGGCGGGCTGCCAACTCCGGGGTCCGCGCCCCGCCCGCCAGTGCCCGCCCCCGCGCTCGCGCTCCAGCCTGCGGTTCGTCCGCGCCTCCCGGAGCCGCGCTTCCGGCCGAGCCTGGGCCGCAGGGGGCGCCGCGGGCGCGCGGAGGGCTTGGGCGGGGCGCACGGCGGCAGCAGCGACGGGCCGGAGCGCAGCAGCCGGCTTCTCCGCGCAGCCCGCCCGCCCGCCGCCGGCCGCGCCATGGCGGGGAGCAGCTCGCTGGAGGCCGTGCGGAGGAAGATCCGGAGCCTGCAGGAGCAGGCGGACGCCGCGGAGGAGCGCGCGGGCAGCTTGCAGCGCGAGCTGGACCTCGAGAGGAAGCTGAGGGAGACCGTAAGGGACCCACCCCACCCACCCGGCGGCGCCCCCTCCCCCGGGAGCCCACCTGCCGCCGCCGCCACTCCTGGAGGCGCACCTGGCGCACCTGGGCCAGCTGGCGTCGGGCTCCGGGGAGGGGCCCTGCCGGCTCTCTCTGCCCTTCCTTTCCGTCTCGCTGGTCTGAAGCAAAAGCTCCGAGGGGAGGCAGGGGTGGTGCTGAGAAGGTTCTGGAAGCAGCACTTTCCCGGGAAAGGACCCTGCTTCCTGGGTGCTGGCGTGCCGCCTCGGCCCTCGGGTCCCCCGGGATGTGCACTTGCCGCTGCTGGCACTGTTTGCTGTGAGCGTGGGAAGCGGGGAGGTCCCTCCTTTTGGAAATCGTTTTCTTTGGGAAGGGGCTCTGGCAGGTCGTCTGTGAGGGGCTGCTGGAGCTTGGGGCCTGGGGATGCTAAACTGCCATCTGCCTTGACGCCCAGGTTTCCTGGGAGCCTGTTTCCCTGTGGGGTGTGAGACATGACAGCCAGGTTGTGACGGAAGAACTGTGTAGCGTGCAGCCTTTTACCTTTCCCTTTCTTAGCCTTACTTCCTCCTGAGTCTTCTTACACAGATGCATACCGGTATTCCTTTGTTACCGAGGCTTGAAAAAAAGTTGGCTAAGAGTCAGCAATTACTGAGTGTATTCTTTTACCAGCTTCTCTTTCCCCGTTGTTGAATGCAGTACCTGGCTTCCTTCCTTTCTCCTAAGGCAAATGTATCAGGAACAGGATTTCAGAGGCAGCTTAGGTATTTGATATTTGTTTATTTTGAGCGTCTGTGTTTTAAATCAGGATGCTCAAACACCTTGGGAATTTTATGCCAAGCAATAATATGGTATCCAGCTGTGCTTAATACAAGGGGCTGTTCTGGGTTGAGTAAATCGTTCTGTTTAGATAATGTTTGTAATGGCAGTAGGGCTGGCCACAGAAACGGAAAGACCTGTTTTGCATGAAATGCGCAGAAGCAAACGGGTCCTCCTAAGAGGAGGGCCTGACTAGAAGAAGCTTCAGACATAGCACAGACCCAAAAGGACTAAGGAACCTGACAGGCAAAAGATCATTTTCCTCATTTGCTTTAGAGGACAAGTCAGCGAAGATCTCACGGTTGTCTCTGTACTTGGCTGGGGGTTAAATTAATTCTGACCCTCTCTGACTGACTAGCAGCTGCCCTTGAACCATGAGAACAAATAAAACAGAATGGATAAGAACAAGAACTCTGGATCTTGGCTGCTAAAGTTTAAATCCTGGATCCCCTGCTTACTAGCTGTGAGACCTTGGGCAAGTTACTTAACCTCTCTGTGCCTCCATCCCCAAACTTGAAAATGCAGGTAGTAGTAGCAGCGCCTGCCTGTTAGTGTCTGAGGTTTAGAGGAGGAGTTAGTGTGTGTGCAGAGGTTACAGTGGTGCCTGGCACAGCAGTCAGTGCTCTGAGTGTCAGCAGGTATTAAAACTTCATGGCACTTGGCATCACTAATTCCTTCATCTTAAAATATTCCATTTGGAGGATTTCAATCAGCAAGTGTTTTTGGAACTTGAGCGGAGAGAGGAAGTGGGCAGACTGGAAAGAGTGTTTGATGGGCCGAGGTGCTCTTAGTGGTGGAAGTCAGGAAAACTCCCCTCAGCCTAGGAACATGGGCATGTCTGACGTACAGAGGAGAGCCTTTGATTGACTCCTGGCATAGTGATTGATGTTAGGTGCCGAAGATGCATTTAGAAAACTCACTTTTTAACTTTTACATTCACCTTTTATTCAGTGATCATTTTTATAACCCTACTGGGCCTGTGCCAATTGGCTAAAGACAATGCTTTCATTCTTTTCAAAGCATTATAGTTAAAAGTGGCTCAAGTAGATGCATTTTTTTTTTTTTAAAGTAACTTTTGAAAGCAGTCTGTTCGGATGATCGGATGCAGAACTTAGTGACGCAACAAGTTAGGACTGGGTCAAGCCACTGAAGGGAGAATTCCACACTCAAGGTTTTTCCTAACTTCTGAAACTGGAACTCCAAGGTGGCTAATTTAAGGTGCTTTCTTGGTAGTTGTCAGACTTTAGTTTGGGTTGTGAGTTAAATTAGCAGTGATAGTTTCTCTTGGCAAGCAGCGGTAAAAGTTTAGTGACAAACTTACGAGCCACTGCAAAAAATAGTTGCCTGTGGAGTTGGTCTTAAGTTCAGATGTGCTGTAGTTAATAGGTGTAATAAGCCAGTGCTTACCTTCAAAAGAGCAGCCTTCCCTTTTTTCCTCCTGGTTTGTTTTTCCAAGGCATGTGGGCCCTTCAAAAGATTGGAATGGGACTGCTTTGCATGCATAATGGTTGATTCTAGGTCTTGTGACCCACTAGGGTTTTGTTTGTTTTTTGTCATTATTTAAAAAAAAAAAAAAAAAAAAGTAGCCAAGAAGGAACCAATCCTCCTTTCTGGGTTTGTTGTTGTTAGGTGCCAGAAGTTGATTCCGACTCATAGCAACCCTATAGGGCAGAGTAGAACTGCCTCATAGGGTTTCCTGTACAGGTTCTAGCCGCCAACCTTTTGGTTAGCAGCTGAGCCCTTAACCATTGCACCACCAGTCCTCCTTCCTTTCTGGGTAGTTCCCAGCAAACAAGAATTAAAGTTGCAGCCAGCAGGATTGTGATAATCGTGGGAAATAACCAGTTTGCAAAACTTGCCAGCCTTTTCCCACTTTAGCTGTGGTGCGTGTTTCTGGAACTGGGGAGAAGAGTGCAGCCTGTGTTTGCCTGGCGCTGTCAGGCCGGCTGGAACCGGAATGTATGTGCTCAGTCTCCACGTTCACATGTAGGCCAGGCAGAGGCACTACAATGCCCTGTTCCTGTCCACTTTCCCTCATGACACAAATATGCCTTGTAAATTATAGCTGTGGCACAGATAGCGAAGGTTGTGTTTATCTGTTATCCCTGGGAGTGCCCTTTAATGTCATCACTGTTTTTTTTCCCCTTTCCTTACCATATAAGGCTAGAAGTGTAGTTTGGCCGTACTCACTTGGTCTTACACAGCAGATTGGGTGAAACCCTCAGAGTATAAGCACAGTTTGCATGAAATAAAAGGCCCAGCCTTTGATCATTCCGTGTTCCACTCTGCCAGGCAAGACTTTTGGAAACATATTCAAGAGGATTGATTTTTTTAGGATATCCTATTATTCTCCTACCAGTATTTCATCTTTGGAGTCTTAACTGGAATACTTTTTTTTTTTTCTTTTTTAAGTAAAAGTCGTTGCTATTTTTAATTTATTTGTGTTGGCTAAAACATCTGGTTTTCATAAAAACCTAGGCCTTGTGAGTTTTTTTTTTTTTCCCCCCAAGCCTGATCTGGAGTGTTATTTTGCTGTAGTGGGGCAGATGGCCTGCCCGCGTTTCTGTGTGGTAGCCAGGACCTTACTGGGGAGAGGCAGGAGTGGTGGGCCGAGCACTAGGTGGTCGTTACCAAGGTCCACAGGAGCACGTTGGTAGCCTTTACCATCCAGCAGTCTCTTTGCTGAGACACAATAGCAGTTTTGAACTGAAAGAAACAAGCCTCCCAAACTGAAAGACTTAAGTGGCAATATCAACACACAGGCCGTTGTCAGAGGAACGCTAACCCACATGCCTAGGAGTAATGGGGTCTTGACCTTCCCCTAACGCCTTGGTGTTTGTAGCTGCTTTCAAATAACAGGTGGTCATGGGGCTGTGAGCTTCTACGAGGAGAGACCGGTACTTAAGACAGCCCAGGTGCTGGGATGCAGGTACTTTAGGATATAGCTAAATAGGCTAAGAACTCAGAGAACGTATATAGGAAATAGAAGCTGGTGAAGGTAAGACAGCAAAATGAATCAGGAGAAAGAGAAAAAGAAATATCCTTCGTTAAACTAAGGAACCACACAATCGAGATTAGACCAGTGTCATAGGGCCTGAGGAGCCTGGGTCCAGGGCTTTCCCAGGGAAAGCTTACTTAGAAATAGATGCCCCAGACACCACTCTCCAGACCCAATTTTAACCTACCAGCACCTGTGCCCACCTGTTCTGCTACCTCTGGGGCAGCAGGCATTGGCAAATAAGTGAGCTCCCTGTTAGCCATTCATGGTAGTTTGTGGAGTTTTAAATCGTATACCTGCGTTATTTTAGAAAGGATGGAGATGACTCATTTAGTGGCTGGCATTCAGTACCGTGGCCCTTCTCCTGGACCTAGTGAGGGTCTGTCCCTAAGGCCTGTCTTTCAGTTGGAGTTTGGGGAAGGGAGGGTAGTGGAGAACCTCCCACTCTGACTTCAGAAGGGGGGAAGAGACCAGGGGTGAGAACCACCAGTTCCAAGGCTTCTGGGGTGTTCCAGGAGGCCATGGGGAGAACAGAGGAGAGCCAGCACACTGGAGCCAGAGCCCTTGGATATTCTTCCTGTCTCCCACTGACGGCTGTGTGACTGAGTGTACTTCAGCACTCTGGGCCCAAGATCCCTCCTTCTTCTCTTTTAAGGATGAGCTAGATAACTGGTTCCCACAGGATTTGCCAGCTTCTCAGAGTAGGGGTGGGGTGGGGTTTGGAGGGCGTGGGTTGCTTACTTAGAGAGCAGCTTCCTGCCCTCAGACCTCCCGAATCAGTCTCAAGGGATGATGTCTGGCGATTGTATTTTTAATAAACATCTCCTAGTTGATTCTGGGAGCCCTGGTGGCCAAGTGGTTAAGGGCTACAGCTGCTAAGCAAAAAGTCAACAGTTCAAATCCACCAGCTGCTCCATGAAAAGCCTGTGGGCAGTTCTCCTCTGTCCTGTAGGATTGCTATGAGTCAGAATCGACTTCACAAGGCAGTGGGTTTTGGGAGTGGAGTTGACTCTGACGCCCAGCCAGCAGTGGGAACTGCTAACGTGAATGGTGCCTAGGGACTCTTCCCATTCTGAGGACCTGTGGCGGCTCCCCAGGTCGGCCAGGTGCCCCCAGGTCCGCTCTCTGTGTGTGCCAGCCCTGCATTTGTGCTCCCAACTGGCTCCTAGACGCATGTCTCCATGTGGAATCAGTGCTTGGATGCTGTGAACAAGGCCCTGCTGCCTGGTGCTCCTATAGGACACAGCCCCTGAGGTCACAAAGTCTGGGCTTCTATAACACGCTTCTGTGGGAACGGGTGGGGGTCATTTATAAAACAGCTCTCTGCTGAGCACCGAGGCAAGAGCTGAAGGAGAGAAGGGTTAGAGTGGGGTGCAAGAAAAGACACAGGTGGATATCGGGGAGGCTTTTCAGGTAGGGAGAGCCCCTGAGCAGAGGCAGAAACAAAATGGGGTGCTGTCTCCTTACCCTCAGTGTGTGGCGGTCTGGGGAGATAGACCAGATTTTCATCTAAAGGGCTATTTCTCTGAGGTGTCAACAGTCTTCCTCCTGTGAGTACAAAGTCCTCAAGGTTTGCGCCCGTATCTGAAGGAGAACAGGGAACTTAGAACTTGGTGGCTACAGAAATGTTTTGAAAACGTTGTTGACGTTTCTCTACTGGTGGCAGCACCTGTAATGAGGATATTTGCCTTCATATCTAAAAAAAAAAAAAAAAGACAAAAGAAAAATACTTTTGAGTGCTTGATCTAGACACTATATAGAGTTTTGGGAGTGGTTTTTGTTTTATTTTTTGGTGGGGCGGGGCTTGTTTTTCCTGGGCTTACAAAAGGATTAAAATTTTACTGGAAATGGAAAATTTAGAAAAACGACAAAATCGACCTAAATCATACCCTTTATGTCTTTGTCCTTCCACTTTTTTTTTTTTAAAGCAGAGCTAATGATTTTTTTTGAAGATAGGTCGCCTGCACTTAAACTTGTTCTCCCGGTGGCCTTCACCCCGCCTCAAAAACAAACAGACAAAAACGGTTATCTGCCAGTCAGACCTAGCTGGGCCCAGTCACTAGCTGTGTGCTGATAATGATTAACTTTGTGGCCCAGCACAGTCATAAATTCTCCTCAGATTCATTTCACTTGGCCGTTTCCTTCTGGGCCCTCCTCCCATCAAGCAATTACTGCATAGTTACTTTTTGTTGAGATAAGTGTATTTAAATACTTTCTTAGCCCCTCGCCACAGTTGGAGATGCTCTGATCCCCTCTCTAACCCCAGTTAAAATTTGCATTCAAAATGTTACAAACCTACATGCAAAAAGAGCTGAATGTTCCCGTGTGCCTTGGATTCAAGGACACAATCACATAATCATAATCGCAGCCTCTCCCTAACTTTACATGCATTTCAAACTGTGTACCTTGGGTCCCTGAGCCAGGAAAGTTGCTTTTGTTTAAATTAGGTTGGTTTTTACTCACTTTGATTGATAGGCATTTACTGAGTCGATAGTCTGTGCAGGGAACTGTGATTCTTTGTACTTCAGAAGCTTACAGCTTAGTCGAAAAGACAGGGATGTATATAGAGAACAAACATGGGTCCCTAAGTATGTCTTTTAATGTTTAGAAAACTCCCAAGTGTCCTGCAAGCCCCACTGCCCCTGGATAAACTTAGGTGCAGAGTGGATGAGGATGAGGAAATGCTCACTGGTTAGTAAATTCCATCTTTCCACTTCTGTGCATAATATTTAGATGATCACCAATCCAAGTGTGTCTAATGGACCGTCACACTCGTGGAAGTGTTCTGAGGCTCAGGGAGACAAATGTTTCTAGTAGTAGGTGATCACTGCATCCCCAAGAAAGAAACATCTTAGTTCAGAGTTGGATGCCAAATGAAAAAGTATATCTGTGTTGGTTTTCTCCTTAGGAGTTTGATACTTTCCTTGTAGCAACTTTGACTTGTAAGAAATGACACTGGACTTTCTCAAAAACACTTGGGGACTTTGTGTTGGCCCTGTTCACGTGAGACCAGTTATTCTAAAGGAGTAACTAGGGGAGAAGAATGGGGAAAATTTAGTAGACTTTCTTGTGTCTCTCTATAGTGTATATATTAGAACCACTGAATTTTAAAATGTCTTAGTTCCTTTGTAAGGCTTCTTTGAGAAAGTAGCCGGGAGAAAGGAGAAATGAGACTCCTGAGTCGGATTTTTGGCTGTCGGAATCGACTTGACGGCAATGGGTTTTGATTTGGCTGTTGTCTTACATGGCTGAGCCCCGGTAAGTCTTGTGCTCTGTCTACACCCTAGGCCAGCACGAGTGAGGTGGCTGTAATGAAGCTGTCATTCATCAGTAAAGTATTGAAATCTAGAAGAAAGGAACCAAGTTGAGAGAGCGTTTCCTAACTAACATGGTCCATCTGCCCAATGAGAATTGTATCTGTGGGTCTGTATATACACACATACGGACACACACTCTGTAAATGATGTGTGAACATCTGAAAACTTCCAGGTGGATGAGGGCTTGCAACGCACTTAGAGCTAGCTCACCCCAAGGCCCAGGCTTCCTGTCTGAGATCCTGCATTTCAGTCTCAGCCGCTTCCTAAAGGCACCACCCTCACTTTCTCTCCAACTCTGAAATGCCTTTCACTCTCTGCCTAGGCTGAAGCCGATGTAGCGTCTCTGAACAGACGCATCCAGCTGGTTGAGGAAGAGTTGGATCGTGCCCAGGAGCGTCTGGCCACAGCTTTGCAGAAGCTGGAGGAGGCCGAGAAGGCAGCAGACGAGAGTGAGAGGTGAGGATGCGTCATCCAGCCTGTCTCTTAGCACAAGCCTTTCTTCCCAGTGGAGCGGGAGGGCTCCTCTGACCTTTGGGGTCTGAGAATTTCACGGTTTTTTTTTTTTGGTGGAATCATTTCCTCAGTTGATCCCAGGTACGGACTTTGTTGGTTTTGTTTGCTTAATATTAGTGGAACATCTACTGTGTACAAAGCACTTTTCTAAGCCCCAAAGTTACAAAGAAGAAAAAGATCCTGTTCCTACCCTCACGGAGCTCACCATCCAATGAGGGAAATGGATGTGTAAACGAGAAATTCCAGGGATGCATGTTGGTCTTCTCAGTTCTTCTGACCACAGAGCAAGCCTGCAGTAAAAAAAAAAGTAATTATATGTGTGTATATACCTAGATAAATGAATTATGGGCTGCCAGTTTGTTGAATAACCTAACAAATAGGTAGAAGAAAAAGCACAGATAAAACAGAAATAATGATTTGCAAAAGTAAATTGTTTTGGACTTAAGGCAGGTAAGACACACACACATACACAGAGTCAGGTACGCATGTCTTCTGAGCCCACCCCTGCTGTAACCTGGCTCTGCCTGACTTAATTGCTCTAAGATTCCGATTTGTGGTGGTAAAGGAAGACCACTGTTGACCAGAGCAGCACGACATACTGCAGCTTAGAAGGCGTTTTCTCATATACTCAGCTGTTCACATTAATGAGTTTGCCATATTGCATTCCAACATTCCAACAAGGGCTCCATGAGACCAGAGAGAGTACTGCTGCTTGAGGGATGACATAATTGAGCACCCTGAAGTTGTGTCTCTACCTGTGCTGTGACCAGGGCAGGTGAGCACAGTCAACCATTATGTCTGTATTTTCATCTGTTCCCACATATACAGTTCAGGCTTTAGGATTAAAATAGCTTTTTAGCTAAAGTTGTCAGCTCACTATTCATTGCTGCGTATCGTTTCTTCTCTAACCAAGAGTTTTGGGATTCTTTTAAGATGACTAGCCATTTCTGACAGCATACACACAGCACTGCTTTCCTGGCTGACTCCTTCCTGAGATACCCTTGTTAGCGAACCTGAAAGGCAGTCTGTTAATGTTGCACTTTTGGAGTAAAAAGGAATTTAGAGATCATTTAGGCCAAATGAAAAACCAGGGCTTGGAGACGGAAGTGGCTTGCCCAAAGTCTCACAGCTAATTTGTAGCCCTGTCAAGACTAGAACTCAGGTCTCCTAAGATATATTCTAGTGCTTTATCAAAAAATAGTGGTTTACTTATCTTACTGCCTACTTAGACTTTGGTAAATGAATCCCATTTTAACATGACTTGTTGTTCCGCAAACGTGTAATGTATCACAGGTTAATTAACACTTTATAGAGCGTAACACCAATGCAGGAGAACCCTAATACACATCGGCTTAGAAGATCTTGTCAGTCCTGTCTCCCAACACCTGTTTTATAAAGGATTCCGTTAAGAGCAAAACTCAGTTTCTTATCTGAAGTATTAGGTTGAACTATATGAAACTGACATTTTTACAGATCTGAAATGGCCACATGTCAGCAATTTCATGTGGTTTGATCTAATAGTTTTGTGGCTCTAGCAAAAGAGGTACATGAAGATAAATTTCCTTTTCTTCTAGCTCTAGTCCATTTTCAGGTTGAAGCTGCCCACCAGGAAAGGGAAGAAATCACAGTATTTGTTTGGCAAGCAGAGCCTGTTGGCTTTTCCTGTATCCGTGCCTCCCAGATCTGGATGGAATGCTAACATGTTACCTTTCATTTCCGATTAGATGCACCAGTACCCAAACCGAGATTTCATTCATGGTGAACAGAGAGAAGCGTGTGTCTTTTCTCTGCCTTCAGCTCTGGAAAGTGTTGCTTCATGATTTGGAAAATAAAAGTAGCTTTGTGCTCTGTTTTGGTCTGCCGTCCCATGGAGCCTCGCCTACCACAGCAGTGCAGTGAGTCTGTGGAGTTTGACTCTAAATCTTGGGTTTTCCCACTTGTCCTTCCTTTCAGAGGCATGAAAGTCATTGAGAGTCGAGCCCAAAAGGATGAGGAAAAAATGGAAATTCAGGAGATCCAACTCAAAGAGGCCAAGCACATTGCTGAAGATGCAGACCGCAAGTACGAGGAGGTCAGTTCCTGGGGCCCAGCGCCTCGTGGATGCCCCACCAGCGACCTGGGTGCGCCAGGGAGCAGTGCCCAGCCTTGCATTCCTGAGAGCAGTGGTCTGCTTCCATGGCAGAAATGGGTGGCTTTGAGAAGGAGGGTTCCTTTGCCTCCGGCAAGTGGTTTTTATGTGATGCTACTAGGGGATCCCAGACTTTCATGAAGCCAGTCAGTAGCACTGGGAAAGACCAAAGCTTTTTTTCCCCTGCAAAGAGGTAGGACAAACGACCTTTGGCCAGGAGAAGGGAGAGGTGGGACTCTTGTGTCTGGGGGAAGGATCTTCTTGCATTATCACAGTGCAGCAGGTCTTCTGTCTGATTGACCATGCAGCAGTCCTGTTCATGCAGTTGCTGGGTGGATTCATGGAGACCATTTTCTGCCCTTCTCTCTTGCAAGGGCGGTCGAATCCCATAACAAACACAGGTTGATGGGTGAGTCAGCACCTGTCATGTCACCATCAAAACAACCTCCTGTGGAATCAGAGCCAATGTGACTGTTAACGGCTTTAGTTTTTTGTTTATTGTGTCAGATCGTGGCTCCCCTGAAACAGCATTGACCCTCCACCATCATCATCAGCTCCAGGTTAACAATATGCCCACATTTTATTGTACTTTAGATGAAGGTTTACAGAACAAGCTAGCTTCTCATTAAACAGTTCCTACACGTACTGTTTTATGACGTGGGTTACCAACCCCACGACATGTCAGCACTCCCCCTTCTCGACCTTGGGTTCCCTGTTACCAGCTTTCCTGTCCCCTCCTGCCTTCTAGTCCTTGCCCCTGAATGCCCACTCATTTTGAACTGCCTCAGAGGGCCACTTATTTTCTCAGGTTCTGTCTTCCACGGAACACAAATGACTTCATTAGCCATCTCGTCAACTTACACTGGCTTTCCTTCTCCTCCATCAGCTTTCTCCACCTCCTCCGCAAAAGGAGGTTGATGAACAGAGCTCTGAATTGATGGCGCTTGTCTTAGGGTTATTTTCAGCAGCTTCTCAGCTGCGCGCACCTTCTCAGCTTAACATGCGCTGTGTCTCATCCTGCTGCTGTGTCGGAGACAGTGGCTTTTCTATCTCTCCCTCTTCCTTTGGTCTCTCGCTGCTGTGTAATTAATTATCTGCAGACTTGACCCGGGTCAATCGGACTTAAAATCAAGACTGCCGGGTCGTAACTTACCGCTCTGGGTCTCATGAGTGGAAGCCTCTGGTTTCCTTTCTGTTGGCAACTCTTGGTGAGGCATTACCTCTCTCCAGTCTGCAGGGAAGAGAATCCTCCTGGTTGTAGACAAGAAGCCATAGGGGCTGATGGACTCGGCCCCCTCCTCACACCACCACTCCTGCAGTTTTCAGGCCCCATGATGTGTGTCTCGTGTTTTTCCCACTGCAGGTGGCCCGTAAGCTGGTCATCATTGAGAGTGACCTTGAACGTGCAGAGGAGAGGGCTGAGCTCTCAGAAGGGTAAGCGGGCCCGGTCCCAGGAGGCTTTGTGTGGGGTGCTGCAAAGCAGAGACTAAAAGCATGACCGTCTGGCAGCTGCACATTTACCTGTTCCAGCTCCGGGCTCCTCTGTGCTCGTTTGACTCAGATGAGCCACAAGATGGAACCCAGAGGACTTGTATGGGGTGTCTGTGTGTGAATGCGTGCGTCGCTGCATGTCTGACCTGCACACTGATTTTGAGAATGGCCTTGTGCATTTCCTGTGTCCACTAACAGCCAAGTTCGACAGCTGGAAGAACAATTAAGAATAATGGATCAGACCTTGAAAGCATTAATGGCTGCAGAGGATAAGGTACTGATGGCTCATGTGCGGGTTTCAGGTTTAACTGCAACCCAGACGTCTCTTAGCTTCCAATGTCTGCTAGTCCGCATAACGACTGTGCCTTCACTACGCCGTCTGCTGTCTTACATCCTGCTTTAGGAGCTTCCTTTTGGTCCTTTATGCTCCTTTGTTTTTTCCTTCACAAATGCTCTCTGGTGCAGCCACAAAAGAAGCCAAATTATCACACTTCAGAGTTACTGGATTCCGTCACCCTGCCTTCTGCTGTTGCAAGGTTGGGGGACAGCGTCCATGCAAAATTGAGCATGTTAATACCTGGTGATTTGGCTACTTGAAGGCAGCCCTTCATCTCTAGGACTTGGTTTTCATTTTTTCCCACCCCTCTCCTTTTTCTCTCCTCCTCCCTTTGGCCTGTCTCCCACCCTTTCTGCCTCTGATCGAAAACGTTAGCAAATGTGCCGAGCTTGAAGAAGAATTGAAAACTGTGACCAACAACCTGAAGTCACTGGAGGCTCAGGCTGAGAAGGTAGGCCAGGAGCATGGTGTCGGGGGGAAAGGTATCTTTTAAAAGGTGCTCAAAAGAGGCCGCTTCTTCTCTTCTACGGCCCTGCTGATGAAAGCAACAGTCCTGTAGGCATTTTGGTAAATGGCAACCTTTCAAGGTGATTTCCTGATGGTTGTTAGATAACAGATCCTTTTTTTTTTTTTAAATAGAGAATGTCTTTTCTGTTGGATGTGTGAGTCATCTGCAGTAATTTAATTTAGACCAAATGCCAAATGGATACGTTATCTCATTCCTCTCCCGTGTAAAACAATAGGCAAGAAAACAGAGAACACATTGTAGGGAGCCATTTAATATCAGAGGTTCCCTTACCTTTGAAGTGATCTTGAACATCTGTTGGCTGGGGTGGCGCTGTCTTTCTATGAGAAGACATGCGTATAGAATGAGCGGCGGCTGACATCTGGATGCTTTTTCTAATTACAGTACTCGCAGAAGGAGGACAAGTATGAGGAAGAGATCAAGGTCCTTTCTGACAAGCTGAAGGAGGTAATATGAGAGAGTTTTGGAGATGAAGTCAACTGCGTATTCAGTGAGTTTGTTTTGATGGAGATGGTCAGAGCTTTTCATTTTAAAGTTGAGCTGATCCAAGTCAAGACTATTCAAAGGTTGGCTTAGAGTCAATGTCTGGTGCCATCTACTGTCTCCCGCAGTCTCCTTGTATAGGTGCTGTGCTTGATTTTCATTCTCTAGTTTCCCCTAATACTTGTTTAAAAAAAAAAAGAAGTTACTCTCGGGTTGATTCTGACTCATGCCGACCCCATGTGTGTCAGAGTCAAATCGTGCTGCACAGGGTTTTCATCGGCTGATTTTTCAGAAGTAGATTGTGAGGTCTTTTTTCCTAGGCACCCCTGGTTGGACTTGAGCCTCTAACCTTTCAGTTAGCAGCCAAGTGCATTAACCCTTTGCATCACCCAGGGACTCCCCATGTACTTGTAGCTACTGGACATTTAAAATGTCCCAGTTTTGACTCAGTTAAATCATTGCAGGCTGAGACACGGGCCGAGTTTGCAGAGAGGTCAGTAACTAAATTGGAGAAAAGCATTGATGACTTAGAAGGTAAGATCTTAAGTTTTGTTTTTAATTTAATCTTTATGTTTGAATATTGATCGACCTGACAAAGTGATTTTATACTCCACATGCACCCAGCTTGATGGTGCTTCTTCGCTCTTGCACATTCCTCCTGCCTGTCCTCTGGGGTTCTCTCTCTGTGACTCTCAAACTCTTGGACCCGAGTCCTCTGCTTACCAGGTGACTGGTCAGCGACCAGATGGGGCCCGTCTCTTTGTAACAGCAGATGCCATCCAGCTTTACTTCCTGCTCTGCAGAAGTATGGCAGGCTTAGCTCTCGTTGTGAGCAAGGTGGTTGTAGGTGAGAGGGACTCATCTTTAGTGACCTTTCCCTGTTGTCAGAATGGTGTGGGCTTGTTTTTAGACACATCTGGTCTTAATCCAGATAATCATTTCTGAGTTATTATCTTAGCGAAATGTTCTATGTCCTGAAGGGAGGAGGTGGCCAGTAGGACATTGTGTTTTGAGATTACGCTTATACATTTCACACTTACGATATTTCAGTATTATTTTGGTAACACCCACTCTATCTCACGGAAATCCTAAATGTCAAGCTCTGAGGCTTGTGAAGGGCCCACTGTGAAAAAGAAAGTAAAGTGCATATAATATACACACCATAGGCAGAAGCGGCCAGAGAAGGGACTGGTGCAAATAGATAAGGTAGTAGAGAAGAGAGAATGACAGAAGTTTGCAAAATAGTCTGCCAAAAGGTAGCAAAATTTGAAACTGTCATCGCTGCAAAAATAAAAATGTAGATTTGCTACAACAAGGCCATAGGAAGTGTGGTTTTTATGCCTCCTTGGACCAGTCAGCGATGGGGCAGCTTGGGTAAGAAGACCACAAGGAGTAGTTTAAATGAAACTCAGAAATCGATATCCCAGAGGTCTAGTTCGTTCAGGAAGTCTATGGTTTGAAGGTGGATCCAGATAAGGATTATAGACTGTAGTCACAAATTGCTTCTTCCAAAACACTGCCCTTGGATGTATTTTTTCCACTGTTTATAGCTGCAGGTGCCTGACGGCCGACTCTGGTGTAATTAAAATATAGCTCCATGAAAGAAAGATGCTCCATTACCCGTCTAGGAGACAGTCTTCTGTGGTTTTGTTCAGGGCCTAACATGGCCTGTTGATATGCCTACCATATTTGTTATGATTTTCATATTAAGTCTTTCTCATTTTATTTTCTAATGGGTTCTTTTTGTTTTTGTTCCAATTTATTTTAAAAACAAAACGCACGCCTCCTGCATTGGCCACCTGCTGCGGCACCACTTCCTTCATGCATTGCCCTTTTCTTGCTGCTGTGTCGGGATGGTGCCCGTGCCACCCTCACTCACCCTCCATCTCTTGGTCACTCTCCATGTCCTTGCACCTCTGCCTTCCACTTCCTGGTCATAGACGAGCTGTACGCTCAGAAACTGAAGTACAAAGCCATCAGCGAGGAGCTGGACCACGCTCTCAACGATATGACCTCCATGTAAATGTTTATCCACCCTGCCTGCTCACACCGCGCCCTCACGCTAACACAAGGCACTCAGCACTGCTCCTCCTCTGCCTCCGTGATCTCCATCTGTATGCCCTTCTGTTCAGCCTCCTATACGATCTAGCTCAGTCGGGGTGTTTTCACATTCTACTCATGAGGACCAAGTAGATTAAACCTGTCTGTCCAGGTCGTTTTCCTCTCAGAGTCCGTTTATTTTATAACCTCTGAGTTAGATTGTTCCCACCCAGCAATGAACTGGAATATGAACGACCTTGAGCACTATCCTTTTTAGGAAATAAAACGAGGCGCAAATAAAATTAGAAGGTGGCACAAATGGTTCTTAGGAACTTCCCAAGAAATATCAAAACTGGTTTCCTAAGATTCATTAAATATGGTCATTTTCATAAAAGAAATATAAATTTACGGAAACCCTAAAGGGCCAGGTTACCGAGGACCTGCGCAGAAGGCAGTTGGGATGATCCAGTACAGCCTGAAGTTTGGTGCTGTAAAAGATCACCTCTTGCTTGCTTCTGAGAATTCTAAAGAGGAATGAACTCTCCCCTGGGTAGCCAAACCTTTAATTTTCTGTGTTTGTGTAATAGAAATTAAAATGTCCACACAAACACATACCACAACCCAGGTCAAAGAAACAGGAAGTAAAACACAAATTATACAGTATGAAGTTTGGAGTTAATGCCCCAGGTTTTCTGCTGTGGGGCAGTGGGATTTGGAGTAGATGGTCTTGTTTTCATGCACACCTAACTTACTAACCAAATTTAAACATCGATCTTACTCTGCCTCTTTACATTCTAACCTGGAATGTTCCACGGAGAGTTAGTCCTTCTAACAATATCACACTGAATTCCCTTGAAGCTGGAACTTCCTTCTCCAGGCCCACCTGTCATCCCTTTACCCATACAGGAAGGTGGCAGCTTGACAAGTATGGTGTGTGCCCAATGTTTTGGAGCTTATAGCATCTCCACCCTTAAAGAAAAGAAGTCCCCTTAGAGACATGGCTGTCACCGCGGAGACTAGAGAAAACTCCACCTTCTCTTACCTCCCTTGTAACTGAGGGGTGGATCAGATCACATGTCTCCAAGGCTTTTCCCAGTGCTAAAAACGGGGCCATTCTATGGGAAAAGCCTGAGCAGCAAGTAAGATTAAATATTCTGAAAAGTGGGCTTAGCTTAAAATGTGTTTTTAAATTCTGCTCATGGGTCATCTTAGAATGAACCTAGACCCAAAGGGGCCTATAATGGCCTCAGGTGCAGACAGGTGGGCAAGGCTGGCCACCTGCTCACAGGTGAGCTGGTTGGTCATGGTGTTTGCATGGCTGCTTCTCACCTGTGTTTCAAGCACTGCTCTCCTCTGTGTGGTTTTCATTTCTCTCTTTCCATTGTGCCACTTTTTTCTTTTTCTCCCACCTTTTATCTTCTCGCAGATAAGTTTCTTTGCTTCACTTCTCCCAAGACTCCTTCATCAAGCTGGATGTCCCACTTCTCTGAGCTCTGCAGGTTGTCTCTGCTCCAGCTGACCCTGGTCCTTTCTTTAGCGTCCTGCCTTAGGGCCGGGTACGCAGTGTGCTGTCCCCTGTACAGACGCTCTTCCTTCAGTGTAAAATAAACACTACCGAAGCTATTTCTGTTTGCTTTTCTTTTTACTTCTTATTTATTGACATTTTAGTTTCAACACTGAATAAAGCTACAAAGCTGCTTTATGCATATAAAGGGTCATTTTTGGTGGCTGCTTTTCCCCCCCCCCCCTTCTCATTCTGAAGATTGTATGTTAATGTCAAGAGGGCAAAGTGAAGAGTTTCTAAAGCAGTGGTTCCCTGTGGAACTTTTAAGAAATACCCATGCCCTGGCCCCCTCTCAGAGTTCTGGTCTCCAAGGTGAGAGTGAGCCCGGGCATTGGTGTTTAGAGGGTCACGTGGTTCTGGTATGCAGTCCGGGCTGAGAACCACTGCAGGGTACATGGCTTGTTGGGGTCGGAAGACTGGTTTGAGCAGTGTCTCCCCTATGCCAGAGGTTTCATTTGGGGTGTGGGGACCCCTCTGTGTTGATGACCTGTTTGAGCATCAGAGAATATGGTTAACTAATGAAAGACTCGTGATGACTGGCTTCGGAGCCATCCCACGTTGTTAGGGACTTAGGCATTGAGAAAAGCGGGAAAGACCTTTGATTCAAACAGTTGAACTGCTGAGCATCCTTTTATAGCACAAAGAGTTAAAATTTTTTAAACGCATACTCATTATTCAGCCACCTTCACCTTGATGGTGACGGTGAAACCCTAGATGTCAGGTTTATTAGGTGTTTTCTTCATTTGTAGAAGTTTTTGAAGTATAGCCGTTAAAGTTGATTCTGATTGTTTTGTTTTTCCTGAAAAGCATTTGGTTGAAATTGTTCAGAATAGTTTATTTTGTTTGGGTTTACCTATTTCACTTCACAAGCAAGAATGAAGTGATTTTTTTTTTCTTTCCAAAGCACGCATTTTAAAATTGGAACTTGAAAATGACATGACACCTGTTTCTTCATTCCCAACATTTCTCTGTCCTCAACACCCTGCCTCCATTTCTCCGGTGTTTTAAATATGGGTCGTCTTTATTTGTTTTGTGTGTAGTTTGTTTTAATCCAGGAGAGCTACCACTATATCAAATAAATTTGGACAAACTCAGAAAATAGTGTCATCCACTCTACAAAGACTTCAGAGCAGAGAGAAGATATTTTTCATATGAGAGCTGTGAATTAAAGTATTTTAGTAGTGATATAATAGATTTTTAAAAATCTAGAATCTGGACAGTGTCTCCCTTGAGAATAAGGATTCCTATACTTCCCCGTTTTTCTTCCACCTGCTTTTGACCATGGTGGCCACCTTGTTCTTTTTTAAATTCAGAGTAGTAGAAGTGTGCCTTCGCTGGGTAATCCTGCTTCCTCCTGTCGACAAAATGACAAGTCAGAAAGTTCTGCCTAACACACGTTCAGATAATACTAGAGGCAAACCCTTCCTGAGACTGTCACACATTCTGTAAGTCCACTGGACAAGGGGAGATGATAAACTGATGGATTGGGAAGGCAGGTCGGGAGCAGCCCAAGAATGTGTGGGCGGACAGGAGGATCAGCTAGCAAGTTGAGTTCACCAAGAAATTATTGGAGCCCAGGCTTCTAGTTCAGAGAGCCAGGCTGCAGCTGTAGCTGCAGGAGCCTCGGTTGGACCAAACCAAAAGCGTTGCTGAGTCTGAGCGCTAGGGGCCCAGAATGTCATCTTCCTTAAAGAAAAATAAGGTAAAGGCTAAATCAGTCTTGAGTGGAGATACATGCTGGCGTTGCTGCTTGAGTTGGGTAACACACACTGTGTATCTTAGCTGGACAAGAGTTCAGAATTTGCACCTGTATCCCGGCGACTAGGGAAAAAGCCAAGGAGGTTAGTTCTGCTGCTTCCTCCTGTTGAAAGAAGGCCCATGCTTTCCACTCCCCAGGTGGTTTGCTGTAACCAAGGAGACTTTCTAAGGGCACAGGAATGGAGTGCAGGGTGCCTGGCAGCCCTTCCATGGGCTAGCTGTGGTTGACAAGTCTATTTCCCTGTGATCCTAAATTCGAGTCTCCCTTGACTTGGTGGAGCTTTTTGTTTTTTCATTTAAAAGGTCGATTGACCACAGCTCAGGGTTGAGTCAAGGTTCTGCCTTATATGTTTTTTAGCTGTAAAAAAAAAAAATTTTTTTTTTTGAAACCAGTGTCTGGTAGTCATCTCCAGATTTTGCCCTTCATCTTGCTGGTATGCCTGTACTTAATAGGGGCTTCTGCAGAAATCCAAAGCTCAAAACCAGAGCTCCGCATGTTTCATAATTCTGGTAATGGAAGCACCCAATCTCCTCTGCACACAGGGCCCGTTGCTGTGATTCAGGGCCTGTCATTTGACATTTTTAATGAACACAACATCTCTTAGGGAACCCAGAGAAACCAGTTGCTTCCAGACTTACCTGAAATGCCGTCTTTATTTCCCAGGAATCTCTTTCATGAGTAATTCAGTCTTGCCAGGAGCAGACCAGCTTTGCATGTGGAGCCCACTAATGGCCTTTTTACTTCAAAGCCATTTTTTAAATTTTCCCTGATATTTTAGATTCCATTGAGGCAGGGCCTTGAACCAGTTCATTCCTTGTTAAAATGTAGATTGTAATTCAGTATATCTGGGGCAGAAATGCAAATTCTCAGCAGGGGGTCAGATTGGAATGAACCCCAAAAAATTCAATGCAGCAGAAATAACCCCCTCTGAGTACTACCTCATCTCATAGAGACCCTATAGGACAGAGCAGAACTGCCCCATAGAGTTTCCAAGGAGCGCCTGGAGGATTCGAACTGCCAACCCTTTGGTTAGCAGCCGTAACACTTAACCACTACGCCACCAGGGTTTCCATTGCTATGAGTTGGAATTGACTTGACGGCACTGGGTTTGGTTTGGTTTTAGGTTTGGGTACTACCTGCTGGAAAGCCTGCCCTCCATGAGTGGAGATAAAAGGGGCTCTGGAAAGAGGTAGGCTGAAACAGAGAGTCGAACTTTAACCAGAGGGTCGAACTTTCACTGTAAGATCTCCACTGAGTCCTAGCCAGAAGGGGGTGACCTGCTGGGCTCACCTCCAGCCCTGCCTCAGGTCCCAAGACTTTCCAGAAAGTGCATTCGGCTCACTCCGCAAAGTGGTTCTGTAGTGAGGTTCAGTGAGGTACAAGAACATTGACTTTCTCGTATCCTATTGCTCCTTTTTTCTCCCCTCCCCACCAAGAGGGAAAACGCTGACCCCTTCCTAAGTTCCCTAGGCCTTTTCCCGTCCATCCTCCCCGAACATGGGACAGATGACCATGAGGTAAGAGTAAATTGCTCACCAGTGACCAGCGGCCACCCCGCCCGAGGAATCTGTGCTCTGTTTGTTGACTCCTCTGACTCTGGCTAACCTCTCTTCTTCTGCCTCTTCTTTTCTGCTAAACTGCTTGCTGACCTGTACAGATCAACTCTACCAGCAACTTGAGCAAAACCGCCGTCTAACTAATGAACTAAAGCTGGCCTTGAATGAGGATTAAGCTTAAGGGTGAAAGAACTTGGTCTGAATTCTAGGAATGAAGCCCACATGCAGGAAATCTAAGACCACCTTACCTTCACCTCATAGGGCAGAGAGCAGTGGCTTTCTGCAGCAGTGTAAATGAGAGGAATCGGCCAAAGGCTGGCCTTGCCTACATATCCCTCCTTACACCTGGAATAATTAAGTGCTCTCTAATCCCCAAACAGCTTTATGCTAAAATGCTTATAGTATATACACGGTTAAATGTTTATAACATTCAGTTCAGCACTCCGCTTTGCAAAAGCAGGTCCTCTTGTTTGAACTGATCCATAGTGAGGACCATGAAAAATGTATTCCATTTCCCAGAGAACTGTGAGTCCTGCTTTGAGTAGAAAGCCAAAGCTGAGGGGGTGTGTGTATATATCTATTCATATTCCATATTCATATCTTCTCAAAGTGTGGTATACTGTTTGAAGTATGATTAAATGTACCTATGCTTGGGCAGATAGCTTTTGAAAACAGGAGCTCATGTCAGAAGTCCTGGTTGTCTGAAAGGTATGCATTGTTCAGTCTGACGGTGGTATGGAATATTGTTGAAATGTCATGCTGAAAATACATAGAACACTATAAGAATATTCAGAGAATGTCCTAATGAAATGTGCATGAAACATGTTCATAATCAATTCTTTTTTTGAATGAGCAACAAAAATAAATCATTTGAAAAGTTGTCAGAAACCCTCTTCACATCACCCTTGTTTTCTGTGAGGTTGTGTTCCAGCACAACGCCTGGAACCTGTAACTGTCTGTAACTCAGCTGTCTGCTGTTGCTAATGTGCCCGTTTGTATAACGGTGCTTGGAGCTGTATTGTCGCCTTTCCCAGTTCCCATGGCACCCAGTCAGTGAGCCTGCACCGAGCGCCGCCTGCATTTATTAATTCGCAGAGTGGGTTGCTGGTGAGGCTGCACCTGACGGCCCTGTGAGACCCTGCCGTGCCCGTGGTCTCCTCTGGGTCAGAGGCACTGCCCCTTCCTAGGTCCTTGTCTGCAAATGATTCGTGTCTTGTGAGCATGCTTAGTCCCATGGTCTCATGCTGTGTTTGCAATTGATAGTTGCCTGCCTAGTGTGCAGACCACCATCGTGTCCAAGTGCAGCTATTCATGACTGAATTTTCTAATCCCACCACAGAGAAAGTGGCTCATGCCAAAGAAGAAAACCTTAGTATGCATCAGATGCTGGATCAGACTTTACTGGAGTTAAACAACATGTGAAAACCTCCTTAGCTGCGACCACGTTCTCTCGTTTTGTTTCTGTTGTTCCTTGTTTTGTTTTGAAAACACCTGCTTGCCATGAAACCCCTTCAGTGCATTTTTACTTACCTTTACCACTGTCACAGAAACAGCCGCGCGATACCAGCTACATTGGGGGGCGGACAACACAATAAAAGGGCAAGCCCGCATCAGGGCGACGATTTAAATGTGCCATTTCCTGGGTTGACGTTGCCACACTGTGTAGAGAGGTTAGCAACACAGTATGCTTAGTCAGTCTAGAAGTCCTCACTGAGGCAGAAAGATTTCCACTCAGTGCCAACAGTACAGTCAACCTGAAGGTTAATGTTGGAAACGCAGTCAGGTGTGGATCGGTGCTACTTTAAACAGAAGGTCCCCCCGTGGCCTTTTGTTCAATATTGTACAATTTAGAATTCTGTCCAACACTAATTTATTTTGTCTTGAGTTGTACTGCAAGATGAGACTGTGCACCCTGTATGCCTGAATTCACTAAAGCCAAGGGTTTGTAAGCCCCACTGCTCTTGTAAGATCCCCGTTTCCTCCTTGTTGGCACACTGCAGCTCACGACCGTTGGTAGAATAGCCTTCCATGTGGATTTCCACTCTTTGCGATTCTCCACGTTCAAGTGAAAGATTGAGGCACAACATACAGTTGGTGAAGAAAAAGAAAACATTTTTTTCCCAAGAGTTATAACTATGTAAACATTGTATAATGATATGGAATAAAACGCACATTGTAGGACATTTTCTAAATTTGGTGGTCCTGTCATTTGTATGGTTTTGCGTTGTGAACTTGGGATCGCGGGATTGACCTCCCTTCCCCTGACAACGATTTCTTAAAAACAGAACCCCCCCCCCCAACAGTCCAGGAGAAAACTGGGCGTCAAGTGTTATCCCTGCGGAAGCACTAAAGGTGGTGACACGTTGGCCTGTTAATGAAATTATAACCGCGCAGGAAAGACCCTTTCCCAAAGTCATTTTTCACCTTATTGGTATACATCTACACGGACATGTATGCCTTTTACAGTGCCTTTTAGGAACCCTAGTGGTAGAAAGGTTAAGCACTTGGCTGCTGACCAAAGGTTGGCGGTTCAAACCCACCGAGTTACTCCACGGGAGAAAGACCTGGTGATCTGCTTCCATAGAAATTACAGGTAGAAAACCCTATGGGGCAGTTCTACTCTGTTATACGGGGCCACTATGAGTCAAAATTTGGCTCGACAGCACCTAACAACAACAGTGGTTTTACTGGATTGGGGATTTTTCCTCAAATTTTATCTAAGTCTTTAATGGTACCATATACACACATCAACAGATGGTGGGTTAATACGTCAGATCTGCTTCTGCCTCCCCTCTCCCACCTGCAGTGTGAGTCCACTTAGAAGTCCTGCTTTAAAGGGTATTGGTGAATTGTCTGCTTTCTAACTCATATGGAGTCTAAATTCCAACACATCTTCATTTTCTCGCACTTGAAAACTGAAAATTTCATAGGTCGTTTCTCTTGCTCATGAAAACCCTGTGAACAAAAACAGGACAAACAGTACTAGTAGTTGGTTTAACTTGTGCTGCAGGAGGAAAAAGGACGTTCTCACAAAAAGCCAACAGTAAAACGGGAACAAACAAAAGTTCCAATATATTCTCTCAGAAGTGTTCAGTACCTCTAACTCTTCTCCCATACCCTATGAGCCAGTATTTCTCCTCAGCGGAAGGAACAGAAGCCTGTGCTCTGTCTTCCAGAGCCCACTAGTAAAAAGCTGTCCCCTTGCTCAAGCAAATAAATACCCTGACTGGATCTTCCCACATCTTCACCACCCTTAGGCTTACTCCTGTTTGTCCTCAGCTAGGGAAAAAAATGCCTCTGCCTCACTGGAGTCCTGGAAACCTTTCCTAAACCAAGCTTTTACCTGGCTTCACATCATAACCTGCCCTTTACTAGCTGCCTAACCTTGGAAAAGAGTCCCTGGGTGGTGCAAACGGTCAATGCATGTGGCTGCTAACCAAGAGGTTGGAGGTTTGAGTCCACCCAGAGGCACCTTGGAAGAAAGGCCTGGTGATCCACTTTTGAAAAATCAGCCATGGAAAACCCTATGACGCAGTTCTACCCTGACACACATGAGGTCGCCATAAGTCGAATCAGCCACAGAAAACCCTATGGGGGTCTTGTACCCTGACACACATGGGGTTGCCATAAGTCAAATCAGCCACGGAAAACCCTATGGGGCAGTTCTACCCTGACACACATGGGGTCGCCATAAGTCGAATCAGCCATGGAAAACCCTATGGGGCAGTTCTACCCTGACATACATGGAGTTGCCATGAGTCGGAGTCAGCTCCATGACAACTGGTGGTTTGGTTTAACCTTGGAAAGCCCTGTAAAGTTCTGAAATCTGAGTCCTTTATCTGTAAAATAGGCGTGAGAATAGCACCTAGCTCATAAGATTGTTATTGTGAGGAATAAGTGTGTAATTTATAGCACCGAGCACAGTGCCAGGCACCTAGGGCATACACCATAAATGTGAACGACTGCTGTCAATGGATTTCCACATGTGCGCCAAAGACCCCCCAGAGAGGACAATTAATATATATCGTTGTAAAGCAAAGACTTCACTAACCTTGCCCCAAATGATGATGATGGTTATTAATAAAATTCTCAGATGCCATTTTTATGTATCAGAACCTATAATAAGCACTTTACCTGTGTCGTTTCATTTAGACTTCACATTGATCCTCATTTTGCTAACTCAGAAACAGACTCAGAGAGGCTGAGCAGACTTACTCAGAGTTCCACCGCTCACAAGTAGTAGAGCTGGGCTTCGAACCCAGGCCTGTGTGGCTCCATAGCCCGTTTGGATTCTTCTTCCACTTGTTTCAAAGTTTCACAGCAGAAGAGAAGTGACTGTGGACATAGGAGGTAGAAGCAGATGGGGCAGCAGGTGTCGTGGGGAGAGAATGAGGCTGGGAGACGTAGGTTGAGTCTACCACTTAGCAGCTGATGTGGCCAGAGTTAATGGGTTACCCCCTAACTTCCTGCCTGGGTTCAGACGAGATTAAGTATGGGACGTTATACCCACTCAAAGAATTATTACTTCATCTCTCAGGTTAATGTAAGGGAGAACGTGAGTCTGTCCAGGTGCAGTTACCTCTGACCACGCCACCATGTGAGGTCAGGGGACGGAGGTTAGGGCTCTTCGTGAGGAAGGACCAAGGCTGAGGCCAACATGGTCACCCTGTGGAAAACCGTGAAGTATAGGGAAAGAATTCAGGATTCATACTCTAAATTCCATGGCTGAAACTTAGCAGGCCCACGTTTCAGAATGAACAGCTGGAAAAGTTGCCTTATTCTGAGTAAAACGTGGAGCTCTCCACGGAGAAAAGGGCACAGGGTAAAAAGACAAGCATCTTCAAAACGTGCTTGAATTGGTGATAAGAGTTCAACAATCTGTTGCTAAGGAAAGACAAAGCGCTTTGTGGGTACATTCTGAACTTTTCGACACTGACACTGAAGACAGTGATTCCCCAGATTGCTCTTAGATCGTTTGCTGGTATGTATCCACCAGAGTTCAGTACTTTTGACCCGATTTTTTTTCTCCAGAAAAAATAACTTTTTACTTGTGCAAATATTTGAGTCTATGCTAACCAGCTCTTCAACTTGTCAACACTATTTGTAGATATATAAATATTTTTAAATCTACCAAAACCCACTGCCGATTCCAACTCATAGCAACCCTATAGGATGGAGTAGAACTACCCCACAGGGTTTCCAAGGCTATAAATCTTTACAGAAGCTGACTGTCATATCTTTCTCCAGTGGAGCAGCTGGTGGGTTTGAACTGCCAAACTTAGCAGCTGAGCGCTTAACCACTGCGCCAACAGGCCTCCTAAAAAAAAATCCACAGATGCATAACCAAACAAAAAAAACCTAACCCATGGCCATCAAGTCGATTCTGACTCATAGCAACCCTATAGGACAAAGTAGAACTGCCCCATAGGATTTCCAAGGAGCAGCTGGTGGATTCGAACTGCCAGCTTTTTGGTTAGCAGCCAAGCTCTTAACCATTGCCCCACCAGGCTCCCAGGTGCATAAACGGGGAGAAAAAAAAAAAAATTGAATTCTCCAATCAAAACGAGCACTGGGGTGTTCAGGGAGCCATCATTTCCCGAATTGGAGACGGGTTTGGAGAGAAATTAGGAATGTCAGGCAGTACAAGAAGTGCACCTTCCACCATGTATACTTTTTGACACTGAGAGTTTTCAGAGCTACATTCCTGAGATAGATGTCATAAATTTAGTGCGTCAAACAATGAAGCTGTTGAGAGTTCACGAATATGAATGCAACTTTTGCCAAATTTTTGACAAATGGGCATGGATCCTGAGAATAAGGCTGGTTCCTGCTGCTTGTTAGAGTTTATTTCCACTTGTTACCAAGGCTGTGGAGAACGAAGAGGAGAGTCCAGGCCTTATCAGGGCCTGCCAAGGCTGGGGCCGCAAACCTAAATGCTGATTCAGAGCTGGAAGGAGCCTTCGCGATCATCGAGGAAAACAAGGCATGGAGAGATCGTGTGGCTTGTTCACGATCGCTTGTTCAGCTGAGCAAAGGCAGTGCAGGGGGACAGGGCTTGGGAGCTAGAGAGGCTAGGTTCGTATCCTGCTCTACTGCTCACTGTGACCCAGGCTGATTTTGGTACGTGAGCAGCAATTTCTTCATCTTTAAAAGAGGGTGGTCTCACCTTTTCACATGCTGTGTGCACTTCCTCACGGGGCTGAGAACTAAGTGAGGGGAGAGTGTAGATGCTGCTCCCGCCTTTACACCTCCTCCGGTCCCTTTTCAGCTCCTCAGCCTGGAGCCTTTTTTCCTCCCTGTGATGAGTCTTTAAGGAGCCCTGGTGGCACAACGATTAAGCACTTGGCTGCTAACGGAAAGGTTGGAGGTTCAAACCCACCCAGCCTCTCAGAGGGAGAAAGACCTGGTGATCCAGCCCCGTAAAAGATCACAGCCTAGAAAATCCTATGGGACAGTTCTCTTGTCACAGGGAGTCACTGTGAGTCAAAGTCAACTGACAGCACACTGCAACACTGGATCTTCAGAGAAACGGAAAGGAGCTTTTTTCTTAGGAAATAAAACCCCCAGTACCATTCCCCCAGAGAACGTTGCATTGCAACACTACCCTGCATGTAAAACACATTGGGAATACGTTTGTTGACTGGACAGATGGCCCAGAAACAAAACATGCTCAAGTAACGGTTCTGGAATCTACCACCTGTGCACGGGAGGCGAAGGCTGTCTCAGAGTACTAGATTCAAATTTCATGTTTAACCAAAAGACACTAGCCCTTGAGAATAAGTTTCTATTCCTCCGTCCTCAGACTGCATTTAGGTTTGCTGCTGAGTGGGTGCAGACAGAATCCAGAATACTGCTTGAGGCCTGTGACCCGGTAAACCAGTTGCTGCTGTGTCCATTGCGACGCATGGCGATCCCGTCCCGTGTGTGTCAGAGCAGAACTGTGCTCCGTAGGGCTTTCAGTGGCTGATTTTTCAGAAGTAGATTGCCAGGCCTTTTTTCTAGATGCCTCTGGGTAGACTCGAACCTCCAGCCTTTTGGTTAGCAGCTGAGAGCATAGGCCTGTAAATGCCATGAAGGAAGGCAGTTCTGCCCTCACTGGGGACAGCCGCTCAGCGGGACCACTGTGGAATCTCGAGAGGAGAACTAGTGGCTGGAGAGGTAAAAAGAAAAGCCCTTTGTGTGTGGGGCAGAGGCAAGGTTCTCTGCTCTCTCTTCCAAGGATCCAGCTCCTCTTGGTAGGTGCGGCATTGGGGGCTTGGTGGGGGCTGGGGAGGCTACATTTAATATATGATGGAAAGTCTTTATCTGTTTACAACTCAGACGATATTCAGAAAAGGGTTTGGAATACTTTCCTTCCAGTGGAACTCTGGTCGCTTAGGCTCATAAATCCAATACGAAACCCCCAGACACTGTAATAATACAGCCCAGACCCTTCCAATGATCGGCTGACCACACCCTGCATCACCACCCCCACCTCACCCCAAACCCACTGTGAAAACCACTTTCCACAATAAAACAATTGCCAAGTAACTACTACAATCACGCTGTGGCCAAGGACCCCATTCTCTGAAGGGAACCCTGCCATTATTCCGCAAAGGAGCAAGTATTGTGTCCAGCAAACAGCATATTAGAAATGTGAACCAGCAGCCGGGCAGTGGGGGTTTTGTTTTGACTGGAGGTGCTGGCTTTATAGGGTGGGATGGCTAGCATAGCTGTGCTTGGGGAACCTAGCTGGGAAGTGATGAATTGCTGGCTTATTCAGTCTGAAGACTGCCATTCCCAGGATTTGTTTTCCGGCCATCATACAAAGCACTCCCTTCTAGAACACTCCAGGGCTGTCTGCAGCACCTTCCCAATAAATTAAAAAGGGACAAAGGCAGAGTCATTTGCCTAGAAATAGGAATGTCATAAATATAAAGAAAATGTGCCTCAGTGAAGTGCTTCTAGTCTCTCAACTCGTGGCAGAACTGCCCTCGTCTTTGTCTGCGAATGTTCGAATGTTGGACTTGAAAACCCCTGTCTGGAATGTCTCCTGTTTCCAGCTGGTGTGCTCTCTTCCGCCTCCTGCTACAATGTGTTGTTACTCTTGTCTCTTGTTCTGCCTACTCTTTCACAGACACAGAAAGGACTTCCATATTCTCTTCGAATGATGAGAGAATATATGCAAATTAAAATTATACATAATTTAGCCTAAAGAACTAACTATTAAATTCCATTTCCTTTTAAGAATTATTTACACTATATTTTAGGAACTTCAGGTTGGGGGTTGGAAGACAATACAGAAGAAGTTTAAAATACATTTCTTGCCCTCAAGGCATCTATAATCTAGAGAAAGCAACCAAATATGTGTACACATGTCAAACAATGATACTAGACAGTTTATGTTTGCACAGCAAGTGGGGGGTAAATGATACAGCAGTTCATGGAAAACAGACATCACACCACCTTCCTGGAAGCTTTTTAACCACCTAAACCATGGAAAAGGCTCTTGGGAGTGCTGAGTAATTTTCTCAGGGACTCCTCAGCCAGGGGCAGTTCACAGCCCACTCTTGTCTCAAATCTCAGAAATGAGCACTCTGCCAGTTTCTAAACACTCCGGTTTTTCTATTTTCTCTGGCCACCAAGTCTTTTGGTTCATTATTGTAGCTTGCTTCTCCCCTCTCACCACCTCCCATTCACTGTTTTATGTCATTTAAACTTTTTTTTTTAATTTTTGGTCTTACCATACCTTTGCTTTTATTCTAGAATATCTCTTAGTCTTTAGAGCAAAGAGTATAAATCAATAATTACATAAACTCTTAGAAAAACTGTAAAATCAACTTTCCCCTCTTCTAGGGAGGTCTGGGAGGAGCTCTTGATTTCTGGGAAAGCACTTCATCCATGGGAAGAATCCGAAATGCTGCTTCCTGTAGTAGTCAGAGAAGACGGCAAGTTTATGTGCTGGGATCGCCAGGCTTCGGAAACCTCAGCGGAGTCCAAGCCTCCCTAATGGGCTAGGAGCCCAGGGGTCTCTGGATAATCCATTTTCCAGCTTTCCAGAAAAGATGAAAAATGGGGCAGTGTGTGAGCGAGTCGGGTTTCACAACTGTGAAGTATGAGTTGTTCAGGTTGGGACCCTCCTTTGGGTTTCCTAAGTTGGGCTCCTACCCAAGAAGATAAAGTATTACTAATAAACATGGAATCATCAAATTTGGATGAAAAAGACTCTAGCCTGAAGAATTACTTCTAATCTGTATAATAGTAATAGTAATAGATGCATGTTATATATTTAAAGGAATATGTAAATTTTTGCAGTAATTTGCAAGTTCAAATGAAAAGCTCCTTGCCATATTTGGATACAAGGTTGCAAGGTAAATAAGCAAAATGGACACATAAGGTAAAAGCCACCATGCAAAGGTGTACATTTGAGCTATGTGTCACAAAACATCATAAAAACAATAGAGAAAAATCTATAAAGGAAAAAAGGTCATCCATAATCCCACCACCATTAAGAAGAAAAACTTATTTTCCATGAATTTTGCCTGCATGAATGTATAAGATTTTTTATTCAAAAGTTTATTTTTTATTCAAAATGTTTTGCATAAGCCCCTTCCTATGTTCCTAACCTAGTCTTCATGATGTCATTATGTGATACTCTATCTGGTTCATGTTCCATAATTTGTTATTCTGTTTTTGATCATTTGGGTATTTTCTAACATTTTGCTGTCAAAACTAGGGCTGATGAGAGTCTTTGCAATTTGTTATTTTCTGACTCATCACAAACATTCTCTTGTTTTTTTTAACTACAATATGTAGTGAGTCCTGGACTAGACAACCCTTTTCTGATTTCCAGGTTATGGGTTCTTAAAACAAAAGCAAACTGTGGTTGGGGAAGAGGCCTTTAAGAAACCTAGCTGCATTCAACTGTTCACCCCCAAAGCATGCAAGCTTGAACCTGAAGAGATGCGTCTGTGCGACCTCTCTGCTCTCTCCTGGGCCCTTGTCTATGCGGCCCCCATCCACTCTCCCCTGGACCCCCTTCTATAAGGCCTCTCCACTCTCCCCTGGACCCTTGTCTACGTGGCCTCTTGGCTCTCTCCTGGACCCTCGTTTGCACGGCCCTTCCGCTCTCTCCTGGACCATTGTCTAGGTGCCAGGTTGATAAAGTGAATAGTGGGTGTGGGCTCAGAAGCTGCCCAGGGCCATGCCTGTCTCAGCTTTGGGGAGACCTAATTACCAGTAATGAACAGTAATGGAGGGAGGAAGGCCAGATAAAGGAACTGGAAACTCTGGCTGAGGAGGTGGTATAGGATAGCGCTTAAAATCCCGGGTGATAATAACAGTACCTGCATCATAAAGTTCGGGGTGTGATTAAGATAGTGTAGTGCCTGACATTGACCTCTCAACCATGGACAACTGTTTCACTATTTAACACACCTGTATTATTTAAATCCATGCCACCAGCCCTGGTAGCCACCCTTCCCAGGCTTCAAAGAAACGGCTACCCTTCTCTCTTTCAGACTCACCCATGAGGCTGCCATATTGTGCTGTCTTTTCTCCTTTCAGGCTGCCTCGGATGTTCGTTTTTCTCGGGCTGACTCACTGGGATGGCTCATGCCTGGTGACCAGTTAGCCGAGTAGCCCAGTTGGATCATACCCCTGAAATCACAGGTAGGCAAGGCTTCATGGCCCCTCAGGACTAACGTCTAGCACTGGCGAATACTAAGAACAGCACCTCTCAGGTGGGAGGGGAGGGGTGGTGGAGACCCTGAATGACCAACCACCACCAGCTCTCCAGGGAGCCACCTCCCCCAGTGGCTTTCAGAAAGGAGCACCCAGCTTCTGTGTCTCCCCCAAGGCATGATGGGGGTTTACCTCTGCGAGTCTGGTTTCCTGGGGACTTCTCAATGACACTGTGAAAACCTAGCTCACCTTGTTCTCAGACACTGGACAGTTACCTAGGGCACTTGGAAGTTGACTTCCAACAATTTAACAGTATCATCCTCCTCTGGGGAAATCCCTAACATCTAAGGTGCTGTCCCATGGTTTCCTCTGCTGGGCTTGCAGCTCCTGCTTCTGCGTCTTTAGGCAGGAGGAAGCAGGCTGCTCTCAGCCAGGGCAGCTCCACATGAACTTCAGCTCCTGCATGAGCTGTGGCTTTTGCCTCCAGAGACTTTGGAGTGTGGGGCAGGACGCAGGGACCCAGCCAGCACCGGCAACAAAAGCCGAGCATCTGCTATGGGTCTAGTTGGCTGGTGTACACAACACCAGGGAATATCTTTCCTTTCACACTCTATTGTGCTAGGGCTTCAATTACATTCTTGACCCAGAGCCCAGGAATGGGGAGAGCAAGCACTCCAGAAATCCTTGGTGCAATGACTCACACGAGTTTTCAGCCCATATGCCTCGCTGGCGACAGTGCATCCCTCTGGTCTTCTAGGTGGATGGTGCCATCGCCGGCACCTCCAAATAGCTGAATGGAGCATCCCCCAGCCTCAGGGCTGGCATGAAAGGTGGGTTGGATGCTGGCTTATCCCTCAGGGCCATGTATGAGTGCATCAGCAAAACGGGTACCCAAAAAATGAGAAAAAAATCAGTATAATTTTGTATTTGTATTTCTGTAGTAGCATTGGTAAAGTCATCAATGGAAAAAAGTCTGCATTTCCTTAGTCTGTCTTACAGTTATTTTATTGTTGTTAGGTGCCCTTGGGTCAGCCCTGACCCATAGAGACCTTATGTACAACAGAATGAAACACTGCTCGGTCATGCACCATCGTCACGGTCATTGCTGTGTTTGAGCCCATTGTTGCAGCCACTGTGTCAATCCACCTCGTTGAGGGTCTTTTTTTTCACTGACCCTCTACTTTACCAAGCATGATGTCCTTCTCCAGGGACTCAACCCTCCTGATAACATGTCCAAAGTAAGCAAGACATAGTCTCGCCATCCTTGCTTCTAAGGAACATTCTGGCTGTACTTCTTCCAAGACAGATTTGTTTATGCTTCTGGCAGTCCATGGTGTATTCAATATTCTTCACCAATACCATGATTCAAGTGCACCAGTTCTTCGGTCTGCCTTATTCATTGTCCAGCTTTTGTATGTATATAAGGTGATTGAAAATACTATGGCTTGGGTGGGGGCAACTTAGTCCTCAAAGTGACATCTTTGCCTTTTAACAGTTTAAAAACTTATTTTATACTTTTGTGATATTTTCTTGTGCAAGGGGTGCCTTAAGCTGACCCTATAGCTCACCAGTGCCGTGGCTCACCCCCAAGGCTAGCCCAGGCCCTCTGCAGGCTTCTCCCCCGTGACCATGACTCTCCTAAGGAGCTGGCCCCCCCTTCCCCCAGCACACGCTCACACATCCACACCCAGGGCCATCATCACCACCACTACTCACAATGGGGAAAGACTAGCCACACTTGTGGCTTATGTATTATGTCTCCTGTATTTTTGTGAGTCTGCAGTATTGATAAAACCTGGGCCTGCAGCTCCACAGCTTCTTGCCAGCTCCCAGGACACCATGCCACTGGCCTATGGCCACACTCCAAGTCCCCAGCTCTGCGGTCTGATTTGGTGTGTCAGATGGGCACCCTCAGAGAGACTGAAGGGGCAGGAAACAGAAACCAACTCCTTCTGCTTAGGATTCAAAGTCCAGGAAGGGAGCACCCCTTGTCTCACACCAGCCTAGGCTCTCAGGAGGGTGAGGCCCCAGGGGTATTTTCACAAAACTGTATACAGTGAGATGCCCCCCCTCCAAAAAAAAAAAAAACCCATTGAGACTTATAGTGACCCTATAGGACAGAGTAGCACTGCCCAATAGGGTTTCCAAGAAGCAACTGTGGATCTGAATTGCTGACCTTTTGGTTAGCAGCCATAGCTCTTAACCACTGTGCCACCAGGGCTCCACACAGTGAGAAACGGGTACTAACTCCTCACAAGGAAATCAGAGGCCTTGGGATGGGGAAACACTGACTGCTGGTAGCTGTCGTTGAGTCAGTGGTGACTCATGTGACCCCGTGCACAACGGAACGAAGTGCTGCCCGCTCCTGCACCACCCCGAGACCTACTGCAGATCAGACCATTATGCTGTATGTGGTTTTCACTGGCTGATTTTCAGGATTACATCAGCAGGACTTTCTTCCTAGTCTGCCCTAGCCTGAGAAGACTCTGAAAACCCGTTAGCATCACAGCAAAACACAAGCCCCCACTGACAGGATGGGGGGCGGGCACTGAGCATGAAGTACCTTGGCTGGGAATCTAACCCAGGTCTCCCGCGTGGAAGGCGAGAATTCTACCACTGAGCCACCACCCTGCCCCCAAAGAAACACTACCTATTGCTGTCAAGTTGATTCCAACTCATAGCGACCCATTGGACAGAGTAGAACTGCCCCATAGGGTTTCCTAGGCTGTAAGTCTTTATGGAAGCAGACTGCCACATCTGTCTCCCATGGAGTGGCTGGTGAGTTCAAACTGCTGACCTTTCGGTTAGCAGCTTAGCTTTTAACCACCGTGCCACCAGGGTTCCGTAAAGAAACACTAGGTAGCCAAAATCCACAAATGCCCACAGCAACAGGGATTCCTTGGTGCCAGGGGAGTGGGCAGAGCAAAGAATCCCTGGAGGGAGGAGACTATGTGGAAATTGTGTTGCTGAGGGGAAGGGAAAAGGAACCTGGGATACAGAGGAATCTGTAAAGAGACTGTGGGTTCTAGCCCCTCAGGACCACTAGCCATTCTTGGTGGGGGGAGGGCGCTAAGACACAGGCAGGACCAGATGAGCTCACTGAAACATCAGGGTGCAAAATTTAAGGAGGCGCTCATTCTTGAGGTCCAACAAGTACTTGCCAGCAAGGGTCTCTTTAAATTTTACACCCTCGTGCCTCACTCTCTCACCCCAGTCCCAGCCCTGCTAAAGCAGGTGATAGTCACTCTTTGATCTCCTTGTTTGCTATCCCATCAGGGACAACCAGCGTGGCCTTCTGTGCCTCAGTTTCTCCCTCAAGAAAATAAGAAAATAACAAGGTGATAGTGAGGAAGAAAGTCACTCATCATAAACATCTTCAGCACTTATTTATCTTGGGATGTGTGGTACCCCACCCGGGGCCTGGCATGTAGTAGATGCTCAATAAAATGTTCAAGGAGTGGATGATGTGAAATGGAAAAGACTGTTCATCACTTAATCGCATTTGTCTGCTCCCAGCAGGCAGGGGCTGTATTTTTCGTCATCTCTGCACTTATCACATCCCTGGAATATAATAGAGGTCAATAAAGTCTGTTGAATTTGATACAGGTGAAATGCATTCTGCCTGAAAGTACAGTTAGTAGTCTCATTTTTACAAGGTATCAAATGAGGGATGTTCTTCAAAATATGTTGCTTGCTCTTCTTGAAATTCCCTACTAGGAATTTATTCCTTTGGCTTTCATTTTCCTTGCCCACTTATCTTATTTTCAAATACCAGTGCCCATAAGGGGAGGAAAAAAAAAAAAAAACCCCATTGCCATCGAGTCAATTCCAACTCATAGTGACCCTATAGGGAAAGAACTACATTAACCGAAAGCAGAATTTTACCTTCTTTGCAAGTTTGCCCCAGGAGTACTCTAAGCCAGGGGGTTGGCAAATTAGAGCCTGAGGGCCAAATTCAGCCCACTGTCTTATTTTTGTACAGCCTGAAAGCTAAGAATAGTTTTCACATTTTTAATTATTTTATAAAAGAAGAAGAATATTTCATAACATGTGAAAATTATATGAAAGTCAGGGTTTATAAATAAAGTTTTATTGGAACATAGCCACACCCATTTGTTTATGTAACGTCTGTGACGGCGTTTGTGCTACAACTAATGGCCAGTAACAAACAGTACCAGTTGCCATCAAGTCCATTTTGACTCATGGCAACCCTGTGTGTGTCAGACTAAAACTGCTTCCATAGGGTTTTCGGTGGCTGATTTTTTGGCAAGTAGACTTTTCTTCTGAGGTACCTCTGGGTGGACTCGAACTTCCGACCTTTTGGTTAGATGTGGTAACTTTTTGTACCACCCATGGACTACAACAAACAGCAGAGTTGAATAATTGTGACAGAGACCACAAGGCCATAAAAAAAAATATTTGCTACCTGGCCCTTTACAGAAGTTTGTTGACCCCACTCTAAAGGGAGGCTCTTTGTACTCCTAAAATTATCCCATTAGTTTGTTTCAGTCTTTTTAATAAAATCACTAGATGTAAACTAGCTTTAGTAAGGAAGTGATATTCACTTTAGGAGATAAACACAGATTCCAAGAAAGTTGGGTAAAAATAGAAATCTTGTGAACAAAACCCTATTCTAAATACTTTTAAATTTCTATTTAAAATAATTATTTAGGCTGGGAGAAGTGGAAATGTTCTCTCTCTGAGTGTCGGGGGGTCAAGCTTGTCTGAAACAGCATCTGCATTGCTCTGGAGACCCGTGCTCTTTATCTTGTCTCTTCTCTGATCTAACTCTCCAAGTTCAGTCCTGTAGGCGCTGGTGCGCACCCTACTTAATCTCAAGGTCTCAGCTCACTGGAGGCAAACTGTTTGAATTATGACCCAAGCAAGAGAGAAATCTTTTCCCAGGAGTAGAGAAGGAAGTGGTTTACTCTGGGCACTCCCAACAATATGCCTAGGAAGCCATCCGTCTTCAGCTAAATGGTTTCCATACTGCAAGGCGTAGGGGGAAGGGACAGGCCAGGGTAGGAACTCCAGAACTGGCTTTTCTCCCATTCTCCCCAACCCCAGCCCCAAGTTTGTCAGCAAATGTTGAATTGTTCATTTTGCCCCCACCCCCCCGCCCCCACAACCCCACTTGGATTCTCTTCCCAAACTTCTGGTTTTGCAGCTGGCCATCTTCAAGGGAAGTACACTTGGACTGAGATGCCAGCACAAGGATTTTCAAGTCAGGACGTCACCTCCCAGTCGGGAAAGTTGATGAAGTCTGATCCAGTGTGATTTTCCCTGGTTCACTGGAATTCTAGATTTTCCTGGATTTGTCAGAGGGATTGTGTTAGTCTCACATTAGTCCAAGTTGTAGCAGAAAAGAGAGTGTCTTAGCAGGGTAAAAAAGAATTCTCGGGGCCAAAACAGCATGCGAGCCTTCTAGGCATGCTCTGGACTGCTAGTAAACAATCCAAACAACAACTCCACCTTCAGGATGTGAACTGAGCAGAGTTCACAGAAGGCAGTAGGCTCTCACGCTGCTTGACCCAGTCTGCAGTGAAGTGTTCTAACCCCGTGCTCATAGTGTGGAACCCTGGTGGTGCAGTGGTTAAGAGCTTGGCTGCTAACCAAAAGGTAGGCGGTTCGAATCCACTAGCCCCTCCTTGGAAACCCTAGGGGGCAGTTCTACTATGACCTGTAGGGTCACTATGAGTCAGGGTCGATGGCAACAGAGTTTGGTTCATACTGTAGTGGGGTGTATGTCATGAAATAAGCATTTTAAACAAGAAATTCCACATCTTTTCCTGATGCGAAGGAACTTTGAATTTTCCCAAAGTCATGAAATCAAATATGAAGATCAGGTTGTTGAAGCAAGTGGCCCAAGATCCTGCAGCTAGGGGGCAGCAGAGTTCACATTATAATCCAGGGTCCCTGACACTGATCACCTCCCATCATGCAACACTGTCTTCCTGTGGCTGCTGGGGGCAGGGTTGTGGGTAGAACCATGAAGGCAAATTACTGTGGGGTGGAACCAAGTCCTTTATAACGAGAGAGCTAAATGTCCATCAACAGATGAATGGATAAATAAAATGTCATACATACAATGGAACATTTATTCACCCATAAAGAGAAATGAAGCCCTAATGCATGCCACGGCAGGAGTGAACCTTGAAAATATTTTGCTGAGTGAAATATATTAGTCACAGAAGGACAAATATTATATGATCCTACCTATATGAAATAGTTGTTTATTACCAGTTACCAGGGGAGAAAAGGGAGTCATTGCTTAGGGGACACTGAGTTTCTATTAATAGTGGTGGAAATTTCTGGAAAAGTGTAGTGGTAATGGTTGCACATGTGATGAACATAATCTATGTCATTGAATTGTACAAGTAAAAATTGTTGAATTGGCAAATGTTTTGTTATATATACACCCTCTCCTCACTTACTGACATGGTTAGATTCCAAAGACCAGGTCATTATGTGAAAATCAGTGTTAATGCAAAAATGGAAGATGATCACATCAGATCACAAACTGGAGGATAACTGCATCATTACATAACCGCCAAATTACATCATTATTACATAACTGCTAAACCACTGAGAATCATGGCCTAGTCAAGCTGACACATAACCTTAACCATCACAGCCAGTGTTACTCTTGCCTTGCCAGATACACGTCGTTTTAGTATTGTAAATGCAAAATGTTGGATAATGAGATAGTAATAAGTTAAGAGAAGCTGTATTTTTACCACGAATTTAAAAAGAGAGAGAGAGAAATAGAGGAACTACTACACGCCAGACTCCCATCTTTGGTACAAGCTATTGATATTTTCTTTATATTATATAAAATGCTATGAAAATACAGCTTCAAGACATGTGCCCTAGACCTTGCTTTCAGACTGCCACTAGTTCCATGGGCTTTGAATTGTTTACCTTATTTAATACTCGCAACAACTACATGAATTGGTACTATTACCCCATTTTAATTGATGACAACATTGAGGCTCAGAAAAGACACAGAGCCCAGAAGTGGTAGAGCTGGGATTGAAACTAGGGCTGGCTAGGTGCAAAGCTCGCATTCTTTTCACCATTTTTTGCTGCTTCTTTGTTAAGAATGTTAATGAGCTGTAGAGAGGTGGGGGCCAGTAGTGGTGATCAGATTGTGGAGGAGTGAGGCAAGGCTCCATGGCCTTCTGATAGACTGGGGACCTGTCCTTCAGGGAGCTGTGGGTTGAGATGTCACTGGGGTGGAAGTCCAAAGGAGAAAATAAGATTCCCCCTAGCCAGGAAGAGCTGGTCTTTCCCAGGGCGAGGCCAGGCTTGACTTCTCTCTGTCTGCCATGATGCTTAATGCAGAGCAGCCTACCCATGCCCACTGGGCAATTGAGGTCAAGAGCCCATCCCAAACAGGGCTGTTGTATTTTATGCCATTTTTCTTTTTCATCAAGAAAAGCAACAGCAACAGTCCCTGGGTGGTGCAACCAGTTAAGTGCTTGGTCTTGCTGTAGGGAGTTCAGAGGGTGTGGAGTGAGGGAGGTGGGCAAGGGTAGTACCAGTTACATGGCAGAAGTTTCAAAGTAGGTGCTAGTTACGTAGTGCTGCTGTAACAGAAATACTGCAAGTGGGTAGCTTTAAAGAACAGAAATTTATTTTTTTCACAGTTCTGGAGGCTAAAAGTCCAAATCAGGTCCTTAGCCATGTCAATCCCTTCTGTGAGCCTCTCTCCCAGTGGCTAGTCTCTGCCAGTGATCCTTGGCGTCTGTCTTCCTCTGTGTGTGTCTCTGTGTCTATCCTGCTCTTTTTATAACTCAGAAGTGGTTAGATTTAGAACCCACCCTGTTCTGGCATGACTCATTGACATAACAAAAGAAAATCTCTATTCCAAACAGGGTCATGTTTACAGGGACAGGGGTGAGGATTTCAACACATTCTGGAGGGACAAAATTCAGTCCAAAACAAGGTACATACCAAAAACCAAACTCAGTGCCCTCGAGTCGATTCCGACTCATAGCGACCCTATAGGATAGAGTAGAACTGCCCCATACAGTTTCCAAGGAGCGCCTGGCGGATTCGAACTGCCAACCCTTTGGTTAATAGCCGTAGCACTTAACTGCTACGCCACCAGGGTTTCCAAGGTACATATAGTCCTCAGAATTTGTTGAAGTACCAACTTCATGAAATGTCCAGATGGTTGGATACTTTGTAGGAAACATTCAAGGGGCTGAGCTTTGTGGCCAGTTTTGATATCAGCTGAAACCAAAACAGAGCAAAGAGGTATGCAGGAGCAGGGAATCAGAAGGAGGCTGGAAGTGGGGTAAAGGACACGCCAAAAGCCTGGGGAGGGCTTTCAGCAACAACAAGCAGGGCCATCTGGTCCACCGGCCCCTCTGGCACAGGGCCTCCGGCCGATGAGCTTGTTTCAAAGGTCTGTGGAAACATGTGAGAGCTGAAAAAAAATCATCAGATCTAAAACATAAAAAGAAAACTATAAAATTGAAAGTAACACATTTTAATTAGATGTCTATAAAACATAATTATGTCAACACTATTCATTTTTAAATTTAGTATTATAAATTTTTACATTTGAAAATAATTTCAAGGTTTGATTTTGTCACTCTGTAAAGTTTCCCATGCACGCATGATGACAACCCAGAAATCGTAGCCAGCCATGCAGTAAATGAATCACTAGTAGCCAAATAATGTCAAAAGCAAGGCTAGTAAAACCCTTTCGATTTATCCCACAGTGAAAATCTCACATTTAATGTGAGGTAAAAAAAAAAAAAAAATTTTTTTTTTTTATGGGTATGTCTTAATGTGTGTGGTATGATGTGGAACCCAGATTCCATAATTAAAAGGTCCCGGGGCCTGTAAAGTTATTAAACCAGCCCTGGACACAGACCCTGGATATAGGCCCTGGATTGGGGTTCAAGTCAAGTTGAACCAGATCGCTGAGGAGTGAGATGGGGCCCCAGCCAATACCTGGGTGATAACTAGGTTAGAGGAATCTCAACAACAACAAAAAAAACTGAACTCAACGCTGTCAAGTAGGTTCCAACTCATGGTGACCACGTATGTTATAGAGCAGAACTGCTCCGTAGGGTTTTCTTGTCTGTAATCTTTTTTTTTTTAGTAATTTTTATTCTGCTGTAAGTGAAAGTTTACAAATCAAGTCAGTCTCTTACATATAAACTTAAATACACCTTACTACATACTCCCATTTACTCTCCCCCTAATGAGTCAGCCCACTCCCTCCTTCCAGTCTCTCCTTTCGTGATAATTTTGCCAGTTTCTAACCCCCTCTACTCTCCCATCTCCCCTCCAGACAGGAGATGCCAACATAGTCTGAAGCGTCCACATGGTACAAGTAGCTCACTGTTCGTCAGCATCCCTCTCCAACCCATTGTCTAGTCTAATCCATGTCTGAAGAGTTGGCTTCGGGAATGGTTCCTGTCCTGGGCCAACAGAATGTTTGGGGACCCTGACTGCCGGGGTCCTTCTAGTCTCAGTCAGACCATTAAGACTGGTCTTTTTATGAGAATTTGGGGTCTGCATCCCACTGTTCTCCTGCTCCCTTAGGGGTTCTCCGTTGTGTTCCCTGTCAGAGCAGTCATCGGTTGTGGCCAGGCACCTAGTTCTTCTGGTCTCAGGATGATGTAGTCTCTAGTTCATGTAGCACTTTCTGTCTCTTGGGCTCATAATTACCTTGTGACCTTGGTGTTCTTCATTCTCCTTTGATCCAGGTGGGTTGAGACTCATTGATGCATCTTAGATGGCCACTTGCTAGCATTTAAGACCCCAGACGCCACACTTCAAAGTGGAATGCAGAATGTTTTCTTAATAGATTTTATTTTGCCAGTTGATTTAGATGTCCCCTGATTGGCTGTAATCTTTATGGAAGTGTTTGGCCAGGCCTTCTTCCGTGGTGCTGTGGGGTGGGCTTGAACTGCCAACCTTTAGGTTAGCAGCCGATTGCAAACCTCTTGCGTGACCCAAGCTCCTCACATAATTTCCAATTCAGAGTCAAACTACACAAGTGCTTTCAATCCTGAAAACCAAAAAAACATAAATCGACTGCTGCGGAGTCAATTCCAACTCATAGTGACCCTATAGGACAGAATAGAATTGCCCCTGTAGGGTTTCCAAGGCTGTAAATCTTTATAAAAGCAGACTGCCACACCTTTCTTCCCCTGGAGCGGCTGATGGGTTCTAATCAAAGACCTTTTCAGTTAACAGCCCAGCTCTTTAACCACTGCACCACCAGGCTCTGTTTCAGTCCTGAAGGGCTACTTAAATGTATGGGATTTTAGGTGGTGGATGCGAAGCTCTCTGGAAGGAAGGAGCACCCTTCAAACGTAATGAATGAACGATCAAGTATTAAGTCTCTGAGAGGCTAATGTAACTCATGACAGAGGAAGAGAACCAGAAGGGGTGGGTGGTAAATCACAGGTCAGGTGGCCTGGGTGTGAGGCCAGAAGGCTCTGGGGTTCTCAGTCCTGAACCCCAGCTGGCTACATTACTTAGCCGCTGTAGGTCTCCTGGTGGCAGCCAGAATGTGCCGTCACCCACAAAAGCCCTAGAAACCGACACCGTTTACTATATTCCCTTTGAAGGACTTTTTTTTTTTCCTTTAATGATTTCACTCTTATGAATACACTCAAGAAAAGGGAGGAAAAAAAGAAAAATAGTGCTTTCCAAACATCTTTCTTCTCCCTCATTCTTTGGTCTTTGATCCTGCTCCCTGGCTTATGCTGTGACATGCCCTCCCCTGTCAGGCCAGCTGCATTTCCTCTCCCCCAGTTCTCCCCAGCAAGCTTCTTTGACTGTGAGTTTCTCTCTGTGAGGCAGGAAAGGTGGCCAGCAGACACCCCTCAGAGCCCTCCCAGGGGGGTTCAGAGCTGTGGGTGGTGGAGACGGGGAGGCCAGGCTGAGCAGACCACAGCAACCTGACCCAGCAGAGCCCCCACAGTGCTTGTGGCCAGTGACACCTCCTCACCATACCCCACCCCCAGTGGCTCCAGGCCCCTGACCTCCAGGCAGTTGGGTGTGAAGTGGCCGCTCTGATGTTTGCCTGCTCTTCATTGGCAGATGACCTGGGGAAGGCAGTTTAATAGGTCCCTGTGTCTCTCTTTTGTGGTTGTCAGTGACCAGAAGGGCAGAGACCAAAGTGCAAAGGTGAGGAATGACCCTTCTCCAGCCCAGGCCTGACCCTCCTTCCCTGAGGAAATGCCCCTTCAATGCCTCCCTGCCACTACACAGAGCAGACAGGGTCACATAGGACTCTGAGGTCTAATGGTTTTCCCCCAGTGAACCAACATCCACCTAGCACTTTGCCGTTCCTGGGGAACTTCCACGTGTTTTATTTGATCCTGACAGTGATGCTGGGAGCAAGGTGGGGCAGGTATCAGAATTATCCCCATTTTATAGATGAGGAAAGGGCTCGGGGTGAAGGGACTTGGCTATTCAAATCTGCTTCTTCTGACTCCAAGCCCCATGTTGTGTGAGCTTCAATCCTGAGAACCAGCGGGGAAGCACAGCTCTCACGACATAGCCAATGGGGGAAACAGAACGCAGGGTGGAGGGGGAGGGGGGTATGCAAACCATATTTGTGATCCTAGAACCAGAATCTGTCTCAGAAAGCTTTTTGAGGCTTAAGATGCCATCATCATATAAGGTCATTGATTTCTAGAGGGAAAGATCATTTCCTTTATGGCAAGATCCAATTCATTCCTTCATTCACTGATGCATTAATTCAGTCAGCAGCTACTGCGTGTATATTGAGCACTACTCCATGTCCAACAGACACAAGCCAATTTACCAACAATCAGCGCACCCAAAGACCCAATCTGATGAATTATCAGTTCACTGCATTTCTCAATCGGATCAATTTGTCAAGTGATACATTCACTGATTTTCCCAAAATTACCAGCCGTAGTCATAACTGCTTAAACGATAGTGTTTTAACAATCAAAATGTTGGTGAAACAAAGGTGTAGAAATTAAAATTTTTTCCTATAAAATACTACTTCTCTGGTCAAAATTGCAGCCTTCACTATATGATAGAACTGTTTTGACTATTTCTGGTTTCTTTATATGCTTTTGAAGGTAAGTGTATATTTTCAAACTAGAAACATTTTAAATATTTTTGTCATAGTTTCTCAGAAGGCATTTAAGCCTTGATTTCATAGAGGCTGTGTAGAGAAGTGGTTAGGAGCCCAGACTTGAAGATGGCCTGCCCGGCTTGTAAGTCCAGCTCTGCCACTTTCTTAGCTGCAGGACATTGGTGACATTACTTGAATATATGGGATGCGACCTCAGCCACATTACTGCAAATGCTGAAAAGAAATGCACCACGATGATAAGGTTATTTCTTGGTAGCAGGATTGTGTGTAATTTTACTTGCCTTTCTTGCATATTTTCTTTTAAAACGTCCTTTCATTTTAACTGTTTACTGTATCCAAGGAACTAGATGGCTTCATATAGGTTGTTTTATTTAATCCTCCCAGTAAACCCACAAATCCGAACCCATTGCTGTCAAGTTGATTCCAACTTGTAGTGATGCTACAGGACAGAGTAGAACTGCCCCACAGGGTTTCCAAGCAGCAGTTGGAGGATTTGAACTGCTGACCTTTTGGTTAGTAATTGAACTCTTAACCACTGTGCCACCAGGGCTCCAATAAACCCACAAGGCAGTTAATATTGTCACCATCTTACAGATAAAGAAACTGAGTCTTCAGATAACTTACACTCGGTCCCACACCTTGGAGGAGCCTGAGTTCTAGTCTGACTTCAAAGCTCATGCTAATCAAACTTCCTTCTCTATTAAATGTTTATAAAATCTGCATCGCAAAATACGGTGGGAGGATGAAATGAGATGACAGCTAGGAAAGCCTGCCGAAGATGATAAAGCCATCTGCAAAGACTGATAACACTCAGTAGTGTGCACTGTATGTGCACAGAGCAACCGGACGATGTGCTGTTCCAAGCATTTCACATGTATCGTGTCCCTTTAATCATGGCAATGACCCTGTGAGGCAGGTGGCCCTTATTATCCCCATTTTACAGAAGAGGATGTGGGGGAACAGAGAGGGAAAGCAACGTGCCACGGTCACATAACTGTAAACAAACAAACAAAAACAATAGCCGTTGAACGATTCTGATTCATGGCGACCGCCTGTGTGTCAGAGTAGAACTGTGCTCCATAGAGTTTTTAATGACTGATTTTTCAGAAGTAGATCGCAGGACTTTCTTCTGACATGCCTCTGAGTGAACTTTTTATTGGCAGCCTAGTGCGTTAATTGTTTGCACCGCCCAGGTATTAATTATCTAGCCTTTTGATAGTAAATTAATTCCGGAATTCATTGGACAACTTTTTTTCCAATCTTCTTTCTGATTTGCTCCTCAGGGATGTACTGCAGAGAATGGGAACTGCCTCACTAGATGGAGAGTAGCCCACCTGGCTCAGCAGGAGAGGCTGCAGGGTGAGGCAGGTGAGAGATCAAAGGTAGGCATTAGGTTCATGCCTTCCATGGTGCTCATTGGCCTTGCTTCCCTTAGACAACCACCAACTCCAAGGACACTGCTGCCATCTGCTGTCCAAACATTCTCCATCCAGCCACCTCTCCCCTTACCTTCGTGCATGATTCTCTCGCGATCTTTATTACTGTCTTTCCCAGATCCAATCTACAGCCAGATAGAAGAATTCCAACCTCGGCTCAATTTCAAACACAAGAAGGGTAAACCCTTAGCAGAACTGGAAGTGCTGGAAGAAGAGAGTTAAGATACACTGCTGGCCCACGTCACCACGGGGCAAGGTATTTGCATCTTGGAGTCTGTTTCCTTGTCTGTAGATAGAAGACAACACTAACAATATCTGCTTCATACAATTGTTAAAATGAAATAAGATCATATGATATACTGGACTCTTTCAAGTGTTAAAGCTCTATATGAATTTTCCATCTACAATCTACCTTCCCACCAGAAAAAAAGGAAACCCTGGTGGTGTACAGTTCGAATCCACCAGGCGCTCCTTGGAAACCCTGTAAGGCAGTTCTACTCTGTCCCGTAGGGTCATTATGAGTCAGAATTGACTCGACGGCAGTGGGTAGGTAGGTAGGTAAAGGGCAAACCAGGATGGGAACAATTAACCAGTAACCAGGTGCCCTCAAGTCGATTCTGACCTGTGGTGACTCCTTGTAGGTCAGAGTAGAACTGTGCTCTAAAGGGGTTTTCAGTGGCTGATTTTTTGAAAGTAGATTGCCAGGCCTTTCTTCTGAGAAGAGGCTCCTCTGGGAGTCAAACCTCCAACCTTCCAGTTAGCAGCCCAGGGCATTAACCTTTTGGTACCACCCAGAGTATCCAGCGAACAATTAAACGTCTTCAAATGCCTGGTGGCATAGTGGTTAAGAGCTCAGCTGCTAACCAAAAGGCCAGCAGTTTCAATCCTCCAGTTGCTCCTTGGAAACCCTATGGGGCAGTTCTACTCTGTCCTATAGGGTTGCTGTGAGTCGGAATCAACTCGACCGCAACGGGCTTGGTTCTTTGGTTTTTAAATGCATAAAATCACCTCTGTTTGCATTTTAAAAATTAAAAAAAAAATTTTTTTAATGCAAACAGAGGATTTTGAATTTGTGAAGATGAAGTCTCAATCAGTCTTTTTGCATCTCATTAAGCGCATCTGAACCAGAATGTAAAACAGTGAAAAATGTATCTGGTTTTGTAAGTGGTAAAAGCTTTCATAATTAAAATTGTCCCTTCCATCTGGGACTGTCAGAGTATGACCAAGATGCTGGTTCACAAGTTTCCCATCACTTCTTTCGGGCAAAACATCTAGCAAACCAGCAACCTAAAACTGAGAAAACTAGTGGGCTTTCTGCCCTCAAGTTCCCTCGGGAACTGATGCAAATAGCCAAGCCAAGAGGCCTGGCTCTGTCTAAGTGGCTATGAGCATCACACCAGATTCTGTTTGCCTGAAAACTCCTTCTGACTGGGTCTAGGTGCCAGTAGTTGGATGATGATCAAGCTGCTTGAGGCCAATCTAATAAATATTCCTTCCTGGATCCTTCACTCATGTTGGTGGCTTGGAAATTCCGCAACATCAGTATTCTCTCTATTAGCAAGTTTCAGTGAGCACGTGTCAACTATTCCGGAACTATCTGCTCAACCACATACTATGTAGGCACTGGACTGGAGGCGATGTTGGGTCAGAGGGGCAGTCTGGCTGTTCTTGTTCTCAAAAAGGGAGGCTGGGTACCAACCTTGGCGTGGACGAAGTGCCTGAATGAAGATACTGTCTGCAACCTGGATTTCTCTTTTTGGTGCCAAAAGTTTTCCCCTCTAAAAAGCAGACTTGAAAATTGTCTTTCCTTTAAAGAAATTAAAATAAAGCAATGCTAAGATAGCATTTTATACTTTTAAATTAGTAACTATTTATAAACCACTCAATGTTGGAAAGTTTACAGTGAAGTCGATAAATTAAAATCTGGCTAATGGCATTGCAATTTGTGGAATCCTTCTGGATAGCAATACAGAAATATATTTGCAAGAACCATAAAGATGTTTTATACCCTTTGAGATAATAATTCTACACTTGAGAAGTTATTTGTCGATGAAGGCAAAAAAAAGCTGTGCTTAAGAAGCTGGCTATTGTAGCATTATCAATAACAGCAAAAGAGAAACCTAGAATAAATCCTGATCCAAAAGGGATTGTGATTAAGTTCATGGAATATTATTTGGCCATGAAAATGATAAACACAGAGGCTGTGTACACATATGGAGAAACTCTTGCCATAATGTTAAGTGAAAAAAGGCAGGATACCAAATGTCCCACATAATTGCAGCCATTTAAGCTGTCTGTTCATATGGAAGGCTGCAATAGGTGGATACTCCAAGAGCCCCATTCAGTTAGCAGGATTCCATTTATTCCTTTTTGTCAAAATTGTTTTTAATGTGGTCACATTATAAAAAGAAAAAGGGTCTTCCTGGGTATAGATATCTACGTTGAACCTAATTACTGTTCTACATGGGGTTGCTAGGAGTCAGAACCGATTCAACAGCACCTCATAACAATAACACTCTACAAAGCACCTTTTTTTGGAACAGGGAGGCAGCCATGATAGAACTATTTGGAGAGATTAATGATTTCTCATTTCCATCAGTAATAAGTTGCCAAAAAAACCCATGAAGCACCACAGTGTTCAAATATGATATATTGCAGCTAGAAGGGGAAAACACCTGGCAGAAAGAATCCTTTATTTAAGTATCGTGTGTTCCCAAATCTTCACCATGTGAATCTGTGTTCGAGGTGTCACTCTTGTCTAGCCTCAAAGGGAAGAATCATTATGGACGGTGACTATTAAAGATGTCAAAGTCCGTCTTACTACCAACTTGCGTTTGACTAGCGCTTTATAATTTTCAAAATACTTTTACCTCCTTTATCAAATTTGAGCTTCATGGTGACTCCACAAGACAGACCGAGTGTATAGTATTATAGCCATTTTATAGATGGAGAAAATGGCTATAATAGATGGAGAGGAGCCCATTATTGCAGCCGCCATGTCAGTCCATCTCATTGAGGGTCTTCCTCTTTTTTGCTGACCCTCTACCTTATCAAGCATGATGTCCTGCTCCAGGGACTTGTCCCTCCTGATGACCTGTCCAGAGTTGTACGTGAGACCAATTCTCACCATCCTTTCTTCTAATGAGCATTCTGGATGTACTCCTTCCAAGGCAGATTTGTACATTCTTCTGGCAGTCCATGGTATTATTCAATATTTTTCACCAACACCATAATTCAAAGGCATCAATTCTTCTTTGGTCTTCCTTATTCATTGCCCAGCTTTTGCATGCATATGAGGCAGTTGAAAATACCATGGCTTGGGTCAGGCATACCTTAGTCCTCAAAGTGACATCCTTGCTTTTGAACACTTTAAAGAGGTCTTTCGCAGCAGGTTTACCCAATGCAATATGTCGTTTGATTTCTTGGCTGCTGCTTCCATGGACGTTGATTATGAATCCAAGTAAAATGAAATCCTTGACAACTCCAATATTTTCCCCATTTATTATGATTTATCATGGGGATATACACATCCCAAACTTGAAAGAACCCTGTCAATGGAAAGTATCCAAAACTTGAAAATAAGGCAAAAAAAAAAAAAAAAAAAAAGGCAAGCAGCATGTCCTGTCAATGTCAGATGAGGATTGAGAATTTTTTGTTTATATTGGACCCTTTTACACTCTTAAAAATTATTGAGCTTTTGTTTATGGATTATATCTATAAATATTTACATATAGGAAATTAAAACTGAAAATTCTATTTACTTATCAAGTCATTTTAAAATGATAACAAAAACCAGATGGCTTCACTGCGGAATTGTACTAAATGTTTAAAGTATAATTAACACCAATCCATCACAAACTCTTCCAAGAAATACAGGAGGAGAGAACACTTCCCAACCCATTTTATGAGGTCGTAATTACCCTGATACTAAAACTAAACAAAGACATCACAAGAAAACTACAAACCAATATCTCTTATGAATATAGAAGTAAAATTCCCAGCAAAATACTAACAAACCAAATCCAGCAGCATATAGTGAGGACTATGAACCAAGACCAAGTAGGATTTATACCAGGAGTGCAAGGTTAGTTCAACAGATGAAACTAAATCAGTGTAATATACCATGTTCGTAGACTAAAGGACAAAAAAAAAAAGATTATTTCAACAGAAACAGAAAAAACATTTGACAAAATCCAATACCCTTTCAACAAACTAGGAATAGAAGGGAACTTCCTCAACGTGATAAAGGGCAGCTATGAAAAACCCAGAGCTAGCACCATACTTAACGGTGAAAAACTGAATGCTTTCCCCCTAAGACTGGGAACAAGGCAAGGATGTCTGCTCTCGCCACTCTTATTTAACATAGTGCTGGGAGTTCTAGCCAGTGCAGTAAGGCAAGAGAAAGAAATAAAGGCATCCAAATTGGAAATGAAGTAGTAAAACTATTTCTATCCATAGATAACATGATTTTTTATATATAAAATTCTAACAAGTCCACAAAAAATATTTTAGAGCTAATAAATGAATTCAGCAAGGTTGCAGAATACAAGAGCAATATACAAAAATCAGTTGTATACCTATACACTAGCAATGAACAATCTGGAATGAAATTAAGAAAACAATTCCATTTATAATAGCATAAAAATAATAGAATACCTAGGATTAGGTCAATACGTGCACCCTAACAAGCCCCTGACAAGAAAGACTTAGGAAACTAAGTAAAACAGACACAAAAAACAACGTTGGATCCCAGAACATCAAACAGAGAGTTCAGAAAACGTACTGAGCACTGACAGGAAGGAGAGGCAGAAAGAGGCCAGGGGAAAAACAGAGCTTTGTGTATTGACTGCACCCTGCCTGTCAGTACAGAGAAGCATGGCCATTTTCAGATGACATAGAACAACAACCCAGAGTGAGGAACCCAGGAGAGCAACCCCAAAGAGAGCACAGCTAGTGGCAGAGATTCTGTGCAAACAACCCTGGAAAGAAATAACAAGGTAGGCAGGATGTGGCCAGGGATGGGGCGGCCCTGAGAGGGGGAAGCGTAGGAGTGGTATAGCTTTGAAACCAGGGAACCACAAAGAAATACCACTACAGCAAATGAAACAGACTGAGTCATCGAGGCCTCAGAGAAGGAGGAAATGTAGACTGCAGGGAGTACACATTTGTAGGGAGTAAAGGGCAGGAGCACAGGACCAGGAGAGAGCTCCAGCCCCTCTGGTGAGAGCAACAAGGGAGGAAGCTAGGAATTAGTGCAGGGACTGCTTCTTGGTGGAGGCACCCAGACATTTATATGGGAGACACCAAGCAAAAAGTCAAACCACAGAATAGCAACTAGAGCCTCCCATCAGAACCGACCCAGTGCAAGCAGTCACCCCACCTGCCATATGCATTCATGTGTGCCCTAGGGTGTCCACCACCCCTCCCTGAGGCATAGGAAACCGACCACGACCCCTTCCCTGAGGTGCCAGTGGCAGCTGTGTGCAAGCTTGACCATATTTACCACCCCTCCCTGAGGTGCCGGAGCTCGGTACCTGCTCCACCCACCCCTAGTTGCCCCTGCACGCCCAAGATCACTGGCATGGGTCCTGCTGCCAGATCAGTGACCAGGGGTGCAAGCCCCTTCCCCCACCCCTGCCACCCCGGTTACCTGGTGACCAGTGGTGCAAGTTTCCATGCCACCTACGTGGTGGCCAGTGACCCATGCACCCTTGCCCCAACCACCCAGCAACCGGAGGTGCATGCATATAGTGCCCAACTCAGCTACCAGTGAGAATGCTCCCTACACCCATGCCCCATGACCAATCAGACAGACACTTCACCTCATCAGCAATGCCAGTCACATCCTGACAGGTGCCATCTGCACCTCTGCCAAACGATGAACAGGAGATCCTAGTGCCCTCATCCGACGTCCACCCGGCTACAACGTCACACATCCCACACCCAGCTATTTCCTACAGGCCATCTGCACTTACACTTAACCCCTTGATACCCCACCACCTACTAAGTTGCCAATTCAGTATGCACAGTGGGCCTACCCCATCCATTTGGGTAGCAATACCTCACAGCAGAAACAGAGATGTCCTGCCCTGACCTCCAGAGAACACGCTAACTGCTAGCACCAGCCAGAAGGACCCTATGATCCCACAAGGGCTGTGGAAGGACCCTGACCACCCAACACTTGTCACCCAATATCAGAGAAAGAAGCTGCTCTCTCTCCTCCACTCAATACGGTGAGAAAAGCCATATCAGCCTAACCACAGAAAACTCACACGTGGGTGAAACCCACCATACCCACTAGTCAGAGGAAATCATACCCAGATGGCAGACACCACAGAAGTCACACATAGACCAGAATGACAAAAAGAACAGTTAAAATAATCCAAAGAAAGAAAGGCATTCTAAAGAGAAAGAGAAGAAACAAAGCACCAGATACATAAAGCAAATATGAAGAAAAAAAAAATCACAAAGCAAACATACATATAATCAATAAAGAAATAAATTAACACCATAATGCCTTGGACACAGCAAACCCAAAAAAAACAAACCCACTGACACAGCAGACAATAACCAACCATATGAAGAAACAAAATGGCTCAAAGAAGTGACCTAAATAAAGGGGCTGAAAACCTTCGTAGGAAGGAAATGGTAATAGAACTACCTGATAAGGAATTCAGAAGACATATATAGGATCCTCAAAGAGATCAGGGAAAACACAGCATCACCCAGATACCAACCCAAATAAAGAATTCTCAAAAGTAAAATAAAGCTGAAAACAGGAAACCAGAGATGTCTATCTCTAAACGACAACAATTTCACAACAATCAAGGAGAGTAAATGGTGTATGTATAGACCTTTCATACAGAGAGGAAGTCAAGATGATATCAAGATATAAAGACTGTTTTAAACTTAGGAAGATAAAGGTAAATTTCAGAGTAACCACAAAGAAAATTAACAAATCTAACTTAGCAAAATAAAGAAGAAAATAAAGACTCAGTAAACACAAAATCAACCACAATGAAGGACAGGGAAAAAAATTCATAAACAAAAACCTCAGCACAGAAAATTAAGTGGAACAAAGAAACTGTTAATACCACACACACACAAAAAAGCATAACAAAGTGGTACCAGTAAATTCATGCTTATTGATAACGACATTGAATGTAAATGGTTTAAATGCACCAGTCAAGAGACAGAGAGTGCAGAATGGATTAAAAAAAAAACATGACCCACCAATATGTTGCCTAGAAGAGATACGCCTTAGACACAAAGACAAAAATAGGTGTCTGGGGATATCTAGCTCAATTGCCATAACAGTTTATAAAGAAAATGTCCTACATCCTACTTTGGTGAGTAGTGACTGGGGCCCTAAAAGCTTATGAGTGGCCATCTGAGATACTCCACTGGTCCCACCCTGTCTAGAGCAAGGAAAAATGAAGAAAACCGAAGGCACAAGGAAAAGATTAGTCTAAAGGACTAATGGACAACAGCTAGCACAGCTTCCACCAGCTGAGTCTAGCACAACTAGGTGGTGCCTGGCTATCACCACCAACTGCTCTGACAAGGATCACAATAGAGGGTCCTATACAGAGCTGAAGAAAAATGTAGAACAAAATTCTAACTCACAAAGAAAGACTAGATTTGCTGGTCCAACAGAGGCTGGAGAAATCCTGAGAGTATGGCCCCTGGACACCCTTTTAATTCAGTACTGAAGTCATTCCTGAGGTTCACCCTCCAGCCGAAGATTAGACAGGCCCATGAGACAAACAGTAATACACATAGCTCAACCATGTATACAAGACTAAATGGGCACACCAGCCCAGGGGCAAGGACAAGAAGGCAGGCAGGAACAGGAAAGCTGCACGAATGGAAAACCCAAGGTCGAGAGGGGGAAAGTGTTGACACATCACAGGGTTGGCAACCAATGTCACAAAACAATATATGTATTAATTGTTTAATGAGAAACTAATTTGCTCTGTGAGCCTTTATCGAAAGCAGAATAAAAAAAAAAAACAAGGAAGACATATGTATTTATATGCAGGATAATCATTTGATTCAAGTAAAAAAAAAGACACAAATAGGTTAAAAATCAAAGGATGGAAAAAATGTATCAAGCAAACAGTAACAAAAGAGAGCAGGAATGGCAATAATAATCTCTGATAAAATTAACTTAAAGTTAAAATCCATTATAAGAGACAAAGAAGGGCATTATATACTGATTAAAAGATCAATCTACCAAGAAGACATAACCATAATAAATATTTTTGCACCCAGCAACAGATATCCAAAATATATAAACTCGAACAGAATTGAAAAAAGAAATAGACAGCTCTACAATAATAGTAGGAGACTAACACACCACTTTCAATGATGGATGGAACAACTAGAAAGAAACTCAACAAAGATACAGAAGATTTAAATAACACAATTAGCCAACTTGACCTCACAGACATATACAGAACACACCACCCAACAGCACCGCAGCACACATTCTTCTCCAATGCACAGGGATCATTCTCCAGAATAGACTATATTTTAGGCCACAAAACAAGCCTCAATAAATTCAAAAACATCGAAATAATACAAAGCATCTTCTCTGATCATAATGCTATAAAACTGGAAATCAGTAACAGAAAGAATAAGGAAAAATTAAATACATGGAAACTGAATAAAACCTTACTTAAAAACTGTTGAGTAATAGAACAAATTAAAAATGAATTTAAAAATTCTCAAAGGAGAATGAAAGCACAACATACCCAAACCTTTGGGACACAGCAAAAGCTGTCCTCAGGAGAATTTATAGCAATAAATGCACTTATCAAAAAAGAAAGAAGGGCCAAAATCAATAGCTTAACCCTACCAGTCGAACAAATAGAAAAGGAGCAGCAAAAGAAGTCCACAGTCACAAGAAAAGGAAATAATAAAGATTAGAGCAGAAATAAAAGAAATAGAAAACAGAAAAACCATAGACAAAACAAGACTAGAATTTAGTTCTTTGAAAGGATCAAAAAAATTGACAAACTACTGGTCAAAGTGACAGAGGAAAAAATGAGAAGATGCAAATAACCAAAATAAGAAATGAGGTGAGTGACATTACAACAGAAATCAACTGAGATAAAATGGATCATGATAGAATATTATGAAAAATTGTGCTTCAAAAAATCTGAAAACCTGGAAGAAATGGACAAATTTCCAGAAACATATTACCTACCTAAACTAACACAGATAGAGGTAGAAAATTTGAACAGACCCATAACAAAAGAAGAAATTGAACATGCCTTTAAAAAACTCTGAACAACACCAAAAAAAGACCTGGCCGAGATGGCTTCACTGGGGAATTCTACCAAATATTCAGAGAAGACTTGACAGCAGTCCTACACAAACTATTCCAGAACGCAGAAAAGGAAGGAATACCTCTAATTCATTCTGTGAAGCCAGCATAATCCTGATACTAAAGCCAGGCAAAGACACCACAAAAAAAAAAAGAAAATTACAGACCAATATCACTCATGAATACAGACACAAAAATTCTTGACAAAATTCTAGCCAACAGAATTCAACAGCATATCAAAAAATAATACATCATGATCAAGAGGGATTCCTACCTGGGATGTTATGCTGAGTGAAATAAATCAATCACAAAAGGACAAATATTATATGGCTTTCAGTATATTATAAAAAGTCAAGAATAAATATACACACAGAGAGCAAAGTTCTTTGATGGTTACCTGGGATGGGAGTGAGAGGAAGAGGGAATCATTTTCTAGATAATAGACAATTGTTACTTCTGGTGATGGGAAAAGAAATCCCAAATATGGATAAGGTCAGCACAACTTGACCAAGATAATAAAAAACACTGAGTACACACAAAAAAGGGACAATTTCGGTTAATGCTATAATATACGTAATTTTGCAACAACAGTAAAAACAACCAAAAAATATGTGTGTGGTTATATAGGTAGATATGGATGCATATATATATATATATATATATATATATATATATATATATATATATATATATGTACACATGTGCATAGGAAGATACATGCAAGTAAATGTATGTGCATGTATAGGTGTATGTGTATAACTGTAGGTATACATGCATTTGTGTGTGCTGCATATGTACCCACATACTAACAAACCTCATGGAGGGCACAGTTACGGGCTTCCTAGACCTATCCAAACAACTTGCGGGATTGGTTTACTGGGTCAAAGGGCTTGGAACCATAGTCTTGGGGGACAACTGAAGCAATTGGCGTAACAGTTCACAAAGACAGTGTTTTACATCCGAGTTTGGTGAGTAGTGCCTGAGGTCTTAAAAGCTTGCAAGTGGCCACCTAAGATACAACTAACTGTTGGTCTCTACTGGTATGGAGCAAAAGAGAAAGAAGGGAATCAAAGGCTCCGAAGTGTTCATTTTCAAAATGTGTCTGCCAAATTCCCAAGTCGGAAGAGCCATAGCTTGTCCATCAGCCTATTCTTTTAGGTGGTAATGGTGTTCCATAAAAGAAAGCAGCTAGTTCAGTTCATGACGCAATTGTACAAGTGCTTTTCCTTAAGGCAACTGTAGTATGTGGGTATGCACCAAAGAGCTTAGTGTATTCTTCTCATTTTGTCACCCCTAATATTAAAAAAAAAAGAAATTATACTCAAAGGCCAAGTTTTAATGAAAGGAATTTTTACAGCTTCGTCAAGGCCACTGTTAAGTGAAACAGGTGTTCCCCCCGCCCATTTTTCCTGCAGGCCCTTAGCAATGAAGAATACAATGACTGCTAGTTCAATTTGATGCTATTGCCTTGATTGTGTGAAGGTGACAGCAGTTTCACCCACCATTGCTTTTGCATCATCAACTCAAATGTCAACACCGTGAAAAAGGCGAGTAATGGCTCAGTAGTAGTATTATTATGAAAATAGTTTTGAACACACAGATCCCCTGGAACCTTCTCCAGGACCCCTAAGGGTCTCATGGACCACACTAAAAGAACTGTTGAACTTGGGGAATACTCTTAATTTGACTCACTGTTTATTAAAGCCCCAGACTTGGTGAAATTGCATGTAAGCTTACAGATTTTCGCCTGGTAAAAATGCAAATAACTTTTGTCCAGTAGAAAAGAAAACTCCAAAGGTTATAATTTATTGTCCTTTAAGGACATTAACAAATACAGTATCTAACCTAGCAATCATAAATACCTACCCCCTCAAACACGCTTTAAACTGGTCTTTACATTGTCTTATTTCCCTCATAAATTAATGAGTTGAATAAAATCTTTGGCACATGTCTTTTACGTTTGCATGAGAGTCACAATTTCACATTTTTCAAGATTGTCCTTTAGCAACCTGCAGCTTCGTCATCAGAATCATTACCGCTTCCACTCTGCTAGTGGCAACTCAGTTTCAGCAAAACATCCTTTATTAATGCTATTAATTTGAATTATTTGGGGTTTGTAGTCATGTCCTTTTAAAGACGAATGTTTCCAATGACCTCTTAGACTTACTAAAATTAGTTTTATTTGAATGCTACTTAAATACATCCCTCACGTGTCTGTCAGTTTGTCGTATTGTGGGGGCTTGTGTGTTGCTGTGATGCTGGAAGCTATGCCACCAGTATTCAGATACCAGCAGAGTCACCCATGGAGGACAGGTTGCAGCTGAGCTTCCAGACTAAGACAGACTAGGAAGAAGGACCCGGCAGTCTACTTCTGAAAAGCATTAGCCAGTGAAAACCTTATGAATAGCAACGGAACATTGTCTGATATAGTGCTGGAAGATGAGCCCCTCAGGTTGGAAGGCACTCAAAAGACGGCTGGGGAGAAGCTGCCTCCTCAAAATAGAGTTGGCCTTAATGATGTGGATGGAGTAAAGCTTTCGGGACCTTCATTTGCTGATGTGGCCCGACTCAAAATGAGAAGAAACAGCTGCAAACATCCATTAATAATCGGAACCTGGAATGTACGAAGTATGAGTCTAGGAAAATTGGAACACATAAACATCGTTATCCTAGGCATTAGTGAGCTGAAATGGACTGGTATTGGCCATTTTGAATCGGACAATCATATAGTCTACTATGCTGGGAAAGACAACTCGAAGAGGAATGGTATTACATTCATTGTCAAAAACAACGTTTCAAGATCTATCCTGAAGTACAACGCTGTCAGGGATAGGATAATATCCACACACCTACGAGGAAGACCAATTAATACGACTACTATTCAAATTTACGCACCAACCGCTAGGGCCAAAGATGAAGAAATAGAAGATTTTTATCAGCTGCTACAGTCTGAAATTGGTCAAACATGCAATCAAGATGCATTGATAATTACTGGTGATTGGAATGAGAAAGTTGGAAACAAAGAAGAAGGATCAGTAGTTGGAAAATATGGCCTTGGTGATAGAAACAATGCCGGAGATCAAATGATAGAATTTTGCAAGACCAACGACTTCTTCATTGCAAATACCTGCTTTCACCAACATAAACGGCGACTGTCCACATGGACCTCACCAGATGGAACAAACAGAAATCAAATTAACTACATCTGTGGAAAGAGACGATGCAAAAGCTCAATATCAGTCAGAACAAGGCCAGGGGAAGACTGTGGAACAGACCATCAACTGCTCATATGCAAGTCCAAGATGAAACTGAAGAAAATCAGAGCAAGTCCACAAGAGCCAAAATATGACCTTGAGTGTATTCCACCTGAATTTAGAGACCATCTGAAGAACACATTTGACGCATCGAACACTAGTGACCAAAGACCAGAGAGTTGTGGAATGACATCAAGAACATCATCCATGAAGAAAGCAAGAGGTCACTGAAAAGACAGGAAAGAAAGAAAAGACCAAGATGGATGTCAGAGGAGACTCTGAAACTTGCTCTTGAGCATTGAGCAGCTAGAGCAAAAGGAAGAATTGATGAAGTAAAAGCACTGAAGATTTCAAAGGGCCTCTGGAGAAGACAAAGTAAAGTATGATAATGACATGTGCAAAGAGCTGGAGATGGAAAACCAAAAGGGAAGAACGCGCTTGGCGTTTCTCAAGCTGAAAGAACTGAAGAAACAATTCAAGCCTCGAGTTGCAATAGTTAAGGATTCCATGGGGAAAATATTAAAAGACGTAGGAAGCATCAAAAGAAGATGGACGGAATACACAGAGTCATTATACCAAAAAGAATTAGTCGATATTCAATGATTTCAAGAGGTGGCATATGATCAGGAACCAATGGTATTAAAGGAAGAAGTCCAAGCTGCTCTGAAGGCATTGGCAAAAAACAAGGCTCCAGGAACTGATGGAATATTAATTGAGATGTTTCAACAAACAGATGCAGTGCTGGAGGTGCTCACTTGTCTATGCCAAGAAATATGGAAGACAGCTTCTTGGCCAACTGACTGGAAGAGATCCATATTTATGCCTATTCCCAAGAAAGGTGATCCAACCAAATGTGGAAATTATAGAACAATATCATTAATATCACACGAAGCAAAATTTTGCTGAAGATCATTCAAAAACGGCTGCAGCAGCATATCTACAGGGAACTGCCAGCAATTCAGGCTGGTTTCAGAAGAGGACGTGGAACCAGGGATATCATTGCTGATGTCAGATGGATCCTGGCTGAAAGCAGAGAATACCAGAAGGATGTTTACCTGTGTTTTATTGACTATGCAAAGGCATTCGACTGTGTAGATCATAACAAACTACGGATAACACTGAGAAGAATGGGAATTCCAGAACACTTAATTGTACTCATGAGGAACCTTTACATAGATCAAGAGGCAGTTGTTCAGACAGAACAAGAGGATACTGATTGGTTTAAAGTTAGGAAAGTGTGCGTCAGGGTTGTATTCTTTCATCACACTTATTTAATCTGTATGCTGAACAAATAATCCTGCTGAACAAATAATCCGAGAAGCTGGACTATATGAAGAAGAACAGGGTATCAGGATTGGAGGAAGACTCATTAACAACCTGCGTTATGCAGATGACAACCTTTCTTGCTGAAAGTGAAGAGGACTTGAAGCACTTACTGATGAAGATCAAAGACCACAGCCTTCAGTATGGATTACACCTCAACATAAAGAAAATAAAAATCCTCAGAACTGGACCAATGAGAAACATCATGATAAAAAGAGAAAAGATTGAAGTTGTCAAGGATTTCATTTTACTTGCATCCACAAGCAACAGCCATGGAAGCAGCAGTCAAGAAATCAAAAGACGTGTTGCGTTGGGCAAATCTGCTGCAAAGGACCTCTTCAAAGTGTTGAAGAGCAAAGATGTCACCCTGAAGACTAAGGTGCGCCTGACCCAAGCCATGGTATTTTCAATCACATCATATGCATGTGAAAGCTGGACAATGAATAGGAAGACCAAAGAAGAATTGATGCCTTTGAATTGTGGTGTTGGTGAAGAATATTGAATATAGCATGGACTGCCAAAAGAATGAACAAATCTGTCTTGGAAGAAGTGTGGCCAGAATGCTCCTTAGAGAGGCAAGGATGGCGAGACTGCGTCTTAAATACTTTGGACATGTTGTCAGGAGGGATCAGTCCATGGAGAAGGACATCATGCTTGGCAGAGTACAGGGTCAGTGGAAAAGAGGAAGACCCCCAACGAGGTGGATTGACACAGTGGCTGCAACAATGAGCTCAAGCATAACAAGGATTGTAAGGATGGCACAGGACCAGGCAGTGTTTCATTCTGCTGTGCATAGGGTTGCTATGAGTTGGAACCGAATCGACGGCACCTAGCAACAACTTAAATACATATTCACATGGAATCATGTGTAAATCCCTTATGCTTATCACTGTTATACAGACGTAAAAACAAAACGTATTAAATATATACAGAGCTACAAAAACCAAAATAATGCATATCTGAAACTAGTTTACCTCAAAGAATTCCTGACCAAAGAAAAGTAAATACGGGCAGAGAATAAGCGCTTGACTTGTAGCTGGGGCTGGTGCCATACTCATGAACCAGGCACAAGATCAGAAAAAACCAAGCCTGTTGCCATTGAGTAACTTCAGACTCACAGCTACCCTATAAGGCAGAGTAGAACTGCCCCCACAGGTTTCCAAGGCTGTGATCTTTACGGAAGCAGACTGCCACATCTCTGTCCCCAAGAAGCAGCTGGTGGGTTCCAATGGCCAACCTTTCAGTTAGCAGTTGAGTGCTTTAACCACTGCACCACCAGGGCTCCTCAACTAAGGGTATAGTCCCTCCTGAGGTGATATTTTTGGAAGTAGAGAAAGAAAACTAACATTTATTGAATGTATATGGTGTGCCAGGTTCTTTTCCATACATCATGTAATTTAATCCTTATAAATCCCTGTGAGGAAACCATGGTGGCGTAGTGGTTAAGAGCTACAGCTGCTAAGAGGTCGGCAATTCAAATCCACCAGGTGCTCCTTGGAAGCTCTATGGGGCAGTTCTACCCTGTCCTATAGGGTAGCTTTGAGTCAGAATCGACTCAACGGGGGCAGTGGTTTAAATCCCTGTGAGGCAGACATTGTTATCCAGGGAAGGACTCAACAGGGGCAGGGGGTTAAATCCCTGTGAGGTAGACATTGTTATCCAGGGAAGGACTCAACAGGGGCAGGGGGTTAAATCCCTGTGAGGTAGACATTGTTATCCAGGGAAGGACGAGGGTGAGATGAATGAGGCACCTAAGGTGCACAATTTAAGGAGGCCCTCTGTGAGTCGGAATCTCCTGGATGGCAATGGTTTTGGTTATTTTTTTGGTTTCACTCTTATAGTTGTGCTGAGGAAACTAAGATTCAAAAAGGGTCACATTTGGCTACAAAGCAGTAAGCAACAGAGATGGAATTCATCCTCTGGGTGCCTGGTAGAGCCAAACCAACACTGTGAAGTGGAAGGGGCTATGGGGCTTCCTTCCAGAGGCTTCTGACCCTTTAACTCCATCCAGATGGTGCAGACCTCTGAGAGACTGCCTACGCTGTTCTAGGAAGTTCCCAAATTGTTTTCCCAACTGTGATTCAAGTCCCTGACACACTAAAATGTTCTAACTTTTCTTTCCTAGAGCACCCTCCTGAGATAGCTGCACTTCAAGCTTCTTGAAAGTATTACAGTAAGGGCCTCTTAAGATTTTCTCAGAGAACCAGCATCTTACAACTTAATGAGAAAAAGCCATTTAGGACAAAAATGGGAAGTTATGATCCTTTAGAGAAAAGCTAAACCTTTGGCTACATACTGTGGAGGATGATTTCGGAGGCAGTTACGATCATCGGCTGAGTCCTTTAGGCCTGCACCTGGAATTGTTTTCTAACATCCTTTTCACCTAAAGTGCAGAATGGCTCTGGGGGTAGTAAGAAAAGCTGCCCCATGAGTTACAGTATTTCCTTCTCTTTAAGATGGCGGAAAGGTTGGCTGAGTGAAATATTGAACAGGGTTTGGAACCCAGGTTGGAAGCCAGCTCCTCAGAACCTGGGGGGGCTTTGTTTTGTGTAAATAACCAACCCAAGGGCAAGAGATGTTTTTGAAAGGGACAAGTAAAGTCTGTTTGGATAACCTTTCCTGGTGCTGAGGTAGAACCCACATGGAAAGATGCCTCCTCACCCCCAGCCCAGGAGGGGAGGCTGAGCAAAGAAATGGGTTATTGAGAAGGAACGTGCAAATAAAAGAAAATCCGAGATTTCATGATTTCTGTAGAAACATTAGGAGCCATATTTAATGTCCACCATTTATTCAATTGCCCTCCATGACCTGAGCCTTGTTTCTCTAGTCTCACTAGATTTGCAACTGTGTCTCTCTAATCCTCACCACTCAGGTAAGTGGGTGATAACTTTTTTCTGTTCTACAGCTAAAAATAGAATAACGGAGTCTTTGGATTAAAGCCCAGAGCTGGGTGGTTTGTATGAATGGCCTGGCCCCTGTGAGCTTAGTTTCTTCAACTGTAAAATGGAGATAATGTTAGCTCCTACTTCACGGAGTGCTAACGAGGATCTAAGTATTTGCTCCCAGCCCCCACGGGAGGCCCAGGCACCGACCTAGCAGGTCAGAGCCAGGATCTGGCTTTTGGAGGCAGGTATTGGGGGAGGCCAAAAAGGAGAGAGCCATGGGGTGAGTAGCCATGTTCTCAAAGAACACAAGGCTCCAGTGCCAAGACAGGGTGTGGGGACTGGGCCTAAACGGGAAACACAGGCGAGAGTCTCCCTGTGGGAGGGAGGTGTGCTACGTAGGTGGACCAGGTGGGAGAACAGGGGCTTGCTGAGAATGGACTGCAGTGGCCAGTTTCCTTAGGGGCCATCAGGTGAGATATGATTGGGGTGAGTCGGGGTGGCTCACATACCATGTGGCAATGAATGAAGTCATTATCACAGGATCAGTTTTTTTTAAAGCCCTCCCACCACGAAGGCCACCTTCCCAGGTGATTCAAAGTTCAGCCGAGATTAAGAATCACGGATTTAAATGACGAAATAGGGGTTGGGGGTAAGGGCTGGGGCTCAGAGGTGTGCAGATCTCAGATGCGCATTGGATGCAGCTGTTTTTAAGCATTAATTTGCTTTCCCTGTTCCCTCTCCTTCCCATAATGCATAACTGAACAAAAAACAACAGCCTGGCTCAGAGCCCACTGCCGGGCTCTCTCTCTGGAAGCCTTCAGGGTACACACTGGTCTCCCTCGCTACCCCTCTGCTGAACTGGGGCCAGATCTCTGACCCTTGGGTAGCAGATTCTGACTAGATGTTCCAAAGGGACCCACTCATTTTCACAAGCGACTTTAATTAGGAGACCCTGAGTGGCACAAACAGTTAAGCGCTCAACTAGTAACCTTCTTGGAAGAGAGGCCTGGCAATCTGCTTCAGAAAGGCCACAGCCTTGAAATTCCTTTGAAGTGCAGTTCTACTCTGCAACACGTGGAGCCTCCATAAGTCGGAAACAGCTTGACAGCACGTGTTTTTTTGGTTTAACTCAGAAATCCAAATGGTGCCACCAGCATGCTTAGGACCAGAGACTTGAATCTGAAATCTTAGAAATTCTCTCCAAAAGAAGCAACTAAATGCTTTGCTACAGAAGAGCCTGTTGAGAAAACAATGCTTGTGTACATTCTCATTGTACTGGAGATTTCGTCCTCACTGAAAAGGCAAAAGAGCAAGGATTCTGAGACATGCCCATTAAAGACTCTCGTCTGAAGCAGTGAGGCCGAGACTGTTCTCGACTACTTTGGCTTTTGCCAGAGCTCTTTGGTTTGACTGGCTGCCAAATCCCAAAGTTCAAAAGACAGTCAGTCACAAGTGGGGGAAGGGGCCAGCATTCTTGGGGTTGGATTCCCAGAATTCTCCAATTTATTGTAAGCCTCTTGCTCCAAGGTCAGCCCCCTCTTGCTGGTGGTTTGGCTTAGAGACAGTCAGTCCCTCCCCCTGCTACAAAGAATGTAGGGGGATTTTGACGGTAAAAACATCCAGCAAGCGTGGGGCCACCCAAGGATCTGAATTTGAATCTGTAAACCTTTTCCAGAAGTTCCCACCAAGTTCACATGGGAGGTTCCTGAGGATGAAGCAACCCCTCCCTGGAAGGCAGCAGGCTCATCAGGCCTGTCCTAAAACCGACAAGAGCTGGCCTTTCATCCTTCTAAAAATGTTTCATTGCAATTGGATGTACACACCAGTCCAGTTCACGGAAAGTTATGTAAGCCGTCGCACTGGCACTCACCTTTGGAGCCTGCCATTCCCTTGCCCTCTAAATTCAAACTTTCACCAAGTGCTGTTGGTTTCCACCTCCCAATTACTCCATGAAACCAGCCACTTCTCCCTTTTTCCATTGCCACCACCCTGGCCAGGTCACCTTCGTATCTCAGCTCTGCTATTCCAGAAGCTTCTGGACCGCTTTCTCTGCCCCTCTTCTGACCTCTCCTTCCCCAGAACCTGTAGTCCACACTGCAAGCAGAGTGATGATTTCAGGTCGCAGGTCTGGTTGGGTCGCTGCTTTCCCTTTGCTTAAAACTTTCTCTCTTAGGGTAAAACTTCAATCCTTCGCCTGGCTCCTGCCTGCCTCTGCAGCCTCCTCTGGACCCTGCTCCCCCTCCCTCTCTGCCTGCAGCCACATTAGCCATCCAGCTTTCCACCTCTCCCCTCCAGCCATCTAGCCACACGTGCTTCAAATGGCCCTTCCTTAGGGATGTCTCCCTGGAGAATCCGATCTAGAGCAGGTGTCTTTGCTTTAAACTTTCATTAACCAAGTCCTTTCCTTAAGAGCAATTATCTCTGTTTATAATTACACACTCGTGAGTGTGATTATTTGATGGAGACCTACCATCCCTAATGGTCTCTCGGCTCCTTGTGAGCAGGGGCAAGTCTGCTTTCCCTCGCCCTTGTGTCCCCAGACCCTCTCCCACTGCCTGGTACACAAATGGGTTCTCATGGAACAGTTGTTGTTAGCTGCTGTCAAGTTGATTCCTGCTTGTGGGGACTCCAGGTGTGCAGAGTAGAACTGCTCTGTAGAGTTTTCAAGGCTGTGACCTTGCAGAAGCAGATTGCCAGGCCTGTCTTCTGAGGCGCCTCTGGGTGGGTTTGAACCACTAACCTTTTGGCTGGTAGTTGAGCACTTAACTGCACCACCCAGGACATAGTTACTGAATGAATTTCAGAGAGGCAGACTCTGAGTGGGAACACAGACAACAGAGAATGAGAGATTTTTTTGAAAGGCTAGAACATATGGGCTAAGGAAGATAGTCCCCAAACCTTGAGACAGGGTTATTCATAAATGGATAAGGCTATCTGTGCATAGAATCCAGAGGAAAACTCTGATCGTTAGAATCAGAGAGGAAGGCCCTTCAGACATGTTACTCCTTCTCCATCACTCTCCTTAACTCTTGTCCCCAGGAAGAATCACCTTCCCCCTTCTGTCTTCCCACGGCTCTTGGGATCTACCTCAATTCTGGCACTTGTATTAATGAGTTCTAAGTCTGTACACTGGGGGCAGTGGTCGTTCAGTGGTAGATTTCTCACCTCCCATGTGGGAGACCTGGGTTCGATTCCTGGCCAATGCATCTCATGCACAGCCAACACCCATCTGTCAGTGGAAGCTTACATGTTGCTGTGATGCTAAATAGGTTTCAGTGGAGCTTCCAGACTAAGAAGGACTAGGAAGAAAGGCCTGCTGATCTACTTCTGAAAATCAGCCAATGAAAACCCTGTGGTTCACAGTGGCCCACTTCCATTGTGTATAGGGTCCCCATGAACAGGGATGGATTACCCAATAAGCAAGGTATGCACGGTTTATTTGTGCTTACTTACTAATCTGTAGGGTACAGTTTCACCTGTTTTTTCATCTTTACTGTGATGAAACCCATGTGAAATTTCGCACTGCAGATTAGTAATAAACACAATTAAGCCTATCTGTACCTTACTTGCTGTAAGCATGTGTGTACCTTGCTGACTGGTTAATCCACCCCTGGCCAACCCAATGATAGCTCACAACGGCCAACCCAATGATAGCTCACAACAAGAAGTCCGTACATTGGTCCAGGACCCCTGGAGCACACCTTGCTCCTTGTGCATATTAGAAAGAGGCTCCCCTTCCTCCAGAGCTAGATGCATGGCTTAGGATTTCGGCCCCAATTGCCTCCACGCAGGCACCCACATGCAGGACACAGCCTTGCACAACCATGTGCAAGGGCTCTCCGCCAGTCTTCCCTGCTAACTGTGAGCTTGTAGGCCCTGCTGGCCTTCTCTCTTTGTATGTTCCAGCATGGAAGCCTGGCTCTGTAGTGACTCTCTGTAAGAAGTTTTATAGTCGGAGTGAATTGAATGCAGCCTGTGCACCGTAGGTGGGATCATGTTCCACACAGGGCAAGTACATCGGGTGCTATGAATTGCAGAAGGCCCTTGGAGCAGCACAGGCAAGAGGAACAGTGTAATCTGCTGTGTTCTATGGTGCATTCTGGATTTCTAACGTCTGCAACTGGAAATTATTTAGCACTATGAGACTAAAATAGATGCTCACAGCAATAGGTTATCTCATTTATTCATATTTCCCCAGTTTTACTTGTATTTACTGGTGTGTGTCTGTGTGTGTATGTTTAGTTCGATACAATTTTCTCATTTGTGTAGGTTTGTGTATCCACCACCACAGTCAAGACACAGAACAGTTCTATCACCACAAGGGTCCCTCGTGTGGCCCTTCTATGACCACATCTACCTTCTTCCCTTCCCTTCCCCTAAACTCTAAACCCATTTATCTTTAGTGCCCACATAGCCAGTGGAGGTGCCACGACCCAAATGCCAGGATGGGGGTGGAGGGCTGCCCAGGCTGGTATGAGATTTTAATTCTTAGAACAGCCTGAGATAACCCATTGCCATCGAGTGGATTCCAATTCATAGAGACTCTATAGGACACGGTAGAACTGCCCCCATAGAGTTTCTAGTGCTGTAATTCTTTATGAAAGCACACTGCCACATTTTTCTCCTGTGGTGCAGCTTGTGGGTTCAAACAGGTGGCCTTTTGTTTAGTAGCTGAATACTCAACCATTGCACCACCAGGGGTCTCTCACCCCTAGACCAAAAAACCAAATCTGTTACTGTCGAGTGGATTCTGACTTGTAGTGACCCTAGAGGCCAGAGTAGAACTGCCCTATAGGGTTTCCAAGGAGCAGCTGGTGAATTCGAACTGCGAACATTTTGGTTAGCAGTTGTAGCTCTTCCCTGGCAAACACGAACCTGTTCTGCATTTCTACAGTTTTGTCTTCTGAAGAACGTTATATAAATGGAATCATACAATATGAAACATTTTGGTGCTGATGTTTTTCACTCAGCATAATTCTAAGGGTTTGTTTTTTAATTTTTTTTTAATTTTGTTTTTTAATTTTGACTGTAATGCCCCTTCCCAATGCCCCAACTCAAAATAACTCTGAAGGACCATTCCAGCTTCAGTTTTCCCCATGGGTTTCGTTGAGGCCTTTGCTGAGATGGCATTGCCGTCCAACTTCTTTTCCTGCCCAGTCTTGCACTTCTCCTGCCCAGTCTTGCTTCCTTTTCTCCCCTTCAGTGAGCGCTCATCCCAAGAGCACTTTTTAATAAACTGCTTGAATGCTAATCTCTGTCTCAGTGTCAGCTTCCCAAAGAATCCAGCGTGTCATGTTGCCCATGGTCACCATTGGTTCCAAGCTCGTCTGTTTTTACTGAATTAATTGAATTTATGGATCCTCCCAGGGACCCACAAGTGCTGTCTCTGTTTTGCACACATCAACCTAGATGTGAAACGCAGTCCCTTTCCTAGATGTTACCCAAAAAAGCAAAAAGACAAAACAAAACAAAAAAAAACCTTAGACAAGGTCTTGTGTCTATGGCAGACTTACTGAAGGTTTAGAGATGGAAGACGATTTAAATTCAAGGATGTAGACAATGTGAAATTAAATATTAGACTTCCCTGCTTGTTATGGATTGAATTGCGTCCCCCAAAAATCTGAGTTATAAATCCTAACCCTAATACACATAGATGTAATTCCATTTGGGAACAGGGCTTTCTTTGTTATGTTAATGAGACCATATCAGTGTAGGGTGTGTCTTAAACCAATCACCTTTGAGATATAAAAGGAGCACATCAGGCACACAGACAAGGAAGACAGATGCCACTCCAAGGAACAGAAGCTGAAAAGAGACAAGGAATTTCCTCAGAGCTGACAGAGAAAGCCTTCCCCTAGAGCTGGCACCCTCAATTCAGACTTCTAGCCTCCTAAATTGTGAGAAAATAAATTTCTGTTCGTTAAGGCCACCCACTTGTGGTATTTCTTTCTGTTATAGCAGCACTGAATAACTAAGATGCTGTTCTTTTAAAACCCCCTGGAATTATGGCAGGCTAAAGGAAAATGGGAAATGACTTATCCTAAACACTTAGGAATGCTAGATAAGATTTAACATTTTTTTTTGTCTTTTAAAAATGTATAACTGAGCTCGAAAGTAATAATCAAAGCACCGCCTTCCCCCAGCTGAACTGCCCTGAAGCTAAACAAAAACCAAAAAAAAAAGAAACCCACTGCCGTTGAGTCGATTCTGACTCATAGCGACCCTACAGGACAGAGTAGAACTGCCCCATAGAGTTTCCAAGGAGCACCTGGTGGATTTGAACTACCAACTCTTTGGTTAGCAGCCATAGCACTTAACCACTACACCACCAGCGTTTCCAGAAGCTAAACAGTGGCGGAAGAAAGAAAAAAGCAGACCTAAAGAAAGTACCCCAAGGCGCATTGGAGGAAAGACCTGGCTCTCTTCTTCTGAAAGACCACAGCCGTTGAAAGCCCTATGGAGCGCGGTTCTACTCTGAAACACACGGGGTCTCCATGAATCAGTTTTGACTATACCATAAATGGTCTGGTTTTTGTTTTTTTGTAACAGAAGAATGTAAGAGAGGAAAAGGGAGGAAGGGGGTGCCTGACACTCTCTGGGGCAGGAGTTTTCCAGGTGGACACTGGAGAAGATAATATTTCAGGAAGAAAGAAAAGTCTGTGCAAAGGCCTGGGGCATTTAACAGCCCTGTGTTTTCTGAGAACTTCAGAGGGAAATGGGGGAGGAAAGGAGAGGGGCCTGATTCTGAAGAGTCTTTTGTATCAGGCATGTTCTTAGCTGCAAATTGCAGTAACAACTCTACCAGTTCAAGTGGAAAAGGAATTTATTAAAGCATATTGGCTAGGATGACTGTATGTTTTATTGTTCCATTTGAGAGGGAAAGGGTGCTGTTTTTAATTGTGCCTGGACAGCAGGTGTGGAGCCCTGGTGGCTCCGTGGTTAAGAGCTCAGCTGCTAACCGAAAGGTCAGCAGTTCAAATCCACCAGCCGCTCCTTGGAAATCTATGGCATAGTTCTGCTTTGCCCTATAGGGTCACTATGAGTTGGAATCAACTGGACAGCAATGGGTTTGGTTTTTGGTTTTTGGGCCAGTAGGTGCAAAGGAGACACGTACTGGAGTTTTTAATATTAGGGAGCTCCCAGAAGGTGGGGGGTTGGGAGTCCCGAGTCTGACCTGGAATAGAGCCTGAGTACGCTGTGGGATAGACCCGCTGCTCAGACGGGCACCGGACATGCCCCAAGAGCCCCTGCTGTAGCCAGATGTTTCGGCCCCCACCCTTGATGGCATCACCAGCTTCTGGAAATGGGTGCCTCTAATTGGAGCTTACTTCACACTCCTGTGCCAAGGGAAGGGAGACTGGGCAGGTAAATTCCTGGCACCACTGTGCGGCTTTGGGCAAATTACTTAACCTCTCTGTGCTTCCATCTCTTCACGTACAACCAAACCCACTGCCCTCAAATCGATTCTGACTCATAGCGACACCATAGGACAAAGCACTGCCCTGTGGGGTTTCCAAAAAGCAGCTGGTGGACTGGAACTGCCGACCCTTTGGTTAGCAACTGAGCTCTTCACCATCAGGGCTCCTCTTCATGTATAAGACGGCAATAATGGCACTATCCACCTTTAGAGTTGCTATGATGCTTAAATGAGATAGACATCCAGTTGTTTGTCAGTTGATTCAGACTCATGGCAACCCCATGTGTGTCAGAATAGAACTGTGGGATAAGAAATCCCCCCAAATAAAGGAAAGATGTTCTGGAGGGGGCCCTAAGAATGACAAATATCCACTGCACCTTATTTTGGAACTGAGGAGTATGATAAATATGAATTACTTTTCTTATTCACTCATTCATTCAATAAAAATGTCATTGTCCCTGGGGCTCAGGGTATATGTGTGTAAATCAAATTAAATACAGCTAGGGCTCCCCACCCATCAAAACTGGTAGAAAGTACAATATCAATCTTATTATTAAACCAAACCCACTGCCATCAGGTCGAGTCCAGCTCGTAGCAACCCCATAGGGTTTCCAAAGCTGTAAATCTCTATGGAAGCAGATGGCCACATCTTCTTCCCTTGGAGCCACTCGTTTCGAACCTTTCGGTTAGAGGTCAATTGCTTTAACCATTGCACCACCAGGGGTCCTTTAGTATTAAACGAGAACCCCAGAAAATTGTCAGTCTGTAGTCGTAGCTGTGGTAGTGCTCCATGAGGGTCCCCAGGCCTACAGAGTCTGCTTGGTGGGGTGAACCTTCCTGGACTTTTCACACCTTCAGCAACAAGTTTAGTCAGGAGGCCTTCACTGAACGCTGGCTGCAAAGTCTTGGTCTCTGGTAGTTGGGGTTCAGTGCTCAGAGATGACCACGCCTTCTGAGGGCCTGGCTCCCCAAGGCTCTCACAGCTACATGGCCCATACCTGGGCCCACACTCTTGAAATGTGCACCAATGACCATTTTGTGTCTACAACCTTTCCACACACCACCCCTTGACAATGGACATGGGTGTGAGGGATGAGGCAGAAAGGACTAGTTCCTGACTCTTCTTCTTCTGTTGCTCCAGGTGAACAGAGACCAGTTGTGCCTTGGATGGCTGCTGGAAGCTTTTAGGACCCCAGGCACTACACAACAAACTAGGAGGTAGTACAGAAGCACTGTTCTAGGATGTCCCAAGAAATCACGATATTAAACCTCCAAATCAAGGAACCAAATCCAATGAAGTGTTTGGTTGTACATAAGCAGCCTCAGCAGCTACTCTTTTTAAATTTTTCTTGTCATTGTTGTAAATGTATCTGTCACACAACTTTTGCCAATTGAACTTTTTTAGGTGTACAACTTATTGACAGCAATTACAATAATCAACTGAGCAACCCTACCCTTAATCAATGCGATTTTTCCATCACCGTTGACCCCCCTTTTCCCACCCCTGTTAACCACTAATAAATTTTGTTCTCTATACATTTGCCTTTTCTTATCTTTTTATATAAAGGAGGTCATACAATATTTGTCCTTTTGTGATTGGTTTATTTCACTCAGCATAATGTTTTCAAGTTCCATCCATACTGTAAGCATATATCAAGACTTAATGTCTCCTACTGGCTGAGTAGTATTCCTTTGAATGCATGTACCACGTTTTGCTTACCCATTCATCTGTCGATGGGCATTTAGGTTGTTTCCACCTTTTGGCTGTTGTGAATATGCTGTCACTATTTTTTATTTTTGCCCTTCTACTGGGTGCGTAGTGATAGCTTATTGTGGTTTTAATTTGCATTTCCCTTGTGGCTAATGATGCTTGACATCTTTTCATGTGCTTATTTGCTATCTATAGCGAAATGTCTCTTCAGTGAAATATCTCTTCATGTTTTTTGCCCAGTTTCTAATTAGATTGTTTGGTTTTTTATTGGGAGGTTTTGAGAGTTCTTTACATATTCTAGATACTTTTGTTAGACCTGTGGTTTGCAAATACTTTCTCCCATTCTATAGCTTGTCTTTTCATCCTCTTAACAGGGTCTTACTCCAAGCAAAAGTTTTAATTTTGATGAAGTGCAATTTATCAATTTTTCCTTCTATGGATCATGCTTTTGGTGTCAGGTCTAAGGACTTTTCACACAGGCCCAGATTCCAAAAATTTCCTTTTTTTTTTCCTTAAAGTTTTATGGCTTTACATTTAATTCCATGATGCATTTTGAGTTAACTTTTATATAAGGTGTGAGACTTAGATCTCTAGTGGTTTGCTTTTCTTCCACCTGATTCATGTGACTCCCAGTCCTGAGTTAGCTCTTGCCTTTGGCCCTCTGCATGGTTCTGTGCTTCTGTTCCACTTCTGATTGGAGAAGAAGTACAGAAGAGTGCATAAAACATACAGGTACAGTTTAAGGAATGATAACATGAGCATTCATTATAACTACCACTGGCTATGTCCTTTACATTTTTTCTCTTTATATTTTCTCTCTCATTGCCATGTGCTTGGAGCGAGGGCCCTTATGGTGGGAACCTCCAACTCCTGTGCACTCTAACTGCTCCAGAGACCTCAGTGAGTTTTTGTACCAGACCCTCTGAGTCCCATAAGACCTTGATCTCTTGGAGCTTGGGCTCTGTGAATAGCCCCAGCACTTTACAATTATTTAGCTCCAGTATCTTCTGACTGGGTGTGTTCACCTTTATTGCCTTTTCCTCCCATTAAATAATTATCAGCTCAGAATTTTTGCAGGTTTTTCTCTTGATAACAACTTATTAAGTCTGAGAACTCTCTCCATTCCCTTTGTGAGGAAACACAGGGTCATTTTGTACACTGGGCATATTGCCCAAAAGCCTAATGCCTATTGGCTCTCAAAAAATCTTTGAGAATTTAAAAAATATATATATTAATGTCAAATACAAAATATAGAAAGAAAATTGCCAAGTTGGAATGGACAAATGTTTAATATTCTCAAAATTATGGCAACTTCATTGTTTAAAAACTAGGATTACTGTATATACTGTATGTTTTGTATTTTGTAGCAATTTAAGGTTAAACCTGTTGCCAGTCCAGTTAATTCTGACTCACAGCAACCCCACAGGACAGAGGTGGAACTAGCCCATAGGGTTTCCAAGGAGCAGCTGGTGGATTCCAACTGCTAACCTTTTGGTTAGCAGCCAAGCTCTTAACAACTGTGCCACCAGGGCTCCAATTTAAGGTTAGATTTCTTATTTTATGAAGATCTGTGATCATCTAGATATACTAAGGAATCAGAGCTGATTGTAAATTATAAGTTACTTTTGCATTAAAAAGTTCAAAAGCAAAATTTTAAAAACTACTGCAAAAAAATATAAACCCAAACTCATTGCTGTCCAATCAATTCCGACCCATAGCGACCCTATAGGGCAGAGTAGAACTGTCCCACAGGGTTTCCAAGGCTGTAGAAGCAGACGGCCACATCATTCTCCCTCCAAGCAACTGCTGAGTTCCAGCTGCTGACCTTTCAGTTAGCAGCCAAGCGCTTGGCCACTGCGCCACCAAAGCTCCTTGCAAAAAAAAAAAAAAATCACGTATAGCCTGGACGTAACTTATGATTTGGTGTGTAGGTGGGCCTACCGAAAAAAGAGATTTTAACCAGACCTTAGGGAAATGGAAGGAACTGAACCGAGACATAAAAGATGGTGAGATAGCAAGAGATATGAGCATTCTGAGGGGAAATGAGATGCCTGCTGAGCGTCCGCTCAGTGCCATTCTCTAGGAACTGAGAATCCCAAAGTGAAAGTCACGACTGTCAGGGAGGTCACAGTGTGGAGATAAGTCAGGCATGTCAAGTGATACAATGTGTCAAGTGTACTGTAATTAAGGAGGTGTGCGCACTGGGGGGCAAGAAGGTGTGGCTAGAACTGCGGTCGAGGGCGGGGACTAGGAAGGCTTCTCTGATCACACTTCTTGATCTGAGGGGAGACAGAGAAAGAAGGAGAGAGAGAAGGATGACGAAATATGAAGAATGAAACAAGGGAACAAAAGGGAAAGAGGAAGGGAGGGCTCGATGCGATCGGCGCTCCGGCCTTCGGGCCTCGACTGCTAGTGTCTGGGCGCGGTCACCGCCCCTCCCCCGCACGCCGCGGCCGCCCGGCCTCCCGAGCTCCGAGGCGGCGGCTCCCACAGACGCCATGTACCGGGTCCCGGCCGCCGCGACGGCGCGGGCCGCGACCCTCGGGGGCTGGGCCTGGGGCTGCGGGCGGCGCGGAGCCCACCAGCGCGCGGGGCTGCCGCCGCTCGGCCACGGCTGGGTCGGGGGCCTCGGGCTCGGGCTGGGGCTGGCGCTCGGGGTGAAGCTGGCGGGCGGGTTGAGGGGCGCAGCCCCCGCGCCGCCTCCCGCAGCCCCCGACCCCGAGGCGTCGCCTCAGGCCGAGCCGCCGCGGCAGCCCGAGCAGTCCCTCGCCCCGTGGTCCCCGCAGACCCCGGCGCCGCCCCTCTCCAAGCGCTTCGCCAGAGCCATCAAGAGCAGCCGCGACCTGCTGCACAGGATCAAGGTGCGGGCGCCGGGCGTGGGTGGCCGGGGCCCAGCGCCCCTTCCCGACGGCCCGTCCCAGGCGTCACCCCGGAGTGGGACCCTCGGTGCTCATCCCCCGAGGCCCAGCGGACCCCACCCTGGGCTTCCGAGAAAGACTTCCCGTTTCCCAACCGTCTGGCCACGGTCCGAGGCTCCCGGGGGTTGCCTAAGTGGGTCGGGCGTCACCGCCCTTCTCGGGGACCGCCCCCTCGTCTCCCCACCCGGGCCTGTCCGGGCACACCCCTCCTGGTTAGCGGCCAGGCGAAACCTGAGCCGCGGTCGGCAGGGGCCGAGCCCAGGGGGCGGGGCGGGGCCGAGGGGAGGGGCCGAGGGGAGGGTGGGGCCGGCCTCGGTGGGCGGGGCCGAGACGCAGGAGGCGGGCCCGAGCCGAGGGGGTGGGGCCCAGGGAACGGTCGACGCCTGGAAGGTCCCAGGTGAAAGCGCTGGGAGATGTTATCCACCCTTTCTTTGAATTGTCTATTGTTTCTTCCTTTGCACCTAGGATGAGGTGGGTGCACCGGGCATAGTGGTTGGAGTTTCTGTGGATGGAAAAGAAGTCTGGTCAGAAGGTGGGCTCTGAAAAGTTTTGATTTAGTGGTTTGTTTTATGCCAGATGGTTAATGAAGTCTTGATGTTTTATTACTTGGAATAAAACCCAAAAAACCAAACCCATTGCCCTCGAGTCAATTCCAACTCATAGCGACCCAATAGAACAGAGTAGAACGGCTATATAGAGTTTCCAAGGAGCGCCTGGCGGATTTGAACTGCTGACCTTTGGTTAGCAGCCTGTAGTATTCAACCACTATCTCGCCAGGGTTTCCACTACTTGGAATGAATCCCATGAAATGCTATTCGGTTTACGTAAAATCATACAATATTGTAGAGAAAACGTATTTAACAGAATAAAGAATTGGGTTTTCTATAACAGCAAGATTTAAAATGTGACTAATGAATAAGTTAACCTTATGGGGCAGTTTTACTCTGTCTTATAGGGTCGCTATGAGTCAGAAACGACTTAACGGCAGCATGGTTTGGGTTTTTTTTTTTAAGGAATAAATTGGAGTCTTAAAGTCGGTTGTTTCTGCCCCCAATTTTCTATTAGGACTGGATTTATTGGTCCAAAAGGTGTAATAGAATAGTGTGATAACTGCGAATTTGTAGGTAACCCTCATGGGTAGATGAGATGTAAGGAGTTCTGTACTTTCCTTTTTTCATTTAATCAACAATTTATTGAGTCCCTCTACTGTTCTAAGGACTGAGGTGCTCCTGCCCCAAGCCCTGGTGTTTTCAGTTGCCTTATATGCATGTGAAAGGTGGACAGTGAATAAGGAAGACTGAAGAAGAACCAATGCCTTTGGATTATGGTGTTGGCGAAGAATATTGAATATACTGTAGACTGCCAGAAGAACAAGCAAATCTGTCTTGGGAGAAATACAGCCAGAATGCTCCTTGGAAGTGAGGATGGCGAGACTTTGTTTCATGTGCTTTGGACATGTTATCAGGAGGGACCAATCCCTGGAGAAGTACACCATACTTGGTAAAGTAGAGGGTGAACAAAAAAGAGGAAGACTCTCAACAAGACAGATTGATACAGTGATTGCAACAACAGGCTCAAACGTAATGATTGTGAAGATGGCGCAGGACCAAGCAGTGTTTTGTTTTGTGGTACATAGGGTTGCTATGAGTCAGAACCGACTCAGCCACACCTAACAGCAACAATGGTTATGATAGTGATCTTTAAGTGTTCCATTTCATTTTTGAAAATTTTCAGTTTTCTTTGATTCAGGTATTCTATATTGCATGTTCTAATTACTAATGGATGTTTGCAGTTGTTACTTCTCATTTAGAGTCATGTTACATCAGCAAATGAATATCCCAAAGGCCTTACTGCGTCCACGTCATTAAGGTTGACTCTCATTTGAAGAGGCAGTTTGTCAAATTTATTCTTGAGATGGTCTCTTAATTCAAGCGGGATATACTCAAGGTCGTATTTTCACTCTTGTGGAATTGCTGTAATTTTCTTCAGTTTCAACTGGAACTTGTATATGAGCAATCAATGGTCTCTTCCACAGTTGGCCACAGGGCTTGTTCTGACTGATGATATTAAGCATCTCCATTGTCTCTTTCCACAGATGTAGTTGATTTGATTCTTGGTATGCCATCTGGTGAGGACCACGTGTATAATTGCTGTTTATATTGTTGAAAAAAGGTATTTCCAATGAATGGGTAGTTGATCTTGTAAAATTGTATCAAGCACAGAGTAGCTAAAACAAATGGAAGAAATGATGAAGTAAAAGCTGAACTGAAGATTTCAAAAGATGTCATCATAGATATTATGATGACATGTGCAAAAACCTGGAGTTAGAAAACCAAAGGAAGAACACGATTGGCATTTCTCAAGCTGAAAGAACTGAATAGAAAATTTAAGCCTGGGAACTGCAATACCAAAGAATTCTATAGGTAAAACATTGAGATTCTTCAACAAACGGATGCAGCACTGGAAGTGCTTACTCAAGAAATTTGGAAGATAGCTACCTGGTCAACCAACTGGAAGAGATCCTTATTTGAGCCCATTCTAAAGAAATATAATGATATTATTAATTTTATTAATATTACATGTTAGCAAAATTTTGTAGAAAATAATTCAGAAAACACTTCAGCCATACATTGACAGGGAACTACCAGAAATTCAAGCCAAATTCAGAAGAGGATGTGGAATGAGGGATACCATTGCTGATATCAGATGCACCTTGGCAGAAAGTAGAGGATACCAGAAAGATGTTTATCTGTGTTTTATTGACTATGGGAAGACATTTGACTGTTGGTATCGTAACAAATTTGGATAATATTAAAAAGAATGGGGATTTCAGAATACTTAATTTTGCTCGTGTGGAACCTGTGCATGGATCAAGAAGCAGTTGCTTGAACAGAACAAGGGGATACTGTGTGGTTCAGAATTGGAAAAGGTGTGTGGCAGGGTTGTTTTCGTTTACCCTACTTATTCAGCCTGTATGCTGAACAGATAATCCGAGAAGCTGAACTATAGGAAGAAGAACAGGGCATCAGGATTGGAGGAAGACTTCTTAACAACCTACGATATGCAGATAATACAGCCTTGCTTGCTGTATCAATATGGATTACACCTGAACATAAAGAAAATAAAAATCCTCACAGCTGGACCAATAAGCAACATCATGATAAATGGTAAAGAAATTGAGGTTGTCAAGAAGTTTGTTCTACTTGTATCCACTGTCAACACTCATGGAAGCAGCAGTGTCATGGATTGAATTGTGTCCCCCAAAAAATATGTGCCAACTTGGTTAGGCCATGATTCCCAGTATTTTGTGGCTTTCCTCTATTTTGTGACTGTAATTTTATGTTAAAGAGGATTAGGGTGGGATTGTAATACCATTCTTACTCAGGTCATCTCCCTGATCCAATGTAAAGAGAGTTTCCCGAGGGTGTGGCCTGTACCACCTTTTATCTCTCAAGAGATGAAAGGGAAGCAGGCAGAGAGTTGGGGACCTCAGACCACCAGGAGCAGAGCATGTCCTTTGGACACAGGGTCCCTGTGCCTGAGAAGTTCCTTGACCAGGGGAAGATTGAGGACAGAGACCTTCCTCCAGAGCCAACAGAGAGAGAAAGCCTTCCCCTGGAGCCAACACCCTGAATTTGGACTTGTAACCCACTAGACTATGAGAAAATAAATTTCTCTTTGTTAAAGCTATCCACTTGTGGTATTTCTGTTACGGCATCACTGGATGACTAACACAAGGAGTCAAGAAATCAAACAGTATATCGCATTGGGGAAATCTGCTGCAGAAGACCTCTTTAAAGCATTAAAAAGCAAAGATGTCACTTTGATGACTAAGATGCCCCCGACCCAAGCCATGGCCTTTTCACTTGCCTCTTATGCGTGTGAAAGCTGGACAATGAAAAAGGAGGATTGAAAGAGAATTGATGCATTCTAATTGTGGTGTTGGCAAAGAATATTGAATATACCCATGGACAGCCAAAAGAACAAACAAGTCAGTCCCAGGGGAAGTACAACCAGAATGTTTCTTACAAGTGAGGCTGGCACGACTTTGACTGCCTTACTTTGGACACATCATCAGGAAAGATGAGTTACTAGAAAAGTACATCATATTTGATTAAGTGGCGGGTCAGTGAAGACAAGGGAAACCTTCCGTGAGATGAACTGACATGGTGGCTGCAACAGTAGGCTCAGACATACCGGTGATCATGAAGATGGTGCAGGACCAGGCAAAGTTTTATTCTGTTATACGTAAAGTCGCCACGAGTCGGAGCTGAGTAGATGGCAACTGACAACAACAACTTTTAGGAAACGATGTTTTAGACATTATTTAAAGAAAGTAGTAATTTTAGGAATCATTGACGGGAACAGCAGGGTTTTGATTTTAAAGAAAAATGATTCTTCTCCCAAGTATAAGTATAGTCTAATCAATATGCCTGGTTTGTAGTAAAAAAAAAAAAAGTAAATATCAGCTTTTTTTTGTGAGGATTTTGTTTTTATGAAGATATTTTTCAATTTAATTCACATTTACAGCTTAAAAACAGATCCCAGTTCTTTATAACCCTTTCTTTTCCAATCTCCATTCTTTATAATCTTAGATTTCCGTACCTTCACTCTGTCTTGAAGATGTAAACCAAACTTTAAAATTTTCTTAGAAAGCCTTAAATTGGTAGCATACCATACCAAACCAAAAGCAAACCCGTCGCCATCCAGTCAATTCTGACTCACAGTGACCTTGCAGGCACATAGTTGTCTGGTTTGTAGCTGAATTAAATTGCTAGATTGGGCTTGCAGGAGATTTGTTCTCATTCATTTTAATTGGGTTGCTATTTTAAGGAATTCATTGGAAATGCAAAAAATCAAGAATGTCTGAATAAGAAACATGATGTTTTCTTTAAAGAATGTGAATTTATTTATTTAAAATGTAGAATGGCTAAATTGTTTAGATAAGCTCAGAAAAATTTGTATTTGTCTGAATCAGGTGGAAAATTCCTAGGACCCCAGAGTTCAATTTCAGTTCAGTTACGACATGAAATTGTCAATTTTGCTAAGACTTTGATCCTTTACATGCCCGGTTTTGGTTAACTTACAAAAGTAGAATATCTTCCTTAGATAAGTACACAGGATGTTTTAAGATAGTATTATCTCAGTTTTTGATAACTCCTTTGACCGTGGAGCCTATTAATAGTGACTTTTTGCTTTTTTCCCCCCAAAGGTTTAGGTTATGCTGATGTTGAGAACCGTGTACCATGTAAGCCAGAGACAGTTATGAGAATTGCCAGCATCAGCAAAAGTCTCACCATGGTTGCTCTTGCCAAATTGTGGGAAGCAGGAAAACTGGACCTTGATATTCCAGTACAACATTATGTTCCTGAGTTTCCAGAAAAGGAATATGAAGGTGAAAAGGTAGTGAAACTCAGAGTTCATTTTACTAATGGCATGTTAAATAGTTTATGCTAGAATTTATATTCAAAATGTTTCATAGGATTTTTTGGATATCTTTTACTGTTTTTAATGGATTAGATTGTTTTTGTTTTTTAACCTAGATAATAACCAGGTGGGTATTTTCCTGCAATTTGGGCTAAAAAGCTATATGTGACATATTTTTCCAGCTGTGGTTCAAGATGGAAAAGATCACTGAGGCATTATGCAAAGGCTCTTGACTTTTTGTTGTACAGTTTAATGTCATAATTGAATTTTCGTGTTTTTACAATTAGGTTTCTGTCACAACAAGACTACTGATTTCCCATTTAAGTGGAATTCGTCACTATGAAAAAGACATGAAAAAGGTGAAAGAAGAGAAAGCTTATAAAGCCTTGAAGATGATGAAAGAGACAATGGAATTTGACCAGGAGAAACAGTTGAAAGAGAAAGGAGGCAAAAGTAATGAAAATAATGACTTTGTGAAAGCTAAGGCAGAACAGGATAACGAAGCCAAAGGCCGGAATTCAAAGCCTGGCAAGAAAAAGAATGATTTTGAACAAGGCGAATTATATTTAAAAGAAAAGTTTGAAAATTCAATTGAATCCTTAAGATTATTTAAAAATGATCCTTTGTTCTTTAAACCTGGTGAGTGTTAATTTCTTCTCTTAACAAAGTCATCATTATTGAAGTATTAATTTTCAGGAAACCCAAAATGATAGATGAGGCTGATGATTGTGACTTGGGTTTTATTGCCAGTCCAGCACTTGTCTTTTAGTCTGTAGCTCTAACAAAGCCTTAGCGATTTAGATTTAGCCTCATTTGAGACTACCCAGTCATTTAGCTGATTCTCAGTATTAAGACTTTAATGGAAGAATTACGGAGAAATATTGGAGTAATCGTCCTCCAAAGAAAACCTAGACCAAAGTGGACAATGGCTCAATTTATTTTGTGCCTTTTTAAAGAAATTGGCATTCATCAACTTTGTTTTATTTCCCAAAAAGCTAATCTATAGAAATAATTATCTTTGTTTTTGTGTGTATATGTACACATATGTATACATTTTTTTTTTTTTGGTATGATGCCTATTGGAAACACTTGGTATATGATAGGTTTATGTACTTTTACTCTATTTTCATTTTTAAAACTTTTTTTTTTTTTTTTAAACCATGAATGGATATTCCCACTGCCGTCAAGTCGATTCTGACTCATAGCGACCCTATAAGACAGAGTGGAACTGCCCCATAGAGTTTCCAAGGAGCGCCTGGCGGACTTGAACTGCCAACCTCTTGGTTAGCAGCCGTAGCACTTAACCACTACGCCACCAGGGTTTCCATGAATGGATATTACATAGATAAAATTAGTAAGGGCAAATAAAATATAATCATGGACTTCACCTTAAAAAGTAAGGTTCCAACCCATTTTTAGTACAGATTATACAATCTAAAATTTCTAGAATCTAAAATATGAAAGTATATATTTGAAACAGTGTAGGTATTTTAATATGTATTTGAAACAAGGTTTTTATGTCTCCGTATATTAAAATAAGAGCTGGCACCTATTCAACAGTTAGTAGGTATATTAAGAACAAAATAGTTGACGCAAGAAATTAAATTTGGTTTTCTTCACCTTCCTGTTTTGTTGCCAGTTTGAAAGATTTTGTTATGTTTTGTTTTGAGGCAGGATTTGTTTGCTTATTTCATTATCGTAAAAGGGGGCAGATTGACATAAAAGTTTAAATATACTGATCATCATTTTATTATTCCTGTGTCAGGGACGTGGAATAGATAGGGCCATTGCAAAGCTGACAAAATTTGTTGATATATTGTCGGTGATCTTTTTTCTAAATGCTGAATTAAAATATTCCAATTTTAAAGGTATGACAGTTTTCTGTGGGAAAATATTTCACATTATTTTTAAAATAATAATCAAGCATTTTCTTTTTTTTTCCCCCTTTGCAATGATGTCTCAAGGTAGTCAGTTTTTGTATTCAACTTTTGGCTATACCTTACTGGCAGCCATAGTAGAAAGAGCTTCAGGATGTAAATATTTGGACTATATGCAGAAAATATTCCATGACTTGGATATGCTGACCACTGTGCAGGAGGAAAATGAGCCAGTGATTTACAATAGAGCAAGGTAAACGAATACCTTCTGGTGTGTGTAATTTTCCTCGTCTCCATTCCAAAATCAGCTTGACACATTTGGGAGCAAATGTGTCTGTTTTTCTACATGTCTATTTTTCCATCTATAAAGTGAGGGAAATAAAATGTGTTTATCGAGTGCCCTTAAGTCAAAGACAGCGATACTAATTCCAGCACAGAATTAACGCCCATCATGGGCATCTCTAATTAGTTCTTCTGTCAGCCTTTTTCTTTTATCATTTAGTTAATGCTTTGTTTGTTTACTTTTCATTATTTTCTGTTGTTCTGACTTTTATTATGAAATAACTTCAGGCTTACGGAAAAGTTGCAAGAATAATACAAAGAATCCTCGTATATCCTTCACCCAAATTTCCCAAATGCTATCTATTTTATCACATTTGTTTAATCTGTGTTATTTTTTTTCCTAAACCATTTGGAAATAAGTTGTAGACAGGGTACCCCTCTTGCTCCTAAACACTTAAATGTGTATTTTCTATAAACAAGAACTTTTAGGAAATTAACATTGATACAGTGTTTCTTTCAAATCTGAGGACCATATTCATATTTTTCTTATTGTCCAAATAATGACTTTTCTCATAAAAGAGAAGAAAACATTTTTTTTTTTTCTGGTCCAGGTTCCAGTCCAGGGCCGCACATAGCATTTAGTTGTCATGTCTCTTTAGTAGCCTTTAATCAGGAGCCTAGTTCCTCAGTCTGTGTTTTCTTTCTTTGTCTTTTATGGTGTTGATATTTTGAAGAGTACTGGCTATTTGTTTTTGTAGAACGTACTTTAATTTCGATTTGTCTGGTGTTTCCTCATGTTTAGATTCAGGCTAGGACTCTTGGCAGGAATCCCACAGAAGTAATGATGTATCCTTCTCAGTCAGTCATAACAGGAAACACATAATGTCAATTTGTCCCATTATTGGTGATGGTAATTTTGATGCTTTGTTGAGGTGGTGCCTGCCTGGTTTCTCCTCTGTAAAGTTACTATTTTTCCCCTTGTAATTAACAAGTATGTTATGGAGAAATACTTTGGGACTATGTAAAATCCTGTTTCTCATCAGACTTTCACCTGCTGGTGATGGTTGCTAAATTCCATTGTTCATTCTGTATTTATGAGTTGACGTTCTGTTATAAGAACGTGCTTTCCCTTCTCCCTTATTTATGTATTTATCCATATCAGTATGCACTCATGGCTTCTTATTTTATTCAGTGAGTTATAGTTTGTTACTGTCATTATTTGATACCTTGTTTTAAAAATATTAAGTATATAAAATATCAAGAGGTAAAAGAAAACTGTTTATAAGGGTAAATAGCTATTAAGTTGCTTAGCTATATGTTTATACTTTTAACCAAAGAGCTTTATGTTTCATTTTGTTGAGTTAACAGTGAACATTAAAATGCTCCTCTGGTTGGATTAGGTAGACCCCCTGCCACATGCCATTAGATTTTTAACACAGTACGTCGTAAAAATGGAAACCCTGGTGGCATAGTGGTTAAGTGCTACGCCTCCTAACTAAAAGGTCGGCAGTTCAAATTCACCAGGCACTCCTTGGAAACTGTATGGGGCAGTTCTACTCTGTCCTCTAGGGTTGCTGTGAGTCAGCATCGACTCCACAGCAGTGGGTTTGGTTTTTTGGTGTCATAAAAATATTGTCTAAGCGCCATGTGACTAAAGTAATTGAGCATTTTAAATATCTGGCTTAAAAAGACTCTTCTAGGTAGGCCTCTTTTAGTGCGTTTACTCAGGCACTTTTTAGTTATAGGGATTAAGATTTAAAATATTTAAACCATCGTTTCTCTGGGTTTTCTTTTACAGCTTTTAACTGTAAAATATCAAACTGGAGTTACTTTATGTAAATTTGGTGTGGTATACAAAGAAAATTTTAGGCCAGTTGCACAGGTTGTAATATAATTTATGGAGAGGCTTCTGAACACTGACTTTGATAAAGTAACTAGAATTTTTATCCTTAAAAATAAGGAGGGAAAAATGCTATGATTTTAGATAATTCCATGATTTAATTCATTTACTGCTATTATAGGGAAAGGTTTAGTTGGCTTTTTAGCTTTTTAATACTTTAAAATTCAGCTATGCTTTGTGTTATGGAGGGGTTTTCTGTGATTTATAGTTCAGATTCCTTGTGTGAACTGGTGTATTTCAAAATCACATACGAAAGCATTTGAGCAACTGCCTTTAAAAGCCGTCTCATCATTTTACAAATATTTTAGCTCATTTTGTGAAGGAAATTTTGAGATGCTTCAGAAAATGAAAAAAAATTAAGTTGAACAGTGCTAACAACTGCAATAAAGATTCATTTTTTAAAGTAATTTGGAGTTTTACTATTAAAGGAAAAAAATATTTAAAAAGCAAATGCTCGGAAACTTTTCAGAAAGCTTTAATCCAGAAAGGGCAAACAAAGATAGTAATGAAGGGGCACTTACCAGGCTAAATGTTGGGAAGGGACGAAGTTTATAAAATACCCAGTTCAATTATCTCTTGATGAACCCAAACCGAACCAAACCCAGTGCCGTCGAGTTGATTCCAACTCATAGCGACCCTATAGTTGTGGTTAAAATTATTCAGTTTAAGTATTTTTGTTCTTTACTGGTTTTCTTTTTACTTTTTTTTTTTTTTTCTAGTATAGTGGTTTTCAAACTGCAGGTTATGGCCAGTTGGTGAGTTGGAAAATCAATTTAGTGGGTTGAGTACCAGTGTTTCTTTCTTTAGTGGAGTAGAGTAGAATAGAAAACACAGCTGCTCACGTGTGTTGGCAACACTTAGCCATGTGGTCACACTTCACTGCAAAGGAGGCTGGGAAATGTAGTTTCTAACTGAGCAGGCATATGCATTGCTATAATTCTGTTACTAAGGAGGAAGAGAAGAATGAATTTTGTGGACAACTATCCATCTCTGCTGCTGTATTATTTTATAAAACTTCTGTTTCAGAGGGGTGTGTGTGTGTGTGTGTGTGTGTGTGTGTGCATGCTCAGTCAAATGAAAAATGTATTCCTTCCTGTGGGTTGAGATTAAAAAAGTTTGAAAACCATTTAAATGAAATAATATCAAATGGCATAATTTTTACTAGTAATTTGTGAAGAGTGCATTGGGAGAGAATTTTAAAGCCACAGACTCAATGAATTTTATGGTTAGTTGTGCTTTCTTTTCCTTTCTACTCTTATTATTGTTTGGATTGCTGATGGAAAGGTTGTGCATTTCATGAATCAGCTAATACTTTAGCCCTGCATATTTCTGTTAGTTAGTACATGGTTTACAAATGACTTAAAGGTACTTTCTAAAGAAATAACGGATGAAATAATGGATTTTTTTTTTTAATTATCAGCTTGTTTAAAAGGATTAAATGTACATTACAAATCAGTCTATGGCTTGAAAGAGATTTTTTCAGACCCAAAAGAAATTAGGTTAGCAGCAAGCAATCCGTTTTAATTTTTTAAGTTGCCTGTGGTTCTTAACTTCAGGCTCCTATGTTTACTCTTTTTAGGATCCACCATTATATTCTACTGGGAAGCATAAGAAAAATTGGCAAATGCTGGAAGTAGTCAATTCAATATAAAAGAAAATTCTCTAGTGAAGATGGCAAGATGCATGAGTTTACTTTGGTGCAAATCTAGGCATTTGATAATGAGTACCTACTGTGAGCTAGAATTGAACTGGATGGCACACAACACCACCTGTAGAGAAGAAGAGAAGGACATTTTATCTCCCATTCTTTGCCAGACTGCAGTGGGTTTCTATTTCTAGTGTTAAAGCTTCCAATCAGCTCTGGCTTTTTTTAGCAGTACTCAATGGCTGTAATGGGATAGTTGATACATTTTAGTTAGGTTAAATGGGCTGCTGAAATAAAATAGGCCACTAAATGGAGAGAGAAATACTGTTACCTAGGACAGTTTTCTGCCCATTTGTTTTGTTTTTCACTTGGGACAGAATCTGTTTGAGCCTATAAAGATCAACTCTGATTCTTCTCTTAAAATATATTTTTTAAAAAGAGTTATGAAGACACCAGCTTTATAGGGAGTTGAGGGAGCGAAAGGAATCTTTTCCATGATACGCGCAAAAAACCTTAAAGTAAAACTTAGTGAATACATGTTTTCTATTCACTTGTTTTATGGTACCATTTTGTAGGAAATAAAATGTTTCTGACTGTTACTTAGTCTGCTGACTACTTGAGCATAATCATAAATTAAGCCTGTTTATAACATCCTGATCAAGAATTTATAGAGCTATTTATATCCCAAGAGTAAGTATTTATGTTCTTTATCACTTCTCTGTATATATATGTGTGTGTTTTAAATAGTGCCTTCCAGTATTGGTCACGTGTTTAAGGTGTTTCCCAGAATCCTGCCCCAAAATACTATTACATTTGTTTAGCCAGAATTTTAGTCACAAGGCCATGCTTAGCTGTAAGGGAGGTGGCAGGGAACTTAGTTTTAGCTACGTACATTGTTGTCCTGGATAAAATTGTAGTTTTCTTAAATGGGAGAATGGGAACATTGATTCTGTCTAGGCAGGTAGCAGTCTCTGCCACGTGAGCTAAATAACCCTTCTGGCAAACAGTCCACAAAGGAGTGGAGTCAATGTCCCTGCCATTGAAGGATACTTTGTTGACAGAAGAATCCTTAGCCAATGCATTAGCTTATTATTAGACCCTGTTCATGTTTTCTGTGTATTTGGCACAGTGTTTGCAATGAAAATCTCTAATTTGATAATTGGGCGAGACCAAAACCAAATAAAATGAATGTTTGCCAAAGTGTTTGCTATATTTGGACAGCATAGATATGGCCTTTATCATCTGTTTATTTTCTAGAGTACCTTCCACAATTAATCTCTGTTTCCTCATCAAGCTCTTTTTTATGCCTTTAGCTGACGGGCTCTGTAGAGACAGTAGTAGGTGCACACAATGTTTATACTAAATGTTAAAGTGGGAGTGGTTTTTATAATATGCATTATAAATTCTGTAAGTTTTTAAACTTCTTATAACAAAATACAGTGGTACATATTGTTTCTAAAGGGATTTAATAAGTATTTAACAAATGAAAGTATTTCGAATTTCTAAGTTGTAGACATAGATTTGTATGGTTATATGATAATGTTCTTGTACAGAATCGGGAGATAATTAGGAAGAGGATGTTCATTTATCGGGCATCATTCTATCCGTTATGTGGTTATAAAGACATCCCAATACCTTACACAGGAACTTGTGTCTATATTCCATTTTTATAAACAGGAGTTCCTTAAGAACTTGAAATAGTCAAGTTTGCCATACAGCTGGACAAAATTTTCGTGAAAAGCTACTAAAAAGGAACCAGGAGATTAAAATCTGGAATTTGCCTACCTAAAGCCTGGAATTTCAGATTAAAGTCTAGAATTCCCCGTATTTCTGTATCTTAAAGGAGAAATGACTGAGGAGTTGTAATTTCCAAGCTGGATGTAAGTGGTTTAAAAGGCTGTACTGTTACAAGAAAGTTACACAAAGCTGAATTATTGTTACCATACACACTGGTAATTATCTCCTTGTTTACAGGCTTGACGTTCACTCTAGTAGATATATTTCTCAGAAAATGTATTTCCATTAGGTGTCTTCTTTTGCATTTAATTTTATTTGATTGGCTGAAATTACAAGTGTAATAGAGTTGAAGCAGAAAGTAATGACGGCCTAAATATGGAAGTGGTCCTTGGGATGAAAAGGAAAACGCTGAGACACAAAGCAGAGGATGAATGAATAGGATTTAGCATCATATTGGACATGAGGGTTGAGGACAAGGGAATCATCCAAGATTTTATAATGTGGGTTTTAATGAAGAGAAAAATATGAGAAGGTATGGAAGAGATTAATTTTAGACATGCTGATTTTGAGACATGAAAGACTACGTATCAAGTCACTGGTTCTCAAAAAAAAACATATTAAGATCCTCTGCAGACTTTTTTTTTTTTTTAATCTTCACAGCACATAATTGTGGCCGCCCCTTTCCTCACCGGCACCCCTACTTCATTGAATATCATGACTTGAACTTTTAGGGGATGTATACGAATCTTGGAGGAAGAAGTAAGAGTCATTTCTAAAATTATGTCTTCCCACAACACCTCCCAAGTTAAGAATTTTGAAGGGAGGGTATAATTTTGGGAGAGGGATGAGGCCCACAGGGAATTCTGATGAACGTCTTTCCTGTCCTTCACTCGTTTTCTCCCAAACCAAACTTGAGTATCAATGCTTCCAGAAAATCCAGATGTAAATCTGGGACGGGTTGGGTCCAGGTGCAGATTTGCAGTTATCTCTGGTATTATCGCTTTGGAGACCTGGTACCATTGGAACCGCTGGTCATTGGAAGGCACAATGGCCTGAGAGGAGTGTCAGGGAAATGCCAGCTAACAGTACTACAGGAGATAAGTAGGACGAGGACTGCAAAAGGAGAAGTAGAATATCCTTTGATAACCTGTAAGAGAGCTGTTTAGTAGCGATGGAGGAACAGAAGCCAGATTTTAAAAAGCTGAAGAATGACTGGAGAGGATGAGTCTACGGAAACAGCAGGTGTGGATTATTCCATGTCGTTTGGCAGTAAAGGAGGAGAGAGGACTGCTTGCCAGAATCTGTAGCAAGGTTAAAAGCTTTCTCACCCTGTAGGATGGAGGAACTTAAGCATTTTGTGAACTCAGGTGAAGGAGTCAGAGTTCTTAGCATGGCACAAAAAGTCATTTATCTGCTCCCCTAGCATCCCGTCTTGCCACCTTCCCCTCAGACCTTCTGCCTCAGCCACACTGAACTACTCTGTAGTTCCCAAAATGTTCCAGGCTTGCTCCCCAGGCCATTTTAACAATGCTCACTTTCACTGGTGTTGAGAGCTCTTCATACCCAACTTGCTAGTTATCCCACAACCTTGTTTCTCAAGCCGGGGTCCAGGAACTAGGAACCACCTGGGATCTTGTTACACATTGCTGTCGAGTCGATGCTGACTTACGGTGACCCTGTGGGACAGAGGAGAACTGCCCCGTAGGATTTCCAAGGCGGCAATCTTTACAGAAACAGATTGCCACCTCTTTCTCCCAAGGAGCATCTGGTGAGTTTGAACCACCAGCCTTTCTGTCCACAGCCAAATGCTCAACCACTACACCACCAGGGCTCCTGGGAGCTTGTTAAAAGTGCAGAATTTCAGGCCTCACCAGACCTACTGAAGCAGAGTCTGCATTTTACCAAAATTCCCAGGTGATTCCTATGGTGCATTGAAGTTGAGGAAGTACCGTCCAGCTAGCCCCTTGAGAGCAGCCACAGCGTGTAGTTCACTTGTCTTTCCAGTGCCTTGCAAGACGTCTTCATTAAATATTTGTAAGCAGATGATACTTTTTTTTATTCAACATATTTAATGAGCGTGTACTATATGGCATGTACTGTTCTAGGTACGAGGATCATCAGTGAACAAGGGAGATAAAGTTCCTGCCCTTGTGAGATTTACATTCTGTGTGAAGAGATAGACAAACATGTGAACGAGTAATTTAAACAAGAATTTTAGATATTGATATGAAGACAGTAAAACAGGGCAATGGCATATAAAGTGACAGGGAAGGGGGGACATGGTGGCGATCTGTTTAAAATGTACAGTTTAGATAAGGCCTATTTGAGCCCTGGTGGCGCAGTGGTTAAGCATTTGGCTGCTAACCAAAAAGGTCGGCAGTTCAAATCCACCAGCTGCTCCTTGGAAACCCTATGGGGCAGTTCTACTCTGGCATGTAGAGTCAATATGAGTCAGAATTGACTCAGTGGCAGTGTTTTTTTGTTTTTGTTTTGTTTGTTTTTTTCCATTTTAGCTAATTGAGCTGAGATATAAATGATAAGGAAAATTAGCTTGCCTTGTTCAAGTACAGAAATAAACCAGACATGAAAGGCAGGACAGAGTCGCAGTGTAAGTGATGAGGTAAAAAAGGTAAGCAGGGTCAAAATCTTATTGGGCCGTGAACCTCGGTGCCAGTAGACCCCAGTGCCCCTTAATTTAACAAGTATTTCATAATGCCTCCTTTAATACCCTGAAGTGAAAGCCATAGGTAATATAAACTACATTCATAATTCTAAAAATAGACAATAACTGAAATATAAAGAAAAAATAAAAAGAATGTAACTTACAATAAACTGGTATTTTGCTATGTTGAACCTGACTCACTACAATGTTAGAAGACATGGTAGTCAGATACAGCTTAATACATCCAAGTACTGTAAATGTGACAGCTGCAAATACAGATCGATACGGGTGGATTGTGTTGGTACCTCAGCTTGTGCTCCTGGTGGCATGGTTTTCTAAAACAGCGACCAACTCTAAGTAGAGTTTTGGATAAGTTAAATTCGGACTTTCTTCTATTTTCACGGTGGTTACATTTGGGAAAAATTCATTGTATAGTAAAAATATGCAAGAAATGCTTTGTGTATATGTAAAATGGAAAGGATTCTAGGCTCAGCTAGCTATAAACAGATTTCTTTACTTCCATGAATATCTGGTGGGATATTTGAAGGTCTTGTAGGATGTGGGAGAATGTATCATAGTGTGGGACTGTTGCATGCATCATAAAACATTTAGGGTACTTGGACCCCTATCTATTGAATGTCAGTGGAGCCCTCTAATAATCGTGACAGCTAAAAAAAGTATCTCCAAAAATTTCTCGTAGGAGTTGATATTATCTCTGTTGAGGACCACTGATTGTCTTGTAGGCCATGCTAAGGAGTTTAGCATTTGTTCTCATTGCACTGGTAGCCATGGGAGGGTGGCAAATGGATGGGAGAAGCAGGAGACACAATCTTTGGCTTCTGCATGGAGAATAGACTGTATGGAGACAAGATAGTCTAGGAAATAAAACTGGTGGAGAGAGGTTGGAGAAAGATGCAGGTAATGAAATTAGTCTTAGAAGCAACAGGAAATTTTCTGGAATGACTAGAGAGAAGGAGAAAAAATGGATGATATAAATAAATTTGAGATAGAGATGGAAATTCTAGCTCATTTTGGATGGCCTCAATTCTTTCAGTAAAACAAAAAATATTGTTATCTGCTGACTGGGGCTGAGGGATAGGAGTAGAGGATTGAGAGTAGAAGAGATTGGGAAATAGGTATTATGAAGAATATATCAGGGAATAAGCAGAAGAAGAATGAAAAAGATTTGGTAACACCAATGAAAACCCTTAGCAAGAGTACAAAGTGGGCCAGTCAGCTTCGTTATATAAATTTCTATAGTATTTCTTAGCAGATAAGTAGCCAAGGAAGGGATATCTAGATTTATTGAGGATTAGTAGATTACCCGTTGCCATTGGGTCAATTCCAACTCATAGTGACCCTTATAGGACAGAGTAGAACTGCTCCCATAGGGTTTTCAAGGAGCAGCTAGTAGATTCAAACTGCCGACCTTTTGGTTAGCGGCCGAATGCTTAACCACTGTGCAACCAGGGCTCATTGGTAGATTAGTATAATGTAAAAGAGTTAAGAACACAGAGTTTCTAGTGAGACCACAATTGATAGTTGAAATGGATGGTCATATAGTTCAAGCTAAAGCAGAGAGCAAGTGAAATCACTAGGAATTAAAAGACCCAAGAAAATAGGGAAGAGACAGGGGAACTAGATGGCAGTCTCCATGAGGGCAGTCTCAGTGGAGAGAGTTGGAAGGGTGGGAAGCCAAAGTGACAGGAAGAAATTTCTGGGTTTGAGACCTCAGAAATAACACAGTTTAAAGTGAGGGCGAGGTTCAGGTCTGACAGTGCTTACGAAGAGCTCATAGAATGAAAATGAAGAGCGTTAGAGGTGGAGAGTCAGCAACTGAAAACTCAAGAGCATTTTGTGAATCTTGAAAGGTTCCTCATGAGCCAGATTTCATTTTAAGTACCTACCAGAAATATGCTAAGTGCTTTAGATAGATATTCATAACTTTTACAACAACTCTGCCAAGTATTTTTATCCTCATTTTACAAATTAGGTTGCTGAGGCGGAGAGGCAGCTTAGAATAGGGATGCCAGACTGCCTGGGTTTGAACCCACCTCTGCAGCTTACAAGCTGTGTGACTTTGGACAAGTTGTTCTACCGTCTGTACCCTGTTTTCTTGCCAGTAAAATGGGGGTTATAACAGTACCTACCTTCTAACGTTGTTATAAGAATAAATTAGTTCATATTTGTATAGTTCTTATAGAACAACACTTGGTATATAGTAAGAACCGTGTAAATGCTAAATAAAATGAGCTTAGGCTAGTAAGGATGGAAGGAACCCTGGTGGCTCAGTGATTAAGCTCTTGGCTGCTAACCAAAAGATTAGTGGTTGCAACCCCCAGCAGCTCTGCAGGAGAAAGATGCGGCAGACTGCTTCTGTAAAGATTACCGCCGTGGAAACCCTGCGGGGCAGTTCTCCTCTGTCCAGTAGGGTCGCTATGAGTCAGAGTTGATGGCAACAACAACAGTGAGGGTGAGAGCTAGGATTCAGAGTGAGGTCTGCCAACTCCAGCCTTTCCCACCACACTGAGAAAGAACCACATCACTATACAGGTAATTATGTGGCATATTTGTACAGGAAATCTAGTCTCCTTACCATTGTGAACATTATGCCTAAAACATCCCAATGTGTATGCTTAGAGTTACAAATTCATTTGTGGCACATGATTCAACATTAAGCACAAGGACTAGGAATTTCTACCCAACTGTAGGTGTTTCTGCATATGCATGAGGCAGACATTTCGTGTGTGAGCTTAACCAGTACACTTCTGCAGGTATTAAAAGTTGAATCCAGAGGATCAAGTACCCTCAGCATGGGCAGGTCATGCCACTAGGGAAAAACAAAAAACAAAAAACCACTTTTCTGCTTGAACTCAGAAGGGAATTAGACTAGCTTACTCAGTGATCTGTGCTTTGTTGGGATCTGTATCATACTGAAAACTAGTGATTAGTTCTGAGACTACATGATCACTACATCGAAATACAGTCCATCTCATGTTCCCGTTTTTCTATTCATTATCATGGGTAAAGTCAATAGGAGAACATTAAAGTGTTAGTGACTGTTCTTATTTCATTTTAGATTTTATGTTTACAATAAAAATAGACGTCTTGTCAACACACCTTACGTGGATAACTCCTACAAGTGGGCTGGCGGTGGATTTCTCTCGACAGTGGGTGACCTTCTGAAGTTTGGGAACGCGATGCTGTATGGTTACCAAGTTGGACTATTCAAGAACTCAAATGAAAATCTTCTGCCTGGGTATCTCAAGCCCGAAACAATGGTTATGATCTGGACACCAGTGCCTAACACAGAGATGTCGTGGGATAAAGAGGGTAAATATGCGATGGCGTGGGGCGTTGTGGAAAAGAAGCAAACATACGGTTCTTGTAGAAGGCAGCGGCATTATGCCTCTCATACCGGAGGTGCAGTGGGTGCCAGTAGTGTCCTGCTGGTTCTTCCTGAAGAACTGGATGAAGACGCTACAAATAACAAGGTCCCCCCCAGAGGAATAGTTGTTTCCATCATATGTAACATGCAGTCTGTTGGCCTCAATAGCACTGCCTTAAAGATTGCTCTGGAATTTGATAAAGACAGATCAGATTGATACCTTAAGATCACAGGTGCAAAATGAGCTGTTTTGTTTTTGAAATATTGATCTCTCTAAAGACGTGAGATTTTTAAGAATACATTTTTAATAGAGTATAATTGAATGCAGAGAATTGTGTGCCTCTGATTGCTTAATTTTGTAAATGTCTTTTATTGTAGGATTAGTTCTTTATACTCAGGGAAGTAACTACATTGTTTTTACTTTTTGAAAAAGTATTAACACTTGAAATAAAATATTCTGATAAAAATATGTATTTTTTGAATGTTGTAATACAGAGAAAATCCCATTCAACAGACGTTTCCAAATACTCTTCTTTTAAAATGGCAGCAGAAATGAGATTATGAGGAATGGTGTATTACTTATCTAGTGCTGCATAACAGGTTGTTGTCTTAGAACAGCCAGCATTCATTATTTGACAGTGTCTGTGGCTCAGGACTTAGGAGTAGCTTAGCTGGGTGGGTCTGGCACAGTCTCTAGTGAGATTGCCGACAAGACGTTGGCCAGAGTGCAGTCTTCTGAAGGCTTCTCTGGAGCTGGAGGATACGCTTCCAAGATGGCTCACTCACATGGCCGTTGGCAGTGTCCTCTGTTCCTCACTAGTTGTTGGCAAGAGACCTCAGTTTCTCATCATGCATGCCTTTCTATAGGGCTGCTTGAGTGTCTTAACGGCATGGCAGGTGCCTTCCCCCGGAGCCAAGTGATCGGAAAGGGAGCACAAGGCAGAAACCAATGTCTTTTGTAATCCAGCATCAGAAGTCACATACTGTCACTTTTTCCATATTCCATAGGTCGTATAGACCTGATACAGTGTTGGAGGAACTACACAAGGGTATGAGTATCAGGAGGTGGGATCATCACTAGAAATTATCTTGGAGGTTGGCTACCACACTATGTCTTCTGGCCCCTAGTGTTTCGTGTCCCTCCCCCGTGTAAAATATACTCACCTCCCAAGGTCTCCAAAAGCTTCATTCCATTATAGTACCAGCTCAAAGTCCAGTGTCTTGTCATCTAAATCAGGTCAGAGTGTGAATGAGGCTCCTTGGGAGTAGTTCCTTAAGTGCAGCAAGTCGAATATGGTTCCTCTTGATCCAAAGACCTATGAACTAAAGGGGCAAGTTATCTGCTCCCTACGTATGCAGCGTACAACGTGGAACAGATGTAACTGTTGTAGACCCACCTGTTCTGAAAGGGGGGAAATGGGAGGCATATAGGAGCCACCGGCCTTAGAATTTCTGAAATCCAACTGGATACAGGTTGACCACTCCTTGCTTAGTACTCACAGTTTGGAAATAATTCTCCTTAGTCCTCAGCTATGCTTTCTGGGCTCTTGTTTCTGCTCTCTGAGGTATCTTTCCTTTTTTCATGAAATGTAGCCTGTGTTTGCAGTTGAGTAGTTTTCTCAGCCTGCTTTCTGCTTGTCAAAGTTTGGGGTCCAAAGGCCTCTTTCCACTTTGTACTCTTGCTGTCCTTTCAACTCTAAGTTGGCGGTGTTTCTACCAATATGATTTAAAAAAAAACAACTTAGTCTGTCTCCTATGAGTCTTAATGGGTCTTGTCCCATCAGACAATAAAACCAAACCACACCCGTAGTTGTGGAGGTGATTCTGACTCATAGTGACCCTCTAGGACAGAGTAGAACTGCCTCCATAAGGTTTCCAGGGAGCAGTGGTGGATTTGAACTGCTGACCTTTTGGTTAGCAGCCAAGCTCTTAACCACTACATTACACTAATAGGAGCCAGCAGACAATAGTCATACCCAAAAATCTCTTTTAGGAAAGCCCTTCTCTGACTTGGGCTTCTTGAGAGAAAACATCCATAGCATCTAAGAAGTCTTGTTGTTTGAATGGCTCACTGAGGCACCATCTTGGGTAAGAAAAGATTTTACAGTCACACCTTGGCTTCATATTTAGACCATGTTTTCCTGGCAGTACCCTATATTTTATCTTTGCCTTGAAATTATTCATTTTGCCATCATTTGCCATCTGGAGACAAAGGGAATTTTCAGAACCATCAAATAAATATTGGCTCCTTTTTAAAAATAGTTCTTCCTTTAGCTTCTCTCTCTTGCATTTTAGTATAAGCAGCAAGAAGCCAGGAGGCACATTCAACACTGTGTCTGGAAATCTTGGCTAGATCACTCAGTTCATTAGGCACATTGTCTACTTGCCACGTTATTTTCAGAACTTTCTGCCACCACATACGTGAATCCCCTTTCCACCAATGTCCAAAATGATTTTCCTTATTTTCTGTAAGTCCACATCTACAGCCTCCTCTAAGGCTTCTAAACAGCTTCTTTAAGGCTCTTCAGGATTTCGCTAACACTCTTTTCAGAGTCCTTCCAACTTCCACCCACTGCTCTGTTCACATCCACCCCCATGTTTTAGGTTTTTGTTATGACAGCACCCCACTTCCAGGTACTAAAATCTGTGTTATCTGTTTCTTTCTGATTATATATTTTTATTATTGAGACATAGTTCACAGTTTGCATACCATAAAATCCACCCTTTTAAAGGATACAAGTCAGTGGTTTTTAGTATATGTAAAGGTTGTGCGACCATCACCACTATCTAATACCAGACCGTTTTCATCACCCCAAAAAGAAACCCCATTCCCAATAGTGGCCATTTCCTTTCCCTCCCTCCCGCAGCCAACCTCAGCCCCAGGCAACCAAGAATCTCCCCCCTCCTCCCATCCGAGCACCTGGCAACCAAGAATCTACTTTCTGTCTCTATGGATTTGCCCGTTCTGGATATTTCATGTAAGTGAAATCATTTGGTAGGTGACCTTTTGTCTGACTTTTTTCACATGGCATAATGGTCTCAAGGTTCATCCATGTTGTAGCTGCATCAGAACTTTATTCCTTTTAATGGTTGCATTGTATGAATATACAACATTTTGTTTAACCATTCATCACTTAATGGACATTGGGTTGTTTGTACTTTTTGGCTACTGTGAATAATGATGTTATGAACATTCGTGTACATGTTTTCATGTAGACATACATTTTCAATACCTAGGAGTGGAATTACTAGGCCACATGGCAACTCTATGTTCAATTTTTTGAGGAATTGCTAAACTCTTCCACAGCAACTGTGCTGTTTTACATTCTCACCAGCAGTGTATGATGGTTTCAATCTCTCCACACCCTCACCACAAAGTTTAGCTTTGGGATTATTAGATTAATATTAATATATAGGCTATTTATCCTTTTATACCAGAAACTTGCTATAATAAATACGTTATTGTCCATATTTTTTATTATAGCCATCTTTGTGGGTGTATTATCTCATTGTGGTTTCAATTTGCATTTCCCTAATAACTAATGATGTTGGGCATCTTTTCCTGTGCTTATTGGCCATTTGTGTCATCTTTGGAGAAATGTCCAACTAGATACATATGATTTACAAATATTTTCTCCCATTTTGTGGTTATTTTCATTTTAAGTTTGATGAAGTCCAATTTTTTCTTTTGTTTTATGTGGTTTTGGTGTTGTATCAAAGAAACCATTGCCTCATCCAAGGTCACAAAAATTCATGCCTATGTTTCCTTGTAAGAGATACTTTTAGTTCTTACATTTGGGTGTGATTCATTTTGAGTTAGTTCTTATATGGTGTGATGTGGGGTTCTTACTGTGTTCTCTACTTCTTTTTCACAGCTGCATGATAGTCCGTGGCACGGAAGTACCTTAACTTATTCAGCGTTACTCTTTTGTTTCTAGGTTTTCTGTGTTTTTTCCCCCTACTATAAACAGTGCTTCCATATATCTAAATATGCCCTTAATATTGGTGCTTTTATTTATTTTTAGTAAAGAAAAAAGAAAGTTTTATTCAGCATATATTCAAAAACGCAAAGGTGGAAAACAAACAAGCATGTTGCCACAGCCATGTCTGTCAGAGTCCAGAGAATATTACAGAATAAGCAAGAATGGGAAAACAGACAAGCGTGCTGTCACAGCCATGTCTGCCCAAATCCAAAGAATGTTAGAGTCATCAGTATGTATTAACACTACAAAATGGGCAAAACCATTGAAAGCTTCACCTTTTCATAGATTGGCTAGAAACTGTGATCTTACATTTTGAATTGTCCTTCTTAACAATCATTGGTACAGGTTACAGTAACCGACAGTCAGGAGGGTCTTCATTGGTCCAGCAAATTTCTATTCATTAAATATTAATAGAAAAAGATGATTGGAAAGTCTTTTGTGTTCTGGCTTATGTGAAAGGTTCCCTAAAAGATGTTTTCCAAGATTATTCTATTGTCTTTATCTCAGGGCTTGGGTGATGTGTCCTTGTGAGTCCTTGTAAGCCCTTGTGAGCTCAGCTCCAGCTGGGTCACTGGTGCCTTTATTTCTATGGGATAGATTTTCAGGTGTGGGATTGCTAGTTAGATAAATATTTTTAATGTTAACAGGGGGGTAACAGATTGCTTCCCACCAGCAATATAGGAAAATATTCTTCCCTTCTCCATTCTTCTGGCAAAACTGTCTTTAAATTTTTGCTATTTTGATGATAACAAGGTAAAGAAGAAACCTGTCAGAGAAGGAAAACGCAAACTTTTTCCGCTAAAACAGGTGATAGAAAAGTGGTAAGACTGCACCATGTCAAAGGCAGAAAACTTGGAAGAGCCAGAAAAACAAGGCAGTCCTGCCAACTTCCGGCTTTCACGTGTTTAGCTGTGTACCACTGTTACTCTAATATGCACGTCTGATTACTGAGGTGCTGGGGAATGGAAAGAAGCCAGAATAATTGCTGTAGTCCTAGAATTCCTTCTCATTTGCTTTTTCTTAAAACATTGTTTTTCCATATTAGAAATATGGCCAAAAATAGTTGGGCCATGTTATTAGTTTTCTATTGCTACTGTAACAAATTTTGTTTAAACAACACAAATTTATTATCTTACAGTTTTGGAAGTCCGAAGTCTAAAATGGGTCTCCTGGGGCTAAAACCCACGTGGCGGTGGGGCCACGTTCTTTTTGGAGGTTCTGTGGGAGAGTTTGTCTCTTTGTCTTTTCTCTTTGCCATCCATTGGCTCATGGTTTCACATCAGTCCACCTTCTGCTTCCATCGTCACATCTCCTTCTGATCCTGACTCTCCTGCCTCTCTCTTATGTGGTTACATTGGGCCCACCCAGATAATCCAAGACCCTGAACTACATACACTGTGATTGTTACTGCATTAAATAAGTATGGGCATACCTCATCTTATTGCACTTCACAGATTCTGCATTTTTTACAAATTGAAGGTTTGTGGCAACCCTGTGTCAAGCAAGTCTATCACGCCACTTTTCCAATAGCATGTGCTCACTTCCCGTCTGTGTCACATTTTGGTAATTCTCGTAATATTTCAAACTTTCTCATTATTATATCTCTTATGGTAACCTATCATCAGTGGTCTTTGATGTTACTATTGTAATTGTTTCGGGGTACCACACACCATACCCATGTAAGATGGCAAACTCAATCGATAAATGTTGTGTGTTATGACTGCCCCACCAACCAGCCATGTCTGTCTCCCTCTCTGCTGGCCTCCCTATTCCCTGAGACACAGCAATACTCAAATTAAGCCAATTGGTAACCCTACAATGGCCTCTAAATGTTCGTTTGAAAGGAAGAGTTGCATGTCTGTCTCTTTGAATCAAAAGGTAGAAATGATGAAGCTTAGTGAGGATGGCATGTCAAATCAAAAGCCAAGATAGGCCAAAAGCTAGGCCTCTTGCAACAGCCAAATTGTGAATGCAAAGGAAAAGTTCTTAGAAGAAATTAAAAGTGCTACTCCGGTGAACACACGAACGATAAGTAAGTGAAACAGCCTCATTGCTGATATGGAGAAACTTTTAGTGGTTTGGCTAGAAGATCAAACCAGCCACAACGTTCCCTTAAGCCAAGCCTAATCCAGAGCGAGGCCTTAACTCTCTTCAATTCTGTGAAAGCTGAGAGAGGTGAGAGAGCTGCAGGAGAAAAGTTTGAAGCTAGCAGGGATTGGTTCATGAGGATTAAGGAAGAAGCCATCTCCATGACGTGTAAGTGCAAGGTGTCGCAGCAAGTGCTGAGGTAGAAGCTGCAACAAGTTAATTCAGAAAATCTAGCTACTTGATAAAGGTGGCTACACTACATAACAGATTTTCAGTGTAGATGAAAAAGCATTATATTGGAAGATGCCGTCTAGGACTTTTCATAACTAGAGAGAAGTCAATGCCTGACTTCAAAGGACAGGCTGACTCTCTTGTTAGGGGCTAATGCAGCTGGTGACCTTAAATGGAAGCCAATGCTCATTTACCACTCCAAATATCCTAGGGCCCTTAAGAATTACACTTCATCTACTCTGCCTCTACTCTGTAAATGGAACAACAAGGCCAGGATGACAGCACATCTGTTGATGGCATGGTTTACTGAATATTTTAAGCCCACTGTTGAGACCTACTACTCAGAAAAAAAAAAAAAAAAGACTCCTTTCAAAATATTACTGCTCATTCATTGACAGAGCATGTGGTCACCTAGGAGCTCTGATGGAGATATACAAAGAGATTAATGTTGTTTTCATACCTGCTAACACAACATCCATTCTGCAGCCCATGGGTCAAGTAGTAATTTTGACTTTCAAGTCTTATTTAAGAAATATGTTTTGTAAGGCTATAGCTGCCATAGATAGTGATTCCTTTGACGGATCTGGGCAAAGTAAATTGAAAACCTTCTGGAATATTCACCATTCTAGATCCATTAAGAACATTTGTGATTCATGGGAGGAGGTCAGAGTATCAACATTAATAGGAGTTTGATTCCAACCCTCATGGATGACTTTGAGGGGTTCAAGACTTCAGTGAAGGAAGTAACTGCAGATGTGGTGGAAGTAGCTAGAGAACTAGAATTAGAAGTGGAGTCTGAAGATGTGGCTGAATTGCTGCAATCTCATGGTAAAACTTCAATGCATGAGGAGCTGCTCCTTATGGATGAGTAAAGTGGTTTCTTGAGGTGGAATCACTCCTGGTGAAGATGCTGTGGACATTGTGGAAATGACAATAAAGGATTTAGAATATTACATACACTTAGTTGATAAAGCAGCAGCAGGGTTTGAGAGGATGGACTCCGGTTTTGAAAGAAGTTCTACTGCGGGTAAAATACTATAAAACAGCATCGCAGCTAGAGAGAAATCTTTCATGAAAGGAAGAGTCAAATCAATGTGGCAAACTTCACTCTTATTTTAAGAAATTGTCACAGCCACCCTAACCTTTAGCAGTTGTCAGCCTGATTAGTCAGCAGCCATCAACATCGAGGCAAGACCCTCCACCAGCAAAGATTACCACTCCCTGAAGGCTTAGATCATGGTTAGCATCTTTCAGCAATAAAATATTTTTTAATTATGTACATTTTTTAGACATAATGCTATTGCACTTAATAGGCTACAGTATAAACGTAACTTTTATATGCACCAGGAAACCAAAAATTTCGTGAGTCACTTTGTTGCGATATTCACTACTGTGGTGATCTGCAACTGAACCCGCAGTATCTCCCAGCTATGCCTGTACAGTGAGATCTGTGAGAGCCAGAACGGCTGGTCTGCTGTTTTTCCAGGTCTTGGCAAGTTTTCAGCCTTTGACAGGGTGCAGTCTTATCACTTTTCTATTGCTTTAGTTGGAAAATATGTTTTCCTTCTCTGACAGGTTTCTGCCTTACAGAGGTTGTAGCTTTTGCAGGTTTTACTGTACATTCATATATTGTTTTCAGCTATAATAGCAAAACTATATAGTTAGCAAACTAATGGGTGTCTTTTCATTTGTAATCATTTAGTCCTATTCATAGCAATTTGGAAAAGGGCTGAAAATCAAAATTTAGGGCTTCTACTCATACAAAGGAGCCCTGGCAGCACAGTGGTTAAGTGTTCAGCATCCAACCAAAAGGTCGGCAATTCAAATCCAGCAGCCCCTCCTTGGAAACCCTATAGGGAAGTTCTATTCTGTCCTATAGGGTTGTTATGAGTTGGAATTGACTGAACAGCAATGGGTTTGGTTTTTACTCTTATGAAACACAAACTAATCAGAATACATTTTTTTTTATGTGCTTTAAGTGAAAGTTTACAAATCAAGTCAGTCTCTCATACAAAAATTTACACACACCTTGCTATGTACTCCTAGCTGCTCTCCCCCTAATGAGACAGCACACTCCTCCCCTCCACCCTGTATTCCGTGACCACAGAATACATTTTTTTAATATATAAACCAAATTCACGCACACAGTACATATGAACTATATAGGATCACTATGAGTTGGAATCGACTGGACGGCAGTGGGTTTGTTTTTGGTTTATAATATATTCGCACATACAAAAAGAAGAAAAAAAGAGGATTTGCCCATAATCAAAACTTTATTGAAAAAACTGACACCAAAATAGATCACTGCAGTATACTTTACCAAAAAAATAAAAATCAAACATTAATTACATTATCTTGGTAGATTAACTAGAATTACTGAACCGATAAGGCCTTCTGTGATATAACAGAAATTTAGGGGTTTGTTTGGAGCATTAGTGTTGCTTTCTTCTAAATGAACAACCTGCAAAGGAATCACAAGAGCATATTAAACAGAAATCTAACTTTGGCATAGTTTCAGTGACAAAGTACATTTTTATTTAAAAAAAAAAAACCTTAGCTTTAGGAATATTAGGTTAATATTCATATCCAGGTTATTTACCCTTTTATAGTAGAAGTTGGGTATAATCGATCTGTTCTATTTGGGTCCCCTCTAGTGTGACTATCACCTATCACTCCTGCTCCTCCAGTGCGACAGTGGAGTCTATTTAAGACCATGGACCTGATGTCAGCAGTTAAAAAACTCTCAAACACAGAAGATTTACTCTTCATATTTTGGAACTATTCTGGATTACTTTCTTAAGAAAGTAATTTTGACTAGGGTCTTTTCAGAACTAGTAGGAAAACTAGTACAGATGTACCCTTTTATCCATCTGTTAGCATAAAGGCACAAAATTCCAAGATCCTGGCTTGACTTAAAAATTTCAGAAACCCTGCAAGTATACTTTTAAGAAAAATACTGCTCTTAAATTTTTCTTCTGAATTCAACATACTGTATGTTGACTTCATACTTAGATCTCACCAGGTGATAGAAAATAGATCTTGATTTGTTTCAATTCTCTTGTAGCTCTTTCAGCGAGAACATGGAATTCACAGCTCCATAAAATATCACAAGAAATTTCAAATACCATTATGGTAGTGTAAACCAACAATATATGGAGTTCTACAGTATATGGAAAACTAATACAGGTCCTGTTATTCTTACTGCAGTTAACATGAAAGAGAAATGATGATAAGATTTGTGTATTAATCAGTAATCATGAAAATAAAACCTCTGGCATGTACACATTCGTCATCTGTGGCTTAGCTGGCAATGATAAGAGCTGTCCAATACCTTCTGTGAGCCTGGCTTTTCCTCCTGTAGGCTGGCACAACACTGTTGAACAACCTACACAAAGAACCACTGTCTGAGCATGGCTGAAAACCGTGGTGATCTTGTAGCAACCTAAAAAAAAAAAGGTAGTGTTAAAAGTGAAAAGAAAACATAGTACCTGTTAAACATGTTTCTAGTAAAGATCCAGTAAAGAATTAAGAACTTCAGCGCTGTTCAGTACCAAGCCACATAAATAACTAACTTTTCTAGTAGCCACATTTTAAAAAGTAAAAACACACTTACTGAACTCATTATTTCTAAAATATTATAATTTCAACTATATATTCAATGTTTTATTTTCCATGCTGCAGTTTCAAAATCTGGTGTATAATTTACACTTTAAGAACTTCCCCATTCTGGTTAGCCACATTTCAAGTGCTCAGTAACTACGTATGGCTAATGGCCACCATACTGGGTGGCACAGCGCTTAACTGAAGAAACAACTTTTCATTGCATCATGAAAAAGAAAACTAATCATTTGGAAAGCTTAAAGACTTGGTAAGTCATATCTCCTTTGGATTCCCACCTTCACTCCCCAAAATGTTTCTACAATGGTTTGAACACATTTATTGTGAAAATGTCCCTTATGGCGTTTCTATTTCTGTAATTTCAATTCTATTCAACAGAGGGTCCTGAAGTATCTAAATACACATGCCTAACTACCAATCCCTACAGAAATTTCCTTAGAAAAGGAATTAAGTTTTTTACCTGGACATTTTACATCCATAAAATAAGAATTTGGGCTTTGAACTAGTCGTTTCTTTTTATGTTTTTTCTTTTCATCCTCCAAGGACGGATGTAGTAAATCTCTAGCCAACTGAATTAAAAAAATAGAAATATATATTATTACATGCAAGAGTAATGGTCACATTCAACAGAGGCAATAATACTTTATTTTTTTAAAGACTGTTAGCTTTCATTAATAACTTGTATAATGTTTGCCTTCTCCAAGTCCCTATAAAACGGCTTTATGACGATCGGAAACCGTACGGTAAGGCTAACGCCCTTCTTCTTTACTGCACTGATTAATAGTTGCCAATAAAAACAAAACTTCAGCGCTAAGCCAGGATGTGAACCCGACCCTGGATTGCTCTGGCAGAAACCGCCGCGTAAACAAGAGAATGACAACGCGAGGTGATTTCTGGCCCCAGGGTTCAACATCTGATCGGACGGGAGCTGAGTGGCCCAGGCGTGGCCGCCCTTGATGGGATTCGTATGGAAAGCTACTGCGGAGACCGTTTTTGAAACAGAACCAAGCAGGAAATCGCCTCCGAGAGAAGGCGGGGGGCGAGGCGCATGAAGAGCGGGCAAAGCAAGAAGACCCCAAACTCGCGGGCGCCCACCGAAGACCAAGGGGACGGAGGAAATCACTCTGGGAGCCGCGCCCCTCCTAGCCACCCACTCCAGGTGGCAACCCGGGGCGGCACCCGGCTCCACACCCAGGCCGGCCGACTCGGGGTGCTGCCCGGGCAAGTCTCGACAAGCCCGCCACGCGCCAAGAGGCTGCGCGGTCGGAGCCGCCTCGCCACGGACGGCACAGCCCCGTGGGCTCGGGGACCCGCCGGGCTAACACACTCCTTTACTCCTCTCCAGACAGAGAGAAACTCCAAACAAGCCCCAACTGTGAAGTCAACAACTCACAGGCATGGTGACGCTCTCGCCAGTCCAGCGCGTCCAGAAGCGGAGCGACGCCCTCGGCGAACCGCTAGCGGTCTGCGCCCCTCATCAACTTCCGGGATAGAGACGGCGGGGCGGGCGGGGCGGAGCGGCCCGGCGGGAGCACGTCCGCTCTAGGCGCTCCTCTCGGTGGTGGAGGCGGGGCACCGGCCCGCCTGGCCTCCAGCGGGCACTCGGGCTAGGACGCCGGTCTGCTCCGGGCCGCGGTGCTCGGGGCCACGCTCGGGCGGACGAGGACCCTCCTTGGGTGTAGGGTGTCGAGAGGGAGCGCCGAACCCTGGGCGAGCGGATCCTCGGGCCCGTCGGCTCTCGGTGCACAGCGGCGTGGGCACACGGGGCTGCGATGCTATTCTTCGTTATTTTCTGTATTAGAAACAACAAAAACCAGACGGGCCACCGAGACCGTGGAAGAGGCTCCTGTATTTGTGCACCCAGCTTCCATGGTGCGGGTTCTCTGGGGATACGGCCGTGCCTTGCGTTTGCTTTGTCCTGGAAAAGTGTTGAAGAAGTACCCGCTCTGCTTGGTTCACCGCGAGGCCTCTTTCTGCCCTAGAAGGGCAGCCCCGGGCAGTGTTCCCTCCCGTTGAACACAGGACCGCTATGAGTGAGAACTAACTCCAGGGCACCTAACCCTGAGAAGCTGGACCACGTGAAGAAGAACGTGGCACCAGCATAGGAGGAAGACTAACAACCGGAGATAAGCAGATGACACAACTTTGCTTGATGAAGGCGCAGAGGACTTGAAGCACTTACTGATGAAGATTAAAGACTACAGCCTTCAGTATGGATTACACTTCAGCATAAAGAAAACAGAAATCCTCACAACTGGACCAATAAGCAACATCATGATAAAGGGATCCATTTATCATCATGTTGTCAAGGGTTTCATTTTACTTGGATCCACAATCATTGCCCATAGAAGCAGCAGTCCAGAAATCAAATGACACATTGCTTTGGGCAAATCTGCTGCAGAAGACATCTTTAAGTTAAAAAGCAAAGATGTCACTTTGAGGACTAAAGTGTGCCAGAGCCAAGCCATGCTGTTTTCAGTCGCCTCATATGCTTGCAAAACCTAGACAATGAATAAGGAAGACCAAAGAAGAATTGATGCATTTGAATTATGGTGTTGGCGAAGAATATTGAATATACTGAATATGCCATGGACTGCAAGAAGAATGAACAAATTGGTCTTGTAAAAAGCACAGCCAGAATGTACCTTAGAAGCAAGGATGGCGAGATTTCATCTCACATACCTTGGACATGTTATCAGGAGGGACCAGTCCTTGGAGAAGGGCATCATGCTCGGTAAAGCAGAGGGTCAGCAAAAAAAGAGGAAGACCGTCAACAAGATGCATTGATACAATGGCTGTAACAATGGGCTCAAACATAACAATTGTGAGGATGGCGCAGAACCAAGCAATGTTTTGTTCTGTTGTACATAGGGTCGCTATGAGCCAGAACTGACATGATGGCACTTAATAACAAGTATGTACAATAACACAATTACAATAGGCAGAATTAAGACTCCCAAACACGTCCACGTCCTAATCCTCAGAATTTCTGAATATATTAGGTTACATAGCAAAAGGGAGTTAAAGTTGCAGACGGCATTAAGATTGCTAATCAGCTGACCTGAAAATGGGGAGATTATCCTGGATTATCTGAATAGGTCCAATTAATCACAAGTTTCCTTAAAAATGGAAGAGGAACACAGAAGAAGAAAGTCAGAGAAAGAGCTGTGACAATGAAGGTGGCGCCAGAGAGATGGTATGTTGCTGGCACCGAAGACAGAGGAAGATACCAGGAGGCAAAGAGTGCAGGCAGCCTTAGAAGCTGGAAAAGGCAAGGAAACAGGTTCTTCCCTAAAGCCTTCAGAAAGGAAGCCAGTTGTACCAATGCCTTGATTTTAGCCCAGTAAGACCTGGATTAGACTTCTGAACTATAGAACTGTAAGATAATAAGTTTGTTGTTGTTGTTGTTAGGTGCCGTCGAGTTGGTTCTGATTCATAGCGACCCTATGCACAACAGAACGAAACACTGCCCCGTCCTGCACCATCCTCACAATCGTTGTTATGCTTGAGCTCATTGTTGCAGCCACTGTGTCAGTCCACCTCGTTGAGGGTCTTCCTCTTTTCCACTGACCCTGTACTCTGCCAAGCATGATGTCCTTCTCCAGGGACTGATCCCTCCTGACAACATGTCCAAAGTATGTAAGATGCAGTCTCGCCATCCTTGCCTCTCTAAGGAGCATTCTGGCCACACCTCTTCCAAGACAGATTTGTTCATTCTTTTGGCAGTCCATGCTATATTCAATATCCTTCGCCAACACCACAACTCAAAAGCATCAATTCTTCTTTGGTCTTCCTTATTCATTGTCCAGCTTTCACATGCATATGATGTGATTGAAAATACCATGGCTTGGGTCAGGCGCACCTTAGTCTTCAGGGTGACATATTTGCTCTTCAGCACTTCGAAGAGGTCCTTTGCCACAGATTTGCTCAATGCAGTGTGTCTTTTGATTTCTTGACTGCTGCTTCCATGGCTGTTGCTTGTGGATGCAAGTAAAATGAAATCCTTGACAACTTCAATCTTTTCTCCATTTATCATGATGTTGCTCGTTGGTCCAGTTGTGAAGATTTTTGCTTTCTTCAGGTCGAGGTGTAATCCAGACTGAAGGCTGTGGTTTTTGATCTTCATCAGTAAGTGCTTCAAGTCCTCTTCACTTTCCGCAAGAAAGGTTGTGTCATCTGCATAACGCAGGTTGTTAATGAGTCTTCCTCCAATCCTGATGCCCCGTTCTTCTTCATATAGTCCAGCTTCTCAGGTTATTTGCTCAGCATACAGATCAAATAGGTGTGGTGAAGGAATACAACTGTGATGTACGCCTTTCATGACGTTAAACCAATCAGTATCCCCTTGTTCTATCCGAATAACTGCCTCTTGTTCTATGTAAAGGTTCCTCATGAGCACAATTAAGTGTTCTGGAATTCCCATTCTTCGCAGTGTTATCCACAGTTTGTTACGATCCACACAGTCGAATGCCTTTGCATAGTCAATAAAACACAGGTAAACATCCTTCTGGTATTCTCTGCTTTCAGCCAGGATCCATCTGACATCTGCAACGATATCCCTGGTTCCACGTCCTCTTCTGAAACCGGCCTGAATTGCTGGCAGTTCCCTGTCAATATACTGCTGCAGCTGTTTTTGAATGACCTTCAGCAAAATTTTGCTTCGTGTGATATTAATGATATTGTTCTATAATTTCCACATTCGGTTGGATCACTCTTCTTGGGAATAGGCATAAATATGGATCTCTTCCAGTCAGTTGGCCAGGAAGCTGTCTTCCATATTTCTTGGCATAGACAAGTGAGCACCTCCAGCACCGCATCTGTTTGTTGAAACATCTCAAATGATATTCCATCAATTCCTGGAGCCTTGTTTTTTGCCAATGCCTTCAGAGCATCTTGGACTTCTTCCTTCAGTACTATCGGTTCCTGATCACATGCCAACTCTTGAAATGGTTGGATATCAACTAATTTTTTTTGGTATAATGACTCTGTGTATTCCGTCCATCTTCTTTTGATGCTTCCTGCGTCATTTAATATTTTCCCCATGGAATCCTTCACTATTGAAGCTCGAGGCTTGAATTTTTTCTTCAGTTCTTTCAGCTTGAGAAACACCGAGTATGTTCTTGCCGTTTAGTTTTCCATCTCCAGCTCCTTGCACATGTCATTATAATACTTTACTTTGTCTTCTCCAGAGGCCCTTTGAAATCTTCTGTTCAGTTCTTTTACTTCATCAATTCTTCCTTTTGCTTTAGCTGCTTGACGGTCGAGAGCAAGTTTCAGAGTCTCTTCTGCAATCCATCTTGGTCTTTTCAGTGACTTCTTGCTTTCCTCATGGATGATGTCCTTGATGTCACTCCACAACTCGTCTGGTCTTCAGTCACTAGTGTTCAATGTGTCTAATCTATTCTTGAGATGATGTCTAAATTCAGGTGGGATATACTCAAGGTCATATTTTGGCTCTTGTGGACTTGCTCTGATTTTCTTCAGTTTCAGCTTGGACTTGCATATGAGCAAGTCATGGTCTGTTCCACAGTCTTCCCCTGGTCTTGTTCTGAATGATGATATTGAGCTTTTGCATCGTCTCTTTCCACAGATGTAGTCAATTTGATTTCTGTGTGTTCCATCTGGCGAGGTCCATGTGGACAGTCGCCGTTTATGTTGGTGAAAGCAGGTATTTGCAATGAAGAAGTCGTTGGTCTTGCAAAATTCTATCATTTGATCTCCGGCATTGTTTCTATCACCAAGGCCATATTTTCCAACTACTGATCCTTCTTCTTTGTTTCCAACTTTCTCATTCCAATCACCAGTAATTATCAATGCATCTTGTTTGCATGTTCAATCAATTTCAGACTGTAGCAGGTGATAAAAATCTTCTATTTCTTCATCTTTGGCTCTAGTGGTTGGTGTGTAAATTTGAATAATAGTCATTAATTGGTCTTCCTTGTAGGCGTGTGGATATTATCCTATCACTGACAGCATCGTACTTCAGGGTAGATCTTGAAAAGTTCTTTTTGACGATGAATGTAATACCATTCCTCTTCGAGTTGTCATTCCCACCATAGTAGACTATATGATTGTCCGATTCAAGATGGCCAATACCAGTCCATTTGAGCTCACTAACGCCTAGGATATCGATGTTTATGCGTTCCATTTCATTTTTGACTATTTCCAATTTTCCTAGATTCATACTTCGTACATTCCAGGTTCCGATTATTAATGCAGCAGTTTCTTCTCATTTTGAGTCGTGCCACATCAGCAAATGAAGGTCCCAAAAGCTTTACTCCATCCACGTCATTAAGGTTGACTCTCCTTTGAGGAGTCAGCTCTTCCTCAGTCATCTTTTGAGTGCCTTCCAACCTGGGGAGCTCATCTAACAGCACTATATCCGACAATGTTCCGCTGCTATTCATAAGGTTTTCACTGGCTAATGCTTTTCAGAAATAGACTGCCGGGTCCTTCTTCCTAGTCTTTCTTAGTCTGGAAGCTCAGCTGCAACCTGTCCTCCATGGGTGACCCTGCTGGTATCTGAATACCGGTGGCATAGCTTCCAGCATCACAGCAACACACAAGCCCCCACAGTACGACAAACTGACAGACACGTGTCTGTCAGTCAATAAGTTTGTGATGCCACTAAATTTGTGGTAATTTGTGACAGTAGCAATAGAAAAACTAATACAATAATGAAGACCTATGTAGCCACCCCCCAGCTCACAAATTTTAGCATTTAATGCTCCATTCCCCCAAATTTTCTCTTTTAAAATAACATTGTAGCAAATATTCTTGTAGATAAGCCTTTGTGTACATCTTTGATTATTAGGATAAATTCCTATAGGAGGAATAACTGAGTCTAAGGGTAGGCGCGTTTTGCTGAGTCAGAAGTGACGCATACTTTAAGGTTTTTAATATAAGCTGCTAAAGTACTCTCCAGAAAAGTTAAACTAATTTACGTCCCAGATGTAAATGTATGAAAATGCCTCTTTCTTTGCAGCCTTGACAATACTGGGCATTTTAATGTTTTCCTCTACCAGTCCAGTAGAGCTGTATGGTGTTTCACTATATTACACTATTGTACCTTTTTCACGTGTATGGACCATTAGCACTTTTCTACTGAGATGGTCATCTATTTTCTCTTTATCGTTCCATATTTAGGATATTAACCGTTGATCATCTATATTGCAACTATATTTCCAAATTGTTTTTTTATTTTATTATATGTACGTATAGGAAACCCTGGTGGCATAGTGGTTAAGTGCTACAGCTGCTAACCAAAGGGTCGGCAGTTCAAATCCACCAGGCGCTCCTTGGAAATTCTATGGGGCAGTTCTACTCTGTCCTATAGGGTCACTATGAGTCGGAATCAACTCGACGGCACTGGGTTTGTGGGTTTTTATATGTATGTATAAACTCCAAACCAAACCCATTGCCATCGAGTTGGTTCTGACTCATAGCGACCCTATAGGACAGAGTAAAACTGCCCCATAGGATTTCCAATGAGTGGCTGGTGGATTAGAACTGCTGACCTTTTGGTTAGCAGCCTGAGCTCTTAAACACTGTGCCACTAGAGCTTCACAGTGTATATATAGTGTATTTTAGAAAGAGAGAGAGAGAGCCCTGGTGGTACAGTGGTTAAGACAACTGATGGCTAATGGAAAGGTTGGTGGTTTGAAACCACCAGCAGCTCCATAGGAGAAACATGTGGCAGTCTGCTTCCGCAGGGATTTACAGCCTTGGAAACCCTATGGGGTCAATATGAGTCGGAATCGACTCAACAACAGTGGGTTTGGTTTTTATATATATCACTGAGTCAGAATCGACTAGATGGTAACAAGTTTGATATATATATATATATATTATAATGGTTGGAAACCCTGGTAACATAGTGGTTAAGAGTTTTGTTGCTAATCAGAAGGTCGGCAGTTCAAATACACCAGGTGCTCCTTGGAAACTCTATGGGGTGGTTCTGTTCTGTGCTGTAGGGTTGCTATGAGCAGAACCGCCTTGACAGCAATGGATTTTGGGGGGGGGAGGGGGCGGGTGGGTTATATAATGGTTAAGGTTGTGTGTCACCTTCTCAGCGGTTTGGCAGTTATATAATGATGTAGTTATCCTCCCTTTTGTGATGTAATATAATCACTGCCTTGATGTGATCAGCCAATCAATTGTAAGGAGAGTTTCTTTGGGGGCGTGGCCTTCATCCAGTATGTATATGGACATTCTGGCAGAATTTGTTGGCTTTTGCTCACTCTGGATCCCACATTTGGCTTATTATCATCTGACCTCCGGTTCCTGGGTCTTGAGCCAGTGGCCTGCCATATTTTTTGCCAGTTTTGGGATTCGTTGACCCCTGCAGCTACGTGAGTCAGAAGCCTCCAGCCTAACGCCTTACCCACAGACTTGCCAACCTCTACAGCCGCATGAGCAGTTTCCTGGAGAGAAATCTCTCTCTCTTCATGTACATACACACACACACACACACACACATATATATATATATATATACACACACTTAACTGGTTTTGCTTTTCTAGAGAACCCAGCCTAAGACTATATATATATTCAAATCTCTTGGTTTTCCTATTTTGCTATTGTGCTTAGACAGACCTTGGCCACCTCAGGATCAGCTAAATATTTGCCGTCCTCTCTGCACATCAGTTCTCCAGCAGGGTCACACCCATTGTCTCAAAAGCTCCAACTCTAGAGGTTGCAATCCACTTGCCATTCAGTGAGGATTCTTGGCAACCCGCATCAAGCTCCCATCTATAAGGGGTAAGACTACCCAAACTCTGGTGTCATTTTATTTTTCATAGCAACTTACTTTCGAACTGAGGGAAAGCCCAGTGGGAATTGGGCTGGGCTGACAGAACAATTCATTTCATTCTTGGGGGTTGTACTAGGTCTTCCGCATTTGTCCCCCACCAGAACTGTTCCCTATCCTTCACCCTGCTCTGTGCCCAGCAGGCTGACCCCAATGGACTGCATCAACAGAGTTCCCTGCCTTCTGGTTTCTAATTGGGTTGGGCCAATGGGGAGCATCAGTAAGAGATCAGAGGGTATGAGAAGATCAGTGTTGAGTATTTACTCCCCTGAGTCTGTCCTTGGTGGTCTATTTTTCTCCCAAGTGGCTATGTTTCTGCAAAGGGAGTAGCATCTTCATGTGGCACTTTCCTATAGCTCTCATGGGGCTCAGGTCACCACTTCCTCCCCTCTTGCCCCTTCTACTTAGGGGTGTTGTCTCACAATCCTTTGTTAGTTTTCAGTAACCCCACCTCAACCTTGTAAATAATCCCTTCATGAAACTCTCTTCAGTCACCCCTTTTGAGTGGGCCATCTGTGATCTGCCATGACCTGGCAGGGTCTGTCTGCTCCTCAGTCATCAGGTCACCACAGAAATGCCCCTTGTTACTGTCTGTGGGACCCTTGGACCTGACAGGTTGTAGCTCCTCAGCAGCATTGGTGTCACCTAGGAGATTGTTGGAGATGCAGACTCTTGGGCCACCCCCCGCCCAGACCTACTGAGCTGGAATCTGCATTTTAACAAGGTCACCAGGAGATTCCTGTGCACATACAGTGTGAGAAGTGCTGGCCTACTAAACACCACACTACCATTCTCTCTGGAGTCTTCCTACCTCCCTGTGGGGCTGTCAGGAAGCTGAATCCCAGAATCCTTCTATTCCAAGACCACAAATCAAGAGTATTTCTTTAGATTGGCCAGGGAAGCTCCCCTCTGCCTGTTTCTCCAAGGTATTTTGTCCATTCCAGCAAATCTTTTTTTTTTTTCAATCTCCTCTAAGAAAACTCTAAGTCAATAATACCCAAACTTGGCAGCCAAGACCAATTAAATTAGAGTATCCTAGGTGGGCCCAGGTGGCAGTATACTTTAAAGCTCCTCAAGTGATTACAGTAAGCAGCCAAGTTGAGATAGATATACTTCTCTAAGTTCTCCTGAGGGCTTAGAATTTGCATAAGCAAAATCCAGAAAAAACTGCAGCTACCTCCACTTAGAGAAACAGGGAAAAATAAATCACTAATTAACATTTCAAAATATACAGGCTCCATAATAGCCAGGTGAAATCTCCTAGCACCAGTCCCTGCCTGCCTTGATGATCAGGTGTCTGGCCTTGTTCTCATCTCTCATGTTACTGCTTCCTGCAAACCCTCGTACTAGCTGCCTGAGTCTCCAGGGAAGGAAGTGAACTACATTGAGGCAGGTATTCTCTCAAACTTTGTTGTGTTCCCATAGCTTGTAGTAAAAATGTTTTAATAAAGATGCTGAGCTCTGCGTAAGTTTATGCAAATATAACCTCTCCCTTTTCCAAACTCCTGCAGCACTTATTATCTGCATTCATCACTTCTTAATAACCGCCATTGTCTTACATGTGTGTGTTTTAAGCTCTTGTGCTGCTATTTCACTTTCCTCGTATCTGTGTTTTCTCTTCCCTAAAAGTCCATAAGCTTCTTGAGGATCAGGACTTTGTCTCATCTTCCCAAGTGTGCTTAATAAGCGCTCTGGGAATATGTTGATTGAGTGACATACTCAACATAACTGCCTTGGTGGTCACTCATTCTCTGAACACTGACAGTCCCACCGCTAGTTTATCCAGAACCTTTCTCTTCTGGTCATAACTTCCATACGCCCTTCTTGATGCATCCCTTTGGTCATTCCTCTGTCTCAGCTTGGTGTGATGAAAAGGCCAGAAGACCTCTAAGTTCTGGCCAAGCCTCAGTTTCCTTGCTTCTAAAATTGGGAAAATAATTCAGAGTTATTGTACAGTTAGTGAGATACTGATATGAGTTCTTCTTCCCTTGCAAAGTGTGTACAGGCAAAATAAATTAAAATCATTCTGTTTTTCTATTAGATAATAACTGGTTAAAAGGCTAATGGGTCAAAGGGCTCAAAGTATTAAAAAGAACAGTGCTCTATTTATTCACACTGAGATAACTTATTCAACAATTTATGGAATGTCTAGAGAAGGCAGTAGGCAATTTAAACCCTGTTTCCTAGGAGCACCGAAACTTTAAAAAATATATTTTATTGTACTTTCGGTGAACGTGTACACAGCAAAATACGATCCCATTCAACAGTTTATACATATACTGCTCATTGATATTGGTTACATTCTTCACACTGTGTCAGCATTTTCATTATTTTCATTTTAGTTGTTCCACTTCCAATAACCTAGTCGCCCTGGCCCCCTCCCTTCTCATCTATGCTTTAGAGTATTTGTTGACCATCTGTTCTCACATAAATGAGTTTTTGAAAGAGCACAGTACTCAAGAGTGATATTCATACTTTATAAGCTAACCTGCTATTTAGCTAGAAGGTAACTTGGGATAGTTTCAGTTCAAGAGGAGCACTGAAACTTAATTCTAACTGCCATTTAACCTCTAAGTTTTCCCCACCCCATCTCTAAAAAGGGAATAATTATACCTATTTCACAAGATTATATGAAAATAAAATGAGATAACACATGCAAAACACATAGCTGCAAGTGCTCAATAAATGCCAATTATAATTCCTAGTTCTCATTGACGATGAGAAAATCAGTTGTTTCTGGGAGTAGGGGTGGATGACCCAGTAAGCATGGTAAGCATGGGCTTACTTGTGCTTACTTACTAATTTGTAGTGCTTAATTTCACATGTTTTTTACCACAAAGGCTTACCTTGCTTACTGGGTCATCCGTCTCTGCCAGGGATTGAAAACTTGAAAAGAGTTTTTGATTCTGTAGGAGGTGCTGTGGGTTTGGGAGAGAGACAGATGCCAGCCATACCTAGAAGTAGAATCTTTGATGTGGTGAAAAAATGTGAAATTGTTCACTACTGATGATCTGGTAAGCAAGACAAGCACTGTGCTTGCCTTGCCTATTGGATAATCCACCCCTGTCTGGGAGTCTTGCATGGATGGAGATTTCCACAATACCAATTTGTAAAATGCAATGTCTTTACAATGATTCTGCCTTAAGGAAGATTATGAAACTGCTCCATCTGCAGAAATCACTTACTGGGGTCCTGTAGCTTCCAACGGAAAGCTGAGTGTTCTTTCAAAGCCCAATAGGTGGCATAAGGAGCCGCTTGTCACGCAGGACAAGTGCTGGCCAACAGAGACCTTTGTCTTTCCATTTCTAGAGGGCGTCCCTCTTGGAGATGTCTTCCTAGTCTGTTACAAGGTTACTCCATAAGAAGCTGGGCGTAGTTGGTTCTTTGAATATACAAACCATAGTTTTTATGGGTTTTCGTAAAGGAAAAAGTATGTGGCCTTGAAGGCAGTTGAGAGTCAGTCTCATCTTCCCCAAGTATTTTCCCCTCAATATTCTACTTATATTAAACTACTTAACTAAATTGAACTACTTAGATTTCAAGTTGTCCTGACATGAAAGTTAAATACCATTGGCTCTAAGAATATTTTTTATAGGGGCACATTTCTTATGGGGCATATACAGTGCCAACTCTGTAGTAATTGGGTAGCATAGACTCTGAAGCAGTGCAGCATTGGTACAAGAGCTCTTGGAAGGGGGGTGCTGATCCGTAGTGTTTACCGATTTCCATGATGTAAACATTCCCACTATAGCCGGTTTCAAGCTACTGAAGCAAAGCTGCTTTCCAAGGAGTTGGGAATAGATGCACACCATCTCCTGATCAGATAATGCCAAAATCTTATTTTAGGACTATCCCCCATTGTGCTGGGTTTTTGGGTATCCCCCATTATCATCATAACGACTAATAAAATATTCATGTTGATACATTTGGGCTTTTTTCCCCCTATTCGATGATAAAAAACAGAGCGGAAATGAAAAATGAGAGAAAGAATGGACTACTAGACTAACCCACAAACTGATGATTGGCCCTGACGAGTTGACCTACTTGACAATTTTTTGGTCCAAACATGTTGCACAGTAAGAGCTCTATAAGATGCTGCTTTCTGACTTGCTAATAACATGGTAGAATATTAGATACAGAATTTCAGGAAAGGATAAGCCACTCCAATTTTAGACAGCTCTAATGAGCCCTGGTGGTGAAGTGGTTAAGAGCTCAGGCTGCTAGCCAAAAGGTCGGTAGTTTGAATCCACCAGCTGCTCCTTGGAAACCCTCTGGGACAGTTCTACTCTGTCCTGTAGGGTCACTCTGAGTCAGAATCAATTCGACAGCACACAACAACGACAATTATTCTGTATATTGTGTCAAAATCTGCTTGCCATTTGCTTAAATTCACCTATTGAGGTTCTGGTCTAGGGCAGGAATATAGAAAATACATGTCATTCATTGTCCAGACAACAGCCCTAGAGCTGACTGAGGACAGTGCTTCGTCTCTCCATTGGTTTTATTCTTCAGGATGAGTATCACTGGCTCCTACAGGTAAGACTTGCAGTTTCTCATCACCCTTTTCACGTTTCTCTGGACATGCTCCAATTTGCCCATTTCCGTCTAAAATATGATCAATGTCTGAACACACTGCCAGCTCAGAAGATTAGAAACAATTTCTTGTCTTGTTCTGATCATCCTCTGTGTATCACTATAGCCCAATATCATGCAATGCAATGGCGTCACACTATTGATTTACCTGAGTTTGTACCTGACTAAAATTCTAAGTCTTTAAACTGTTATTAAGCCTCATATCCCCCATCCTATAATTGCAATGAATACACTAAAAACCTTGAACTGTACACTTTAAATTGCTAAGCTGTGTGATACGTACGTTATATCTCATTAAAGCAAGGATGTCACTTTGAGGACTAAGGTGCGCCTGACCCAAGCCATGGTATTTTCAATCGCCTCATATGCATGTGAAAACTGGACAGTGAATAAGGAAGACCAAAGGAGGAATGATGCCTTTGAATTATGGTGTTAGTGAAGATTATTGAATATACCATGGACTATCAGAAGAACGAACAAACCTGTCTTGGAGGAAGTACAGCTAGAATGCTCCTTAGAAGCAAGGATGGTAAGACTTTGCCTCATGTACTTTGGACGTGGTATCAGGAAGGACCAGTCCCTGGAGAAGGACATCATGCTTGGTAAAGTGGAGGGTCAGCGAAAAAGAGGGAGACCCTCAACAAAAATGGTTTGACACAGTGGCTGCAACAATGGGCTCAAGCATAGCAAAGATTGTGAGGATGGCGCAGGACCAGGCACTGTTTTGTTCTATTGTACATGGGGTTGCTATGAGTCACAACTGACTTAACAGCACCTAGCAACAACAACAAAGCTATCTAAAAAATCTAAGTTCAGGAAAGAAAGACAGATGTTGAATAACTATTGAATAGCTATTAAATTTTTCCAGACACATTATCTGTTCTAATCCCTTCAATAACCCAGTAATCCTTCTGGGTTCTAGAGAAATTAAGAAACCTGCCCAAGTGGAAGAGCAAGTGCTGGTACCCAGGCCCACTCGTGCTGTTCATGATATTAGGCTCACGTCACGCTCATTCCAGCGTACCACACTGCCTTCCTGCCAGCCTACAGCGTGCTTGGCATGCCGGCTGGTGCCCAGCTGGAGTCAGAGGGAGGAGGTCTACCCGGCAGGCAGAGCTGCAGGACCACATGACCCTCAGGGTAATGACAAGTGATGGGGTGGTCCAGACAGGTTCAGGGTCAGAAAGATCCAGCAGGCAGCCAAAGGTAGGGTCTCATAAGTAAACAAATATTATCTTCGGCAGCGGTGAAAGTGGGGTTGTGGAGTGGTGGGGAGATGGGAAGATGAGTGTGTGTGGCCCAGACTGGCGCTGTGGGTCAGGCCCAACAGGCAGCAGGTAGCAAGGTCCCAGCTTGGTCTGTGTTTCAGGTGTGTTACCTGGGGAGAAGAGATGTTACCTGGACAGAAAGTAGAGCCTGGTTTTGAAGGGACCAGGGCCCCAGGCAGGTACTGTAGGCAGAGACTGAAGACTGGGGAGTCAAGGACCAGGTCCTGTAACAGGGAATCTGAACTGAGACTCAATCCCAGGATCAAGGCAGAAGCCCAATAGCCAGAACCAGGATGTTTGATCTGAGCAGGACAAGTCACAGGGTAACCTAAATATGTCCCCTGGATTCCTAAAACAGGGCTTCCTACAGCTAGAGACACGATTTGCCCCTGAATCTGGGGCAGGCCAAAGCTACAATGAGTGTCAAATGCCCCAGCAATGGGGACTGACTGGTCATTACTGAGACCAGTGCCTGTCCAGGTTTTTTGCACTGCAACATACATGATCAATGACAGCTACAGGTAAACACACACCTGTAGAAGGATTTAAGGTTAGACACACTTCTGTGTCATCTATAATGCTACCTCCTTTCCTATTATACAAGAAAGTGCATAAGGAAGTGACTAAGAGAGAACATCATTTCAGGGATAACCATAAATTGGCTCCACTTAATTTTATCATTAGCAAAATATTACCTGTTTGTATGTCTGATTTCCATAGGCCAGTGAGATGGAGCTACCTGGGTGGGCGCCCCCAGTCAGACCTTTCCTGTGCAACCAGGATCCCTGGCTTAGCCTCTCCCTCTCTGCCAGCCCCACCTACTTAGCCAAGGCTACTTGGGTTTCAGGTAGCAGATACATCTGAGCGAAAGCGGAGCGTGTACTGGATGTGGGCCAGGGCAGGAAAGGTAGCCGGGCCTTACCGGGGTCAGAACAAAGCCCTGAGAGGCCACTGGGAATCCAGACAGCTATTCTCTCCCCACTCTCCTTTTTCCCTAGGGGGTGACCTGGTTTCCCATCCCGGACACTGTTTCAGTCTCCTCTCTCTGTAGCCCAGTTTTCCTCCCTCACAGGGCACAGAGTGAAATGGTCACACCAGCCCCTGTTATTTGCTCTCCTAGTTCAAGGGCCAGTAGTGACTGACCAGAAGGCCTGTGTCCCAATTCCAAATGCTCTGGAGAAAGAACATGGTTGTCTCAGCTCAGGGTAGACAGAGTGTCTACCCTAGTCATCTGTGATCGGGGACCTTGGGGTGACAGTGACTCCTGGGTCCCTGTAGGGGCCTGGGGAGCAGCTTTTAGGAAAGGGGGCATAGGCTGAACAGAAACCCCATGAGGTGCCTGCTCCCTCTACACTACTGTCACTGCTGCCTTTGGCACAGCTGCTGGCGGCCCTAAGTCCTCCGGCTGCCTCACTGTTGCTTTGCCTTCTGCCTGAAACACTGCACATCAACTGGATATAGTTTGTCAACTGAAACCATTTTTTCCATAACCCAAAAAAGCCCAAACCCATTGCTGTTAAGTCCATTCCAACTCATAGCGACCCTATAGGACAGAGCAGAACTGCCGCATATCACCCAAGGAGCTCCTGGTGGATTCCAACTGCTGACATCTCGGTTAGCAGCCCAACTCTTAACCACTACGTTGCGTCTGCAACAAAAACACCTTTTCATGTAGAATAATCTGATCTGAAGACCCCATGTGGATGAGAGCAACCGTTTTAAACTGAAGACATACAACGTACATGGAATGAGTCAATTTACAAAGATTTACATCCCCTAACAGTGTATTTTACAGCCACCAAAATCACTGTGCATAATGCACAAGTAATTAATTTGCAAAGTGCTATTTTACACAACGCTCATACTATGTCTGAATGCAAACGATCTTATTCATACTTCTTCAAGTGGCCAAAGAATAAAATCTGAAATTAGGGTCTAAAAGCAGACAATCTGGAGGTTCTGGGCTAAGTGGGTTCCTGCTTCAGGCTAACAGTGTGGCACCGAGGCAACTATAGGGCTGGTTGTTAAATCAGGAGGCTGTACTCTTAAGCTCTGAGAACTGCCAAGACTCCTTCCTCTACAGTCTCTAATGATGGTGATAATGGTGTCACCTGAGCATTTATTTTGTCCCAGCCACTGTGCTAGGCACTTTGCATGGATTATCTCATTTAATCTTTACAATATCTCTATGGGGCAGATAGTATTATTATCCCCATTTTACAGATGCGAGAACTAAGGAACAGAGCTGGTTAAGTATATTTTCCAAGATCCCATGAATGGTAACTTAGAGAGCCAAGACACAAAGCTAGGTCTGGCTAAAGCTGAAGACCTTTTGATCTTAACCAATAAGATACACTTATATCTCCCAAGTAAGAATATTTTTTAAAAAATACTTGAAAATGAAATGGTCTAATGGACATCAGCGCTTCCTATCATTTTCATCAGAAGCCTTGGTGGCACAATGGTTAAACACTCTGCTATCAACTGAAAGGTCAGCTATTCGAACCCAGCAGCAACTCCGCAGCAGAAAGACCTAGCGATCTGTTCCCATAAAGATTGTTGTTGTTGTTGTTAGGTGCCGTCGAGTTGGTTCCGACTCGTAGCGACCCTATGCACAACAGAACGAAACACTGCCCCGTCCTGAGCCATCTTCACAATCGTTGTTATGCTTGAGCTCATTGTTGCAGCCACTGTGTCAATCCACCTCGTTGAGGGTCTTCCTCTTTTCCGCTGACCCTGTACTCTGCCAAGCATGATGTTCTTCTCCAGGGACTCATCCCTCCTGACAACATGTCCAAAGTATGTAAGATGCAGTCTCGCCATCCTTGCTTCTATGGAGCATTCTCGTTGTACTTTTTCCAAGACAGATTTGTTCGTTCTTTTGGCAGCCCATGGTATATTCAATATTCTTCGCCAACACCATAATTCAAAGGAGCCAATACTTCTTTGGTCTTCCTTATTCATTGTCCAGCTTTCACATGCATATGATGTGATTGAAAATACCATGGCTTGGGTCAGGCGCACCTTAGTCTTCAAGGTGACACCTTTGCTCTTCAGCACTTTGAAGAGGTCCTTTGCAGCAGATTTACCCAATGCAACGCGTCTTTTGATTTCTCGACTGCTGCTTCCATGGCTGTTGCTTGTGGATCCAAGTAAAATGAAATCCTTGAAAACTTCAATCCTTTCTCCGTTTATCATAATGTTGCTCATTGGTCCAGTTGTGAGGATTTTTGTTTTCTTTATGTTGAGGTGCAATCCAGACTGAAGGCTGTGGTCTTTGATCTTCATTAATAAGTGCTTCAAGTCCTCTTCACTTTCAGCAAGCAGGGTTGTGTCATCTGCATAACGCAGGTTGTTAATGAGTCTTCCTCCAATCCTGATGCCCCGTTCTTCTTCATATAGTCCAGCTTCTCGGATTATTTGCTCAGCATACAGATTGAATAGGTATGGCGACAGAGTACAACCCTGGCGCACACCTTTCCTGACTTTAAACCAATCAGTATCCCCTTGTTCTGTCTGAACAACTGCCTCTTGATCTATGTAAAGGTTCCTCATGAGCACAATTAAGTGTTCTGGAATTCCCATTCCTCACAGTGTTATCCACAGTTTGTTTTGATCCACACAGTCGAATGCCTTTGCATAGTCAATAAAACACAGGTAAACATCCTTCTGGTATTCTCTGCTTTCAGCCAGAATCCATTTGACATCAGCAACGATATCCCTGGTTCCACGTCCTCTTCTGAAACCGGCCTGAATTGCTGGCAGTTCCCTGTCGATATACTGCTGCAGCCGTTTTTGAATAACCTTCAGCAAAATTTTGCTTGCATGTGATATTAACAATACTGTTCTATAATTTCCACATTCGGCTGGATCACTCTTCTTGGGAATAGGCATAAATATGGATCTCTTCCAGTCAGTTGGCCAGGAAGCTGTCTTCCATATTTCTTGGATTAGACGAGTGAGCACCTCCAGCACTGCATCTGTTTGTTGAAACATCTCAAATGATATTCCATCAATTCCTGGTGCCTTGTTTTTTGCCAATGCCTTCAGAGCATCTTGGACTTCTTCCTTCAGTACCATTGGTTCCTGATCATATGCTACCTCTTGAAATGGTTGAATGTTGACAAATTCTTTTTGGTATAATGACTCTGTGTATTCCGTCCATCTTCTTTTGATGCTTCCTGCGTCGTTTAGTATTTTCGCCATAGAACCCTTCACTATTGCGACTCGGGGCTTGAATTTTTTCTTCAATTGTTTCAGCTTGAGAAATGCCAAGCATGTTCTTCCCTTTTGGTTTTCCATCTCCAGTCCTTTGCACATGTCATTATAATACTTTGTCTTCTCGAGTCGCCCTTTGAAATCTTCTGAAATCTTTTACTTCATCAATTCTTCCTTTTGCTTTAGCTGCTCGACATTTGAGAGTAAGTTTCAGAGTCTCCTCTGACATCCATTTTGGTCTTTTCTTTCCTGTCTTTTCAATGACCTCTTGCTTTCTTTATGGATGATATCCTTGACATCATTCCACAACTTGCCTAGAAAACCCTATGGGGCAGCTCTACTCTGTCACATGGAGTCGCTCTGAGTCGAAATTGATTTGATGGCACTCAATGACAGTTGTTTTCCTCACTCAAGTCTTTTCACTTTCCACATATTTGAACAAGTATTTTTTTGTTTTTTTTAAGGAAGGCTCTGATGTCATGGGGAATGTTAAAATATTAAGACCCTCCCAGGGTTTCCAAGGAGCTCCAGACTATCTAATATTAGGGAGGAGGTTGTATAAAAATAATTCCAACCCAGAGCTGGCTACAATGTATCGTTTGAGAAACACCATGGCTCCAGGAGATGAAGGGAAGGAGTGAGCATGTCCAATAAGTGTGCAAGAGCTATGACTTGCTGCATGTAAATGTTAGTAGGGGAACTGTGTGAAGGAGACAGAAACCCCATGTTAGCTAAAAAAACAAACTCATTGCCGTCGCATCGATTCTGACTCAGCCACCCTATAGGACAGAGTAGAACTGACACCATAGGGTTTCCAAGGAGTGGCTGGTGGAGTTGAACTGCTGACCTTTTGGTTAGCAGCTGAGCTCTTAACCACTGCGCCACCAGGCCTCCACGTTAGCTAAAACCAGAACCTGTTGATGTCAAGTTGATTCTGACTCATAGTGACCCCAGAGGACAGAGTACAACTGCCCCAAAGGGTTTCCAAGGACCAGTTGGTGGATTCAAACCGCTGACATTTTGGTTAGCAGCCAAGCCCTTAGCCACTGCTCCACCAGGGCTCTGTGTTAACTAAAGTAACGAACAATTCCCAGATGTGATCCTCAGCAGGACCAGTATGACTTCTGGTAAATCCTATAGCCATGTCTTCAAGTGAGCCAGGGAATATGACCCTTGAGAGTAAGACTCAAGACTTTAAAGAAAGGAATGGATTCTAGAAATGGATTCCTTGTTGCTTATTTTCAGTAAACACAGTCCCTGAAGAAAACAACACCAACACGAACTGTCAGCCAGCAAACCGAGGCAGGGACAATAGGGAAAGGCATAGGGGAGATCATCAGAAAGAACTGTCCCCTCAGTGTGACACTTAAGATCCCAAGGATCTTTCCAGAACAGTCCCAGGGATAATGGGTACACTTTGTTCTTTGTACTTTGCTTGGAGAAACCAGTCCATCACCTGCCACCAGCTGGACCCAGTGGATCTTCGCACTGCCTGCCTGTCCAGAAATCTGAGCTGTGCTCTGATTACTCGCTCTTCACCTCACTCCTATTACCAAACCCTTCTCTGTGCAGGTAACATGAGCCCTGCCCAGCGCTGCTTTTCTGAACCCCGAAAGTCCACAGCAGTCTGTGAACAGGACTTATAAGCTTAACTACGGCAGTGGAAAGCAGGATGCACTCCAGGCTCTGCTGAGTTTGGATGAAACAGTGCTGCTTTTCATTTATACACGACTTGACATTACAAAGCCCATCACGATCATTAATTACACCTGCCACTAGATGCCCTCTGAGGTAGGGCTGAATTATCCTGCTCATTTTACAGCTGACAAAACAGATAGGAAGGCTTAGGGATTTGCTGAAGTGGTGTTCAATCAAGGAAGCCTGGCCTGATTCCCTTTCTAGTTAATTCTTCTTTGCCTGGAAGAGGCCTTCAGAGTACCTAGCTCTTAACTCCAAGCAGCTTAAGGAAGTCATCTGGGTAGAAGAGCTTAGCAGGAAACCAGCAGCCATCTAGACCAGAACATATGTGATACTTGCATTATTTGAAAACAGCCATGTCATATATTTCTGGTTCTCTATGTATACTACACACACACACACACACATACACACAGCTCACAAATCCACAAGTACAACTTGCACACAGAGTTTCTCCTGTCAGGCCAGGGAGCAGGGCCAGGAGGTTGGGAGTAGTTGGAACATTGCTTGGCAACAATGCTACATGTGACTGGTGACAAAGCAGTGTACCCTCTACCTGCACTGATCTTTTATGTTTAAACTTTAAATAAATTCAGAATCAGTCTGTTACAAGAACAACTCTAGTTCCACATTTGTGGGACCTGGGGCAAGGGGAAAAATGGAGGCCCACAAGCCATATGTGAAAATTTTTTAAAAATTACAGTTGAAGCTAACAAACTAGTCTCCTACCTTGACAAATATACCTTTATAATGACCCAGAAAGTAGGCTTGAAATTAGAATATTCTGGCCCGTCAGAACCGTACACCAGAACGTGGTGGCTCAGGGAGAGCCATTCTGGCCCAAGGCTGCTCCCCTTCTTTCCCACCCCCAGGCCTGTCCTGCATCATGAAGGGACTTACACACATACGTGTAGATCCCAGCACACATGTCCAGGCTCTGGCCACACACCCAGTCCCTCTTGGCCGCTGTTGCACCTACAATGCCACACCAATGGTGCAGTCCACCGTTGGAAGGACCGGCCAGGGGAAAAGACCCCCACCAGTCCTGGAAGCAGGGCCTTTGTCAGGGAATTCTGGGATCTGGGTGCCTGGAGTGTGATCGAGAAGAGGCATGGTTCTGAGTAAATCCATTTGGCCTATGGACCTCTGGCCCCAGGGGAAAAAGTGACCAGAGGAGGGCAAGGTAGCCGCTGCTGTCAAATTGATTCCATCTCATAGTAATCCCATAGGAAGAATAGAACTGCCCTATACAGTTTCCCAGGAGTGGCTGATGGATTCGAACTGCCGACCTCTTGGTTAGCAGCCGTAGCTCTTAACCTCTATACCACCAGGGCAAGGGTAGGGCTCTCTAAATAGGGTGGCTCAGAGGAGGTGCCCCTCTTGGCACGATTTAAGAGCAAATGATATGTGACCAAATAATAAATAAGCCAGATGTTCCGCCCAAACAATAAATAGGCCGGAAGTGCAAGTTAATAAGTAGAGTCTATACAAACCTGGATACCATAAATAATTTCTGCCTCAACTGTAAACACAGAGACATGAGCTGTCTTAAGTGTCTTATCTGCTGCCTCCGACAAATAGCTTACTTATTCTGGGAGGTAGATATAAGGGCCAGAAACCAAGTGAATATGCTCTGTAATTAAATATTTCACTGGAAAGGTTGAACTGCCATGAGAAAGCCAGATATCAAAATTCTAGATAGTGATCTTCGGTGGCCACTAGCACTGTCGCCCCTAAAATGGTTGACGTGGAAGGAAGAAGAAAAGCAGCACTCCCAGGACCACTGGGCATGTGCTGCCTTGCTGTTTCCGGAGAGTCCCTGGGTCAGACAAGGTTGTGCGGAGCTGTAGGACAAAACAGACACTGAGGTCCACATCATTTGCCTCATCAAAAACCTAGGCTAGAGTCAGGGTCATGATCTCAGTCCTGGCTTGTGATACAAAGAGGTTAAAATCATGAGTTTCCTCAACAAGTTAAATACAGAATTACCATATGACCCAGGAATTTCACTCTTGGGTATACACCCAAAAGACTTGAAAGCCGAGACTCAGATACTTGACCACCAACGTTCATTGCGACATTATTCACAACAGCCAAGTGTCCATCAACAGATGAATAGATAAACAAAATGTGGAACGGACATATGTGGGATTTATGATTAGCTTTACTCAAAGAATGTTGTCTTTGTCCTAGGTTCCTGAAAGACAGCCTCTAAAATCTTAGAATTGGAACAAATTTTATGTTATATATATTTTATCACAATAAAAATATGAGTTTTCTTATTGTTAACCTGGATCTCAATTTTGTTTCAGTTAATTATTACTACACTTCATTTTTTTATTGTGGTGAAAATGTCTAACACAAAACATTCACCGATTCAACAATTTCTACACATAAAACTCAGTGCCGTTGGTTACATTCTTCATGGTGTATGACCATTATCGCTATCCTTTTCCAAATTAGTCCACCACTATTTAACATAAAGTGAGTCCCCCCTAAGCAAAAACATCCCCTTTCCCCTTCCTCCCGCCCGGGTAACCACTAATAGTTTGTGGTTTCTTTGTATTCGCTTATTTCGCGTAAGTGAGGTCATACAATATTTGCCTTTCACAGTTTACTTATTTCAGTCAGTATGATGTTTTCAGGGTTCCTCCATGTTGCATCAAGCCTGCATTTATCTTTACGGCAGAATAAGATTCTATCCTGTGCACACCACATTGCGATTGTCCATTCCTCTGTTGGTGGACATTTCAGTTGTTTCCACCTTTGGACTACTGTGACCACTGTGACCATTGTGAAAGTGCCGCAATGAACACGTTGTACAGGTTTATGTTTGCGTTCCTGCTTTCACTTCTCCTGGGTACATACCTAAGACTGGGATTGCTAGGTCATACGGTAGTTCTAAGCTCAGCTTTTTGAGGAAATGCCAAACTGTTTTCCACAGTGGTGTACCATTTTAACATTCCCACCACCAATGGATGAGGGTTCTAGTTTCTCGTTGTTTTTCCCTTTTTTGATTACTGCCGTTCTAATGGGATTGAAGTGGTAGCTTATTGTGGGTTTGATTTTCATCCCCCTAATGGCTGATGGAAACCCTTTTTTTTAATGGCTGATGGAAACCCTGGTGGTGTAGTGGTTAACTGCTACAGCTGCTAACCAAAGGGTTGGCAGTTCGAATCCGCCAGGCGCTCTTTGGAAACTCTATGGGACAGTTCTACCCTGTCCTATAGGATCGCTATGAGTCGGAATTGACTCGATGGCACTGGGTTTGTTTTTTTTTTTTTTGGTAATGGTTGATGGGAGCCCTGGTGGTGAAGTGGTTAAGAGCTTGGCTGCTAACCAAAAGACTGTTTGAATCCACAAGCTGCTCCTTGAAAACTCTATGGGGGCAATTCTACCCTGTCCTATAGGGTTGCTATGAGTTGGAATTGACTCAATGGCTAATAAGGAGCCTTGGTGATGCAGTGGTTAAAGCGCTCGACTGCTAACCAAAAGCTCGGCAGTTCAAAACCACCAGCAGCTCCATGGGAGAAAGATGTGGTCGTCTGCTTCCATAGAGATTTACAGCCTTGGAAACCTCGTGGGGTCACTAGGAGTCGGAATTGATTTCACAGCAGTGGGCTTTTTTTTTTTTTTTTAACGGTTAATGATGTTGAACACTGTTGACCATTTGAATATCCTCTTTGATGAATACTATATTTAATTTTGAGGAACATATAAAAAGTATTTTCATCATCAAATTCTCATGACCAAAGGTGTAAATAAGGAAATGCTTAAAATGTGTATCTTTTGAACAGAACTGAATTCTGGATTCTTGAGTCAGGCAAGGCCTTTAATCCAACCTTCTCTGACAACGTTGTTCCTGATATATAAAAGATGCATGTCCTTAACGATCTTTGGCGGTTGGCTACATGAATTAATTTCCTTAAAAAAGTTTTGCTTTTAAAAAAGAGGTAAAAATACAGCCTGAATCAAAATGAAATAGTCGGTTCATACCATCAAGAGGTGATCACTTTTGTGACATGGGCAGCAAGTCCTCCTCTCGTCCCCTCAGTTCTGTCCCCCACAGATCCACCATTTGTTCAGAGTTACTCTACAAAGCCGGGGACCATTCATTTGCCCATACTGACCCCACTTCTGGTTGCTGCTTGATGACTTGGCCTGTCTGCTATTGCCTCTTGTCCTCCCACCAGTGTCCGGCTTCCTGAAAGCATCTCCGTAGCTTATCCCACCACAGTTCGTGTTCCCTTGTCTTGTAATTCATTCTCCTTGCCCATCCAGTTAAACTCAGTCGTGCATCCTAAGTAAGTGACTCCGCGCTGATCAACAAGATTTTTTTTTAATTGTGCTTTAAGTGGAAGTTTACAGCTCAAGTTAGTTTCTCATACAAAAATTTATACATACGTTGTTATGTGACCCTAGTTAAACAAGATCTTTTTGGAATAAGCCTGTCCTGCCATCTAGTGAGAAGCCTGGCTCTCTGGCAATGCCAGTGACTACTGTTGTTATTAGCTGCCATTGGACAAGCTTCAAATCATGGCGACCTCATGTACAGCAGAATAAAATGTTGCCAGGTCCTGCACCATCTTCATGATCATTGGTACGCTGGAGTCCGTTATTGTGGCCAATGTATATTTTGAGTCCCTTCCAACCTATGGGGCTCAGCTTCCAGCTCTGTATTGGACAGTATTCTGTTGTGATCTATAAGGTTTTCACTGGCTAATATTCAGAAGTTCATCTTAGTCTAAAAGCTCCAGTGAAACCAGCCTACCATGGGAAGGCTTTTGAAATACCAGTGGCATAACTTCCAGCAGCATAGCAACATGCTAGCCACCACAGTACGACAAACTGACAGATGAGTGGTGTTGATGACAGCTAGTGAAACCCAGTGTCACTGATACCAAGCATTAGAACCTTCCATTTATTCAGAATTCTTAGGGAATGGAGTGTTATGATAAACTGGGTAATCTGCTTAATTATACATTACCAGTTTTGAAACATGTATAAACTAATTTTGAAAGAACTATAAACAAACATAACAGTGCATTACTAGCATATAATAATTCTACCTAGTATTGTAATTATACATGTGTGTACCTGCCTCTCCTGAAAGACCACAGGCTACTTAGGGATGATCTGTACCAGTTTCATCTTTATTCTCGTTATATTGTTGTTAGGTGCCACTGAGTTGGTTATGACTCATATCAACCCTATGTACAACAGAGCAAAACACTGCCTGGCCCTGAGCCATCCTCACAACCCTTGCTGTGCTTAGCCCATTGTTGCAGCCGCTGTATCAACCCATCTCATTGAGGGTCTTCCTCTCTTAGGCTGACCCTCTACTTTACCAAGAATGGTGTCCTTCTCCAGGGACTGGTCCCTCCTGATAAATGTCCAAAGTACATCAGAAGAAGCCTTGCGATGATTGCTTCTAAGGAGCATTCTGGTTGTACTTCTCCCAAGACAGATTTGTTTGTTCTTCTGGAAGTCCGTGGTATATTTAATGTTCTTTGCCGACACGTTAACTGAAAGACATCAATTCTTCTTCAAAGATCCGTCCTTGAATTATCTCCAGCAAAATTTTACTTGTGTATGATATTAATGATATTGTTCGATAATTTCTGCATTCTGTTGGATCACCTTTCTTTGGAATGGGCACAAATATGGATCTCTTCCAAATTGGCTGGCCAGGTAGCTGTCTTCCAAATTTCTTGGCATAGGTAAGTGAGCACCTCCACTGCTGCATCTGTTTGTTGAAACATCTCATTTGGTATTCCATCGATTCCTGGAGACTTGCTTTTTGCCAATGCCTTCAGCGCAACTGGGACCTCCTGAAATGGTTGAACTTCAACCAGTTATTTTTCGTATAGTGACTCTGGTATTGCTTCCATCTTTTTTTTGTTGTTGTTGCTTCCTGCATCATTTAATATTTTGTCCAAAAAACCCCCAAACCCATTGCCATCGAGTTGATTCTGACTCATAGGGACCCTATAGGACAGAGTAGAGCTGTCCCATAGGGTTTCTAAGGAGCAGCTGGTGAATAAAAACTGCTGACCTTTGAGTTAGCAGCCTGAGCTCTTAACCACTGTGCAGAATCCTTCAATATTGCAAACTGAGGCTTGAATTTTTTCTTTCTGCTTGAGAAATGCCAATATGTTCTTCCCTTTTGGTTTTCTAACTCCGGGTCTTTGCACATTTCCTTATAATACTTTACTTTCTGTTCTCGAGATGCCCTTTGGACCCTTCTGTTCAGCTCTTTTACTTCATCATTTCTTCCATTTGCTTTAGCTGCTTTATGTTGCAGAGTGTTTCAGAGTCTCTTCTGACACACATTTTGGTCTTTTCTTTCTTTCCTGTCTTTTTAATTCTCCTTATAGTACCTAGCAAGTTGCGTTATATATTGTGTTGTTGTTGTTAGGTGCCATCGAGTCAGTTCCGACTCATAGTGACCCAATGCACAACAGAATGAAACACTGCCCGGTCCTGAGCCATCTTCACAATCGTTGTTAATGCTTGAGCTCATTGTTGCAGCCACTGTGTCAATCCACCTCGTTGAGGGTCTTCCTCTTTTCCGCTGACCCTGTACTCTGCCAAGCATGATGTTCTTCTCCAGGGACTCATCCCTCCTGACAACATGTCCAAAGTATGTGAGATGCAGTCATGCCATCCTTGCTTCTATGGAGCATTCTTGTTGTACTTTTTCCAAGACAGATTTGTTCGTTCTTTTGGCAGCCCATGGTATATTCAATATTCTTTGCCAACACCATAATTCAAAGAAGCCAATTCTTCTTCGGTCTTCCTTATTCATTGTCCAGCTTTCACATACATATGATGTGACTCTAAATACCATGGCTTGGGTCAGGCGCACCTTAGTCTTCAAGGTGACACCTTTGCTCTTCAGCACTTTAAAGAGGTCCTTTGCAGCAGATTTACCCAATGCAACGCGTCTTTTGATTTCTCGACTGCTGCTTCCATGGCTGTTGCTTGTGGATCCAAGTAAAATGAAATCCTTGAAAACTTCAATCCTTTCTCTGTTTATCATAATGTTGCTCATTGGTCCAGTTGTGAGGATTTTTGTTTTCTTTATGTTGAGGTGCAATCCAGACTGAAGGCTGTGGTCTTTGATCTTCATTAATAAGTGCTTCAAGTCCTCTTCACTTTCAGCAAGCAGGGTTGTGTCATCTGCATAACGCAGGTTGTTAATGAGTCTTCCTCCAATCCTGATGCCCCATTCTTCTTCATATAGTCCAGCTTCTCGGATTATTTGCTCAGCATACAGATTGAATAGGTATGATGAAAGAATACAACCCTGACATACACCTTTCCTGACTTTAAACTAATCAGCATCCCCTTGTTCTGTCCAAACAACTGCCTCTTGATCTACGTAAGGTCAACTCTACTTTGAGGAGGCAGCTCTTCCCCAGTCATCTTTTGAGTGCCTTCCAACCTGGGGGGCTCATCTTCCAGCACTATATCAGACAATGTTCCGTTGCTATTCATAAGGTTTTTACTGGCTAATGCTTTTCAGAAGTAGACCGCCGGGTCCTTCTTCCTAGTCTGACTTAGTCTGGAAGCTCATTTGAAACTTGTCCTCCATGGGTGACCCTGCTGGTATCTGAATAGCGGTGGCATAGCTTCCAGCATCACAGCAACATGCAAGCCCCCACAGTACGAGAAACTGACACATGGGGGTTGTATATTGTAGATGTTAAAAAACAGCTTTTATTAAATTAATGAAAGTATCGAACACAACTATCATTTGCCATCATGACTTCACCCTTCTCTTGTGATTCAGAAGGCCCTCTAGGGTCACACATTTGTTCACAGTTGCTATTATGTGTGTTATCTCTGGGCATGCTTAAGCTGAGGCTGAGTGACTGTAAGGGAATTTCTGCAATTACTGAAAGATAGGACTTGATCTTTGTCGATTCATCCCAATTCTGAGTCTGTGTTCATGTGTTTAAAAGTCAAATAGAAGAATGGCCCCTCTTACTACTACCACCTTAAGGAAACAGCACATCGGGGGCAATTATATATGAAAACAGTAGATGCTAAATAAGGAGTGTTAAGTAGCCCCTGTTTATAAGGAGCCCTGGTGGAGCAGTGGTTAAGAGATACAGCTGCTAACCAAGAGGTAGGCTGTTCAAATCTACTGGCCGCTCCTTGGAAACCCTGTGGAGCAGTTCTACTCTGTCCTATAGGGTTGCTATGAGTTAGAACTGACTCAATGGCAATGAGTTTGGTTTTTTGTTTTTTTAACCTTGATAGATCAAGAAATCTATCTTTGAGGTTTTTGAAAAGGCACAAAACCATTAGTCCTATTAAGGGCTGGTGGTACGGTGGTTAAGCACTCAGCTGCTAACCAAAAGATTGGCATTTAAACCTACTAGATGCTCCACTGGAGAAAGACATGACAGTCTTTACAGCCTTGGATACCCTATGGGGCAGTTCTACTCTGTCCAATAGGGTTGCTGTGAGTTGGAATCGCCTTGATGGCAATGGGGTAGATACCATTGTTTAATTTCATTAAAGTCTAATTATTAGATTATGACTCAAACATACTATCATGAAGATGGTGCAGGACCGGGCAATGTTTTGTTCTGTTACACATAAAGTGGCTATGAATCTTAGCTGACTTGATGGCAACTAACAAACAAGCAATCATTAGATTATAATTTACTAATTAATGCAAACCTATTTATTGCCACTGCCTATTAGATACCAAGCCCTGTGTTAATTATTGGGATACAATATGAATATAATTCGTGCCCTCAAGAAGTTTAAATAATTCATTGTTAAAAATATTTTACTGTGCTGATCATTTTACGGCACTCGAAATGTCAGTGCAGGAAATTAGCTGGGTGTGATGTGACCTTCTAACATATCCTATAACTCACTCAAAATACAGAGCAATACAAAAGGAAAAAAAAAAAAACTGTTAGGTTAATTACTTGACATTAGTCTTTTTCTCAAAAACACAGCATGAAGACTGTTCATTTAAGAATCTGGGTTTTTTCACTTTGGAGAGAGGCGTTTGGGGTCTTAAACGCTAGCAAGCAGCCATCTAAAATGCATCAATTGGTCTCAACCCACCTGGAGAAAAGGAGAATGAAGAACATCAAAAACTCAAGGTAATTATAGGCCCGAGAGATAGAAAGGGCCACATAAACCAGAGACTACATCAGACCAGAAGAACTAGAGGGTGCCCAGCTACAGCTGATGACTGCCCTGACAGGCAACACATCAGAGAACCCCTGAGGGAGTAGGAGAGCAGTGGGATGCAGACCCCAAATTCTCATAAAAAGACCAGACTTAATGGTCTGAATGAGACTAGAAGGACCCCGGAGGTCATGGTCCCCAGACCTTCTGTTAGCCCAAGACAGGAACCATTCCCAAAGCCAACTCTTCAGACAGGGATTGGACTGGACTATAGAATAGGAAATGATACAGGTGAGGCGTGGGCTTCTTGGATCAAATAGACACATGAGACTATGTGGGCAGCTTCTGTCTGGAGGCGAGATGAGAGGGCAAAGGGGGTCAGAAGCTGGCCGAACGGACACAAAAATAGAGGATGGAGGGAAGGAGTGTGCTGTCTCATTAGTGGGTGAGCAACTAGGGGTATATAAAAATAGCAAGGTGTGTATAAGATTTTGTGTGAGAGACTGACTTGATTTATAAACTTTGACTTAAAGCCCAATAAAAATTAAAAAAAGAACAAAAAAGGACCTGGGGTTTTTTTTTTTCTTTTTTTGCACTTTCAGAATTCTGGGTGTATTTACTCGTGCATATAAGGTGATTTTCATTTCAGTTTAATATAGTGTCTGCCAGTCCCCAAGGACTTGTGGTAAAGCATCTGTCTCAGGTGGGAAAGAAATAGCCATCATGGCGTGCACCCTACTCCCCACCACCACTACCTTTGGCTAATCTTTCTGTGGGTGTAAAGGGGGGTGGGGCAGAAGGGAGCCCCGACCTCAGACTCTGGGGAAACCTGAGGATAGTCCTCAGTCCAGTTTGTCAGGAACTGTGGTAACAGAGGCTGCCTTCCTTCCCTACAGCTTCCTGTGAACATGCTGATTTTCTTCTTGACAGTAGGACTTTATAATTTAGTGTCTTTGTATCTAAAGCTAGGGGGTTAGATTAAATCAGGTTTCCAAACATATATTTTGCAGAACATGGGTCACTTAAGATGCCCCATCAAAAAAGGTTCCATGGGCAGGAGTAAGGAGCCCTGGTGGCGCAGTGGTTAAGGGCTTGGCTGCTAACCAAAAGGAAGGCGGTTTGAATCTACCAGCCACTCCTGGGGAACCCTATGGGGGCAGTTCTATTCTGTCCTATATGGTCATTATGAGTCAGAATCAACTCAGCTGCATCGGGTTTGGTTTTTTTGTTTTGTTTTTTGGGCAAGAGCGTGGGGAAAGCTGTGCGTAGCTCCCAGTTGTGGAAATTCACAACGCACATCAGCATATCAACGGCTCTGAAAAGTCGTACAGTCAAAACACTACTATAGCAGCACTTCTCAAAAGGGTTTGCCCGGGGAATACCTTCTTCTGGTATCACATACCAACATCTGCTAGGTTGCTTAGTGTTCTAAGTACACTCTGCGGGAAACACTGGAATAAACAATCTCATTGCTTGTAGAGCATCTTAAAGCAGAAAACAGCCTCTGAGGTCAGAGGTCCTTTGAAGTTAGGTGTCCTGCCAAGGATCTCACAGCTAGTCAGGGGCCAAACTAGGTCCATTTCATCTATCTGTTTCTTACATCCTATTATTCAATAACTCCAGTAATAAACTTTCACTATGAGGAGAGCTGGAGAGGTCATCAATAATTGAAATCTATACCTAATCCCTGAGCGATGGTGTTTCTACTTTTGGTTAACCACTGTTGGTTAAACGTGGCTCCTAATTGACCAACACTGGTTTGAAATCCGTGCTTCTCCATAATCTAGTGGAGGTGCTACTGAAGAGAGAAACACGCACAGTTCAAGAAGCTAGTAAGAGGAAGCTGAAGGGGAAGCAGACGCTACAAAGTCCAAAACCCAGGTAATTAGCTTCTGCCTGACTCCGAGTAAATGATCTTTTTTTGATCCTGAGCTCAAGAAGATCCTTTGTTTTTGTTTTAAGTGTTACATACAAGTCACAAATTCCTTTGGTGTCAGGACTAGGAAAAGAGAACTGATGTGTGTTACACTGACCCTAAAGGCCCAGATCCCTGTAGCTTCTCCTGAATGCTAGCTTAGAAAGTCTCATGTGTCATTTCACAAGGGTCTTTGCCTCGAGTTAGAAGGCCAAAAATAATTTTAGGCTTCAGTTTCTTTCCATGCCGTTTGTACAGAATTCTTTAATTAAGTTGGTGGCTAAGTAAACAACAGTCTTCGCCCAGCAGTGGCTGTCTCACAGCCCCAAGTATGACAGAGCCCAGCCCCAAAGTCATTAAAGGACCGAGCTATTTGCATTATTTTTCAAGAAAACTACTCTTGAGCAGCAGATGGCAAACACAAATGTTTTGCTCTAGAGACATATGGAAACCTCTCTGTGTCATAAAATCCTCAATGAATATTCAACCCCGAGTGAGGCCTTTCACTGCAGAAACAAGACATCGTGACAATCCCCCAAAATGGGCCTAATCAGGCTGCATAGCTATTCGGGTTTCAGAAAGTAATAGATGGGAAATGACTACATGACTGGGATTTCATGAACAGTGCTTCTTAACCGAAACATTCATCCTGGCCCCAAAGACCCACCTATTCAGCCTTGTAGCTTCAACATTCTGTTAGGCTGTCATGATCGTTTATAATCGTAAATTTTCGAACTGAGTAACCAAAGAGTTCTTCTGGATTTCATATTAACTCTTCCGTTCTATCTGAAAAGTGGGAGCGAGAAATTTCTCAGAGGTATAGGTGTTTTAATATAGGTTCATGTTCCTTAATTAGCTCTGTTTATAATAAGCTCTTGTTGCTGTTAAATTAGGGAGGGACGAATCTAGGCTAAAAGTTATTCAGGAAATGATTATCCATATTAAGTAGGAATTAGAGGCAGAAATCTAATTGGAACTGGCTCAAAATACAAAGCAGAATTTTATTTTTCTTTTAACTCAGTAGGTTACCAACACAATAAATTGTTGTTGCCATCTCAAAAAGGGCTGAAACTTTGCACTCTGTAGAAAGAGAGAAGTGCCGATAACTGAGTCATAAGGGTGAATTGAATGCTACTTAGAACAAGGAACTAGATGTCTTGGGCTTCTTTCCCAGCTCCACACCCTGCATGGCCTCAATGGGACCCGGAAAGTCTCTGAGGCTACTGATAAATTCCCTTGATTCACTGGGGTGCCTGAGTGGCCTGGGAAAACCAATATGTCTCAGACCAGAACCCCCAGGGCAGATCTCAGGGGCTGTAAAAAATGGTGTGGGAACGGTATCTGACCTCCGCAAACCTCAAAACGGGGAAGGAGAACCAAGATCATCAGCCCAGGGCTGATTCCTGTAAAGCAGAGGTCAGATATGCCTCCTCTCTCGGCCATGTTTACCAGTTCTGACACCAACTGTCCCTCCCCAGGCACTCTCTACTTCTCGGCTGGTTTCGATAACTCATTGCAATGGCCACGCAGAACTCACGGACCATACTCACGATTATGAGGTTAATTCGGGAAGTAACAGGTTACGATTCAGGCTTAAGGACACTCAAGAATACAGTTCTTCCGTCAGGACAGCCTATTCCCAGCCCTGCTTACAGGCACACCTTTCCCTGGGCTTCAGGCTCTGCGTAAAGGCAGTCAGCTTTGCCATCTCCTGCGGGTCTCTCCTGCCACCTTCTCCTTCCTTGGTGGTGGTGGGCTCTTCTCTTCTTTGCTGCCTCTGGGATGGCTAATTTCAAGCCCAGCAGGATGGGAAAACTAACCAATCCCCTTGGTGGGCCACAATTACCCTATTACACAGTCCTGCCCAATCACTTGGGTGGAAGTTACAAGACCATGGCTAGAAAGACCACACGAAAGCAATCCATCTTACTGCGCAGGGCATCTGTTATGAGAGTTTGTATCCAAGAACGGGAGGATTTTATAGATGGAAAGGGATTATATAATCCAGCCCCCCTGGTTTTACAATGAGGAAACTGAGCACAGAGAGGTTATTGTGGTTGTTTAAGTCACACAGCTAGTTAGTGGCAGAGCTGGAAACAGAGGTTGCCAATTCTCTTTCCATTATAAAGTCACAGGACAGACTTATCAGAGACTAATAAAGAAGTTAGAAAGCTCGAGGCTGCCATCATTTTCACAGGCCCTTTAACCTTAGCTGGTTGCCGATGTAGGGTAGAAAAGGGACCAGATGTCCAAGTGCTTGAGTGACATGTGATTTCTGGCTTTGGATCACTTAAACCCTCTTCAAAGAGACAATATTTCCTTCTTGGTCCTTCTTCTCAGTTCAGTGTCAATTCAGTCATTCAGGAGAATGACAAGTCAGAATTTTCCTAGATTCAGCTCCATGACTTCTCCAGAAATTTGAGCATAGTCAGCCACTTTTCAATACTCAACGTGAATATCGATACGCATTTGACACTGAAGCACAAGTAGTAGTTTTCATTGCTTTCCTGGTGTTGTCTTCTGTCCTCACCATTTCTGACAGAACCCTGTGGTTTAGAATGACACAGGCCGACTGGTCATTGTCTTGGAGAAAGTCGTTCTCTTCACCCCTGTGATGGGTTCAGAGAAGTGCAGTCAGGGCTTGTGGAACTCAATTCCAGGGCATTTGTCTGAGCTCTTGGGGAAGAGGGTTCTCTCTATTCTGCTGTGTTTGAGTCTGGAAACACAGAGTCCCAGGAGTTACAGAAATACATTTTGCAACCACATGGGTGGGCCTGTTGAAAAAGTGTTATTCTGAAGAAGTATCGCTAAGAAACAGAGAGATAAACCAGGTCCCAGGCATGTCATTTGAGCTGCCGAATTAAGCCACACCTGTTGCTAAACCTATATCTGATTCTTTTAGCATGTGATTAAATAGATGTCTTTATTATTTATGCCAGTTTGAGTTTTTTGTTATTTGCTATCTAAAGCATCCCAATACTTATTATGATGCCGATAGTGAGTTTCAGCACACCTTGACTTAGCCATCGGACCAGAGTCCATTTTAAAGTTTACCCCAAAAGGTTTTCTTTAATCACTCAAGCTTACAAGAAACTTTACCCAAAATGCATAGTACTTACCACAGGTATGCCATATTTGACACAAGATCCTACGTAGCAATGGCTGGGTTAATGAAATAAATGAATTTTAGTAACATTTCTATTGTCAGAAGTTTTATTACTAGAGAAAGAAATAGTCCAAGAGGCTTCATTAGAATAGGTTTCTTCTAAGCCCTTTTTTAAGGAGAGTGAAATATTGAGCTCTACTCTCCAGGCAAACTGTTATATCTCTCCTTTCTGTGGGGTGGTCTCTATCCAGAAATGAGCCACTCAGAATAGTTACAACTAGGGTGACTTTTTCTCTATTGTAAATGGTTAGACCACCCACCCCAACTCCCTGCCTCCCATCCTACCCCGCCCTGTTCCACCTCTGGCAAGAAGAGTTTCCCTTTCATCTGGGCACTGACCCTAACCCTCATTCATATTCTCAGGGCCTATCCCAGAGACAGTCTTTCATTGAGTCATGTTCATTAACCCATGCTGAGGATGCAGGATTTCCTCCCAACCTCTCTATCCCAGACTGACTTGGTTTGTAGAGATCTGTTAGTCAAGCAGATACTGTACTTTCATGTAGCAAAAAAAATTTTTGGTATTATCTCATTTTTATTTAGCTTTTGTATCAAGTGGTGATATGAAACTATTTAACAACCAGTATGGCATGAGCATTTGACCATTCACATTGGAACCCTGACCAATCAGAATCTATGCCCAACCAATCGAAATGGACATTAAACCAATCAGAATGGATGCCAAACCAATTAGAGTGGATGCCTGACCAATCAGAATGGACACTGGCCCATCAGAATCAATGCTTTGCATACCAGTCCTTTAATGGTCTCTCATTTACCAATGGACTTTGCCCTCAATTAGTCAGGAAGCAAACTGAGGGCAGGGACCACTGCTAGATCTCTATGTGTCCTCAGGTAGCCTTTCTGAGCTGGTTCCATAGTGTCAGCTTAATGGATATGTGTTTAAGTGGACATTATTCACCCAGCGGTTGCTCAGGAAATACTAGTGGGTGGAAAGAGTACAATTTGTCCCTCTTTGATGAGGATAATTAGAGAATTATCCCACTGGAAGATTGCTAAACAAATAGCATGTTTTTGGATCACACAGAGGTGATAGGAGAAACTGGTATTTTTGAGGGTTTATCATTCAATGTGATCATGACAAGCTAGAGAAGTAATATATAATCACACTGATTTCTTAGAGACAACAATGAAGAGTATACTTACAGTTGAATAACATATAAATACAAAGCAGAGTATAATCAGAAAAGTATTGGTAAGGCCACAAATACCTAGGTCTTATAGCAAACAATAAACTAAAGGTGGCCCAGATGTTATTTAAATAACTGGAATGCTGGCATGACAGATGTTTACTCATTTACGTCATTCATTCAACAACTTATTTGAGTGCCTACTATGTGAAAGCCATCATACCAGGCATGCTGGGAACACAGCAAGAAATCAAGCAATGTCTCTTTCCTCAAAGAGTTCACATTTTAAGGGGGAAGACAAAGAGGTCCACAAACTATTAGACAACAGAGAGAGGACTTGTTTGACAGCTGAGCCATCAGCAGTAAAGACAACCATCATGTAGGACTTCTTTGGGACAGCTATGCTCGACAGAGGGCGAGGACCAGGACTGGAGAGTAGTTGAGCAGAAACATCAATGCAGACAAGTGCAGACTGATGACCAGAAGCTACTTTACCCCTAATTTTCTAGGGCTATGTAAAGTCCTGTATCCATGTAGGATCCAATTAAGGGGAGGAAAAGTCCCAATAATGACTGATATTGGTTTTGCCAGCCTTTGACAAATGTAGTTTGATTTAAAGAATTAAGAAAGGTGACATTTCTTGCACTTATAGACAGGGAAGCACCTTGGAGCAATTTAAACCAGTTAAAAATGCTTATATTAATTTGAAAAATCTTTATAGGGAACACACAGACCCTCGAGAATATGTTTGTAGATTCTGGGTGGGAGGGGGTCTTTGACCCAGGATGAGTAAACTACCATAGAAGGTAGTTTACCCTGGAATTGTGCAACACTACCAAGAGGCTTGCTGCCACCAGGAAAGCCAGCCCAAGGATAAAGTAAATCTATTGAGAAGAGCAGGAACAAGAGAAAACAGGAAAAGGAACTAAAGCCCTGATCAAACTCAGCCTGAAGCTCACCAGACCTCACAGCAGGCATATCTCCTTTCAGCATCATGACCCCGCCTCATTAGAAAATTCACAGGGAAGAACTCAGATTAATCCAGCCTGAGTCATATGCCCATCTCAGTACTCTGGAGGAGTGAAGTACCTCACAGCCACCAGTGGGTGAGGAGATGCTTCCCAAAAGGAGGAGGAAAGAGTGCCGGCCTGACAAAAACCACAGACAGCAAAATCCTTGGACATCTAGACTTCTGTAGACATGTTGTTGTATACAATGTTAACCCTCTAAAAAAAACAGACCAAACTTGCCGCCATCAAGTCTTAACCACTCTGTCACCAGGGCTCCTAATCCTATGGAAAAAGGTTTCAATAAATAGTTACTGAATCAAATGGAATGTGCTGGTCTGCCTAGTGGTCTGTAGTGATGTAGCCTTTCCAAGGTGAGTTTGGTCAAGTGGCAAAAAGTATCCATATGGTTTCCTCAGAACACATTAATGTGGATTTTGTTTTTTTAGAAAAAGATCCACTGGTACCACATGGAGAAAGAAGGGACAAGGACAGCTTGTTAGCTGAGGCACCCTCAGCTCTGCTGACGCATGTATTGTCCAGTCCTTTAAGCAAAGTGCCTAGATTCAATAGTCCTCAGTTACTACCACCCGATCTGATCACTAAATAATATGCTGTGTGCAAATATGAAAGTATATACAAAAACATGAAAGTCAATTTTACATCAAATGGGAAAAAATCTGATTCTTCTTGAAGTGATGACAATATATCAAAATGCTTGAATGGTTTAATGGTGGCGCACAACCTTAATAGCTAGAAAGTCCCAATATTGTATACACTTGGTAGTAGGGCAACACCAGGGAAGTAAAAATAAAACAATGATTTTTTTTAAATTCCCATTAGTTAACGAAATTCCCCTAAGGAAATTTAGGGACTTTAAAATCCCTAACTCTAGCTTCCCTTCTAAATGTAAGCTCTTTACCACATGAGTGTGTTCTTGGTCATACAGAAAGAGAATGTAAATAGTTGCATGCAGAAGGTGGGACTGGAAGTTATTTTAATAACCATACATTTTAGAAAATAAAGAAGATTCCACTTATCTTTGAAGATTTTTTTTTCCTTCTCCAGGAATGAAGATGAAAATGTACCACTGAGCTGACCACACGCCTTCAGACCCTGGCTGGGGCCAAGTTCACAGGCTTGCCCAAGGATTGGCTGAGGCAAGGGAACTTAACTTGTGCCAGAGGGCAGAATCTCTCCCCATTAAACCAAAAACCCCATTGCCATAGAGCCAATTCCAAATCATAGCAACCCTACAGGACAAAGTAAAACTGCCCCACAGAGTTTCCAAGGCTTTAATCTTTATAGAAGCAGACTGCCACATCTTTCTCCTGTGGAGCGACTGTGGGTTCAAACCCCTAGCCTTTCAGTTAGCAGCTGAGTGCTTTAACCACTGCACTGCCAGGGCTCCTCCCCTCCTCATTAAAACAAACAAACAAAAAACAAATCTGTTGGCATCAAGTCGATTCTGACTTATAGTGACCCTGTAGGACCCCATAGAGTTTCTAAGGAGCACCTGGTGGATTCAAACTGCTGACTTTTTGGTTAGCAGATGTAACTCTTAACCACTATGTCCACCAAGGTTTTCCCCCTCCTAATTACGGGGTGAAAACTGTAACCTTGACCTCATCAGAGCTTTGTTCTCATCAAGTAGGTTCTAGAAATTAGGCACTAGGTTAGCAGTAGCAGCAGCAGCCCTCTGGGTACTGCATGATCAATGTGTTACTTAATGACGATGCCTCCCATCTTCTATCCACATAGAAGACTCAGGATGGAATATCACTGATATTGTACCTGAAGTCACAAGGCACTCAATATTTGTTTTAGAAAAGCTTGCAGTCTTGTTTAGCTTTCTGGCCAAGTTTTTCCTTACTCCATTAATGGCTGAGTTCACTGGTTTCCATAATAACCTCCAACCTTCCAGAAGGTGTCTCCTTATACCTAAGGCATATGTCTAAGCCAGTGGTTCTCAAGTATTTTGGTCTCAGGACTCCTTTATCCTTTCAAAAATTATTGAGGACTCCAAAGCACTTTTGTTTATGCGAGTTTTAACTATTGATATTACCATATTAAAAATTAAAACTCAGAAGGAAGGAGAGATGAAAGCCCTCACAGAATGGAGGTCCTGGTCACAGACGTCCTCAGCTACTCTTCAGCTATATCCCAGTGGCCACCAACTCACGGCGATCCCACAGGTGTCAGAGTAGAACTGTGCTCTGTAGGGTTTCCACTGGCTGATTTTTGAGAACAGATCACCAGGCCTTTCCTCTGAGGCACCTCTGGGTGGACTCCATCCTTTTCATTAACACGGTTAGCAGCCAAGCTTGTTAGCCATTTGCACCACTGACGACTCCCCAGCTACTTGCCTGCTTTTCTGGATCATCTGAGCTAGTAAATGCCCCTTTCACAAGAGTTTGATCTGGCTGGATTTCTGCCATAAGTGAATGAAAAAGGCCTGAATATACCCACAAACAATTAAAGAATTAGTCCAAGACAGTGAATAATAAAGGATTAAATTAGTATGACAGAATGCTGTTTGCCTTCTTCATTCATTGCCCATTAAGTGAGAGCTTACTATGATGACTATCGCCACTCACATTTCTACAGCGGGTTATAGGTTTCAGTGTTTTCACATGCAGCATTTAATCATTTCATTTAATTTTCATTACGACGCTGTGTGTGTGTGTGTGTGTGTGTGTGTGTGTGGAGGGGGGTAGCTTGTTTTATACCCATTTTACAGATGAGTAAAATGAGGTGCAGAGAGCCTGTGTGACTTGTCACAGCCAATTAAGTGGTTGAGCCAAGCCAAAATCCAAATCTTACTCTCTAAATTCCCACGGTCATAGTTCCTGCCTCACATGATGCTTGCAGTTTTGTAGGGCACAAACTCGTAGCACAACCCTTAATGTTTTCAATCCCAGATTTTTTTTTTAAAAAGCATCCTTGTGTGTGTGTGTGCCCGCGCGCGCGTCTGTGTGTGGGGGGGTTTCTGAGTAGCAGAGCTTCTAAAATACTCATCATATGTGGCTTTGGACTGTGTGACATGGAGATAGGAGAGCTGGTGGTGGCTTAGAGGTGCTGCTGGGCAGGAATTGGAGAAGTCAGATAATAAACCCTACAGATAACCCGCAGGCTGCGCCACAATAGCGCGGAGGAAAGAAAGAATCTCTGCTCCGGGTCCAAACGGAAGAGATGTGGAAGCCGCGGGATTCAGATGCCAAGGTCCTTGATTTGAAAGGCGCCTGCACACAAAGAAACGGTGAGGTTAAGTCCCGGAGGCGCAAGGCTCAGAGTTTGATTCGGGGAGTTCCCTCCTAGCTCGGGTGGAAACGCCTCGTCCACCCGGTCACCCGCCGAGAGCGGAGCCTCTTCTATTCCCTGGTGCTGGCCCGACAGCGCGCGTCGGGCACGCCCGAGACTCCCCCAGGAAACTACAAGTCCCACGAAGCCTTGGGGCGCGGGCGATGATGACGAAGTCCTTGCGGATTGGCCGCGCGGGGCGGGGCGCGCAGGCCTTCTCCGAAAGGCGGGGCGGGGCGCGGGGCGGGACGAGCGGTGGCGGCTCGGCGGGCACGCCCCCTTGCCCGCGGCTCCCTCCCCGCCTGTCCCCGCCGCCTCCTCTCGCTCCCCGGTCAGAAGGCCGGAGCGAGAAGATGGCGAAGACGTACGATTATCTGTTCAAGCTGCTGCTGATCGGCGATTCGGGGGTGGGCAAGACCTGCCTCCTGTTCCGCTTCTCTGAGGACGCCTTCAACACCACCTTCATCTCCACCATCGGTGAGGGAGGGCCCGCGGTCTGGGACGGGGTGAGAACGGGGGGCGGGAGCGAGGGGGCCGGGCAGAGGCGGGGGGCTCGGGCTCTCCGGGAGGGGACCCCGGGGGCGGCAGGGCCGAGGGCAGCGAGAGAGGGCGAAGGCGTGAGAGAGAGGGACGGGCGGGGACGTGGGGCTGGGGGAGAGGAGGAACTTGGGGGCAAGGGAAGGGAAAGGGGAACCAGAGGAACAAGGATTGGAGATATTGGGGAAATGAGAGGGCTGAGGGGCTGACAGGGAGGGGTCCTAGCAGGACAAAGTCGGGGCACACAAGGACTCTCATGGGGAGAGGGAAGAGGATAGTGGGTGTGAAAATGGATTAAAAGACAGGAAAGAGGAAGGAGATGTGAAGGGGGAAATGAAGGGCCGGGGGAAATGAAGGGCTGGGGGAAGTGGGAGGGGTGTGAAATATGAAGTAGAGGGACAGAGGACACAAGGGACAAGAGAGGTGAGACTCAAGCAATCGGGAGGGAGTTGAGTGGGGTGAGTGATCAGGAGGTACCGTCTCCAAGAGGTCTGGACAGAGGTGTCATGGGAGGGGCAGGAGAAAATTGCAGGTGGAAGAAGAGTTTAGGGGACTAGAGGGACGGTTGAGGACACTTGGTAAAGAAAGTACAGGAGAGCTGGGTTTGAGATAGAAAGGAAAAGAGAAACAGGATGTATAGCAAAGAGAGGTTGAAAGAAGATGGAAAAGAGAGAGGAAATGGAAAGCTCTGCAGAGCAGGACTTTCTCCAGTAACTGGGAACACTGGTTACCATTTTCTCTGCTGGATCAAGTGCAGGAGGAAGAGCAAAAAGTGACTAATGATAGAGTAATGTCTAAAAAGGATTAAATTGTTCTGTGAATGTTAATGGGTGTTGAGGGAATTGGTGATTTGGGGGAATGGTGTGCTCAGGAAAATACAGTTCACTCCTTTGCTGTCTTCTGAGAAACAATACTTCTCAGTTTTTTAATGCTTAAGCTGAAATGTTTCATAACTTCTCAGCCAACAAATTGATCTTACATTCTCCCTGCCTCCCTGTGTATTTGTTTTGGTTCTAATTATTATTCTCTAAAGGAATCACAACATGTGACACACCTCACCCCCCGCCCCCATTTCTTCCAATTGATTGAAGAGTTTTTTCCTGATCTTGGCTGGGAGCTGTCCTTCCAGCTTTTGCAGTGGAAACCATTGTGTTCAGGTAAATAAGATCTCGAACTTGCCATAAACTGAAGAGCAAATCAAAGTTGGTTTTAAGCTGCCTTTAGAAGTGACCTTAACATCATTTCCCGAATAGCTGCAGTTAATTAAGCGCCTTAAGAATCTCAGCTTTTGGTTGTCTGGGTGATGTTTGTGGCCTCTTTCCTATGGTTCTTTCAGCGTATTTCACCATGAATTTCTGGATTGGGGAAAACTAGGGGACTAGTACTTCGGTAGTAGCTGTGTTCAAATATTTGTGTATTTAAAGCATAATTTATCTTTTTTTCAAAAGAAATATTTAGGTTAGAGTGCTCTTTAAATCAAGTATTAGAAAAGGCTATGTTTTGTTTGTTTGCTTGTTTTGGTCTTTTTCATATGGATTGGGTGGTTAGCAACCTCGTTTGTGTTGTGATGTCTGGGCTTAGGGAAGTTTGAGTTGCAAGTTCTTGGCAGTCAGTCATGAGTGGAACTTTTTCTTCTCTGAGGAAGCAGATTTTAAATGTCATCTCTCAAGTATATTCCTAAGAGATTTGGTGGAAGCTGGTACAGGAACTAAAGGGCGTTAATTTTTGATGTAGGTACTAATTTCAAAAGCCCAGACCATCCCTTTTCATTATTGAATGTATAATGCCGTACAGATGGTCTTAAAGGAGCGGGCAGTCTTTTGTTTATTCTCTGTATGAGTCTCCCAGAAGTATCCTTCTGCCCTGTGAGTGAATCAGTCTCACTGGTGCTATTTCTTGCGTGCTCTCTGGATGACTTTTGTTTGTTTGCAATACTTCTATTAATTTTTTCTCTCTCTTTTTTTTGCCTTAATTTTTGTCCCACATTTCCTATAAGAGTGCTTTTTTTTTTTTTTTTAACAGCAGCTTTTAAAAATAACTTTTCCATCTGAAGGATTAAAAATCTTTCTTGGTTTTTTTTTTTTTTTTTTTTAAATGACTGAAATGTGAGTTCTCTGGAGGGTTGCAGTTATTACAGCATGAAAACCAATGTCTTAAAACGGTTCAGAAGAGGAGGTGGATGTTAAATAGAGTGAATTGCATGTAAGACCTTGGTCTTTATATTTCCTGTGGGGTGGATATGGTAAGAAGAGGCTATGAGCTTTGTCTTCAGTTGACATGAAGGAGGGGAAATCCCATGCCCCTTATTTAGCCCCAGACCTCTGACAGGAAGTGGTAGCATACTGCTTTCAAAAGGCAGAAGAATTTATATACCTGAAACCTAATGTTTTGCAGTTGAAATTAAGTTGGGAAAATGAGGTGAATATTAACACCATTCTAGTGAAAAATCTCGCAGACTCTTCACTGCTCACAAACGTAGGGTTGGAGTGTTAACATCTCTAGCAGTAGTATCTACTCCTCTGGCCCCAAGTCCTCCAGACTCACCCCCAGGTGATCTGAAGTTATTGAGGTGGGAGTTGGTGGTCCGTCTTCTCCCGGTAGTGATTATTTCTTGATGTAGCTAGGTGTGTAATCTCCTGGGCTTTTCTGACTGGGCTTTGACAAGGTCTGCCACAATATTGCTGACAGTACTCGCTAAGGTCTGCTTCACAGCAAAGACCCATTTCTTAACGCCTAGGGTTTGCTTGCGTATGTTTTGGTAGATACGTATACGTGCCTGTTTCCTCTGTCGAAGATACATTTTAAGTCTTAATTTTGCTTTGTCAAAGTGTAAGTAGTTTTAAAAAGGGGTATCTGCTGTCTTTAGTCACTGTTTTGATAGGAGTTCTGCCATCATGAAAGGAAGGAGACAATTATTTTGATTCCAGATAGAGTTGTCTCACAGATGCCTTCTTCTCTCATATCCCGGGGGCCCCTCATTTCCTTATTGCCTTTCTGTTCTTGGGGGTGGGGGTGGGGTAGACTTTCTTTCCTCTGACTTACTGAGGACCTTCTGGTCCATCATTCAGACAGTATTTGTGAACTATTGAATAGGTCTGTTTTATCCATTTGAATCGGTACGCCCAGTGCCAACGAGCCTCTGAGTTCAAATGTTTGAGAACTGAAAAAGTTTTTGGACGAACTCAAAACAGAACAAAAGCCACTTCTATAATCAAAATTCACCTTTAATTAAATGTCTGTACGATGTGACGTTAAGACAACTAGGAACTGGCAATACAATTAGCTGTATGTACATTTCCTGTGGAACGTGGGTTTAACGTTGACACGAGGATGAATTGACGTCTTGGAATGGCCCTGTAGCAGTCAAGGTGCTGGTAGAACTAAAGAGAAGACCCAGCTCTGTCCTCTAGCGGGGCAACTTAATCTTCTCCCCTTTGCCATCTGGCTCCTGCCCCTGCCCCCGGCTTCCTGCTGGGGTATTTCCTGAGTGCTTTCACTATTTAGTATAGTCATAGTTGGACAGCAGAAAGTGTCTTAGAAATTACCTATTTTCTGCCCCTGCCCCAATTTTGTAAATAGGAAAACTAAAGTTGTGTCGATGCCCTCAGAATCACACAGCTGGCTGTAGCAGAGCTTCAAGGGAGACCCCAAATCCAAGGCTGTGTTACTTTTCAAAATACGGAGCTGCTGCTATTTCGATCAGTATGATCCTCTTCCAGGGAAGAATTAGATTTTGCACATATGTGAGGAAAGTTAAGCTGTCCCCACTCTATTAGCCGAGTCTGTTCAGGGAAATAGTAAATGCAAATACAGTGATTCAGAGTCCTACACATTGCGCTGGGTAACTCCAGACATGGCCGTCCTTTGCCCTTTCTTTCTGTGTATGTAGTTTCAGGTAAGGAGATCAAAGTGCATTCCGTGTACAAAATAACTACTGAAATCACATTAGGAGTGGCATATTGGCAATTGTTGAAGCCTAGTTTCATCAGAAGGAGCCCTGGTGGTGCAATGGTTTAGTGTTTGGTTGCTAACTGAAAGTTGGGGCGTGAACCCACCAGCTGCTCTGCGGGAGAAAGACCTGACGATCTGCTCCCCTAAAGATTATAGCCTAGGAAACTCTATGGGGCAGTCCTCTGTCACTTGGGGTTGCTATGAGTCAGAATTGACTGGATGACAACCACAGTCTCATCAGAGCACTTTTAGCTGTTTTATTCTCTAACATTGTATATTTTCTCAGGTTGACTTTCTGTAAGATCAGGGGTTGGCAAACTACCACCTGTGGGCCAAATGTGGCCTACAACCTGTTTTTGTACAGTCCACAAGCTGGGAATGATTTTTTACATTTTTAAAGGGTTGTTAATGAAAGAAAACAAAGAAGAATATGTGACAGAGACCATATGTGACCTGCAAAACCTAAAAATATTTACTGACTGGCCCTTTACAGGAAAAGTTGGCTTACATTTAAAAGCTGTTTTTGGTTCGTTGCAATTCAAAGCTTTTATCCAGACTTACTGACTGAAAAACAAACTTTGTCATATTTACATTTTTATCCAAGATGATATCAACACTTGGCTGAGTACAACCCAGATGCGTAGAGCAAGCTGACTTTAATTTTCACAATTGTATTCCTTGGTTTCATTTTTTCAAACAAAAATATGCAAGGAACATTCAAGTACAAATTGAATATTTTTTGCATAATGCCTTATTTTAATGTCATTGTGTTCTTTCAAAGCTGTCAGTAGACTGCCATTAGGACCCCTTTAGAATGCATATGATGGCTTTGAGAGCCACACTGTTTCAGAAAGAGTAGAATTTAATGCTTGATGATAAAGGGTTAAAATCATCTCCTAAATTAGTGTTCTAATGATTGAAAAAAGCCATTCAACGAATGTAAGGCTGGGAGTGAGGAGACCAAGTCTTGGATACAGATATGGCTATGTCTTAAGACTAAGTGTAATTTAATAAGGAGCTCTACCAGCTATTCTGCACGCCAGCAACTCGGGGAGGAGGTTTTCTTGGCAACAGCAGCTAGATTGTTTGGATCCACTGAGAAAAGCTGGAGAGAAATAGGCGTGAACATTGTTTTAAAGGAACATAAGTTTTGTCTTTGAAGACAGGGAGAAATTAGGAGCTGAATTTGAGATGAGCCCAGTAACTAAATCCGAAAAGAACCATAGAACCAGAAGTGGACAGCTGGGCAGCTGCTGTTGTGGCCTGAGGCTGGCTGTAGTCTGGGTCAGCCTGCCTACATACACCATTGTCCTGGGGACCAGCTTCCTTGTGTGTGTTAGAATTGCTACTCAGGAAAATTTTGCAGGAAAGAGCTTTCATAGCAGGGTGAGAGAAGTGGATTTGAATGAGGATGGGGAAGTAGATTTTAGGTGGTGAATAATATCATGGAGTGTAATATTGCAAAGATTCTGAAATGTAAGTAGCCACAGAAAGATAAAAAAGGGAATCAGGATAAGATTACAGAGTATTACTATCTAGGTCAGGAGTTGCAAACTCAAAGGGATCTGGCAGGAACCGTGAACAAGGGGAGTGGGCCCAGAGCAGGAGGCAATAGGGAGTAGTGTGGATCCTGGCAAACTGGATAGCATATATCCTGCCTGAGGGGACAGCTGTTTTTCAGCTGTAGCTTTACCATTTCCATGCTGGAAAATCTTCTCATATTTCAAGACATGCTGAAAGTGTCTCATAAAAACCTAAATTATTTAGCAATTAAAAACAAAACCAAACCAAACAAAAAAACAGTAGTCTATGAGCGACCTGCTTACAAACTGGTCACGATGGCTGAGAAAACCACACCTGTTGCTGTCAAGTCAATTCTGATTCATAGTGACCTATAGGACAGAGTAGAACTGCCCCATAGGGGTTCCCAGGCTGGTGTGGTGGTTACAGTACTTGAAAATGGATCCTTTATCAGAGCTGGTGTTTTACATGAAAAAGCCCTAAAATAATTAAATTTTTCGAGGCAGATGCAGTGTATTGGCTCATGTTAAGTGTTAGGGAGGTAGTATGGTGACTTAGGAAGAACAGTGGATCTGGGCTCAGATCTGGTTCATGTCGTGGCGTCTGCTGTTACCTGCTTTATGGCCTTTGGGGAGTCAATTGTCCTTCTAGGACCTCATTAGAATAGAGTGTTAAAAATACTGCACCTACCTTTCAGGGTTGCTGTGAGTTTCCTAGGGCAGGAATAAGTCTTACTCACCTCTTAACTCTCCGAGGCCTGTATTAAATGACTAACTGACTGGACGGATGGGTGGACGAACGAGCTGTGAACATAGAGTATGAACGCTAATGCGTTTTAGTTACCGTTACTATCCTTTGTGGTATTACAGGTGACTGGACGAGGTCAGAGTTACGGTTAAAAGTGTTTCATTTGAATTCTTAACACAAAAATGTATTTCCCCCATATAAAACGCTGCATGTCCTTTGACAGTCTGTTTTAAAAGGATGCTTTGGAATATGAAAGACATTTCACTTATCTGTCAGTGTCCTTAATAAGCTGTTTAACTCCCTGCTTCCAACCCCCCGCTAACATAAAAACCAAATAGAAAATGAGTGAAATCACTGGGTTTGCATTAAAAGAGCCATTTCAGCTTTGTCTCTGCCCATTAGCTTGAAACAATGCAACAGATGCCTATTAATAGTTCCAAACCCAGTTTTAATTAGCAGATGGAGCTATGTGTGTGTCTGTGTTCTGCCCAGCACTGTTGGAGTGACAGGGTACTGAGCGCGTTGGAGCTGGGCTCGGCATTTGCGTTGAATAAAGCCAAATCCCATTAAAAAAAAAAGATGTATATAAACATTTATTATATAGAACCGCTTGAATATTTCATTGCATAGTGTTTAGAGTAAAACTGATGTTTGCAGTTATGTTTTCTGTCCTCATTACAGGGGAGAAAAATTATTTTATGGCTTAAGTGAAGCTTTTATTTTAGTCTTCAAACTGCCACACAGTGGCTTTCTTTAAAGATCCATTTCAATATCTTGGCATAGCTATGTTGAAGAGTATTCAAAGCCAGGATGAGATAGGCTTAACATCAGTGTCGATTCTGACTGACTGGTAGTGAGCGTCAGGGATGCTGTGTTGTATAGCGTTTTGAGGACCTGTCTGAGCTGTAATTGATCCCTAATGTCTGCCCTGGGAAGGATACCAACACCATATCATTTGCTATCCCTTTTGTAAAATTCACATGTAGCTTTTTGTTGTCCAACTGTTATGGCTAAATTTCAGAATTAAAAATATTCTTGGTGCATCATAACTGGATATATTATGCCTGAAATGTGTCCTTTTCATTTGTTCAGGTTTGCACTTTTGGGTTTTTCTTATTTCGAATTGAATTAATGAGAACTTTAAAGGAAGTAGCTGCCCGATTATCTTTAGAGGAAGAAATAAGTCTGCTTTTGTTTTGTTGCTTAGTTACACGGGACTTCCTTTGGGAAGCCACATAAACTGGTGGAAACAGCAAGAGCCTGCCGCTTGGCTGGGATGGAGTGTTTTCTTGCCCTCCTACCTGTAGCACTCAGCATCAGTTTAATTAGGCACTTTGGTATTTACCTGTTGCTGAACCCTTGGCCGTTTTCCAGGGAGCTTTCATCTTCCTCAGTCCAGAATTTTAATTCTTGGCCCACAGGGGAAAATGCTAAAACTCTGACTGTAGCATGTTCATCAAATTGAGGCTTGCAGTCACTAACGTATACTGCATGACAGTGCTTCTTGCAGTCCGTGACAGCACTGCAGGATTTCAGAGCACTTTGTGAAAGCTGGGTTATGTGTAGAGTCTCTCCTCATCACGATAAAAACCAGCCACAGAACGGTGAAGCGATGTGCAGTGTTGCTCAGCTTTCTGCTGGCAGAGTTGGGACTGGCTTGGCTCCTCCGTATCACATTATAGTTGTGCATACTTTGGCAAAGAACTTGGCAGTAATTATTTTAATAACATGTAGATATTTTCCTGATGTCTAAAGTGGACGAAGATCTCTGAAGATGCGTGACCAAGTTCTGACATGAGATATAGGGTGATTTATTTAAAACTTGCAATATTTGCTTATCTGGAATAGATACTGCAAAATACTCTGATCTTATACACACACACTCACACTCACACTCACACACACACACACACACACACACACACGATACACAAAATCCATTACCAGAAAAAAAATCTGCATTGTGAGATGTCAGTGAGTAACCCTGCAGTGATTTGTTTATTGGGTGTGAATTTGGATGGGGTAGCTGTTGATGGTTCTTTACAAGAAATTTTTCACTTCTCTGCTGAATAAAATCTTGAGACAGCATGGAAAACAATTAATTCTTTACTGAGGATTAACTCTTCCATTTGGGAATGACTCAGACCACTGCCCATTAGAACCTCGCTCAGACCAGCGTCTGGGGAGCGGGGAGGAAGAGAAGAATGAAGAAAACACCGCCCCCCTCCCCACCCTTCCGTCTCTTTTGCTACCCATTCAGCCTCTTTTGTTACTTGTTAGCAGTCACAGTGAACTATTTGGTGAAGAGTTAGAAACTTATGCATAAAACAGTGGGAGAATTAATAGCGACCTTTGACTACCATCCCTCTCTTATATTGTTTAGAACTAAAAAAAAACTAGATAATAGAAAATAGGTACATGGCTGGATCGCAGCCAGTTAATGAACAATTACATACGGCGTTGTCCACAAACGAAATAATCTGAGTGGGTACGTTTCCTAATTTGTTTACTTACCATTGTTTGAAACTTTCCAGTCTTACAGGAACATGAAAAATTTCTGGGAAAAGTGAAATCATTTCTTTTACTTCCATAAAATTCCATTACACTTAAATTAGATATATAAAATATATTAATTACAGTTATATGTTTATATATGTGTGCATTATATGTAAACGTATCAATGTATTATGACTAATTATATTTATATACTTACATGTATAAGTATATAACATAAATGTGTATAAAGGTCGCAATGAGTTGGAATTGACTTGACGGCACAGGTTTTTTGGGCGGTACATTGGTTGAATGCTGGGCTACTATATGTGTATGTCAGAATTGTGTCTCCATGTTGTCCCTTCAACTTTGATAAACACCATTACATTTTAAACTTGTATTATTATTAACATTATTCATTAATATATAAACTTATATTTTAATTTGTTTTATATGATTAACCACATTTTTTTGTTCAAATCATCTCTGAATCATTACAAATGAAATGTATAGTGCTCTGAAAAAAAAAATTAGTGTATGTTTCCAGTTGGTCATGGCACAAGGCCCTCCCAAAGAAATTAGTCTAGGCCTGTTTTCTCATCGAGGAGCCCTGGTGGGACAGTGGTTAAAGCGCTGGGCTGCTAACTGAAAGGTCTGTGGTTCCAACCCACCAGCCACTCTGCAGGAGAAAGATGTGGCAGTCTGTTTCTGTAACTACTTACAGCCTTGGAAACCCTATGGGGCAGTTGCTTTGAGTTGAGATTGACTCGACAGCAGTGGGTTTGGTTTTCTCACTATGAAAGGCAAATAAATGCAAGCTTTGGTGGTGTTCAGAGTCTTTTCTGGCTGAAGTATTCTGTGAGTCTGTGAAATCAAGCAGTGTCTCTACAGAAAATGGGTTTGTCCCCTTCATTCTTCAGCTAATGATTATGGGTGAAGGTTCCTTTTGCAGGTGGACACTAGTGTGTTGATGACATGAAGACAGAAGGACGATGTAATAGCATTAGTTGATTCATCTTGTAAATTGTTTAATGTTTTTATAGTTCTGAAGAGACTGCTTAATGTTTTTGAATCCTACCGCTTAAGATGAGCAGTGAAGCTAAATATCACCAGAAAAAAATAAGTGCTTGAAAGTTGTAAAAATGTTTGAGAAGAAATTTGTAAAGCATCTTCAAATATTTTCATTATCTTCACATAAAAATTGGTGAGGTAGGTGAAAACTAATCTAAAATAATGGGAAGTCTTTCGCTATTTAGGTATGCCACTGCTAAATTTCCATTTGACAGATGAGAAGCCTGAGGTGCTGTGATTGCCCAAGATCAGAGAGTAAGCAGTTGAACTTTGGCTTCCTGATTTCAAGTCTCTTTTAGACGTCATCTGCCTTCAGTTCTCTTGTTATGAAGAAAACACTGACGGTTTAGCATACATTCTGGACATAGTCACCATTTTGTGGGAGAAAGGGCAGGGATTGAGAGCCAGGAGATCTAGGATCTCAGCATGTCTCTGCCATTGATTAACCAAAAACGCATTGCAGTTGAGTCGATTCCGACTCATACCAGCCCTGTAGGGCAGAGTAGAACTGCCCCATAGAGTTTCCAAGGAGCGCCTGATGAGTTTGAACTGCTGACCGTTTGGTTAGCAGCTGTAGCTCTTAACCACTATGCCACCAGGGTTTCCTGCCGTTGATTAGCCATCTGACTTTGGGGCAAGTCTTCTAGCTTCTCAGGACCTTTATTTCCGAATCAGTAGAAAAGAGCTGCTGGAGGTGGGTGAGATTTGACCTTGATCTTCAAGACTCCCAGGATTCATTGTTTATGAAGTTCCCTGGGGAAAGCTGTAGCGATTTGTTAGTCAACCAATAACGTCGAACACCAAGTCATTATCGTTTTTACTAAATTCACTCATTCAGTCACCAGCATTTTTTAGTCTACAGCATTTTCAGAGAGGCAAGAGTGATGAGTATCCATGCAGTTCTAACAGTGATGATAAGGGCTCCGAAGGGATAAATACAAGATGTTAAGAAAGTGTAGAGGAGAGGGTGGGGAAAGTTTCTAGGAGGATATGAACACCATCTGAGCTAAAATCTGAATGTAAAGAAGGAGTTAGCTGGGAGTCAGGGAGGGCTTTCCAGGCAAAGCGGCTCTGTGGATGCAAGAGACAGCACAGCCTTCTGGAGGAACTCAAAGACGTCCTGTTTGGCTGAAGCCTAGAGTGAAGTGGGGGATGTGACATGAGGTAAAGTTGAAAGATAAATAGAGGGCAGATTGTGAAGGGCTTCTAAACCTTGCTGCAGAGGCTGGACTTCAACCTGAGAGCAGTGGGGAGCCGCTGGCGGGTCTTATGCAGCGAGACTAGTTAGCAGATGAGATTATTAGAAGACTCTTTCCTGTACTTGCACCTTTACTGTTTACGAAGTACTTTCACTTACATAACTTTGTTTATGATTTTCAATTATTATCTAAGATGGAAAGAGGTTATTATCTCTACATTCTACATGAGGAAACTAAGGTTCTGAGAGGGTAATTGACTTGGTCATTTCATTCAGTAGAGGATCCAAGCCTTGGTCCTGGACCACACTCTGTCCAAGACAAATGACCTCTCTCAGCGTGGATCCTGGAGTTTTCTGTGGGACTCAGTGTGTTGGGCATGTAGCCAGCAGGAGAGGTCACTTCCAGTGGTCTGTAAGACCTGTGGAAACTGATCACCAACCCTTGAGAGGCTCATTGAGTGGACAAATGAAATCAGCCCTGTAACAGCGAATGCAGGCACGCAGCGCGTTGCCTGCTGGCACTGGAAGGCCAGGGGACTTTGGTTTAGGCTTGCCTCTTGGCTCCTAACCCAGGCCAGTTTGGCATTCCCCTGAGGATGTACTCAAATCTGTGCACATGGAGTAGAGGCAAGCAGGGGCAGAGTCTAATGACGAATCTGGCTCTTGTGGAAAGGGAAGTAATTATATCGGAAATCTCACATTGCCTCTCCATGTGGGGCCCTTGGTTTGTTATGCTTGTGTGTTGTGCAGCTTAAATAGACTGTAATGTGCTAGGAACAGCTACCTTAATTGCGAGCTTCCTTCCTTTGACAAATGAAGTCTAAACTTGATGTTAGCTTGCCCTTTCCTTTTTTTGAGGTTGAAATTATAACTGCATTTTGTTTGTAAAGCCCTGTTTGGTAGAGTTTTCCTCAGAGTCCAGTGGCTTTGTAGACTAGACTGACACCTGATTTGTTTAAGTCTCCACAAGGGCACTGTGAGCCAGGAAGCAGCGAGGTAGGAGCGGGTAGGCTTGACATAACAGTGTCTATGTGCTGAAACTCAAAAACCTGCCCCATAGTGGTGTCCTGGGCCCTCACGTGGCCTTCATTCGTGATTTATATACCAGTCATTGGTTTCTCTCAGCCCACCCCGCAAAAAAGATTAGAAGCAAGGCTGAGGGCCTCCTAGGGGCAGGCCACCAACACCTGAAAGGAAAAAGCGGCAGTGTGGTGCTGTGGAAATGGCATTTGTTCTGTGACTTGGGGCAAATCAGTATTATAATTCCTGGGCTTCTATTCAAATGTAAGAAAGGAATGTTGTGCTAGATACACTCTAAAGCGCCTTCTAAAACCCTGATCCTAAGTGATCACCAATGGACTCAGGGACAAAATGGAAAAAAGGATGTAAGAACTCAAAATAACATGGTGTAGACTTCGGAAACAAATCCCGGTTCTACTATTTCCTATACCTTAAGCAAATGATTTAACCATTTCTTAATTGGCACAAGAAGAACAGTAACTCCCTTGCAGGATTTCTGTTTTGTCTTGAGAATTGAGAATGCATAATTGCGTGCACACTATGTCTAGAGCTTGGGAGACACTAAAATAAAAATGTGTGTGTGAGCGAAGTCAGTCCCAGTCCACTGAGGGTGGGGAGGGTAGGTCCCGATGGGGCTTCATTATTACATTATTACTTGCTTTTAATGAGAAGACCTAACACTTATTGAGTGCTACCGGACACCATCCTAGGCATTTTTCATGGATTAATCCATTGAATCCTCACAACAACCTCTTAGGTACATTCCATAATTATCCCTGTTTTCCCAATGAGGCCATGGAGGCACAAAACTCTGAACTCGGTGCTGTCAAGTCGATTCCTACTCATAGCGACCTTATGGAACTGCCCCATAGGGTTTCCAAGGAGTGGCTGGTGAATTTGAACTGCCAGCCTTTTGGTTAGCAGCCAAGCTCTTAACCATTACACCACCAAAAAATCAAAACCAAACCCATCTGACTCATAGTGACCCTACAGGACAGAGTAGAACTGCCCCATAGGGGTTTCCGAGGAGCAGCTGGTGGATTTGAAACTGCCAGCCTTTTGCTTAGCAGCTGAGGTCTTACCCACGGCGCGGCCAGGGCTCCAGTGGAGCGGTAGGACGGTTAAAGAATGTCTCAGGGTCCTGCAGCGAGTACGTGTAGGACCAGCTCAGATCGGGATTCAGGCGGCCTGGTTCGAGCCTGTGTTTCCAACCACCGTGACTTTCTTCCCCAACAGTGACTCAGAATAATAATTAAAAAAACCCATTTGTTACCTTTAGGGAGGCCGTGTAGTGCAGGTGAACCTTGGCACCACCCCTACCAGCTGGCTGACTTCTCCAAGTTCTTCAGCCTCCTTGATCTCCGTTCCCTTTTCTCTGCAGAAGGTTGTCAGCAGGTGGTTTAATGGGGGAGTGTAGCACAGTGCTGAGTGCACAATCAGGCTAAGAAAAAGGGTGAGAACCAAAAAACTCAGTGCCATCCAGTCGATTCCAACTCACAGCGACCCTACAGGACAAAGTAGAACTGCCCCCTAGGATTTCCAAGGCTGTAAGTCTTTACAGAAGCAGACTTTCACAGCTTTCTCCCACACAGTGGCTGGTGGGTTCAAACCACCAACCTTTCAGTTAGCAGCCGGGTGCTTTAACCACTGTGCCACCAGGGCTCCTAAATGATAAGAGACTTAATGGGGTATGCTTCAGTTTTCTAGAAAATTAGTTCTTAGAGTTTAGGCCCACATGCGCCTATAAAGTTAGAATTAGACATGCTTGTCCCTAACCTCCTTCCCAGAGTGAAGGTATCCGAAAGCAGCCCTTGACCTTGGGTGCAGCATGTCAGTGCAATTCAGAAGCAAGTTGTTTGTGGCTTTCCAACTGTTGCAGACTCTTAGGGCATCTCAAATTCCTACTTCGGGTGAAAACAAAAACAAAAGCCAGCAAAGAATGCCCTGTCTAGAAAGGATAAATGTTTCGGTCTACAAATTCCGGCTCAGTGTCTTCTGTTGGGGCCTGAATTTTAAGTGTGGTGAGTTTCTGAGTGGAGCCTCCTGAATTTGAATGAGTTTGTTTGCATACATGAATTTGAACAACACATTAAATTTTGAAACACCGTGGCTGATTTTAATGGAGCAGGTCACCCAACTTGAAAGTTAGTTAATAGGCTTTTCTTTACCTAATAATCAAAATGATGATTCATTAATCTCAAGCCATTGATCATATTTTTAAAGTATCGATAAAAAAGATACATGCTATTAATTTCTTTTTCATCATTAAACTGTCTCATCAAGAGAAGTAGGGAAGTAAATGTGCCAGTATATGAATAAAGCATGATTTTTCCACACTCTTTTAGCACTTTTCCCCTTGTGATAGTTAATGTACATAATGAATGATTACACGTACAAACTAGGCATAGAGGCCATGTTGGGCTTGGCTTTGAACAGCACGTGCTTTGAGCCAGCGAGATGAGGCAAGGCACTTTTGCACTAGGTTAAAAATATTTTTAAACATTAAAAGCAATGACCAAGATGGGAAGAGATTAGACAGGTGGCAGGGACCAGGTCATGAATGGTGTCAAGGGCCAGTGTAGGGAAGATGGATTTAATCCTACTATAGGTGCACACAGGAACCCTGGTGGTGCATTGGTTAAGAGCTCAGCTGCTAACCAAAAGGTTGGCAGTTTGAGTCCACCAGCCGCTCCTTGGAAACCCTGTGGGGCGGTTCTAGTCCCTCCTGTGGAGTTGGTATGGGTCAGAATCTACTCGACAACAATGGGTTTTTTTTTTTAAATAGGTGCATACAAGGAGCCCTGGTGGCACAGTGGTTAAAATTCTTGGCTGCTAACCAAGAAGGTCGGCAGTTTGAACCCACTAGCCTCTCTGTGGGAAAAGGATGTGGCAGTCTGCTTCTGTAAAGATTTACAGCCTTGGAAACCCTATGGGGCAGTTCTACTCTGTCCCATAGGGTCGCTAGGAGTCGGAATCAACTTGATGGCACTGGGTTTGGTGTGTTTTTTTTAAAATAGGTACACACATAGGGTTGCCATGAGTCAATGGATTTGACACCAACTAACAGGAACAACATACGCGAAAGGGTTACATGCAGAGAAGTGACATGGTTGATTTATAATTTTTTAAACGTGAAGTGGTTTCCAGTGAGTTCGTTTTGGGGTTTAATGGTACTGAAAAACCATGCCATGGAACCCTCTGTCCAGTCCATTACCTAAAATTATGTTGCATCCAGAAAAGTATCTTGTTAAAAATGTTCAGATGGTAGGAGTCTTACTTTCTAATGAATCACTAAGATTTGCTATGGCGGATTCAGGTAATGCTCAGTCTTGAGCAAAAATGGTGGAAAGAGCAGAAGCTTGCAGGACAGATCACAACTCCTTGAGGGCAGTACCGTCACTTGCCTCTTCAGAGCCCATTGATCTGCTGCTCAGGCACACAGTACTCATCTGTGGAATAAATGGACTAACACCACGTATTTCCTTCTGCAGAATGGGTCTAGGGCTGCTGCAATAGTGAGCTCTCATCCGTTTGCACATACGTAAGCTTCAAACCCAGTGTCCTCCTTCAAAGGATGCGTAATTATCACCTGTTATTGCTTATGGTCTTTTTCTAGATGTGAGGGTGATAAAATCAACCTGTTCTCTTTTACCCAGGGTATTTATCTATAGTAACAAATGCCTGCTCACTTCATTTATGACCGCGCATAAACGCACAGTTTCTGGCTCAGGGTGGCACTCAGGAAATGTCTGTTGAATGAACGGACAGTTGACAGCTGATGGCGGCGTCCTCAAATCACAGCTGTTCATGTCTCATTCAGATTGCAGCAGATGGCCCCTCACTCCCCCACCTCTCCACCCCTCCCCGCTTTCTTGAAAAGACCCCTTGACCCCCCAACAAGAGCTTTCTTAGCATCCTTTCTGACATCTCTAGTTTCTGCGTATTTTCACTTCCCTGGTTTCCTTTCCCCTTCTCTCCGAGGAGCTAACCTGTTGGCTAATGTTCTGTATCTAATACCTTCTCGCTCTCCTGGGACCGGGCTTGGCAGTCACTCTCCTCCTGCCCTACATCTCCTGTTTTCTCTTTCTCCACTGGCCCTTTCTGCTCTGCTTTCATTCCTGCTGAAACCGCCCCTGTTCTAATAAGGAGACCCCAGAAACTCGCTGCTTCCTCAAGTCACCCATCTCTCCATCTCCTTCCCTTTCTTGCTTAACTTCTTGAAAGAGAAGTCTCACCACCTGCAGTTTACTGCCATCTCCTCACTCATTAACTCCTCCAAGTCCTGCTCCACCTCCTTCAAACCTGCGCTCAGGTCACCACTCCTACCTGAGCAGTCCCATGGCCTCTTCTCAGTCCTCCTCCTCCTTGACCTCTCGGCAGCATTTGGTGCTGTTACCTGCTCCTGGAAACTCGTCCTCCACCGGCTTCAGGCTTGTATCTATTTCAGTTTACTTCCTACTCTTCTAGTTGTGCCTTCTCTTTCCATTCATAGTCTCATTTCTCCTTTTAAGTGAAGTCATTTCCCAAGTGTTTTTCTAGTCTCTCTTTTTTTTAATCTTTTGGAAATTAGATACTTCAGTACAATTTGCAGTCACACCCACCTTTGTGATTATTGCAGTGATGTCACTCTCTCTGCCAGACTGTAAACTCCATGAGTGTGGGCACCAGTGTTATTGCCACCCATTGTATCCCTTATACCTAGTATGGTGCCTGGTACTATACTTTGAGTTTTTTCTTTCCTTCTTTCTCTAAGATACAACTCTCTTTTGTATGTTAGGTGACCAATTGCAAGCTTTTAAGACTCTAGATGCTGCTTACCAAACTAGGATGTAGAACATTATCTTTATGAGCTAGGCTAATGCCAATTGACCAAGGTGCCCCCTGAGACTATGGTCCTAAGCCCTCAAACCCAGTAACCCAATCCCACGAGGTGTTTGGTTATGCCTAGGAAGTGTCCGTAACTGGGTTCCCTATATGCTTTATTTTGTATATGAATATATATGCAGCACACACACAGACATATATATACACTTGTGTACAAAAACACTTATACTTGCACACCCATATATTCATATTTGCTTACCTATACATAAATAAGCATACATATCTAACATGTAACCACACACATATTTTTTAAAATATAATTTATTTTTGTTGTTGTTGAGAATATACACAGCAAGACGTATACCAATTCAACAATTTCTACATGTACAGTTCAGTGACCTCACACACACATTTTTGGTTGTTATTCCTATTGTTGCAGAATTGTATGTGTTGTGGCTTATCCTTATTCTTTACTCTTATTCATCCTTTATTCTTGTGTACTTCTTAGTGTCGTCTTTTATCTTCGTCAAGCTGTGCAGACTTCACTCTTATTTGGTATTGCCTCTCACATCACCAAAACTAACAAGTGTCTGCTATCTAGAAAGTGATTCCTCCTCCCTTCTCCTCCCCAGTAACCAACCACCAAAGAATGTTGCTTTCTGTATGTATACCTATTCTTGTCTTTTTAAAATAGTGAGATCTTAGGGTATCTCATTGTAATTTTGATTTGCATCACTCAAATGGCTAATGATGTTAGTATTTTTTCATGGGTTTGTTGGCTGCTTCAATGGCCTCTTTGGTGAAGTGTTTGTTCATGCCTTTTGCCCATTTTTTAATCAGGTTGTTTGTCTTTTTGTTGTTGAAGTTTTCTATGTATTTTAGAGATTAGATCCTTATCAGCCATATCCTTCCCAAAGATTTTTTTTCCAAATCTGTAGGTTCTCTTTTTACTTTTCTGATAAAGTGTTTTTTGATGAATGTATATATTTAATTCCTAGGATATCCCAGTTATCTAACTTGTCTTCCGTTGCTCGTGCATTTGTAGTTGTGTTTGGCAATCTATTACTGAAAAAAGTTAGGTCCCCTAGTTTTGTCCCTATATTATTTTCCAGGAACTTTACATTTAGGTCTGTGATCCATTTTGAGTTAGTTTTTGTGTGTGGTATTAGGTATGGATCCTGTTTCATTTTTCTGCAAATAAATATTCAGTTTTGCCAGCACCATTTGTTAAAGAGACTGTTTCTTCTCCATTGATGGACTTTGACCCCTTGTTGAAAATCAGCTGCTCATAGATGGATAGATTTGTTTCTGGGTTCTCAGTTCTGTTCCATTGGTCTATATTGTCTGTCAGTGAACCAGTATGACCCCCTAAATTTCTCTCGTTATTTCCTCAGCCTCTCCCAAACTCCTACCCTGCCTGTCCCACCTCAAAAGAAATTCATTTTCTCCTCTTACGTAACACCCTTTCATGAATTTGCGTACTTCTGTTAACATCACTATCATCCCCTCTCCTTCATTTATCTAGGTTCAAAACCTGGAAGTCATCTCTGACTCCTTTTCCTCAGTCCCTACATACTGCAGTATTTGTTGCCAAGACCTTTCCATTCTTGCTTCTACTGTCCTAACTTAGGCCCTCAACGCCTCTCACCTGGGCTTTGCAGTATCTTTTTAGGTGGCTTAGTTGTTAAGAGCCATGGCTGCTAACTAAAAGGTCTACAGTTCAAATCCATCGGATGCTCCTTGGAAACCGTATGGGGCAGTTCTGCTCTGTTCTATAGGGTCACTGTGAGTTGGAATCAACTCGACGGCAATGGCTTTTTTTTTTCTTTTGGTTTTACCAACTCTAGTCTCACTCAAGCTCCTTCGCATTCCATCCTACACACTTTAGTCGAATTAGTTTTAGAACATAGTCCTGATTTTATCATCATATTAAGCCTCCCTCCCCTTAAAAGTCTGATCTTTCACTTTGCCTAATTGAATGTATTTTCCCTGGGCTCTCATTCCACATCCCCTACAGTGTAGCTTCAGCCCATTCTTCCAGCTGTGCCTACTTCTGTTCCTTACAGGAGCCCTATACCCTAAACCAGGGATCCCTAAACACCTGTGCCCAGTGAAGCCCGGCAGCATTTCCACCAGATCGGTGTAAGGTTGCTAGCTGCCCTTTCATGAGAAGGAATGCCATTTTTAGTTTCTGAGATGATATGCTTCCTACCTTTTTAGAATAAAAGACTTCCTTTATTTATGGAGTGATGGTGATAATAGATGATCATTGTTTACCTTACCAAAAAAAGGCAATAGAATTCTTGCTAATTTTTTTATTTCTCCGAGGAGAGAAAAACTATTTCCAGCTTACTTTTCTCCTCAAGCAGATTTTAGGGAATATGAATATATAGTCTCTAGCTTACTCTGGCAGAGTCCTAGTGGCACAGTGGTTAAGAGCTCGGTTGCCAGCCAAAAGGTGGGCAGTTCGAATCCACCAGCTGCTCCTTGGAAACCCCGTGGAGCAGTTCTACTCTGTCCTATACAGTCACTATGAGTTGGAATTGACTCGATGGCAACGGGTAGCTTACTGTGTTCCTTCTTTCAACTTCTTTCATCCCCTGCCCCTTGACCTGTGTGTGTGTGTGTGTGTGTGTGTGTGTGTGACAGGGGTGGAGGGGGGTGGGTGGGATTTTAGTGACTCACTAAAGTAAAAAGTCTAGGAACTGCTTCTCTACCCACAATGGATGTCTTCATAAACACACCTCGCTTCTGCTTGTTGACGTCCTGCCTTTCTTTCTTTGGCTCCTCAGGTACTACTTGCCTCTTCAGAACCCTCCCCACCACATCCCCCAAGATTTGCCTCAGTGGTACTCTGTCTGTACCCTTGTATTTGGGACTGCCTCGGTGGTACTCTGTACCCTCGTACTTGGGACTTTTGCATAGCACTTACCGCATTCTTCCTGTGTTACAATCAGGGCTGTCTTCCCAGCTCCCCACTCCCTCCCATGGTATATTTCTTTAGGAGAGAGGCTTGTTTTATCTTTGCATGACCAAACACTGCTTGGCACATCTTTGGTGCTCAGAAAATTGTCATTGACCTGAAATTTCAGGGTGATACCGATGAAATAATTTGGTTAAGTACAACTTTCATCCAAGCTAAAGGTACTAGCTAGTTTTTTTTTTTTTTTTAATGAATCTGAAATTAGAATTACGAGTACGTACTGAAATGTGTTAGGAATGATTGCTTGTTTCTCTTTTAAAGATAAAATCATCTTAGACTGCTAGACATCTCAGAGGGGACTCAGGTCTGCTGTGGTTACGGCGGTTACAGTTGAGAAATTACACAGGTCACTTGACATTCTTCTGTGAAACCTTTGTTGGAAAGTTGATTTTGATTTCATTTTGACAGAGGAGGCCCTGAAAATCTTCTTTTCTCTCAGGCGACAGGCTATGTTTCTTTGCCTCTGGCGTCTCTAGAGCTGCACCCTGTGAACATTGGTTGATCTAGAAAATGAGGCTTTCTCTGAAAGTGACCAGGTGAACACCGTCTTTGTGCCATACGCAGCCTGTCGCTTTCATTATTCATTTTTAAAAAATTTTTGTGAATTCAGTTTTTCTTACTGTTTCATTTACCTCTAACCTCTCTCCCCAAAATCTTTTGGTGCTGAGTTTGAATCGTGAAAAAGCAAACCTGGGTAGTGCTCCCACAGCTAGGCCTCCCGGAATGTGCTTGAGGCAGCCTTCAGTACAGTCGAAGCACCTTCTACCACCAGTTCCAACTTTTGTGGAGCCCTTTTTCAATTTTTTCTCCCTGAAGCACTGAGATCCTTCTGGGCTAGGGGAAGGTGGCAGGGTTTCGCACACAGAAGACCCCGAAAGGAGTAGGAAGAACGTACCACTGCCTTCTCCCTCGTCTTTTCTCCTGATGGCAGTGGTGGTAGCTGCAGTTGTGGGCAGTGACCAGTTGGTCAGTTCTTGGCCTGCTTTTTCTAGGCTGTAGGTTGATTTTCTGTTATGAGTGACTGGTGTATAAATAAAAGATGAGGAGTTAAATTGTCTCTTGAAGAGAATGAAGGCTTAACATTACACCTCAGGCGTTTTCTGACAGCATATTAACAGTGCTATGTGATGTGGTTCTAGTTAGTTTGGAAGAACCGGGCCTTAACTCAGCCTAAGGAAGACTCTGGTGCCAGGCAATACCCCCAGATGAGTGATCTGCATCACATCACAATGTGTCTTGCTGCAAAAACCCCAATAAAGGTGAAAGATCAATTCTGCTTTCACTGGCGTAAGTGTTTTGCATTAAAATTTCTTTTGGCTTCTATGGCCCTACCTTTCTTTTTTGACAAGAGAACAAATAATAGAATATCTTTGCAGATCCGAAGTATAGAAATTACTGAGATTAGGGGGAAATGTTTCACAGATGTTCCTGAAACCAGAGCCAAACTGAGTGAATTCTTGCCCCTTTACGTGTTGGGAGGTTGGGAGATTGTTGTCTCACTTGGTGGGGTGTTATAAACACGCTCCACCCTGGTCTGTATACACTCACCATCTCTCTCACAGACAGGCTTAGTTAACCCTATCACGTCTTTAACTTTAATGTCCATTTCAATGGGAAAGAATGCTTAAGCAAGACTTCAGAGAGAATCTTAGTTTGAAATTTCCTTTATAAAGCTTCTTGATACTGTTTTTAGCAAATATTCTATTAAATGCACTTGGTAAAAAGTAAAAGCGAGTGTGGTAGGGTTCAGAATTAATCCCAAGCTAAAGTGGGGGGTCAGCGAAGGAGAGGAAGAACCTCAACAAGATGGATTGACACGGTGGCTTTAACAATGGACTCAAGCATAACAAAAATCATGAGGATGGCGCAGGATCAGGCAGTGCTGCGTTCTGTTGTACATAGGGTTACTGTGAGTCGGAACCAACTTGACTGCACCTCACAACAACAACAAATCCAGTTATGGTTTTGGTAGATTTTTGACCAGCACCACATTTTCCTTCGATTGTCACGTATCAGCTGACCAAGTACAGCTCTTCTGTATCCTATCCGAAAATGAAATGCTCTTAGTCGGTTTTTCAGCATCATTCAAAGCCCTGCCCTGTCTCAGTAGCATGGTGCGTTGTGGCCCTGCCTTCTGAGTAGAAGCATCCTTGGTATGTAACAAGCAGAGCATGCTGGACTAGTACACCTAAAAACAAACAACAATGAAAACCTGATATCCAGGTTGTTCTTGGATATGGCATCACGTTTATCAATTTTAAACATCCGGGGCTGTGAGATAAAGCTGTAAGGCAGGGATTTTACCAGTATGTTTTCTGTTTCAGTTCATGTCCAGCTGTGACTCATATTTATTCTAGTCTAACCCCATTTTGCTTGGAAATCTTTCATGCCAGAAAATGTCACTTGCAGCCAGGAGAGGGGAAAATTTTCAGTGGGGATCAGAAGAGTCAAGATATAGTAGTGATAATTTGGCATCACTTTCAATTCAAGGAAAAAATACAGACTTCATACAAGAAAATTGTTATAAAGTACAAAATGATTCTTGTAACTAGCTAGGGAAAAGAGATGTCACCCCTGAGCTTTACTGTGGAAAACGGGGGGTGGGGGGGGCTTTGAGGAAATTTTTATAGAATTTTCATATGTGGTGGAGAGACAGCCTGTGGAGTTCCCCAAGTGTTTCCCTCTTCACTAAAACAGCTCTCCTGAATTGCCGCATGTTTGGTGTATGAATAAAAAGAAAGACATTAGAACTCTTAAACTTGATCTTGAAAGGCCACGTTCATACTTAATCGTCCGCAGATGTCTGTGTGTGATTATGTATTCCCGAGGTAAGGGAATGATAAATGTGAATGAGAATCATGATATAACTTTTCCTTGCTTGCTTGCACATTTCCAGAATATAATTAAAAGCACATGCCCTGATCAGTAGTCAGCTCTGAGGTTCATGTTAGGTTTTTATAAGACTGTGGCGGAAACCTCACACATGTTCTAGTGTCTGAGACCTCCATCCATCCCTGCTTTCCTCCTCTCTCCTCTCTTCCTTCTCCCTTTCCCTCCTTCCTTTCTCCCTCCCCTTTGGAATCAAATGAGAACTCCCTAGACTCTGACTATTCTCTTTTGAAACTAGGGACAATTTCAATCTGTGAAACCAAAAAAACCTACAAACCTATTGCACTCTAGTTGATTTCGACTCATAGTGACCCTATAGGACAGAGTAGAACTGCCCCATAGGGTTATTTCAACGTGTATATAGGTTAAATTAATTTTCTTTTTTTCTGCTTCCTAGCCAGTACTTGGGGTTGTAACTAAGTTGTACTGGATAATTGCTTTTTGACTTCTTCAAATAAAATCCAATGGAGATAAATATCTTCTAGGCACTGTATCACCTACCAAAAACAGGTGGATATGTGTAGAGGTGGGATGTGGGGAGGGAGCTGTCAGAATGTGACCTAGGTCAGTGGATTGCTGCTTTGTAATCAGGGTCCCCTAAATAGTGCCCAAATGCCCGGAAAAGCCACTGTACTGCCTAGAAAATTTCTTGTTCAAGTCTGTTCGGTCACACTAACCAAAACCAAAATCAAAACAAAACAAACCTGTTGCTGTTGAGTTGATTCTGATGGAGTAGAACTGCCCCATAGGGTTTCCAAGGATTTGAACTGCTGACTTTTTGGTTAGCAGCTGAGCTCTTAACCGCTGCGCTCCATTTGGTCACTGTAATGGATGTCTAAAACCAGAATGTACCCCTCATTAAAATTCAGTAGGCTGAGCATTTATTACTATAGATGATACAGCTTTCATTTTAAAAACAATGACAAAAGCCTAAGTTGCGAATGTAAGTTGTAATACGGACACCAAGAAAAAAAAACCAAAAAACCCTTCCTTTTGGTTATGGGGAATTCTTACATGAGTTGTTTCCAGCTGCCTTTTGTTTACATGGCGTGTTGAAACTTAAAATGACTAAATTCTGTCTCCAAATAATTTTCTATTCATTCCCATATCTCATATCTGGTCTAAAGAACAAAACAAAAATGGCTTTCTGGTGTACATTCTTTCTCTCCAGCAACTTTGTAAAATGTAGAAGTTGCCAGTGTTTAAAAATTCAAATGGGTCATTCCTTTCGGGGTAGTCTAGTGTGGGAGCGATCGAAGAGCTTTTTTTCAGATTGAAAAAGGATTCGGTGATGCTGTTAAATTCCTTGGAAATGGGTGTGCTCAGCCTGTAACACTTTCGTAAGCTTTTGCATCTGACAGTGGATATGACCAGGGCCCGGCCTCCTGCCTCCAATTTCAGCAGCAGTTCTTTTCTCTTGTCTTATGTAACCCTTGAGGTACGAGTTTCTGCTTTTGAGAGTTTCTATTTCTGAATTTTTCCCCTCACTTAAAAATTACGTATACTAGTGGTGTTTTAGGTTTTTTCCCCTGCAAAGAAACGAGAGGAAATATTTTTTGCAGAACACACGTATGTATCTATATTGATTTTTCTTGTTTATTAAAGTTGTTAAAATTGAATGGAGAATACGATCCAGCAATCCCACTCCTTGGAATGTATCCTAGGGAAACAAGAGCCTTTACACGAGCAGATATATGAACACCCATGTTTATTGCAGCACTGTTTACAATAGCAAAAACATGGACGCAACCAAGATGCCCATCAACGGATGAATGGATAAATAAATTATGGTATATTCACACAATAGAATACTACACATGGATAAAGAACAGTGAGGAATCTGTGAAACATTTCATAACATGGAGGAACCTGGAAGGCATTATGCTGAGTGAAATTAGTCAGTTGCAAAAGGACAAATATTGTATAAGACCACTATTATAAGAACTTGAGAAATAGTTTAAACTAGAAGAAAACATTCTTTTGTGGTTACAAGAGCAGGGAGGGAGAAGGGTGGGAGAGGGGTATTCACTCATTAGATAGTAGATAAGAACTACTTTAGGTGAAGGGTAAGACAGCACACAGTACAGGGGAGGTCAGCACAATTGGACTAATCCAAAAGCAAAGAAGTTTCCTGAATAAACTGAATGCTTCGAAGGCCAGCGTAGCAGGGGCAGGGGTCTGGGGACCATGGTTTCAGGGGACATCTAAGTCAATTGGCATAATAAAATCTATTAAGAAAACATTCTGCATCCCACTTTGAAGAGTGGCGTCTGGGGTCTTAAATGCTAGCAAGCAGCCATCTAAGATGCATCAGTTGGTCTCAACCCACCTGGATCAAAGGAGAATGAAGAACACCAAGGACACAAGGTGATTACGAGCCCAAGAGACAGAAAGGGCCACATGAACCAGTGACTGCGTCATCCTGAGACTGGAAGAACTAGATGGTGCCCGGCTACAACCGATGGCTGCCCTGACAGGGAACAGAACAGAGAATCCCTGAGGGAGCAGGAGAGCAGTGGGATGCAGACCCCAAATTCTCATAAGACCAGACTTAATGGTCTGATTGAGACTGGAAGGACCCCGGTAGTCATGGCCCCCAGACCTTCTGTTGGCCCAGGACGGGAACCATTACCAAAGCCAACTCTTCAGACATGGATTGGACTGGACAATGGGATGGAGAGGGATGCTGGTGAGGAGTGAGCTTCTTGGATCAGGTGGACACTTGAGACTATGTTGGCATCTCCTGCCTGGAGGGGAGATGAGAGGGTGGAGGGGGTTAGTAGCAGGCAAAAAGGACACGAAAAGAGAGAGTGGAGGGAGAGAGAGGGCTGTCTCTTTGGGGGAGAGTAATTGGGAGTGTGTAGCAAGGTGTATATGGGTTTTTGTGTGAGAGACTGAGTTGATTTGTAAACTTTCACTTAAAGCACAATAAAAATTATTAAAAAAAAAATTGAATGGAGCGTCCAGAGCTCTTGTGTCCTTGTGTCCTCTGCTTGTTTTCATAGTCAGGTGTCTGCGGCCTCCACAGGATTCTGAGCTTCTTCCCCACTCCAGACATGGCAGATACCCTACTCTTGCTTTTTGTGACCAAATACCATGTTTGTCCCAAACCACCAGCTAGGGCCCTGGGAATCTGGAGTTTGAAGGCATCAGCTGAGCCTCTCTTAAAAATTCAGTCCCAGGGTCCTTCCTCCCTTATGTCCAACCCTTCTCTTATCTCTGATTTAGACATTTGCCTTGTGGGACGAGGGTACTTTTGTATTACATCTCATTCATTGATGTATTGATTTTATTTTAAAAAATTCATTTGTATACTTCCATTCTGATGATTAAAATATTCCAAAAGTTGTCTTGGAATTTTTCACTCAACTGCTGGTTTTCCACGATCTTAAGTGAAAAACTACTTTCTAGTCAATATCCACTTTGTAATGAGTAGAAAGTAGAGTTTTTATGCTTATGTAAAAATTTAACTGTTTAAATACTATACCTTTGTCATAAGGAGCCATGATGGCACAGTGGCTAAGTACTCGGCTTGCTAACTGAAAGGTTGGTGGTTCGAACCCACCAGCCTGTACATGGGAGAAAGTTGTGGCAGTCTGCTTCAATAAAAATAAGAGCCTTGGAAACCCTGTGGGGCAGTTCTACTCCATCCTGTAGGGTTGTTATAAGTCAGAATCGACTCGAGGCACACAACAACACCTTTGTCATGTGACATTCTTCGTGGTCCCCTAAGGACTTGGAAGTCCCTGTGTGATGCACTTTACTAGTTGTAAAATGGACTATTGAAGGGAAAAGTTCTCCTAGTTTATTTTGGAAAATGCCCTCGGTCCTCATAATTTTTTATTAATTTTAGCTAGTTTTAGAATTATCAACTCAATCTTACTTTCACAGTCCTTTACTTTTTGCTGTCATTTGGAAGTGGGAATTGGCAGGGGACATCGGGTGAGGAAAGAGGATCTGTATCCTGTTTACCCTTAAAAGTGGAAGCTGTCTGAGAGTGCATGTTAGGTTCAGCATCTTACACAGCCCCACAAGATGTATCTGTCTTTGCTCTGATTTTTCATCTATATTACCTACTCTCACTTTTCTCCTCTTTTAATGTCCGTATAAATGCTTCAGTCCGTTTTTTAAGTACTGAGCCTCACTAATTGAGAAGTTTAACCTGCAAAGTATTCTTCCTTCTTTAGTCCTAAGATAAAGTCAATGCAGTTGTCTCCACTGCTGTCACAAGGGGGGATTTTTCCCTGCAAGAAATTGTGCTCTGACCAGCTGTGCATGGGTTGATTACATCTGTGTTTCTCTTAGTTCCACTGAATCTGATTTTCTTTCATTTTATTATATTATCTGAGCTCATGGTAGTTCCCTTCCTCTTTAGAAAGAGCTCGTCTCTTCCATCCTGAGAAACATCTCATCAGAGGACTATATAATCAGTCAGGTGAAAGGAATACTAATGTACCAAAAGATTGGAGGTTCAGGTGCACCCAGAGGTGCCTTAGAAGAGAGGCCTGGTGATACACTTCCAAAAAATAAGCCATTGAAAACCCTACTGACACACATGGGGTTGCCATGAGTCAGAATTGACGGAATGGCAACTGTTTCTTTTTTTTTTTTTTTTTAACTTGTCTGAGAGGTTATTGAAGAGATGGTACATGCAGAGGTCTGTTGTGGTTTGAGGATTACATGGTGTCGTTGGCCTATTCTTTATGCTTCTTTTCTTGGGGTATAAGATGTAAAATAAAGATCTTTTATGTAAAAAGTTGAATATGGGGCTTTTTTATTGGAATTTTCTAATATTTCCTGATCTTTATTTTAATGGTAATTTAGGCATTTAAGAACACTTTTATTTCACTATGTACTGTTTTTGGATTAACTGTGCCTTGACCAAAACTAGTGCTTTGCGGTACTGTGTATAAGAATTACAGGTCCTTGGCCAAATTTGAGGAGTTGTTTATGGCCATTCAAAATCAAATGAAAGATCAGAGGGCTAATGGTTTTGAACAGCTGTGAATAATTTCCCCACGTTTGAGAAGGGTTTCAATTGGTAATGTGAAGACGCTCAGTGTAAGTGATGGTTAATGTTATGTGTCAACTTGGCTAGGCCATGATTCTCAGTATTATTCTAAATATTCTCCATTTTGTGAGCTCATATAAGGGGAGTTTCCCTGGGGGTGTGGCCTGCATCCAGTGGGCACTCTGGCAAAACTCGCACTGGTTTGATCCTGCATTCAACTTGGCATCTTCTGGCCTCTAGTTCTTGGGACGTGAGTCAACAGCCTGCCACCTGACCTGCAGATTTTGGGATTAGCCAACTTCTGCAACCCTGTGAGCTAGCAGCCTTCTGCCTGACCTGCCAATTTTGAGTTTGTCAGCCCCTGCAATCCCATGAGTCAGGAGAAGCCTCCAGCCTGAAGCCTGACTCACAGATTTAGAACTTGCCAGCCTCCACAACTGCGTGAGCCATTTCATTGCAGTAAATTTCTCTGTATTTATCTATACATATATACATGCTTCACTGGTTTTGCTCCTCTAGAGAACCCAGCCTAAAACAGAATTTGGTAATAGGAGTGGGGTGCCCCTCTAACAAGATACCTAAAAATGTGGAAGCAGTTTTGGAATTGGGTAATGGGTAGAAGCTGGAAGAGTTTTAATGTGCCTAATAGCAAAAGCCTAGATTGTCTTGAAGAGGCTGTTTGTAGAATTATGGACGTCAAAGGCAGTTCTGATGAGGGTTCAGAAAGAAGTGAGGAGAGCTATAGAGAAAGTCTCTGTCATCTTAGACAATGTGTGTGTGAAAGTTAAATGTGCACCTGCCGAGGCCTTAAAAGAAATTGATGAACGTGTGACTGGACAATGGAAGAAGGGCGATGGTTTTTCTGCAGTGGCAAAGAGCTTGTCTCAGTTATGTTCAGATGTTTGGTGGAAGATAGAACTTGTAAGTGATGACTTGGATATTTAGCTGAGGAGATTCCTAAGCAAGAATCTTAAAGGGGCCATGTGGTTTCTCCTTGTCACTTATAGTAAAACGTGAGAGGAAGGAGATAGACTTAAAAATGAACTGTGTAAAATGAAAGCAAAATTTAAAGATTTGAAAAATTCTATTGTACAAGCTGAGGAGACATGCCCTAGAATTTTCACCAAGGTCATGGGTACACAACCTTATGTTAAAGAGATTAAGCCTGTGATTGATGAATCTAATCAACTACCACAGCAGAAAACCCATCAGCTTAGACTAAAGGGGACAGAGAAGGAATGGAAAAAGAGAACACTGTTGGCTCCTTAGAATTCCACAGGCAGGAAACAGGCCAAAGGAGTTACAGTTACTATCCTCCAAGAAAAGAAAAGAGCCATCCCTGGAACAGTTTGGAGATCAGCAGAACTGTTGGAAGGAGCATGGGAAGCAGAGTTGTCCCAGTCTCAAAGGGGGGGACCACAGCCTCTGGAGTCTCAAAGGGTGGGCCATGGTTTCTGGGGTGTCAAAGGGTAGAGCCACAGCCTCCTAGGTTTTAAAGATTCAGATCTTCACCAACTCGGTCCCAGAGTGTGGGTCTGCCACTCAGTTTGGTCAAGAGGATGGGGCTGCTGCACAAAGCTGAGGCTAAGGGGTTGTCATGCCCAAGAGCAGAAGAATGGAGGCTGTCGGGCTAAGGAACTAGAGTTGCCATTCAAATGGACTAGGAGAATGGGGCCGTCCAAAGCTGAGGGAGCAGAGTTGCCATCCCAGTGGGCCTGGAAGGCAGAGCTGAAGCCCAGAGCTGAGGGACCTCCACCCAAAATCCAGAGATTGTGGCTCACACCTAGAGTCTGAAGGGCAGGGCCATTGCCTAGGTGGTCTCAGAGAACAGATGGGTATTTTCAAGCCTTGAGAATGTAAATTGTTCTGCTGGGTTTTGGACTTGCTTGGTGGCCATTACCTCTTCTTTCCCTCTAATTTCACCTGTTTGCAGTAGAAATGTATAACTTGTGTCTGTTCGACCATTGTACTTTGGAAGCAGATAACCTGTGTTCTTGATTTCACAGGTTCTCAAATGAAGAGGAATTTTGCCCCAGGATAAACTATCCCTAATGCCTTACCCACGTTTGATTTAGATGATTCAGAAGATGAGATTTTGGACTTGGAGGGAATTTAAGACTTTTGGGATGATGTGATGGGGTGAGTGCGTTCTGCATGTGGCGAGGACAGGAATTTTGGGGGGCCAAGGGGTGGAAAATTCTGTCTTAGTTCTCTAGTGCTGCTATAACGAAAATACTACAGATGGGTGGCTGTAATAAACAGGAATTTCTTTTCTCACAGTTTAGGAGGCTAGAAGTCCAAATTAAGGGTGTTGCCTTGAGGAGAAGGCTTTCTTTCTCTTTCGACTCTGGAGGAAGGTCCTTGTCTGTTTAGAGCTTCTGCTCCTGGCCAAACTTCACGTGGCTTGGTATCTTCCCCTACCACCTCTGCTTCTGTCACTTGCATGTTTGATCTCTTTTATATCTCAAAAGAGATTGATTTAGGACATACCCCACACTCATCCTGTCTCGTTAACCCATTCCCAGACAGAATCACAGCCAGACACAGAGTTCAGGATCTGTAGCACATACCCTTGGGGGGTGCAGTTCAGTCTGTAACAGCGTGCAAGCGGGTGGGGTCCCTGATATATACTTAAAGCATTTCCTTTAGTAATAATAGATTTCTTTTGACTTAGCTTTTTTTTTTTTTAATTCGAGGACATTTTTAAAATCTAAACAAACCTAAAAAATCTGATAAAGGCAGCTCTTTGGAGGAGGGTTGAGTAGATTTCTGTATTCATGCAACTTAATATCTATTAAATTTTTGTATCAAGAGGAAACTCTCACTTTGAAGTTGTTCCTAGTGGCAAGATTCTCTCCCCTAGATTGACAGCACAAAGTTTACATATTAATAATTATGATTCCAATAGACAGCACTACAGAGCTTAAACTGAGATACCAACCTAAGGGAGGCTGCTTCTGTTTTCTGAAATAATGTATTTCTTTAAAAGGTTTGGTTCCTTCCTCTTTCCTTCATCCTTCCCCCCTCCCTTCCTTTCTTCGGATGGATACTCCATGTATGTTGTGTGTTTGGTTATCTGTGCTTTATTTTTATGCTCATAACCCTTATGCTGGCAGAGCAATGGGCCCCTGGGAGATGAGAGTTTGAAATCTCATGGTTCAGTTCATTATCCTTGCCCCTTCACTTTCTAGGTATATGATCATAAGCGAGTTACTTAACTTTATCTGGACCTCAGTTTCCTCTTGTGTAAAATGGAGATAATTGTGGGTGTCTCAGGAGAGGATCTTGGGGGACATTACTGATCCCATTATACAGAGCTATCTAACCTGATGCTCATCTTGTCTGGCTGTGTTTTGTTCTTTGGTGCGCTTTGTGCTCAAGCCATTCTGCGCTGATTTCACCTGCAGTCCTTGATTTTGCAGGCAGTTATTCCTTCATTTAAAGGGTATAGTCTCATGTCACTCATTTGGAGTAGGGTCAGTTACCAGACTCTGTTGAATTCTTCTGCCCTTTGGTGATGGACCTTTCTTTCTTGATGGATCCAGGTATCTCAGGTGACGGAGGAAGCAGAACCCCTGACAAAGTCATGCTCAGAAAACTGGACATGTTGCCAGGGCAATATTTCCACTATTAGAATTCTCCTTTTCTCTTTTACTGTTAGCCACCCCCCACCCCACTCCTGTATGTTATTTTATCCACCCAGTAGAGAAAAACAATACTTTTTTAATGGTCTCTGAAGTTTAACAAATAGTTTAGTGCCTACTGTAAGCTAGGCCCTGTGCTAATAAAAATGAAGATGTTAGTGTTTTGTTTTTTTCTCTCATTAAAAAGTGAAGCTGAATATGAAATAAACCAATATCACCCATGAATACTGTGTTCCATTGAATTATTCAACCATATGAGACCAACCGGTCAACATTTACCCTGAAACAACGATGAAAAGCTAGGGAGGGGCAGGGAAGCCAAATTAATGGAAACAGAACGAAAAGGGTGGAAATAATGAAAATGCTGACATATTGTGAAAAATGTAACGGAACAAATTGTTAAATGGGAACTGAACTTGCTATGTAAACTTTCACCTAAAACATGATAAAAAATATATTAAAAAAGTGAAGCTAGAGTGGCCTTTTCTTACCAGCAACCGAGAAAAAGAAGAGAAGGAGGGGAAAACAGAGAGAGAGAGAAATAGAATGTGGCCTTTGGTTGACTTCCAGAAGGTTCTTTAAGCTAGTGTTTTTCAAATGTGGGTTGTAACCCATTATTCAGTCATGAAATCAATTTACTGGGTCCAGGCCAACTTTTTTTTTTTCTTTCTGTAATGGGGAAGTGGATTAACTAGAACATAATAGAATAGTTATAACAGCATCAAGGAGTAAGAGTCATAATGCTATTTTATGCAACTTTTGTTTTAGTTATGTAAGCGCGTATATGTGTACTGTGTTGTGATATAAAATGTATTTCTTAACTTTGGGTCAAAAAGCTTGAAAGTCACTGCTCTAGGCTGGTTTTGCTGCTGAAGACTTGTCTCATTTAAAAAACAACAATTCTGTGAAGGCTGGATTTGATCGGACAGATCCCGTGTTTTTGAAAGGATAACTGGGCCTTTTCACTGTCCAGCCTTTATTGATGGAGGCTTTGGCTCCTGGCTTGCATGGCCATGAGTTTGTTAGGGTCTCTTGGGCAATGAGCCTATTGTCTCTCTCCTTTTTGGTTTCTCCCTTTCTGTTCTCTCATCGTGGACCTTGGAAGCCATTCCAGTTGTTGGAGCGATGGCAATCATTCCCACAGTCACAGAGGCTTCTGCAGCATAGCGTTTTGTGATTGTTGACCAAGTATAAAAAATTAGGGTTTCTGAAGAAAGTGAAACTTTCCAGCCTACATGAAATGTCCATTTTTTTTTTTCTCCCCTGATGGTAGCCCATGTATTAGTCCTCCTAATAGAATTACAGAATTGATGTTTATCTCACTGTATGTGGATTTTTTTTTTTTTTAATAGCACTGGACCCCTAAACCTGTCTAAATTAATGTGTGATTTTTAAGGATAGGAATTGAGACAATGATAGCACATCCTTTAATTCCATCCCATTTCTCTGGAAGAGACTGCAGTACTGTCTTTTCTCCATCCTAAAATGAGAAGACATCTACTTTATTTATGTTCAGTACTTACTATTGTTTCCTGATTAGGACTTTTCTTAATAACTGAAATGTTTCAGTGTGGTTGTTTTTTGTATTTATCATCTAAAGTTAACCAAATATGTAACTTAATTTGTTAGTCATTAAGACACATTCCAATAGGATCAATTTGGAGATAAATAATCCTGATTATATTTGGAAGTAATCAATCAGTGTCAAGTGCCCGTGATGTGAGAAGGTGTTCATAAGTAAAAGAAATGTCTCCTGCTTTGAGGGGCGTGTTTTTTCATTTGTCCCTTTAAGCATTTATTGAGTGCCTTCCCTGTCAGCCATGCACTGTGCTAGGTTCTCTGCTCAAAATTGCTGAGACACAAGTTTACCATATGAAAAAACAAGAATAACTAAATGCTGAATCTAATATTTATTCTAAATTCTGTAGGACTTTAGGGTAGAGAGGGAGTAGAAACAGCTGGGATAACTGGAGACAGAGGAAGTAGAGCTACTGGGTCTTGAACCACTGTCGGGATTCAGATGGAAGAATGGAGAATATTCCAGACAATTGGAGTATCCTGAAAAAGGCTTACAAAATAAACAAACCCATTGCTGTCGAGTTGATTCCAACTCATAGCAACCCCATGGGACAGATAGAACTGTACCATAGGGTTTCCGAGGAGCACCTGATGGATTCATACTGCCAACCTTTTGGTTAGCAGCCATAGCGCTTAACTACTGTGGCACCAGGGTTTCTGAAAAAGGCTTAGAGGCAGGGAATACCAGAGAGTAGAGCATGAGGAAGGCATGTGTGTATTCTGAGGGTGTGGGCTGAGGAATTGTGAAAAATAAGGTTGAATACATTTGGTGGGGCCATGCACTAGTTTAAGGTGGGTAATTGTGGAGTTACATAAGCTAACTAGGCACTCCCCATCCTGCGGTGCATAGAGCCTACTTTGGGAGAAGGGAGGGACTTGTCAATAGCTACCTAGGCTGTACTGTGATGGAATTATAAGCAAAAAGCTTGGCGTCACCAAGCGCCTGGCTGCTAACTGAAGAGTCAGCGGTTTGAACCCACCAGCGGCTCGGTGGAAGAAAGATGTGGCAGCCTGCTTCCGTAAAGATTGCAGCCTTGGAAACCCTATGGGGCAGTTCTACTCTGTCCTGTAGGGTTGCTGTAAATTGGATTTGACTTGACAGCAATAGGTTATTTTGAGTCCTGGCTTAGGAGGCAACATTGCTGACTCAGTGACAGACTTCCTTTTTGGAAGGCCTAACTCCTGACTTGCCAGCATATGACACTCCCAGTTCACTGGGTCATCCTGTGCCAAACTGCCCAGCTGAATGTGAAGCTGCAAGTCAGTAACGGCCAGGGCCACTTTCTACCTCTAGCCGGGGGTTCTTCCACCTTCCTAGACAGATTCTTGAGCATGCTTCTTCAGAACCAGGGCACGACTGGGCGTCTATACATATGCTTGCCAGCTACCTCAGCTCACAGATTAATGGTGGAAATGTTTGCCCCCAAGCAAGTATTGGAAATAATTGTTAGCATTATGTCATTTTTGATTCTCCATTTATTTTACTTTTCGGTCTGCTTATTTACTTAACTCCTTGATATTATTTGTGTAAGTATGTATCAGTTAGCTTTTCCTAAATTACACAACCCCAGGATTTCAGCAGTTTACAACCCCCCAAAAAACCAAACCCACTGCCATCAAGTCGATTCCGACTTATAGTGACCCTATAGGACAGAATAGAACTGCCCCGTAGAGTTTCCAAGGAGCGCCTGGCGGATTCGAACTGCTGACCTTTTGCTTAGCAGCTGTAGCACTTTACAACAGTCACATTTAATTCTCACAGCTGAGGGTTAGCAGTAGTCCTTGGTCCGTCTTCCCTCAGATTCATTCCTCACTCTTCCCCGCCCAGGCTCCTGGGTCAGCCGGTTTCAGGCAGAAGATTGGAGGGGAAGAGAAAGGGAGAAGCCAGGGTTTATCTCCTTGTCCCTCTCTGCCTCAAGTGGCTTCTTCAGCGGAAACTGTGTTTCCAGGGCCCCAGCTCCTAGCAGACAGCCCTCTGTGTTTCTACTCTCTAGCCCGGTGACTCTGTACCCTCAGTTCCAGTAACACTCTCTCTTCCTTTTCTCTTTCTGGTTTAGGAGAGGTGGTGGCTTCCTGCTGTTGCTAAATCTCTTACCATCCCTCATTTGGCTCTCAGCATCTTCCCCGCTTGTGTAACCAATTCCCTATGTTAAATTCCTTCTGTTGTAAATACCTGAAATGGTTTATTTTCCTGCACTAGGCTGTGACTGATACATTGTTCCAAAAAAGGATTTTTTTCTTTTGTGCTATGTTGTCTTTTCTGTGGTGCAGCCGCAGAAGTAGGTTTAAAAACAACCCATTATTCCACAAAATGTGTCCTAATGAAGCAGTGTCATGCAGTATAAAGAGAAGTGGATATGGAGTCTCTCAGACCCAGGTTAGGATCCCAGCCCTGGCACTTATGGCACTGAGGCCTTGAGTAAGTTGCCTCATCTGTCTGAATGGAGGTACTTGTAATTCCTGTCATACCTACATTTTCAGGTTCATCAGTGATGATCAAAACAAAACAGTGCACTGTAAACTATCAGGCTTTAATTGAGTATGTTGGGATCCTCAGTGATGTCATGGAACTGGCTACTAGCTGGTAGTAGGTTAATTTTTTATGAGCATTTGTAGTTATTTCCAAGGAGTCCTGGTGGTGCAGTGGTTAAGTGCTTGGCTGCTAACCAAAAAGTCCGAGGTTTGAACCCACCAGCTGCTCCGCAGGAGAAAGATGTGGCAGTCTGCCTCCGTAAAGATTAACCCATTGTCAACAAGTCGATTCCAGCTCATAATGACCCTGTTAGACAAGGCAGAACTGCCCCACAGGGTTTCCGGAGCTGTCAGTTTTTATGGAAGCAGACTGCCCATTTTTCTCCCGAGGTGTGGCTGCTGAGTTCAACCACCGCCCTTTTGATTAAGCAGCTGAGTGCCTAACCACTGTGCCACCAGGGCTCCTTGGAAACCCTGTGGAGCAGTTCTACCCCATCCGGTCGGGTTGCCGTGAGTCAGAATCAACTTGACAGCAGTGGGTTTTGGTTTTGCAGTTGTTTCCCACATTTTTTCATATTATAAACTCAGAGTTGGAGGATGCAGTTACAATTAAATAGAGAAAAGTTATATAAAACATACATCTCATGTCAGAAGACATTTATATATATTTGAAAGGTATCCTCTAAATGTCCAGGAGGTATATTTGACCACTGATGATACCCCAGGTATTCTATCCTCAGACTTTTTTGGTTCTTCCTGATTTTTCTCTAGAACCAAGAGCATATTCCCTTTGGCGCATTGGATGCCACAGTTCCTGTCTCACCGGCTAACAGCAGATGATTTCAGTTGAATGAGCAGACAATTTCCTATTACTCCTTCTCCTGAACAGCCTTTATTTTGGGCCTTGCCCTGGGGGAGAAACTCACTCTGATTCACAACAGACCTACATAGATGAAGTCTTTCCCAGTTTGAAAGATGCCAGGAAGACACTAGCATAGCGTCAAGCTCATAGTAAAAACAAACAAAAAAAAAAACGGAGACACCAGGATGATCTATTTTGGACTAATCTAGAAATAAGAATTTGTTACACAGTGGCTGTACTAAGCATACTCAGAGGCTCAAAGAACTAATAATACCTGGTGTTCAGGTCCACCCAGAGTAGATTCCATTCCTTTGTGACCTAGAGAAGACCTGGAGTTAGGTTCTCTCTATTGGAAACCCGTTCCTCCCAAATCTTGGTTATCTGAGCTAGTACCTCCAGGGTGAATGGTTAAGCTCTCAGCTGCAAACCAAAAGGTATGCAGTTCGAATGCACCAGCTGCTCCTTGGAAACCCTGAGTGGGGCAGCTCTACTCTGTCCCGTAGGGTTGCTACGAGTCGGAATCCACTTGACGGCAACACATACCACTTGATCCACAGACTTCGCACCCTTGGCTAATATATAGCCCACTGGGCATTGGAGTTGGGTTGTTGTTGTCGTTAGGTGCCGCCGAGTCGATTCCAGCTCATAGTGACCCTATGCATAACAGAACAAAACACTTCCCCGGTCTTGCGCCATCCTTACAATCGGTGTTATGCTTGGGTTCATTGTTGCAGCCACTGTGTCAGTCCACCTCATTGAGGGTCTTCCTCTTTTCCGCTGACCCTGTAATCTGCCAAGCATGATGTCCTTCTCCAGGGACTGATCCCTCCTGACAACATGTCCTAAGTATGTAAGATGCAGTATTGTCATCCTCACCTCTAAGGAGCATTCTGGCTGCTGGGTAGACGTGGGTTAAAACCCCAGCTCTGCCACTTATGAGCTTGTCACCTTGGACAAGTGACTTAGCCTCTTTGAGCCTCACGTTCTTTATTGGTAAAATGGGGCATAATGATTTCCGAGGGTTATCCTAGGCACATAGTAGCTACACAATAAGTGGTAGTTCTTAATATATGTCATCATGCTTATCAAAGGACCTTGGAGTCAGGGACTCAGGACTCCACAGCAGAGTTACAGAGGTTTGCTGAGCCCCTAAAAAAAAAAAATCTCTAAATATAACTTAAAACTGATGTGGTTTTTAGTATGTATTATCATGCTTTGTAAAAATGATGTTTGGTAACTTTGACTTTCAACTAGTCACAACAGCTCTTAGAGTTCACAGAGAATTTCACTTTACTGGAGGGCAAGGATGGAGTGTGAAAGTGGTGGTATAGTGAAGACAAGGATGGAGTGTGAAAGTGGTGGTGTAGTAAAGACAAGGAGAGAGTGTGAAAGTGATGGTATAGTGAGGACAAGGACGGAATGTGAAAGTGATGGTCTAGTGAGGACAAGGATGGAGTGTGAAAGTGGTGGTATAGTGAAGACAAGGACGGAGTGTGAAAGTGGTGGTCTAGTGAGGACAAGGATGGAGTGTGAAAGTGGTGGTATAGTGAAGACAAGGATGGAGCATGAAAGTGATGGTATAGTGAGGACAAGGACGGAGCATGAAAGTGGTGGTCTAGTGAGGACAAAGATGGAGTGTGAAAGTGGTGGTATAGTGAGGGCAAGGATGGAGTGTGAAAGTGATGGTATAGTGAGGGCAAGGATGGAGTGTGAAAGTGGTGGTATAGTGAGGGCAAGGATGGAGTGTGAAAGTGATGGTATAGTGAGGGCAAGGATGGAGTGTGAAAGTGGTGGTATAGTGAAGACAAGGATGGAGCGTGAAAGTGATGGTATAGTGAGGACAAGGACGGAGCATGAAAGTGGTGGTCTAGTGAGGACAAAGATGGAGTGTGAAAGTGGTGGTATAGTGAGGGCAAGGATGGAGTGTGAAAGTGATGGTATAGTGAGGGCAAGGATGGAGTGTGAAAGTGGTGGTATAGTGAGGGCAAGGATGGAGTGTGAAAGTGGTGGTATAGTGAAGACAAGGATGGAGCGTGAAAGTGATGGTATAGTGAGGACAAGGACGGAGCATGAAAGTGGTGGTCTAGTGAGGACAAAGATGGAGTGTGAAAGTGGTGGTATAGTGAGGGCAAGGATGGAGTGTGAAAGTGATGGTATAGTGAGGGCAAGGATGGAGTGTGAAAGTGGTGGTATAGTGAAGACAAGGATGGAGCGTGAAAGTGATGGTATAGTGAGGACAAGGACGGAGCATGAAAGTGGTGGTCTAGTGAGGACAAAGATGGAGTGTGAAAGTGGTGGTATAGTGAGGGCAAGGATGGAGTGTGAAAGTGGTGGTATAGTGAGGGCAAGGATGGAGTGTGAAAGTGGTGGTATAGTGAGGGCAAGGATGGAGTGTGAAAGTGGTGGTATAGTGAGGGCAAGGATGGAGTGTGAAAGTGGTGGTATAGTGAGGACTTTTTTTGTTTTTAACTTTCTTAAATCTGAAGCCAAATTTGTTTCTAAATAGCAGTGGAAAATTGCTGTTACCGTTTTTACCATTTGTGATAGACAAATGCTGCTTGTTTACTCGCAGCCTTTGGGAAGATAATTATATGCTTGCTTGTGGAAATGACAGCATTAAAGCAGGCAGTTTCATATTTTAGGAAATCATGTTTTCTGTTGCCTCATCATCTGTTGGTAGTTCCTGCTTCTGAAGACAGAACCTTAGAGTGTGATCTTCAGCAAAAGACAAAAGTGTGGAGTGGGATTTTCATACTAGGAAATTTTAGTAACTACTGGCTTAGGACCTCCTTTAGGCCCAGACTTTTCATGTTTGTGTTCCTCAATGCCTAGTGTAACACCAAGCTCATGGGAAAAAAAAAAAAGAACAGTTGCCATTGTGTCGACTCTGACTCATGGTGACCCCAAGTGTGTCAAAGGAGAACTGTGCTCCATAGGGTTTTGAATGGCTGATTTTTTGGAAGTAACCACCAGGCTTTTCTTCCCAGGGGGCTTCTGGGTGGACTCAAACTTCCAGCCTTTTAGTTAGCAGCCTAGCTGGTATTAACCATTTATAGCACCCAGAGATTCCAGGCTCATGGTAGGTGCTCAATCAGTGATTGTTAAATCAAATAGTGAAATTTGCACTTTTATTAGTCAACTTATTTTCAATACATGTGACTTGCATTTGGCTAAGCTAAACCTCATTGTAGCTATAACATTTGACTGAGCACTCTTTAGCCATATCTTTTATGTCTTTAAAATAAAACGGCCCTAGTGTTCTATAATTTGAGAAATGGATTATACTCACACACAGCTCAAGTCTGAGAAGGGGCCAAGTCTGCCAGGTCTCTGACTGCAGCCTCATTTTCTCACATACCAAAGCCAGACCTGTTGCTGTCGAGTCGATTGCAACTCATAGCAACCCTATAGGACAGAGTAGAACTGCCCATAGGGTTTCCAAGGAGCAGCTGGTGGATTTGAACTGCCGACCTTTTGGTTAGCAGCCGAGCTTGTAACCACTGTTCTACCAGGCTCCATAATCTCACACAGGAAGTCCACATTTGGCTGTTGGATGGAACGTGGACGTCAGCCTTCAGGCCTGCAAAGGTGTATTGCTTGTCAGAAGGAGATTAAAGATCAGGTTTGCTGAATGCACAGGTTTTTTCTGCATTCTTCTGGTACTTTAAGAAATTCACGCTAAGAGCTGCAGCCCAGTGATTGTGACCTCTTTCTTCCCAAAATGGCCAGTGACATTTTTCTTCACACTCCTCGTTCTGCTGACAGACCATTTGGGGTTAAAAATACGCAGTCACTGTGTATCAGGTTTCGTAACTTCTTTGCATCTCTGATGTATGTACTTCCTGACCTAATGGCTGTGCTGTCCAGACGGGGGAAGAAATTGTGGCCAACAGATGTGGAAACCCTGCCCTGGGCTTGCCTGAGGATATCCTTGAACTTACAGCATGTCTGTGATCATGTGAGTGGACAGTTCTGTTTTCGTTTTTCCTGTTAGTAACTTAGGGTTACAGTTTGGGTGCTGCCAAGGTCCTTTTGGATCAGTCGGAAATGGGGTAGAGGAATTTCACATTGTAGAGCACCAACTTTTCAACTGCAGATGAAAAATTCTCCACTTGATGTTCAAGGGTATTTTTTGTTTAATTTTGTTTTTTCTCAATTGTTTATGTATGGCAATACTCTGGCTCCATCTACCCCCCCTCCAGCCCCTCCTCAAAAAAAAAAAAAGAAACCCATTGCAACTCATACCAACCCGATAGGACAGAGTAGAACTGCCCTGTAGCGTTTCCAAAGCTGTAATATTTACGGAAGCAGGCTGCCACATCTTTCTCTCATGGAGCAGCTGGTGAGTTCGAACTGCCGACCTTTCAGTTAGTAGCTGGGCCCTTTAACCACTGTGCCTGGAATTCTCCACCCTCTGCACCCTTAAATTTAATTTAAATAAACCGTGTACACTTACGGCGTTTTTTTCCTCCCCTCATTGTAACATGGGACCTTACAAGTAGAACGACGAGTTAAAAGTACAAAGTGACTTATTCGCCAGGGCCACTTTTGCCCTTCGCCTGGGTGGGAATTCACCACGGTCCTCAGCGGAGCAGGCTTTCAGACCCAGTGAGCTCACTTGATTAAAGCATGCACTGTTGCCTTCTCCTGTTTTACAGCTGATTAGATTAATTGGATATGATTAATAAATTATAGCATGGCAAACTCAGAATTATCTGTGTTAATTGGGGACAGGGATAGCCAGGACACACGAAACCTGCTGATGACGCCCTCCTCCTGGACTTGTTGGTACAGACACTACAGAGAAGCGTCATGGAAAGTGGCGCACGTTTTCTTTTTATCCCTTTCTTTGTTTCCTACACATTGTCTTGCAGGTGACAGCAAATAAAGTGGGATTGTAGGAATTAGGGAAAGAAGAACAGATTTGTCCAGGCTAGTTGGTCGGTAATAATGGTTGTAGTCACCAGTTCACAGGGACTCTTTCACATCTGGGAGTGTGAATTGGTTGTTTGGTGCTCTTAGTGCTTTTTTTTTCCTTCCATAGAAACAACATTATAATGAATAGTAAGATTTTGTGAGGGCAGGCCCAAAAGCTTCTTTAATCCAGAATTTGAAGTATAATCGTAGTGAGTACTGTAATTGTGGAATGTGTAATATTCTATGTGTGGAATACCAAAACCCCAACTCATTGCCATGGAGTCGATTCCAACTCACAGCAACCCTGAAGGACAGGGCAGAACTTCCTCATGATGTTTCCAAGGCTGTGAATCTTCACAGAAGCAGACTGCCACATCTTTGTCCCTCGGAGTAGCTGTGGGGTCAAACGGCGGACCTTTCGAATAGCAGCCGAGCACTCTAACCCCTGCACCACCAGGGCTCCTATATGCGTAACAGAATGTGTAATCTCTTCTTCAGAATTGCTTAATGCAAAGATAATAGAAGATTAAGTTAAAAAATTGAGTTCATAGTTTTGCTCTAGCATTAACACACTAACATAACCTCACTGTTTTATGTGTTGCTTTCTGTACATGTGTATTTTCTGAATAGTTGCAGCATAGTGCATTTGCTACTTTCAAGTTTCTGTATAATCTTGATAATGATCAACAACTACTTTTAATGGCCCCAGAATATTCCTTCATGGTGAAAAAGACACAGAGCCTTAAATGGATTACCCCAGTTTTGGGAAGTAAGGGGTGCAGGCGTTAGGGGAAGCTGTTTTCAAGGAAGTTGGTCTGTCCCGTAGTAAGAGACGATGTAGGTCTTGGCCACTCATTCCCAGGTAGTCTGATGTGGGGAAATAAGGCTTTTGCCCATGCTAGAGACTTGTAGATGAGTCTTTGTATTTTGCATGCCTGTCAGTTGGGGCGACTGCCTGGTTTTTAACTTGTTTAAAAAGCATATTTTATATTTGTCGCTTCAAAAAACCCGCCCAACGAAGACAAGTGCTCACAGACACTCAGAGATCTTTAACGTGGTTTCCCAGGGTTTGGAAATAACTACCCGTTTTGAAAGAAGTGTGTAAAGGAAAATGTAAGGTGACTAATTCTCCTATCCAAGACTGGGGGAGGGTTGGTGGAAACAGTACAGGTTCTTCCTCTTACTTGTTATGGGAGGGTGGGGCCTTAATGTTCCACTTTGAATTTGGTTTTCTTAATCACAAGTTGATCAAATACAATTTGAAATAATTCTTTTGTCAATTTTAGAAAAATTGTTATATGTGGCGATGAATGATTCTTCAAGCCATTACGATGTCAGGATGGCTTTTTAAAAGCAGCTTCTTATGAATGTCGTTTAGGCTTTCTTTTCCCTTCATCTTCTCCCCCCTCCCCCCTTCCTAAACACTTCCAAAGATCTGGAAATTGGGAGAATAATGATTGAATGTGAAGTTCACTGTAGCATATTTTGACAACTGATTTATTTTATGTGTTGAATATAGCTATTGCTCATTCTTTATGCGCTTGCAGCTTAAAATGGCAATTAGCTGGAGGACAAGGGAAACAGAAGAAAATATGACATGTTCTAGCTCTGTCTTCTGCCCAGACTGCATCCCTAGGTCTGAAATGTAGGTTAGAGAAGGTTTTGGATTCACCAACCCAGGGGCAACACTATGTCCTGTTTTGAAAGCCAATCCAAGGATGTAGTAGGAGACAAAACCTTCATCACTTTATAAAGCTTGAAAAATGTCTAATGGCTGCATAGATAGGCATAATTGGCTTGCGGAAGCGTTCACCTTATGCATGAAGATTACAGAATGCCGTCAGCTTCAAACTTCTGTCTTATAGGGGGTTTTGATGACACATCGGGCAGATATAATCACTGGTAGAAGTTTTTCATTTTTAATTGGGAAAACCTATATTCTGCTTGTGCCATTTTTGTTGGTTTTTGTCTCATCCTTTTACTTGCATATATACTCCATCTGTTTGTTTTAACCCTACTCATTAGCCATCGCTTATAATTATCCATCTGTCACACTGGCGGCAGTTTGCTGTAAGTACTGCTTAATGCTGTGGCATTGATGTTGGTTTTTGATCAAGAAAAGGTTCTTACTAACGAGATTCAGAGCACTCTGAGTTGCAGTTGTGTTTGTTTATTATACAAAGACTGATCATTTTCCTTTTATTTAGAGAAAAGTCAGTGGGAGAAGAGGACGGAGGAGGGGGCAGATGAGTGGGTGGGAGAGAGAGTGTGACATTAGATTTTTCTCTCTGCCTCCCTCAGTTTGGTGCAGATCCTTCTCCCACCCCAAATATTGCTGATTTGTATTAACTGGGTGAGGAAATCACTAAATTTTACAGTTTGCACCAGTCTGAGTTGAAATCTTTCTAAGTAAAGTGATTTGGGAATTTTTCTGGAAAACAATAAAATTGTAGCTAAAGTTTGTTTCAGCTCTAGTTGCTATCTGATTTGCGACATGGATAACAACTTCTTTTAAGAGCTCATTCTAAAAGAGAAAAAAAGTATTCTTTGTTTTTAGTTAGCTGCACCTTGTAATGCTGTTATTTAGTTCTATTATTATACATATATACGTATATGCATATTCCTCGCTTGGAAACCCTGGTGGCGTAGTGGTTAAGTGCTACAGCTGCTAACCAAGAGGTTGGCAGTTCAAATCCGGCAGGCACTTCTTGGAAACTCCATGGGACGGTTCTACTCTGTCCTGTAGGGTCGCTATGAGCCGGAATTGACTCAACGGCGGTGGGTTTTTTGGTTTGGTATTCCTCACTTATCAACTATCTCATTATCTGACACTTCACATTTATGACAATAATAGCAAATCTCCTATCTGACTATTTTGCACATTAATGACATTTGTCTGGCAGTAACAAGTGCCAAGGTGTGTGCGAGGTGAGAGCAACGCTGGCTGTGATGGTTAAGGTTATATGTCAACTTGGCTAGGCCATGATTTTCAGTGGTTTGGCAGTTATATAATGATGTAATTTGGCAGTTATGTAGTGATGTAAGCATTCACCTTTTTGTGATCTGATGTGGTCATCCTCCATTTTTGTGTAACACTGATTTTCATATAATGGCCTGGTCTTTGGAACTTAACCATGTTGATAAGTGAGGCGTGGGTGTGTATATATACATATTTTCTTCTTTTAGCTTTCACTTGCCTCTAAATGAATGGAAAATATGATACATGGTCAATACTTGGGAAGTTCCACAGGATCAGTTTCATTGCATTTTTGCTGCAACATCATTGGAATGTAGTTGTAATTTTTTCCAAAATGATTTGATGGTAAGGTTTTCCCATAGCAATAGTACATGATACGAGGGATTTGTTTTTTTAATCTTCACCTCTTCAGTGACCACAGTATTCCCTTCACCTGACCCTGATTTGTTAAAATGCAAACAAGGAAATTCCAGGCGTAAGAAAGTAATAGTGATTCCTACTGGAGGGGTTTTCCTGTTCCAGAGGTACTTTTTCTCAGAAACAGTGGATGGAGCAGATGCAACTGGTTTTGTTTTGGAGCATTTTGGTTCTTGAAATGGTCATGAATTAAGATTGAGGAAAGGAGTGGAAATCTGAGAGGTGTTCAAGCTTTTATTCTTCAGGAAAGTTTAGATCACATATTAGCCCTTTATGAAAAGAGAGATTTTATTGAAAGTAAAGCATCTGCTCATGGAAAATCTCTAAAATTCACATCTTCGAGCACATTGCTACTTCCAGATTGAGTAACACTTGAAACACATTTCCTCTTGAAAATGCGAGATTGCAAAAGAGACATCATGCATTCATTTGGCCACTCTCAAATGGTGAACTGAATGCTGGATAATCTCTGCTGGCTCCTTAATCACATTTAAAATTCTCAGTCTTTCATAGGTGTTTCTGCATACTTATCTGAGTTGTTGTAGCTGTGTTATTATACTTTGTTTGTGGTTTCTCTTTTTCTCTCTCTTGACATTTTGGTAGTTCTAGCATTTAGAGACTTTTTATTTGTGATTCAACACATGGTTATATTTTAGTAGTTATCATTTGACCTGTAATCATTGTTATCTTGTCCTTTCATTCTCCAAAAATGTTTGAGGGTTAATTAGATCGTTATATTTTAATCTCTAAAGCCCTTTGAGCCTCTCAAATATAGATATTACTTAACACTATTCCTAACTGTAGTATTTTTGTATTTGTCATTGCAAGTGTTTATGGCTCAAAGAAAAATTAGGAAGTCCTTACTAATTTCTAAAATTAGTTAATGAGTTTCTTGTCTTTTGTTGGTATGATTAGATTTTATGGGTACAGCTGTCTCAGTTTGAACCCAACAGCCGCTCCTTGGAAGCCCTATGGGGTAGTTCTGCTCTGTCCCGCAGGGTCATTATGAGTTGGAATCGACCGCATCAGGTTTGGTCTTAGAGAGAATGCCAAGAATTGAATGTAATTCGGTAGCAAGTAGAAAACTTTAAAACAGCATTAAAATGTGCAGCCATTTCAGCAGGAAGTGGTAATGTATGCCACTGTTGATTTATACCATAAATGGGATTCAGTTTACCACTTCCTATTTATAGAATAGGAGCACTGGTGGTGCAGTGGTTAAGAGCCTGGCTGCTAACCAAAAAGTCAGCAGTTCGAATCTACCAGCTGCTCTTTGGAACCCCTATAGGGCAGTTTGACTCTGTCCTGTAGGGTCGCTATGAGTCAGAATCAACTTGACAGCAACAGTTTTGTTTTTTTTTTTTTTTTTTTACAGGATAGAAGAACCAAAGAAATCTGAAAGCTTCTAGTCTGTCTTCTATTTAGTATATCAGGTGTCCTTTTTAAGGGCAAGTCATGTCTGCAGGCAATTTGTTAGTCCACCTTATGAAAAATGCTCCCCTTTCCTCTGTTGCATTTAACAAAACTGATATCAATGTATTCGACTACCAGTGATCATTTTCAAACTGTGGTTAAAATTCTCTCAACTTACGTTTAATGTGTTTTCCTCTTAAACTTCAGACTTGCAATTTTCAAATAAAACAACAGATTGTAAATTTTAACATAAACAAAAATCAGTTCTAAATATATGCAGCAAAATAAATTGTTTCTTGGTACAAATATTCTGTTATGAACATGTAGGATGTATCTTTATTTAAAAAAACAATACCTTGAACTCTTTTAATCTAAATGCCATCTTAATTTTATTTCTACTTTTATACATTTTCTCTAAGTCCTTTGTCTATTTTGGAAAAAAACATATTTTAAAGCTTCAATCTGTGACTCATATTTTTTCTATTTCAGTAATCATTTTTCTAAATAGAGATCTCAACCAATTATCCCAAGGCCAGCTACTCTGCAGTTTCATTAATCTCTATGTTTAAAAGTCCACCAAAAAAAAAGCATCAACAAAATGTAGTTAGCAAAGAAAGTTCCAAAACTGACAGGATCCACGGTGTATCTTCCTTGCCAACAATAAAAATCTTGAGTAAGGAAGTCAATGTAGCATTTCTTTAAAGTGGATTTCAATATTTGGGAACCTTGTTTTCTATTTCTGGAAGATCTCTGAAATGTAAATAGATAGACCACATATAACCCATATTCAGAGAGCCTGGGATCGCAGATGTTATTTTCAATGTACTTTTGAAGCAAAGTACATTTTTTCAGTTGTAAAAACATGGTCTTAAACTTCTGCTTCTTAAAGTGGGTTGAAGGGCATGATAACTGGTGCTTTTGTATCTGTTGATTTGCAGCATTGTGGGTGATCCCAACATTGAAAGCTTTTACAGCTGTTGTTCACTGGAAGACTGACCAACCCAGAAGCCTATTTTTTTTTTCTTTTTTTTAATGGTTCTCTTAACTGGAGTCAGATTGGTCTCTTAACTTCCATGGGAAGCAGGTGCAGAAACCCTCAGTTAAAGTCCCTGCTGTTTTCCATTCTTGAGTTCCTGGACCAGGCAACAGATCAGGATCACAACCCAGAGAGAAGAAAGAGCTCTGTGAGCCCTTAGCTGCAGCACCCACAGGGCAAAAATGCATCAAGTCACAGCTTATGCTGAAGGTCAGGAGAATTGGCTGGCCCTCGAGAGAGAGAGTTCTGAAGGCCAGGAAAAGGCCCTCTCTGTACTCTTTCCCACACTCCTTGGTATCCTTTCACTAATCCACAAACCCAGGGTCAACCTCCCTATTCTCTTGAAACAGAAAAGGTTGTAGTATTAGTATCTGTTGACTGATTCAGCTTTAGTGTAGAAGTTTGGCAGCCTGTTTCTTTTCTGTGTTAAATAGTATTCTAATTTGTGGACCAAAAAGGTGGCCCAATACTGCTCATTACAAGTTCCCTTTCCCTATTAGGTCTGTTGACTGGGTTTGGGCCAAGTTCAAAGTTTCCTTCCCTCTCTTCTGCTGGCCAAGCCCTTCCGTCCAGCTGCCTCCAACTATGTCACTTGCTAATCAGAAATATCTGATTAGCAGTGCTCTGGGCATGCTCACTCTCTATTTCTTACTAGAGCCTCAGTCCCAGGTCTCTGCCAGCTCTTGTACCCTTGGGTCTCCCTGGACAATGTTGAGCCTCAAGTACCATTTGCCTTCTCTGGAGAGGTGGAGGGTGGAGGGCAGAGGCCTTTGAACCGTCCCACCCCACCTCCTCCTTCTCCCGTTAGAATGGGAAATCAGAACCCCTCTGTTCCTCCTGCCAAAGTACCACCCCCAACATAGTGGCCCAAGTGTATATTCTTAGTTTGATCTTGGCCCAGAGCAAAGCTCCTTTTCCTTGAGGTGGGGTTCTCGGAACCCCTTGCTTGCCGTGAGAGTTAGTGCTCCTTGTTACCTCAGTCTGCTGATCTGCCCCTCACTTTCTGAATTATATCCAGCCTTGCTGTCACCCCATACCTGGTCAACAAGGGCTCACAGACTCTTTATATTAAGCAAGGGTGCTGGTGTCAGCTTTTCCCCAACTAAATCTTCTAAGGTACTTTCCATCTCTAAAATTTGGTTTGGTTTTTCTACCACCGTTAATGAATGGATGCCTCCACATGTCAATTTTCCAGTTTTTAAATGCTATTTTTATTATTTGCTTTTTAAAAAATGATGAAAAATTTCAGGCCCTGGTGGCACAGTTGGTTAAGTGCTCAGCCGCTTACCAAAAGGTTGGTGGTTGGAATCCACCAGCAGCTCTACAGGAGAAAAGACCTGGCAGCCTGCTTCCATAAGGATTACAGCCTAGGAAACCCTACGGGACAGCTCTACTCCATCACATGGGGTCGCTATGAGTTGCAGTCCACTTGTGGCACAAAATGACAACAACAGGATTTGCTTTTTAAAAAATTTTTTTAAATTTGAGGCATGCAAAAAAAAGTATAGCTAATGTAGAAAATTTCCTCATTGATGTACCTAGCACTCAGCTTTAGGAATAATAAATTATAGACAGAGCTGAAGTCCCCGGTGGTCCCCGCCCTGATCCTTTTGCCTACATTTCTCTCCGGAGGTGTATTCCACCGTTTCCCGAGGTGTCCTCCTGTTGGTAGACATCTCAGTTGTTGCCACTGTTTTGCCGCGAGGCTCAAAAAGGAGACGACGTTCTCCTACATGTCTCCTCGGGAAGGCCCGATGTTCATATGCCAACATTTTATTTTAATTACTTTTTGTTTTGGTCTTTGTGAGTCTGGGTAAGTTGCCTCATCTCTCTGGGCCTCGGTTTTCTTAGCCACAGAGGGAGGCCTGTACTAAGTAACCTGGAAGGTTCTTTCCAGATCTAGAATTCTGTGATTCTCTTTCACACTTGCTTCTCTGCCTTCTTATGTGTACCGGTTATGAGTATACTTTCAGCCTGAGAATCAACTTGGGGTGTGTGTGTGTGTGTATGTAATCATACATATATATATGTATAATATTTAAATTAAAAATGGAAATGGCTTTACTGAGTCCTTTGGGGATGCTTTCTTATAACTTAGATTTGCTATTTTACTGACTGCATAAATATTAATGGTAACATTGGCACTGCTTTAAAGCCATCAAAAAAATGAATGTTGGGACATATTTGAGCCACACAGATGCAATTCCCGAAGCTTGTCTCCTGAAATTAGATGCTGGGCCGTGTTGCCGGGCTGGTTCGGCCTCATGCAGGCTTGTGGGCCATGGGTTGCTTATGAGTTGGGGTGACTCAGGCTTGTCATTTTGGACATGAATCAGTGTATCACGTGCTGCCAAAAATATGATGCTGTCTAAAAGGCTATTGAAATATGAAGGGCTTTTTGCCCTAAATTTAACACCCTCTAGAAGCTGTGGTTTTGGGAATTGTGTAGTCCTTTTTTAAATTAAAAAAAAAAAAACCAAGGTTCCTCCTGAGTGTCAGGATGAGCTGTGGTTCTTGCTGCTGTCAGCATGACAGCTCCCTCCTCCTTTGTGGTCTATAACCCTGTGGGGTGAGGAGACACCCAGGTGTTTGGAATTGTGGACCTGGGGACTCTCCTGTTAGTGAAGGTGATAGTTTAATGCAAAGATGTGGCAGCTACATAGATTGCTCATGGTCCTTTTTATTTTCTTCTTTTCTGGTTCTTGGCAGAACACTAGACAAAGTTCCCTTCGAGAAGTACTGTACGTCATCACTAAGTTTAACAACATGCGTAACCGGGTGGGAGTGACCACTACCATGAGCTGTCCGTTTCATAGAGCCGTGAATATGAAATTTTATTAATTAGACACTTTTGAGTATTGTAATGGATATCATGATTGATTCTGACAGCCTTTCCTTTGTCTTTCCTACTGTAGCATCCCTGTGGATTGAGCAAGTGGCCTAGCTCTGGGGGTTGGTCTTCATTAATCTAGATTTAGGGATGGGTTTAGATTAATCCAGTCTAGGTAACTCCCCATGGCAGGGACTGGTTCAAGAACTCAGCTTCAGCTCACCAGAACACGACATTCTCATAGTTATAAGACCAGAAATGCCTTGAGAGCCAATTTAGACCAATAAGACACGGCAGAAAGATTGCTGGAGGCTTTGGGGGAAATGTTTCCTCACTTTTAAGAGAGCCACAGGGGAAGGGGATCTCTTTTCTTCTCAGTTCTGCTGTTGTGGTCAGGAACTGCTGTCAGTCAGAGGATGAAAGCAATACTCCCAGGAGGGCAGAGCCAGGGGAAGTGCAGAGAAAATGAGCTAAAGCTACTGGATTGAGCCAGCCCTGAACCCCACCTCACCATTGGGCTTGTTACAGGCAGTCCTGGGTTACGAACATCTAACTTACATACAGAAATTACAGGGACAGGAGAGAGAACTGCAGGGGCGGAGCGGTACCTTTGGAGAAGGGTGGAGAGTGGGTGGCCATGCACGCCATTGGAGAAGAGAAACAAAAGGCCTAAGTAGAGTGGTGCTGAGGGGACAGTGAGGGAACGGTGTAGGCTGCAGTATCCTGAGGAGATGGGTGCACCTGCACAGTCTGGTATTGCCAGGCTGAAGAAGTTAGATCCACAGCTTCTTAGATAGTGCAGTGACATTACCACAGGGACTGTTGAAAGCTATTCCAGCACCGGCAGGTAGGGGAATTAGAGATGTTGGCATGGCCTCGCAGGAAGCTGTTACCGTCATCCATGCACCACATGACAACAGCAGTAGGATAATAGAATCTGAATGTGTATTCTCTTATATTCGTATGGAATTTCACAGTCTCCAAAGCACATCCATACACATTACCTAATTTGTCTAAATAGGCCCTCTCAACAACTGGTTATATGAGTACATGCATGGGTGGGTATTATTACTCCATCACCATACTTAGTCAGTCTGTGTGCTGAGCAAATAATCTGAGAAACTGGACTCTATGAAGAAGAACGCAGCATCAGGATTGGAGGAAGACTTAACAATCTGTGATATATGCAGATGACACAACCTTGCTTGCTGAAAGTGAAGAGAGCTTGAAGCACTTACTGATGAAGATCAAAGATTACAGCCTACAGTGTGGATTGCACCCCAACATAAAGAAAATAAAATCCTCACAACTGGACCAATAAGCAACATCATGATAAACGGAGAAAATTTTGGCATTTTTAAGGATTTCATTTTACTTGGATCCATAGTCAACACCCATGGAAGCAGCAGTCAAGAAATCAAATGATGTATTGCATTGGGCAAATCTGCTGCAGAAGACCTCTTTAAGGTGTTAAAAAGCAAAGGCGTCACTTTGAGGACTAAGGTGCGCCTGATCTAAGCCATGGTATTTTCAGTTACCTCATATGGATGCAAAAGCTGGACAATGGATAAGGAAGACCGAAGATAAATTAGTGCCTTTGAATTATGGTATTGGTGAAGAATATTGAATACACCATGGACTGCCAGAAGAACGAACAAATCTGTCTTGGATGAAGCACAGCCAGAATGTTCCGTAGAAGCAAGGATGGCGAGACTTTGTCTCACGTACTTTGGACATGTTAGCAGGAGGGACCAGTCCTTGGAGAAGGACATCATGCTTGGTAAATTAGAGGGTCAGTGGAAAAGAGGAAGAACCTCAGTGAGATGGATTGACACAGTGGCTGCAACAATGGGCTCAAGCATAGCAATGATTGTGAGGATGGCACGGGATTGGGCAGTGTTTTGTCCTGTTGTACATAGGGTCTCTGTGAGTTGGAACTGACTCGACTGCATCTAATAACAACAATACTTCTAACAAATATGAATAACAGAAGGATAGGTCAGTAGCAGGTTTCCTAAATGTTTTCAATGAATGCAGAGTGAGACTTTAAGAGAGCCTCAAAATAGCTTTGTTGAATGAAGATGGTAAAGTTGCCCGTTACTCCAACTGCAGACAAAAAACAACCTTGAAAGAACAGGAGTTATAATCCTAATAAACCAGAATAAAAGAAGTATTAACTGGCATTTTGACATACATCATCTTTTATTTAAAATGCAAATGAACTACAGTGAAACCTGTGAGAGCTGAAACTCTATGGGACTGCCTTGTTATTCTGAGTCTCGCCAGTTTTCCACCTTTGACAGGGTGCAGTCTTATCACTTTCCTGTCGCTCGTTTTGGTGGAAAGTATTTGAGTTTTCCTTCTCTTGATGGTTTCAGCCTTATATGGGTTCCGGCTTTCGCTGCTTTTACCGTACTGAACAATGAAATGGTGGACGTTAACCTTCTAATCGAGTAATTTATTCTCCAAGTGTAAAGTAGATATTTTGAAAGTTTTGAATTTTCAAGAAAATATTAATAGCAATAAACATTTATTGAGTGCCTACCCGGTGATGGGCGTTGCTCTTGATGCTGGAACCACGCAGGATCGAGGAGGATCCCTAGAGGGTCTTTGTTGTGCTGCTTTTGGAGTTACATAAAAAGATAAATCACAGTAAAAATCAATGTGTGTTGAATCTTTTTTTTGTGGTAAAATATATATCACCTAAAATTTGCTTTCAACCAGTTTTAAATGTATAATTCAGTGACATTAATCACATCCATCAGCTTGCGCTACCATCTGCTCTGCTTCCAGTTTTTTTTCATCACCCGTAACAAAAACTCTGTACCCTGTAATCACTACCCCCCACCTCCCCTTCTCCCCTGCCCCTAGTGGCCACTAATAAACTTTGGTCTCTGTGCATTTGCCTAGTCTATATACTTCACATAAGGGGGAATCATACAATGTTTGTCCTTTTTTGTCTGACTTGTTTCATTCAGCATATTTTCAAGGTTCATCCATATTATAAAATATATCAGCACTTCGTTTCTCTTTATGGACAAATAATATCCCATTGTATGTATGTACCACGTTTTGTTTGCCTGTTCATCTGTCGATGGACACTGCTTGTTTTCACCTTTAGTTGTTGTAAATAATAGTGCTGTGAACATTGGTGTACATGTATCTGTTTGAGTCCGCTTTCAAGGCTTTGGGTATATACCTAGGAGTGAAATTGCTGGGTCATACAGTTATTCTATGTTTAGTTTTTTGAGGAACCGCCAAACTTGTTTTCCATAGTGCCTATACCATTTTACATTCCTACTAGCAGTGGATGGTGGTTCCATGTATTAAGTCCAAATGAGTGATGGCATCAGTAGATTCTGTTGGGGGGAGGCCCACTGATGCTAACAGTAACGTGCATTCTGTGTTGCTAAGTTTTGCTTTTGCCATTGCAGACCCTGTGATGCTGAAGGGGAAATATGAGCCAGATAACCTGGGGATATTGGGTATCAGATTGTGTTTGTTAATACGTAGCTATTAGTGAGGGAAAAGAATGATTGAGAAGCTGGACTGCTGCTTTAGCTTGGGTGTGTTTGTTCCCTACGTCAGGATTCCTTAGAGTACCTAAGAAGGTTCCCTGGGGGAACAGTACGATACAGAGAAAAAGCAAAAAATCCAATCTGTTGATGCCTACCAAACCAAAAACCCAAACCCACTGCCTTCGAGTTGATTCCAACTCATAGTGACTCTATAGTACAGAGTAGAACTGCCCTATAGGGTTTCCAAGGCGGTAAATCTTTATGGAAGCAGACTGTCACATCTTTCTTCCACGGAGCGGCTGGTGGGTTTGAACCTCTAACCTTTTGGTTAGCAGCCAAGTGCTTCAGCCACTGCGCCGCTAGGGCTCACCCATTTATGCCTAAGCGTTATATAAAGCTGAAGCGGGGAAGCAGCCTTTTTCAGTTGCTCTCGATATTTTTATGTAGAAACATTGTAGTAACATAGCTGTTGAAGGCCCGCCCCCCCCAAAAAATGCAGTTAATGTTTGAGTTAATTTAAAGGATACATAATTTACATGTTTTCCTGAAATGTCTTAGAAATCACTTTAAGGGATTCTGTATAGAATGCAAAAGAACAGAAAAGTCCAAAAGCTGAGCAACCAGATGAGGAGGGTTTAGCAAATAGCAACCATGTTGTGTCCACTGACTGCTCCCCTTAGAGAGAAAGCACCTTATTCTTGAAGAGTTACAAGCTGGTATTTGTAAAGGGCTTTGTAGTTCTTTGTAGTGGAAATCTGCTAAATAAGGTTGGGGGTGGGGGTGTGGAGAAGAAGTGAGAGGAGAGAGGTGGGAGGGAAGTAGTAGAGGGAGGGTTAAACCTTTGAAGTGCCAGAGCCTCAGATGACTTCCACATTTCACATGCTACCTATTGGATCCCCATCCAGCGAGTCTCAACTGTGGCTACAGGTTAGAATCACTGGGGAAATGGTAAAATTACTGGTGCCTAGGTCCTACCTTTAGGTCCTACCTCTGACCTATTAGATCAGAATCGCAGAATTTTGAGGAGGGGCAGGATTTTTAAATGCATTACTAGTTTTAAAAACTCCACAGGTAACTCTGACATGCAGCCAGGGCTAAAAACCACTGTAGCTACTTCAGCTCTAGCCAGTAAGTTGTGGAAAACGTTCATTAACACATATATATATAAAATACTTGGTAACTATGTAAAATAAATGTGTAGACTTTCCCTTATGTGTATCAAATGGATGATACACCTCCTCATCATTTATTGACTATCTCATTATCTGACATTTTGCATTTGCAACAACAGTAAAAAAAAAACAACTACTATCCCACTCTTTCAAATGCATAAACAGCGTACATCTGGCAGTAACGAAGGCTGCGATGTGAGGCAAGAGTAACACTGGCTGTGATGGTTATGTGTCAGCTTGGCCGGACCATGATTTTCAGTGGTTTAGCAGTTATGTAATGATGTGGTCATCCTCCATTTTTGCGTAACGCTGATTTTCACATAACAACCTGGTCATGTCAATAAATGAGGACTGCGTGTATTTTGTCCCCCCTTAGCCAGTTGCACATTCTGAAGAATGGAGTGGACAGAGACAGAGGAAGGCATTTTAAAAGGACCCACACCCTTCTTTAAGGAAGGGTTGGAGTAGGGGTGGGAAACATTGTTTCTGTGTCTTTCAGGAAGTAGAAAATATGGCATGTTCTCAGTCTGTCTAAATTATGTACCTCTGGGGGATGTGATCCATTTGTGTCAAAATAATGAGGCATCTGATACGCTGTATTTAACATGTGTGGGAATTCTTTGCAGAGTAATTAGCATTCCTTTCTCCGGCCTGCATTCAGAGGAAACATACCATTCACACCCTCTCTGTGTTCACATTTTCCAGTGCGTTGGAGAACTTTTTCTCAATAGAAACCTTTGTGCTTTTCCTAAGAGGACTTGGATTATAGTTGAAGAAACTTAGCATGTCTTTTTTTGTTTTTCTGGCAGGAATTGATTTTAAAATCAGAACAATAGAACTAGATGGAAAGAAAATTAAGCTTCAGATATGGTAAGTACACGCACACACACACACACACACACACAGCTTCTCCATCAGGAATTGGAAGTGGACATTAAAATGTGAATTGTGAGAAGTTAGAGGCATCCTGTGGTAGCTAAAGGATCTTTTCTCTAAAATCAGAAACAAGGGGAAAACAGGTTAAGTATTGAGCGTCCTTCTAAGGTATCTCCACCAGGGGTGGGAAAGTGAGGAGTGACATCAAAAGAGATCTGAGCATGCATTCATCCAAAACTGTTTAATTTTATAGGAGAAGAAATGAAATTCTGAAGAGTGTAAGTTACTTTTTCATAGTTATTGCAGCTGTGAATTCAAACAAGGCAAAGTGGTCATGTGGCAAGAACCCTAAGCAGCAAGTACAGCTCTAGGTTCTAGCCTTGACCGCCCCTAAATTCAGGTGCCTTTGGGTCGGGTGCTTCCCCTCTCTGGGCCTGCTAACCTCATTTATGAATTGATGCGTTGGATTGATGACCTTTGGGTTCCCTTCCAGCTTTGAAATTTTATGATTTTTTTTTGCTTATTCTCATTAAATAAAGAAATGAGGAGGACCACTGGACTGGGAAATAAGGGAGAAAAAGTTATGTTTCACATCTTTAGTGCTGTAATATGCAAAGCACAGATCTCCTTGTGATCACCTACCTGTGGCCGGTGAATTCCTGAAGAATTTTTCAAACTTCAGTTAATAAATATGGTTCTTCCAGATCACTAGGTTGAATGTTTTTAGCTTGAACTCAGGATCTCTTAGATTTCTTTAACTTCATAGAAAGCAAAAAAACAAAGCTGGTTTAACTACTTCCAGTGCAGTGCCTTGTATGGCGCCATATGGCTTTGGGGCCTTGAGGAAGGTTTTTGGTGATATTTGCTGATCTACTGTTTTTTACTGTGTGATGATGGCAGCCGTAGACCGAATTTAGACATTTAGAGGGCATGGACTGAGAAGGTGGCAGGGCTGAACAGTAGAGAAATGGATGTCAACTTCTTCCTTAGGCTGTTTTTCCTCTTTGAATCTCAGAACTGGGGTGGAATTTGAACATTATATTGAAATCCACCAGCTCTTTTTTTTACAGAGGAGGAAAGTGGACCTTAGAGTGGTTACGTCCATCTGAGAGCATACGTGAGGTTTAGTGGTAAAACGAGACAGTACCATATATCCTGGAACAGACCATCAGCTTCCTGGGTAGCCTCGTATAGTGGGTCTCTGTGTGCTTTACTGGAAAACATGGTGACGGTTACCACAGGCTGCCCTTTTCATCTGTTGGTATTTAGTAGGAAGCCAAAAATCTTAAAGAGATAAAAACTATTTTTAAGAGAGAACCAAAGAGAATTCCCGATTCCATGCTCTGCAGTCCTGATCATAGCAATAAGGAGCACAGGTTCCTGAGTGTTTCTAGGAGCCTGAGGATGATCAGCTAGTGAGGACTTACTACAGAGCAGCCAGAACATCATGGCACCGTCTAGTCAGTGTTGCCCTCGGCAGCACAGAAGTGCCCGTTCGGTCCTCACGACCCACATTCAGTGTGGTAGGGCTTCTCCATCCACGCTGCCAAATGGGTCTAAGTCAGTAGTGTGTTAGAATCAAGAGAATACGGTTCGTCTTCGTCTGCTCAGAGGTGCTTGGCCTCTCTTTTCCCCATGGCGTGTTTTCCGTGTACTAAACAAGTGAGCACATATGTAGTCCTGTCAGTCAGAGAATGATAGGATAAGGTGAGTCCTGGCCCTGCATCGAACAGCTGAGGCCTAGGATCTGGGAGTCTCATCCAAGTGGATTAGCTGTTTCGTGCAGAGCTGGGCCCACAGCCCTCCTGAGCCTGCCGCCTCTTCTTCAGCGCGAGGATGATGGTAAGATCCGCTGTGCCAGGCTGTGCACACATCATGTGAGACCATTTGAAAGTGTTTTGTAAAGTAGACATAAGTGTTAATGTGTTTATTGATGGTTTTTAATTTACCGTATTGCCCTTGGTCCTTAATCTGTTGTTTGAGTTTGCTATGCATTAGACTTCTCGTACTTTTCTACAGATGCCTCTTGCTCTCTTGCAATAAAATTGTACAATTTAGTTTGTCCTAGTAGCACAGGTGGTGAATTAGTTTTGGCTGTAAGTGGCAAATTTGGGAATATTGTTTTTTCCAAAAATCAAGGAAATTTATCTTCCTTTAATTGGATTGCTTCTACAAATGTAATTAGGCAGGTTTGCATTTTTTCGAATGTGTTTTAATGGCATGCCATCCACTAAAAAACAAGAATATATGAAAGGGTTACACAATTTTGAGGTGCTGTTCATGTTTAAAAGACTTTGGAGACATTGCCGAGGATTACACATTCAACTCCAGCCTCCCCTTCAACTACAGGCCCACAGCTGAAATAGTTCTTGAGATCCATTTTAGTGTGCTCTGCTGAACGGAATTGACACAGTAGTAAGTCTAGCTCGATAGCTTGCTTTGTGCAGAAATCACGCTTTGAATCATGAGAGCAAAATGTCTTAATCATTAAGTACTTACAAAAAGGATTGTAACTACCTCCAGGAGTCCCCAGAATTCAGAACTATTCTGTATTCCCTCCCACATGTGTTTGAACCAGTACAACTTGCTAGCTCCTCACAGGGCCCCTGTATTTCCCTGTGGCTGCTTTTACCATCCAGACCAAAAAAACCCGTTGCCGTTGAGTCGATTCTGACTCATAGCGACCCTATAGGACAGAGTAGAACTGCCCCATAGAGTTTCCAAGGAACACCTGGTGGATTTGAACTGCCGACCCTTTGGTTAGCAGCTGTAGCGCTTACCCACTATGCCACCAGGGTTTGCCTTTTACTATCAAGTCCAAGTTTTTCACCCAAGTCACTGTGAGCTCCCAACAGGCTCCTGTGGCCACACTGCCTCCAGATGGCAGACGCATGGTGGGTTCCCTTGTACCCTTCAAACCACTGCGCCTGTGAGCAGACCAGTGTTATATAGCTCCTGCTGCTTAGGGTCTCTCCTCAGTGATGCTGGTCATGACTTTTAAAGCCATTCCTTCTCTGTTTCAAATTTTAGGGACACAGCGGGTCAGGAAAGATTCCGAACAATTACGACAGCGTACTACAGAGGAGCCATGGTGAGTGTGGTTTAGGGTTTTGTAACTCTTCAGGTGAAAGTCAAACATGAACCTTCATTTGGCAGGATCATAGCATTCAAGCTGGGGTCTAGTACTATGGGGGAAATAGACTGATAATGAACACAAGACATGTAAAGGGGTTTTTGTTATGTTTATGTTTGGTAACTGTATACTTTGCCATTGGTCTTCGTAATAATAATCAGATGGTTGGCTTGTTGATGTTCTAGATCTCCTCCACATGTTGAGGTGATTGTATATTTTTGTGATTTTTCTTCTAAAGACCTTATGCAAAATCTTGGCAAACCACAAGCCTCCGTGGCTCAGTATTCATTTTCAGCACCTTCTTGTCATTCAGCCCCAGTGCCATCACCCCTTCTCTCTTGCCACCTCTACAACATCCACTGCTTATGCGTGGAGGCTCCTTGGCCAGCGTTCTGCCAGCTAACCAGGAAGTAGCTAAATGATCTGTGATTTGGGGGCTTAGAGTCTGGTGAATCTTGATTACCCAGTCCTTCTGTGTTACATCCTGACCTTATCCTTGTTAGCATAACTTCATTGCTTGGTTATTTTCCATCTGAGATACCTGAGCCATTCAACAACCCGTTTATATTGCATGTCAGCTCTGTGCAGGTGCTGTGTGGTCTGGGAGTACAGTGGAAATCAGGCAGTTTAGCCCCTAGAACGTCAGGTCCAGACCAGGGCTTTTACCTCTGGTTTTAAGGCCTAAGCCCTCACAAGTCGAAGCCTTGAATTTCAGTGAAACCCATTATGCTCAGAAAGTTTTTGAAGGTTTAGTAGTTGAGATCATGAAGCCAACCTATGGTTTGTGGGGTATCAGCTGCCACCACACCCAGTTCATTACTTGAAAAACTGTTTTGCTCCCAGGAGTGGTGCCAGGGGTGATGGAGCTGAAGGGGATGCTGGCTGGCCATCCCCTTGTCTCCAGGAAGGCGTGATCAGACTCTACAACCCCTTCATTATCATGCTGCCCTTCCCTCCTCCCCACCTGTCACTCAGCCTCAATTATTTGGGCAACAGTAAATCATCCCCACAGAAAGATTAAAAAAAAAAAACAAAAAACCCGTTGCCAATGAGTCGATTCCAACTCATAGTGCCCCTATAGGACAGAGTAGAACTGCCCTATAGGGTTCCCAAGGAGCTTCTGGTGGATTTAAACTGCTGACCTTTTGGTTAGCAGCCAAGCTCTTAACTACTGCACCACCAGGGCTCCACAAAAAGATTAGGGATCCCTTTTTTAAACTTCGTCACCTTTGTACTACACACCACTAAGCATTTTGTATGTGTGTATTCACACACCACCCTAATAAGATTGTGAAAGAGAGTTGCAAGTGGCTCTGTTTTGCTTAGATTGGAATCAAAGTGGGAGGGACTGACTTATCTTGTATGCCTGAAGAGGCTGGTTGGTTGGTTTCCCCCCAGGAAGGACTGTAGAGATAAATAAGACCTGCTCAACTTGAAGGATGTACTCAAGTGTCACCGAATTGTCCAAGTAGAAATTGTTGAACTGCTGTAGCTTTTGCTGTGTATATTTTCACCAAATAAATTAAAAAAAACCAAAAAGAACACCTTCACAGGGACGAGTTGGAGTTGTTTACAGGTAGTTCCGATTAGAGGCTTTCGATGCACACAGCCTTTCTATTGACCATGATTTGTTCTCTGGGAGGGGTGTGCTGACATCACGTCAGTGCTTGTTTTCACCAGCAAGTGGGTGGGAGCACTGAGAATGTGGAGCAAACGTCCAGCTCGAATGCCTAGCTCTAGTCCGTGGAATGAAAGATGAGGTCGTGGAGACATGCTGTTTAATTTAGATTTGGGGATTGTCCACCTTCGCATATCTACTGCCTAGTCCTTCTTCACGTTGCTTCAGAACTTCAAATAATTAGAAAGTTTTGCTCTTCTAGAGTCGTGTCTTTGCTGTTTTGAAGGCAGGGATTTTTATCTCTCTTTTCTGCTGTAAAGCCAGTGCCTACAGTAGTGCCTGACACATAGTAGATGTTCCATAAATGCTTGCTTGCTGAAAGAGCAGCCAACAATAAGCAATGAAAAAAGTGGCACATCTCATGCCTAGAAGCAGCCTTACATAAATCTTCAGGAAATCCTGCTCTGATAGTCTTTTGGCTCTCTTGGGTCATGTGTTCTCACTGGTGGGCACCATTTTCAGTAAGTGGTAGTTATGGCAGGGTTCCTTTGGTTGGTTTGGGTATGCAGCATGTTGGTAAGTACTGTACTGGAGTCTGCCAGATATCCAATTCTGGAAATGCTGAAGTAGTTAGGGCTGTAGGACTTAGTGTCCGATTGACTATGGAGGGAAAAGTAACCCCCAGGTGTCTACTTGGCTTGCTGGCTGGTTAGGCATTGGCTTTCACCAAGATGAGAGGAATAGAAGATTTGAAGGTGAAGAAGACAACCTCCTGTTTTACTTAGTTGAGTTTGTGGTGACTACGGGGAATATCTAGGTGCTTATGTCCAGTCTGTGGTCTTTAGGCACATCTGGCCCCTGCCTACCTCTTCGGCCTCATCGTGTGCCCTTCCTCTGTGATCTATGCACTCCTGGCAAGCTGCCTTGCTTTCCATTGGGCTCTGAGCTTTCATGGACTGCAAGATATTTATAACACATCTGTTGTGTGCTAGGCACTGTGGGCTTTCCCTCTTCACCTTGCCCCGGACCCCTCTGTCCAGTTCAAGTCTACTCAGTCCTTAGGCTTTGGCGTTGATGTTGTTCTCTACAGGGAAGCCTTCCCTGACCACCCTAATCCTCCCAGCATAGGTTACATCCCTAGTATATGCACTCAGAGCACCCTGTGCTTCTTCATAGCAGTTGTAAAATTATAATTAATTGCATATTGATGGTTCATCATCAGTTTCCTTTGCTAGCCATCCACGAGAGGAAGGCACCTTGTTGATCTTGTTTACTGCTGGCAGTACCTAGCATAATATCTGTTACACAGTGTACCTAGTGCCGTCGAGTCGATTCCAACTCATAGCGACCCTATATAGGTCAGAGTCAACTGCCCCATAGAGTTTCCAAGGAGCGCCTGGTGGATTCAAACTGCCGACCCTTTGGTTAGCAGCCGTAGCACTTAACCACTACACCACCAGGGTTTCCAGGTACCCACTACTTATTGAATGTGTGGATGGATAGTGGGTGTAGCACTTAATATAGAAGTGTGGTCTATTGTGTGCCGTCGAGTCAATTCCATCTCATATTGACCCTATAGGGCAGAGTAGAACTGCCTCATAGGGTTTCTTAGGCTGTAATCTTTATGGGAGCAGATCACCAGGTCTTTTCTTCCGTAGACCCACTGGTCGGTTTGAACCTCTGACCTTACGGTTAGCAGGGCTCCTTAAGCGTGGTCTAGGGATGTAGATTTAGGAGTAGTTAACCTACAGGTGTTAGTTGAAGCAATCGGAAGGTGGACTCTTCAGAAATACCAGACATGGGTCCTTAAAAACATGACAACAGTCCTGTCTGGAGGGGAGATAGGAGGGTAGAGAGGGTTAGAAACTGGCAAAATTGTCATAAAAGGAGAGACTGGAAGGGCTGACTCATTAGGGGGAGAGTAAGTGGGAGTACGGAGTAAGGTGTATATAAGCTTATATGTGACAGACTGACTTGATTTGTAAACGTTCACTTAAAGCTCAATAAAAATTATTAAAAAAAAAAATACAACAACAAGGCCTTCCATTAAACCTGTATAGCAGTGTGTTATATACAAGTGTCTGTGATTCACTTAGATAAATAGTGACATTTTAGTCAGCTCATATAAAAAGAAACAACCTTAAAAGCATTATGGTTTCAATCTTACTAGAAGAGTAGGAAGGGACACGGTTTCTGTCTGGATTAAACAAGTGTGCAGTAGAAGTGATTCCCTCTTGCTCTCGGTGTCGTCTCTGCTCAGTGCCTGTTGGTGCTGATTCTTATCATGTGAGGCCAGGTAGAAAGGGTGCATCTCCGTTACCACAATTCATTAAAGTTTAACAGTCAAAATGTTAACAGTTATTATTTATTTACATAGTGAAACAGTGGAAGACTTTATTTATTTAATTCTCCGTATTCTTCAAATTTATTGTGAACCCCTTTTACAAAGAGGGGAAAAAAGGACAAACTAATAAAAGGCTTCTGGGGGGAAGGAGGACATTGACATTAATATCCCACAGCTTTAAAAATGGAAAACACCAAATAGAGATCTTCGTTTTTCTCTCTGTTATAGGGGATTATGCTGGTTTACGACATCACAAATGAAAAATCCTTTGACAATATTAAAAATTGGATAAGAAACATTGAAGAGGTAAGTCTGGAAAGCAGGTGGTGGCACCGGAGACAAGCCCTGCTGGGAGCTCCTACCAGGCTCCACCTGTCTCTGTGAGCAGCTGAGCTGCTGAGAAGCGGGGCAGGGCAGCCACCTTGGAGGGCTCTGTCCTGTGCTGCCTGCCTGCCTCCTCTGCCTGTCTGAGGGTGGGGGCAGATGGAGGAGAGAGCTCAGAGAACTTAAAACTTGGACCAGAGCTTGGACATAACTTAATCCAAATCTCCATTTTACACATGAGGCAACTGAGGCCAGAGAAAAGTGACTTGCCTGTAGTCATCCAGCCTTTAAAAAGGAGAGCCCGGACTAAACCATCCGATCCCCAGGTGCTGTCTGTCGGGCTGTTTGGCGAGCAAAAATTTATCTTTACCCCGGCAATTTAACATTTTGCCCTTCAAACCTTTTATCCATCTTAGATATTTGAAAGCTGGGTCTGTAATTTTGGCTTAATTCCTGCTTGATTGGAATTAAGGTTTTTCTGTGTCTTTCCCATTTCAGAAAGAACTGTGACTCTGAAATAATTTGGTACACATCTTTATCAATCCAGCTGAATTCATTTTTTAAATGGTTGGGAATCCAGAATACCTTTCCCGTTGAGTCACTGAGGACCAGTTTTTTTTTTTTTTTCCTCCTCTGACACTAACGTATGTTTATGTGTTTTGTGGTTATATAACCATGCGTTTTATTTCTGTTTGTTCCTGTGCAAAAAGAGACACAAGAACAAAGTTCCACAGCCTTTGGAAAAATAGTTTGCACGGACTTTGTGGAGGCGCTCAAGCCGGAGCTTCCCTGCTGCCACCTTGTTAACTTTTCTCTGAATCAGGCCTCGTGTTGAGTGAATGATTATTTGTCTTATTAAATTTACGGGTGCGTTTCTGACAGGTTAGCATTTGTCTAGCAGAACACGATTTTTCTCAGGCCCTTTTTATAACGTCCTCTTTTCTCCCCGAAGCATGCCTCTTCAGATGTTGAAAGAATGATCCTGGGTAACAAATGTGATATGAATGACAAAAGACAAGTCTCCAAAGAAAGAGGCGAGAAGGTAAATTTGAATTGCATACTTGAAGATTTCAATCTACTCATGTTGAGCATGTATTTTCTTACTGTTATTTAATTATTGATTTAAGGTTTTTTAAAAAATCTGTTTTCATTCTTTAACATTATCCCCAGCAGAGACATGTAATCCATACTTGAATGGCGTGAATTAGTATTCCAGGTCCAGCCCGTATACTGTGTGGTCATGACTCATTCCTAAGGAATTCGCTCATGTTTTCTGGGAGGTACAAATTGGTCCTTTTCAAGATTCCTGCAGCTGAGAGTTCAGATGCTTTCTTTTTATATCTGTGTGAAAATGCCCAGTATTCAAGTTAAAGTAATTCATTCTCTTTGAAAAAATAGGATAGGTGACATTTCAGCAGTAATCATTTTTCCAATTTGTTATTTTATTAAAGAATTTTTTAGTACACATTAGTTGTAGGCCACTGTGAATACACTGTTTGTGACTCACCAAGCTGTGGAGGCTGTTATAGGTCATTTATAGACAGGTCTCTGTTTTGTGCCCTGTGAAGCCAAAGAGTATCTTATGTACCTATTTAAAAACTTCTGTGATATTTTCTACATTGACTGAAAAGCTTCATTTTGCTCACTTTTCAAGTCTTGAAATTTTGCTTTGGCCTTTTTTAGTGATACATGCAAAATGCGTTTTGTTTTTCATTCTGACCAGCAAACTTTTTCCCCTAAAAACAATCACTTAATCTTGGTGTTGTAAATGAACTGGGAGCTCTTTGGGAATAGATTAAAATATGGAAGAGTTCACAATTTGTCTCAATCAATAGAAATCAAAGCAATGAATACTTTGATATTTTAAGCTTTTGCTTCTATTATTTGCCAATTTATTAAAATCAATATAGTAACTTGTCTTAGGCTGGGTTCTCTAGAGAAGCAAAACCAATGAAGCATATATATATATATAAATATATACCAAAACCAAGCCCATTGCCGTTGAGTCAATTCCAACCCCTAGCAACCCTGTAAGGACAGAGTAGAACTGCCTCCATAGCGTTTCTGAGAAGTGTCTGGTGGATTCGAACTGCTGACCTTTTGGTTAGCAGCCAAGCCCTTAACCACTGTGTCACTGGGGCTCCATATAAATATATAGAGAGAGATTTCTCTCAAGGAAATGGCTTATGCAGTTGTGGAGGCTGGCAAGTCCCAAATCCGTGGGTCGGGTGTCAGGCTGAAGGCTTCTCCTGAGTCACATGATTACAGGGGCTGACAAACCCAAAACTGGGAGGTCAGGCGGAAGGCTGCTGGCTCATGGGGTTATGGGAGCTGGTGAATCCCAAGATCTGGAGGTTAGGGGGCAGGCTGCTGGCCGCTGGCTCATGTCCCAAGAACCTAGGTCAGAGGAGGATGAGTCAGATGCAGGATCCAGAGAGAGAGCCTAGCGAGAACATCCATATATATTGGATGCAGGTCATACCTTCAAGGAAACTCATTGGCCTTGCAGCTGATTGGCTGCTCATATCAGTTCACAAGATGAAGGATGATTACATAATATCTGCCAAACCACTGAAAATTATGGCCCAGCCAAGTTGGTACATAACCTTAACCATCACATAACTGTTGGAGAGTTGTACTTCGGGAGCAGATAAAAGAGGCCAAAGAATCTCCAGTTAATGGTATAGAGGGTATCCATCTCATAGTTTTTCTTGTAAGTATATGAGAGAGCTAAAAGCTCAACAGAACAGAAAGAAGTACTTAAAATGTTTTAAGGGGAAGTTGTACCTTATTTTAACTTAAGATGATTAAATTCCAAACATCATAGAGGAAGGTAAAGAAATTGGAAAACAGCAGAAGTTCTAAAATAGATACTCTACCTTTAGGACTTTGAAAAGCCTAAAAAATATAAATGCTTTATATGTTCAAGCTACTTTCACTGGATTTTAATGTTTCTGTTTTGCCTTTCAGTTAGCAATTGACTATGGGATTAAGTTCCTGGAGACAAGTGCAAAATCCAGTACAAATGTAGAAGAGGTAAGAAAGAAATGTCTGGTGACTTGTTATGCACTGGCACTAGTGCTCAGATGCCTACGTTCAAGCAACACTGAAAGCCTTTTGTTGACCCACCTCCATTTTGTGAACTTTTATGCTTCTGACTTTTATGTGGGCCCTGGTTGCTGAATCTCTAGCACCCAGCTTCCATATGAGCTTGTATTAGATTACTCATTTAAGATTGACTGAACAGAAGATGGAAGTTCCGTTTAAGTTCAGTTTTTCCCTTTGTTTGGGAAGGTGGAATTGCTGGACTAGCAGACCAAGCAGTGTCCCCTGCCTGTTATCATCACTCAGGAGGGACCAGTCCCTGGAGAAGGACATCATGCTTGGTAGAGTAGAGCGTCTGTGGAAAAGAGGAAGACCCTCAGCAAGATGGATTGACACAGTGGCTACAGCAATGGGCTCAAACATAGCAATGATTGTGAAGATGGCACAGGGCCAGGCAGCGTCTTATTCTTTTGTACAGAGGGTTGCTAGGAGTTAGAACTGACTCGATGGCACCTAACAGCTGTAGTAGCCCGTAGCAGAAGACTCTTGCTTTCATACCTGTACTCTCTCAAGACAGCATTAAACTGTTGGTTTATTGAAGAGATTTCCTTAGCATACATATTTAGACTAGATTAAGCACGATACATTGTTAACACAATGGCAGTTACTAGAAATCAGACTGTGTGTTAATCAGAGAGTAGCTTTAATGTAAGTTTACAGTAAGTTAGCTGTTGAAGAAAACCAAATTGTTTTCTTCACCAAGGGCAGAATTGTTAATATTTTATTTTTAAAAAGCATTTTTTAAATTGATCATAAAAGTAATACATGTTTATGTATGAATGTGTGTTAATTCATGTAATTCACTTACCAATATATCGATGGTTTCATAAACATTTAATTGCTTAGGTTATTCACTGTTCATCATACATCTTGGCTAGATATCAAGACATAAAGGACCTTATTGGCCAGGGGATGCTAATCAGAAGTTTTTCTTTTGTTTTAAATAACAATTAGCACTCATTTTTTTTCAGGTTGGCTAATGGGTGTTAGGAAACAGGAAGCCCCGCTGATTTATTTACACAAGCACAGATAAGCAGAAAATGCTTCCTTCTGCTTGCTACAGGAGGATTTCACTGTCAGAGAGGGGAGAGCCTCTGCAGTGAACTTGAATGGTGGAGAAGAGCTCACCACCAAGATGGCCGACATAGGTTTTCTCCCACAGAATGAGCTCCTACCCTTGGGCCAACAGAACAGGCTTAGGTGTCAGTTAGTACCTGCCCCCCACCCCTACCCCACCCCATCCCAGCTGTGGCTTAGAGAGGACATGGAGCTGTGGAAGTGTAAAAGCTGCTTATTCTAGCCAGGTGTTCTACAAAAGTTAGCAGTTTTCCCAGAGCTTAAAACTAACCTCATAAAAATTGGCATGGGGCTTACTTAGAAACCTGGATTCCCAGGTCACCAGTGTGACACTAAACTGCAGATAAAAAGTAGTAAGAGGAGTCGTCATATTGTTTCCATTTGACTTGACATAATCTTTATTCCTGAACGTTTTATTTGGATGGCAGGAGTGGCTGGCGGCAGAGTCTGACATAGCATGGAGACAGCCTAAGAAGCTTCAAGAGTCCTTGGCTCTGTAGAATTAGAGTAGAATGAGGATGGGTTTTAAAAACATTTGGTTTAGGTCAAGAGGCACTATGGATAACATACCGCCAAGATTAATCAGATTCGCCTCCCTTCCATGTAAGCTGATTTCCATGTTGGGGGATTTAGCTGAGCTCCAGGAACTGTTGGATTTTGGACTGGGGAGACATGGAGGTGCAGTAGTTAAACACTCAGCTGCTAACTGAAAGGTCGCCAGTTCGAACTCAGCAGCCACTCCACGGGAAAAAGATGTGGCAGTCTGCTTCCGTAAAGATTACAGCCTTGGAAACCCTATGGGGCAGGCCTCTGCTGTCCTCCGCTGCCCTTCAGGGTCGCTATGAGTCAGAATCAACTCGCAGGCCATGGGTTTGGAAGACATGGAAGATGTGAAGCATAATAAGGGGTCTCAGGTGTAAGAATAAAAGCACTTTGAAAGAAGTACAGGAGTAAAAGGTAAAGATTTTTATGAAGACAGATTTTAGAGCTATGAAATAATATATAATCATTTATTTGCTCATTAAATAGATATTTAGCATCTCCCAGATCAGGCAGTATGCCCTGCTCTGGGGACGCAAGGGTGACTTAGCCAGAGCTTCTGCCCTTGAGGTGCTCTTGGTCTACTGAGGAAGCTACTCCTAACTCCACGAGTGTCATATCAGGAACTTCTACCAGGAGCTATGTGGAGGAAATGTTGAGGAATGAATGAATGGCAGCTTGATAACATTGGAAAATTCTTTGGAAAATGTTTATGACGTAAATGAAAGATGGGATATAACATATGCATACTATGATTACAGTTGTGTTCTTTTCTCAGTTAAAAATTCTAACGGAATATATTGTACAGTGAAGGGATGAGAATTTTCTGTATTTCTGTCCCAAACTATATTTTAACTCTATAATTATGATTTTTTTTTTTTTAGGCATTTTTTACACTTGCACGAGATATAATGACAAAACTCAACAGAAAAATGGTTGGTATTGCTTATAGTTCTTATTTTCATTATGATAGTTTTTATTCAGCATTTTGATCAAAAGGCTACGTTATGTAGTCACATTAAACTTGTTTTTTTGTTTTTTGTTTTTTTTTTTTCGCTGACTTACATAGTCACCTGGTTAAACTTTGATTCTTATTTCTGGCAGCTGTTTCAGTTCTTTCATCTGGCTCTTTAAGTGGTCTTTAATTGGATTTTGATCAGAATAATTAAAATTAATAATGGCACAAATTAAATTTTTGCCATGAAATTATCTAGTTCAGTTTTCACATGATGAACATTTTACCTACGTGTAATTATGATCTTGAAATTGCCAGTGTTTGCGTAAATTTGAAAATATTCCAGTGATGAACCATTAAGTCAACCTTGGAAATTTGTTTTAACCCAAATCCTGAATATAATTGTATACCTTGTGTTACCAACTCTTCTTACCTTCAACAACAGTATCTTGTTAACAACAGGATTGTCTATACCAGTATCTTAATATTGTTTCCATCCTTAACCTTGAAACTGTCCACTCCATTGACTATTTCTCTGGACTAGAAATGGGAGCTTCCTATCCAATATATTATTAATATAAAATGTGTTATCCTAAAAACATTTTTCACCTTTTAATCCATCATTTCCAAAGAAAAAGACACAACATTGAAGATTTGCTAGTTCCCTTTCTTTTTTTTTTTTTATTAACTTTTATTGAGCTTCAAGTGAACGTTTACAAATCAAGTCAGTCTGTCACATATAAGTTAATATACATCTTACTCCTTACTCCCACTTGCTCTCCCCCTAATGAGTCAGCCCTTCCAATCTCTCCTTCCGTGAAAACTTTGGCAGCCTCCAACTCTCTCTATCCTCCCGTCCCCCCTCCAGACAGGAGATGCCAACACAGTCTCAAGTGTCCACCTGATATTATTAGCTCACTCTTCATCAGCATCTCTCTCCCACCCACTGTCCAGCCCCTTTTATGTCCCTTTCTAATAAAATATTTTTTTGTTTGTTTTTTTAGTGAATACTTTAAGATATGGTGTGGTATTTTTAGGTAATTGGGCTTAAACCATGAAACTTTCCTTTCTTGGTAACTTTACCCTCTATCTTTTAGAATGACAGCAATTTATCAGGGGCAGGTGGACCGGTGAAAATAACAGAAAACCGATCAAAGAAGACCAGTTTCTTCCGCTGTTCGCTACTTTGATGAACTCTTTCTGAGAGACTGCAGCCAACCGAGAGGAACCTTTCCTGCTTCTCTGAAAGCACAGGTTATCCAGCCTCAGAATATCACCGCCCAGCTGCTGCTGAGAGCACCTGTGAACCTAGACCTCTCGACACAAAATGCCAAGTGGACTCAGCCTCTGGGCGTAGCCAAATAACAGGCTCCTTTTTTCAAACACGGAAGCAATGAAGTGGAGACACATACAGGACTTACCTTGTTTTTTCTTTGTTTTATTGCCTGTTGCAGAAGCTGCTATCTTTCTTTTCACTTTGCACATCAGTGTTAGCCTGTCCCGGTTACAGCACAATCTTAGACTCGTAGGTGTGGAGTTTGGTCTCACAAAGTTCTAGACAGATCTGTGCACTGGGGAATGTTTAAAAAAAGAGCAGAACATTTAAAAAGCAGAGGTTAATATACTAAAATTAAAGAACATTTGGTCCAGTTCTTATGGCCAGATGTTATTGCATTGATAGCATTTATTTCAGGACTCTGGTTTGTGATTTTCTTAAATAAAAATCATTAAACTGTGGTAAAATTTATTCTAAAGATTCATAAGAATGCCCATCAGTAGAGGCCACAATTTCTTTATTTCTCCAGATTGTTTACAGCTTTGGTTCATTCTAGACCTCTTTGCCACAGAGTGTCTGAGTGGCTGAAAGGATCACTTTTGAAGGTGCTCACCTCTGCCTAATCTATAGAAACTGCATCTGGGAATCTTTCCTGTCACTTTTTCTAGGATTTTTATTTACCGTTCTCTCCCTTGTTGGATCTGTTGTAATTCCTCAGTTATCGAAAACATAACATATTTGAATACTGTTGTCTGTTTCTAATTGTGAACTTCTTGAGGTGAAATTTTACAGAAGCAGAGAGATGTGCCATTTAGGGTTTTATTTCAGCATCTATTTGTGGTGTTGTCATATTAGGATACTCTATTTTTTTTTTCTTAGGTTGACCCCTTAGCTTGCTGATTTAGTTACATCACCTAATTCCTACCATAATCCCTGTCTGAACAGTTAACAGAAGTTAGATTTAGATTTTAGGGTGCAGAAAGCTTACCTGTAGGAAGAGAGATTAACTTGACAGACATTTAATAGAGATAGCTCTTGGTGATGGTGATAATAATAATTTTTGGTTTCCTTTTTTTGGAGGGGAGAGTGTTATTTTTAAAGAATGAAAATAATTGACTTAGTGCAACCTCTAGGAAAGGTCTGCCTTTTCATTAGAAAAAAGATGAGCAAGATTTCAGTTTTAAAACAGTTGTTTACTTGTAGAACCCAGCTCCATCTGTTCAGGTTTGTTGTTACAGAACTTGGTCTGGTTGTTTAGGCCAAAGCCACCCAAAAGCTTAGCTGCCTTTCTTGCTGAGCAATGGTACTGGTATACATTTTATGGATGAAACTATCACATAAGAAAAAAAGGTATTTAGTGTTAATTTATGTGCCAAAATTCAGATCAGTATGTCATTGCTGTTAATGTAGCCTTCAGTGTCATAACAGAGGGGATGATAAAGAGGTGATTAGGGCCATGAATTCTGTTAATAATTACTTTTCCTGGTATGCCTATTTTGCTTCATAAAGGATACCACCATGCTTGATAGTTAAGAATGGAGAATTGAGGTGGAAATGGATTGCTTGTTACCACAGAGAATTCTGCTTCAAATTAAGATATGTAGTTAGATGCTTGGACCAATCAGCCTTTCCTACTTGTTTGAAAACTTACGCACAATTTAGCGGCAGCAAGTGTACTAGATCTATTTTTGATGGATACAGTATACTAAACTTATTATTGACCAATTTCAGTGTCCCTGAATTTTTTTTTTTTTTTTGTAGTTAACTAGGCTATTTAAAAAAGAGTAGACTATTTAAAGCAGAGGTTCATATACTAAAATTAAGGAACATTTGGCCCAGTAGAATCAGTAGTTCCCCAACTGAAAGTTGATTTTAAGTCCACCATCTTTGAATTAGATACATTTTTGGGAAGGAAAGAGAATTTCTTAGAGACATCCTGTATTCACTGATTTTCTCAAAAATATCCAAGCAGTTAAGCTTTCTGGATGGTAACAATACTTTCTAAGAGGCAAGTGTCATGGCACCATGTATGAATGTACTTCTTTTAGTAATTTACCTCTGACTATTTGGTGTCTTAACACTTTGGTTGATATCTCAGGGCTTGTCTGCAAACCAAAACTGACATATTCTGTGGTGTGGTTAACTTTTTTTTTTTAACAGAATGCTTTGCTTTTGTTGTATTTCTTCTCTCTTCTCTTGTCTTATATGGGTTAATAACTAGTCTCCATGAACTTCCCTTTGAAAGAGCCTGTAAAAGTTAGATGAGTCTAAAAGTGCTCTTTGAAGTAGTAGCAAATTGGGGTGTATATGCTCTGTTATATAGAAATAAAATGTCCTTGCTATTTTCTTACATTTAGCTTTGCTAAATTGTATATAATTTGAGCTAAGACCATAGGAAATTTCACTTTCTGCATGGTAAAGCGACCCAATAAATACTCGACTTTGCTTAATAATGTACATACAGTGCATTATTTTTTCTATTCGTAGATGAATTTAGTGACAGATAATTGTCTGTTCCCTGCTGAAACGGAAGAATTCTAGTTTTGGGTGAACGTCTTTGTGGTCTTACGGATCAGGTACACGAAAACTTTTGCAGCAGTGTTAGTGTTTCGGTGGCTGCACTTTATTATCAGCGTGCTGACTTCTGATGATGATTGGACTAGCCCTTTTCAAACAGAGTCTGGGAGTGTCCGACAATGAAACTGTGCTGTAACTCAGTAGCATGTAAAGCAGGTGATTGTAGAATGTTTCACCGGGGACTTATTTTACTTCAGACAGATGATGAGAGAGTAATCCACCTGTGCATCAGTTAGTGCTGCTGCCGGGTTTCTTGCTATCGAAGGCAACACTTTGAGCAGCCTTTGTTGTAAATTTTCAGAAGACCATGTACTCTTTACTTTGAAGGACTATTTTTTAATTATACCTCATTTAACTAACTAGTATTCTAATATCTGGTAGAAAAGCAGTGAGCCAGCCTGTAAGCATTCTATGAAATTTAGGTTATATCTGTTGTTTTGAACTAAAGGCATCATTGGGAAAGGTAGGAGGAATTTTAGTTTAGAATAGAACATACATGTCACATCCAGTAGCGCAAAAAAAGTATCTTCTCCCTGTCCCCATTAATAAATTTAGCTGTGCAATATAGATACATTTTTGCAGAAGTTTCTATGTCAGAGATTATAACTCAATTTTACAGGTTCTGAATGCTGAGAATCTGTATTAAGGCTTATAAAGTTTTTCCTGTGATCAGTAAGTAATACATTTGAGCAGACATTTTTTCTAGTTCATGACTTGGATTCTTTAATAAATTTAGTTTTTAATCTTTACAGGTGAATTTCTAAGCTTAAATTTTTAAAACCACATTGCATTATGTTGGCTTACTTAGCTCAGATTTTAAGCACTCGTGTCTGTAATCAGGCTTTTTAGAAAAAAAAAATTTAACAGAAAAGAGATTGCATTTTCCTTCTTGTTATATCCAGAAGGGAAATAAAAAAAAAAAAAGAAGAAGCCTTGAAATGAAATCCCTTGACCTAGAGGATAGTTTAATAAAATTTTCCAATTCTAGCACAGTTTTGCAATAGAATCAGTCTTTTTTTTTTTTTAGACTAATGCAATTAATGGCTGTCATGTTCATTATGAAAAAATTAAATAACTGAAATGAAAATTAGTTATTTTAGAGATGTTTTCAGATTTTACTTTGTTTTTTGAAACGCTTGTGCCACATTCAGTTACATTTCTTGTTGCCAAGAACTAATAGAACTTCTGATTTCATTTTCTGACTTTTTTTTTAAAATGTGAATTTAATCACTGTTATTCATTCCTTTGGCCTTATTGCTAGATTTTATTTTGTTTGCAGCTGACACGCAGTTCCTTTAATCCAAAATACCATAAACTGTTTGACTAAAATCATGCCCCTAAAGGAAAATATCTAGTTTTTCCCTGGAATTATCCTGTTGTGTATGGTTAAGCATATTTTATTTTTGCTCCAGCGGCTTACTGTGAAAAGCTCCTGCAGATAAAGTGGACCTGTCATGTGGTTAAACTTGTTTAAGCTGATTCATTAACTGTGTACTGATACTGATGCTGTGTTTCGTTTTTTTTAATGGATTTTATTCCAGGTGAACTTTTTTTTACAATAATGTTCATCTAAAATAAAGACTACATAATGAAAATACTCATGACTCACTGAAATGGATTACACATTTTAGATCGTTTTCTTCCAATTTGCTGGGTGTGTAACTCTAACCATGATTTAAAAAAAAAGAAGTTGCTGTCGAGTCAGTTCTGTCTCATTGCAAGCGTACAGGACAGAATAGAACTGTCCCATAGGGTTTTCAAGGAGCAGCTGGTGAATTTGAACTGCTGACCTTTTGGTAAGCAGCCAAACGCTTAACTACTGTGCCACCAGGGCCCCCTAACCATGATAAACCAAAAAAAACCCATTGCCATCAAGTTGATTCCGACTCATAGCGACCCTATAGGACAGTGTAGAACTGCCCCATAGGGTTTTCCAAGGAACACCGGGTGGATTCAACCTGTCAACCTTTTGGTTAGCAGCCGTAACACTTAACCACTATGCCACCAAGGTTTCCCCTAACCACAGTTGACTTGAGATATTTTAGCAAGTAACACAATTTGACTGTACCTGGCCTCCTTACTGATGTTCTCCCACTGTGCTTGTCCCTGGCTCCTAGCCTAGCCTTTTCTCTTTATCCCCACAACCATCTCAAACCTTTGGGATTCTTCTCAAGCTTTCCTACCTCCTTCCTCCCATTCTTGGAAGACACGTCTTTGATCTCCTGCCTCACAGAGAAAAGTATTCATCTAAAACGACCTTAGGCTCCTCTCTCTCCCCAACCTATACCCCACCGAGGACTGGCATACTTTCCTTCTCTTTGAGGCCTTTGCGCTTGTCGTTCCATCTCTTTCCCATTTCCCAGCTTTGTTAACGCCTAAGCTGAGGCCTGAAGAATGACTGGGTGCTACCTTCTTTAGTAAACTTAACAAGTTTGGATTGTGTGCCCTTCTCGTATACTTTTCATGACATCTATACTTGCCTGTCTGGCGTCCCCACTAGACTGTGAGCTTCCTGGAGACAGGAGTACATCTGTTTCTTTGCCTGGGTTGTGTCTCATACCTAGCAGGCATTCAATATATATTTTAAATGGATGAATAATTGGTTGAATAAATATAAATCCATTAGAACAGCCAGAAAACAAAATAAAGCTCAAATGCATTCTTTAGTATATTGTGAGTTATTAGTAATGTAAAAGCCTCACTTGATAAATGGCTCAAACCAGGTATTACTTCTTGCCCCTTCCCTTTGCCAAGTTTGGAGGAATTCTCATTGTCTATAGCCATATTCATAGTGTTGCCTACCTCTTCCCCCATCACCTTTCAGGGATTTAACTCTCAACGTTGCTTACTACTGTATGTTTTTCATTCATTGGGAGAAATTAATAGCTTATAAAAATAGCATTGCTACTCAGCCTCAGATTACTCACTTATAAACAGGATTGTTGGAATAAGTGTAAAAGTGCTTTGTAGAACAACAATGCATCTTACAAATGTAACGTGGCATTAGTATTCACAGAAAGCTTGAAACAATTGAATGCTGATGATGACTGTCTTACCAGTGATTTCCCCAGTTTGGTCTGGTTGCTTGACTCTTCCAACAGACATCACTTGAAGATATCTTCACAACTAGGCGGACAGATGCACCACATTTTACATTGCCTTCCGATTTCCTCCGTGGACTGGACTTGGGGACTAAGACCGAACTGAAATATGGTCAAGATACATGAATGCAGAGGCCCCCCAACTTGCAGCTCCGCATGTTGAGGGTGGGTTGAAAACATTGTTACATGTATTATTTAATTTTTTTATTACCTTGCCTACTTCCAAAAAGTATTTGAGGGAGCTTTAACCAAGACACACAGATAATCAAATCATTAAAATATTGGTAAGAGAATAAGTCATATTCTGAAGTCATGGCAATAATTGTCACTGGGGGGAGAGGGAAAGCCACGGAAGAACGGTTGCTGTAGTTGAGTATTCAGTTCCGCTCCTTGCTTCCTGGGAGTCAAGGTAAAGCCGGGGTATGATCAATTAGCTCTCAAACTGAGTGTACAAATTTGTCAGGAGAAATCAAACTTTTTTCTCATCCTGAACTCGAGAGTAAAGTATGGGTCTATAATGGCTAGTGAACAGTGGGAATGGAGCAGTTTTATAAAATATGCATACAAATGTAAATGGCCATTTCTTGTATAAAATGTGAGTCAGGATCAACTTGACAGAAATTTTCTTTTTTTAACATAAGTACACTGGAGCCCTGGTGGTACAATGGTTAAGAGCTCTGCTGCAAACTAAAAGGTCAGCAGTTGGAATCCACCAACCTCTTCTCGGAAACGCTGTGGGGCAGTTCTCTGCCCTGTAGGGTCACTATGAGTTAGAACTGACTTGACAGCAAGGGGTTTCGGTTTTTTTTTTTTTTAGTTATAGAGTACATTATGCTTCTCTGAAGCCATTTCTGCATGAAGTGAAAGTAGTGGGGTTGCATTTGATAACTTTGTTTCAGGATCAGACCAAGAGAATCCCTCTAATAGTGGACCAGACTGCATCACCCTGAACTGTTGTCTCAACCTGAGTTTTGACAGGTACCAGACAACAGACAATTCAAAATGGCAGGCCCTGGTTATATTAAAGCCTTGTTTATTCTGTGGAATAAATGGAAAATTATGTGTTTTAGGAGGTCAAAGATGACATTTTGCCATACAAATAAAAACTGTAGTTGTATTATTTGAAGGCCCATGTTCAGAAATGGGTAGCAAAATATCTTCAGTCAGGTCTCCAATTTGTCTACTGGTGTTTGTCTTTTCCATGTTGACCCTCCGAGAGCTTCATTCATCATGGGTATTAAAGAGTAGGGGTGGCTAACACATAGCACTTACCTGTGCCTGGCTCAATCCTCAAAATAACGTCGTGAGGTAAGTAGTGTTACTGTGCCCCTTTTGAGGTCATGGTGACACGATGGTTAGGAGCTCAGCTGCTAACCAAAAAGTTGGCAGTCTGAATCCACCAGCTGCTGCTGCATGGAAACTCTACAGGGCAGTTCTACTCTGTCCTATATCGCTATGAGTCAGAATCGGCTCCACGGCAACGGGTTTGGTTTGCTTTTCAACATGCAGAAAAATCTATCTTAGATGCGAATGACCAGGAAACTCAACCTTCTGACTTTACTTTTTAAAACCCTCAAATCTTGTTGAATTAATACAAAGTAGCAGATGTTTGTAAATACTTTTTAAGTTATTTCATTTAACAGATATTTTTTTTTTAGTAAGCTAGTCTAGGTGCGGAGAATACAGCAAAGAGCGAAACAAAGCCTCTGACCCTCCCGGAGTTTATATATTGATGGAGGGGGCTCGTAAGAAGTAAACAGGCTTCTGTTACTACTGTCACAGGATGGCCAGAGAATGTCTGAAAAACTTCTTCAAAGATTTAGAAAAAATAAAACCACTTTACCAAAACAATCTTTAGAAGGACAGCTTCTTCCACCATTTCGTCCTTTTACCATCAGTGAGTTATCTCCCGGGACACCGTTATCCCAGCCCGGGATAATGGAGCGTGGAGTTTTTGGAACCATGCAAATGAAAATGTGGTTTAAAAAGAATCCTTTATTAAAAATGGAATCCTGCCGCAGTCCTGCGTTAAATCGGTATTTTGGTTGACCCGGAATCTTCCCCAGTTTTCAGGGCATACGGCTTCTGTGACCCGACGAATGTGGAAGAGGTTGGGGCTTGGGCCCTGAAGTCGGCAGGGGTCTGCCTCTGCATCAGGACCTGCACCGGGGGACGTTTCCACTGAAGGTCGCGCGGTGAGGCAGCGGCTCCCTGCACCGCACCGCCCCCGGCACCGCCCCACGCCTGTCACCGCCCCCGGCACCGGACCGCCCCCGGCACCACACACCGCCCCCTGCACCGCCCCGACCCGCCCCACCCCCGGCACCGCCCCCGGCACCGCACCGCCCCCTGCACCGCTCCTCCCCCAGCACCGCCCGGCTCCTGCACCGCCCCGACCCGCACCCGTTCGCACTCTGACCGCGCCCGTCTGGGTCCAGACCTGCTCCTATCCCCACCCCATCCCAGGGACCGTCCCCGCCCCACCCCGCCCAGAATTTTGCACCGCCCCTTCACTGCTCCGCCCCCTGCGCGCCCCTCGCCCGTCTCCGCCCCGCCCCGCTCATTTGCCCCGCCCCCTCCAGCGCCCGTCTCCGCCCCGCCCCGCTCATTTGCCCCGCCCCCTCCAGCTCCCGTCTCCGCCCCGCCCCGCTCATGTCCCCGCCCGGCTCATTTGCCCCGCCCCCTCCAGCGCCCGTCTCCGCCCCGCCCCGCTCATGTCCCCGCCCCGCTCATTTGTCCCGCCCCCTCCAGCGCCCGTCTCCGCCCCGCCCCGCTCATGTCCCCGCCCCGCTCATTTGTCCCGCCCCCTCCAGCGCCCGTCTCCGCCCCGCGCCCGGCTCTGGCTGCGCCCGCGCATCTGGCGTCCCTAACGGGGAGCCCGGGTCCGCTTCCGCGGTCGCCATGACGGCGGCCGTGTTTTTCGGCTGCGCGTTCATTGCCTTCGGGCCTGCATTCGCCCTCTACATCTTCACCATCGCCACCGAGCCGCTGCGCATCATCTTTCTCATCGCCGGGTGAGGCGGCTGCGCCGGCAAGCCCGGACGCCGAGACCCTGTCCCCGCTGGGCACCCCTGCGACCCCCGGCGTCCGCACCAGACCGCTCGGCCCTGTGGGGCTTGGGAGGGAAGGGGGTCGGGGGAAGCGGAGGCCCCGCTTGCCGGGCCCCTTGGCCTCCTCGGAGGGGCTGCGGCGCTGAAGGAGCGCGTACTGCGGGGTCCTTTTGCCCGGGGTCCATGGGTGGGCTTTAATGGGTCGTGAAGCCCCTAAAATTGTGGATGAATTCATTCTTACGTGCGTTTTTCATTTTTCTGGAGAGAAAGTCCCTAATTTCTCTCAGATTCACAAAGGTATCTGTAATCGCAACAAGGCTAAGGCCACAGAATCTAGCTAGGGCCTTAGTCTCCCACCCTGCCCGTTAGAATCACCTGGGACCCGGTCCCTTCAAACACGGATGCCCAACGCCTACCCCAGGTGAACTGACTCAGGACGCTGGGGCCGTGAATCCGGCTTCCCGTGTGTTTTAGGTTCCCAGGTGATTCAGGTGTGCTGCCAAAGGGTAGAGACCTGTGAAAACACCGAAACACGTGACCGTGCATCTTTCCCGGAGTTTAGTAAATACCGTGCTCTGGTGCGAATGTGGCCGGAATCCCAGTTTTCACTTGTCTGGCAGCTCTTCCAGGGGCACACGCCGACCTCCCTCCCTCCCTCCCTCCCCGACTTTGAGTCTGGCTTCCAAGCTAGGCCAGGGAGTCCCACCTTTTCTCATCTGCAAGTGCTGCATTGGCTGTGTCAGTTTATGAAATAATAGGTTTGAGAAAAGGTTTGTAAAGCTCGTTGTGATCTTTAGAGTCAACATGGGTTGTTATAAAAACCAAGCCTGGATAACTGATCTGGAGCAGAGCCCAGGTTTTCACCTTCTGGATTTTATACCAGTCATTCTATTAATAGATGTGTAGACATTTTTCAGGAGCCCTGGTGGTCCAGTGGTTAGCGCTTGGCAGCTAAATGTGAAAGGTTGGGGGTTCGAACCCACCAGCCAATCAGCGGGAATCGACCGGAGGGCAGTGGTTTTGGTTTGGTTAGACACTTTCCTGGAAAGGACACTATTACATTTGCAGGTATCTGACCATTAAATCAATAATTTTTGGTAGCTTAATGATATAAAAATTGCAGTAGCCGCTGGTGGTGTATTTTATTGTTTTGGCACATCCTTGATGGGCGGAGCGTTGATGAGGAAAAGTAGCAAATCGTTTTCCAGTCTGACAGTCTTTGGCAGATCGAGTCTGCTGATGTACTTGCAAATAGCATGGTCACTGAAGAAGAGTACTAGAATCCCATGTTCCTCTCAGACCACATGGGGAGTAGGAGCCACTAACCTAGAGCATCACTCCCCCCACCCCTCTCCAGCCCTGGTGGCATTAGTGGTTAAGAGCTCAGCTGCTAACCGAAAGGTCAGCAGTTCAAATCCACCAGCCTCTCTTTGGAAATCCTATGGGGCAGTTCTGCTGTATAGGGTCACTATGAGTCGGAGTTGACTAGACAGCAATGGGTTTGGGTTTTTTTGGGGGGGAGGGCGGTTCTTAAAGAGTCAGGAAATCTGTTCTTTTAAGCAAGATTTTTCTCTTTTTAAACCATTATTAATACTGTACTTAATGTTTACTTGTAACTTCCCCCCCCCCCCTTATTATCAGAGCTTTCTTCTGGTTGGTGTCTCTGCTGCTTTCCTCCCTTGTTTGGTTCATCGCGGGGACCATTACTGGCCACAAAGATGGACCAGTACAGAAATACCTGCTCATCTTCGGGGTGCTGGTCTCAGTCCTTATCCAAGAAGCCTTCCGGTTTGCATATTACAGGCTATTAAAGTAAGTTGAACATCTGCTTTGCCGTTTTTCCCCCCAGATAGATTTGAATTACAGTTTAGTAGTTCAAGACATTAGTGTGGTAGTTGAGGGCCCATGCTTCCTTGCATAATTCGAAGGCAAGGTATTGATACATTTTCAGCCTGAAAATATTGACTATTAACCTGTGGACATTCCTTCCCTCATTCATTCACATTTCTTGAGTATCTGCTCATTGCCAGGCACTATCGTAGGTACTGGGGATACATCAGTGACTAAGAGACAGAATCCCCGCCCCCATGGAGCTTATATTCTAGGGGGAAGAAATAGACCACAAATGAATTAACAAAAAAAATACATTATATGTTAGAAGCAATAAAAGCTGTGGAGAAAATATAAATTAGGGAATTAGTCATTAAACAACAGAAACAGTTCCGGTACTCAAGGTTGTTAGAATTTATATCTACTTCTCTTTGCTACCACCTAAGACAAAAAATTATTATGGAGATTACACCTATCATTATTTTGACTGAATTAGGGCAATATAGGGGTTCATTTTATAATATTTCATATGGTTTCAAATCTATAATAGAAAAATGTTTAAAAACAAGAAGCCTTGGTATAAGCTCCCTTTTTGGGCCAAAAAGTAGATCATCTGTGGAGCATGAGAACCTCACATGAAACCACTGCTTGGAGACGCCACTTGAACTTGGACAGTATTTTCTCTCAGGCAGTCACGAGGCTGGCTTGATTACGTAGTAATAGTTAGTTAGTAGCTGACTGACCCACCATCTTCTATCTTTTCTGCAAACGAGGTAATTAAGGCTGTCTGGGATTTCACAGATGTAACCAAGACAGAACCTCAACAGCATCGCTCATGATCAGCTTCTGATCATTCGTTCTTGCCAAAATGCTAGGCCCTCTGTGTTTTTTACTTTTCACAGCAGATGATTGGATTCCTTTTTAATAATGAGGCAATTTAACTTTCACATTGAAAGCTAGGGACACATTGCTTAGAAGCAAAATTCATATCTTAGAAAAGGTTTAAAAATGAAATTCCCATTAGTTCCTGGAAATTATTAAAGAGCAGCACGTATGAAAGATAACGTTTAAATTTCTGAAAGAATGCAACATCCCTAACAGGTGGACACCAGGCTGTGGCCGAACGTTTCTGGTATGCAGCAGTTACCGTCCTGCAATTTTAACTGAGGAATGTTGTTATGATGCTCAAAATCTGCCTACTCCTGCCTCTGCGCCCCCCCCGCCCCCGCACAAGCCACACAGGTCCATGAAATTTTTGCCACATGGTTGTTTTCATATCCCTTTCAATGCTAAATATTCCTCATTTCTTTACCAGAACCCCAGAAGATGTGCATCAAATCTCTCAGTCTCTGCTCCCCTAGACATGCCCCTTTTGGTCAGTGCCTGATGTTTGCCTGTGCTCAGGAACTGACACAGTACTCTGCAGGCGGTGGTTGTGGATTGAACTATTTCCCCCCGAAATGGGTGTCAACTTGGCTAGGCTATGATTCTCAGTATTGTGTGGTTGTCCACCATTTTGTGATCTGTTGTGATTATCCTATGTGTTGTAAATACTAACTTCTCTGATGTCAATGAGGTAAGATTATAGACAGTTATGTTAACGAGGCAGGACTCAATCTATAGGACTAGGTTGTATCTTGAGTCGGTCTCTTTTGAGATATAAAAGAGAGAATCGAGCAGTGAGGAGGGGGACCTCACACCACCAAGAGAGAAACACTTGGAGCAGAGCACGTCCTTTGAACCTGGGGTCCCTGCACTGAGAAGCTCCTAGACCAGAGGAGGATTGATGCCAAGGACTTTCCCCCAAGAACTGACAGAAAAAGCCTTCCCCTGGAGCTAGCACCTTGAATTCAGACCTTTACCCTCCTAGACCGTGAGAGTAAATTTCTGTTTGTTAAAGCCATTCACTTGTGGTATTTCTGTTATAGCAGCACTAGGTGACTAAGACAGTGGTCTAACTAGTTCAGAGAGCCCTGGCCCTTCCCACCCTTAACTGGGCACTGTACTCTAATTGAATTGGGTTTTCCTGTCAGCTACACCATTGAGACATGTTGGCCTTGAATTTTCATATGTGATGGTTCTAATTTTGAAAAAAAACAATATTTCTAATATAGAATGCTGCAATTTAGAACATGGGTTTAGTAACCCTGTGGATTTAATACTTCCTAAAAATCAGAACAAGTAAGAAAAACGGTAGTTTTTCAAAGTTTATATTTAAAGAAGTTGAATTTTTTTGTTCTCGTTCTTGGAAACACAATAATAAATGCAAACGAAGAATTTTCCATTTCAGCGAAATGGTCAGAATTACAAACACTGCCACTTACACATCATCAGTCCTGTGTTCTAACCGTCAGGAACATGGAAACTGATCATGTTTTTTACTTTCTTACTTTCTAACCCTATAGAACAGAGTAGAACTGCCCCACAGGGTTTCCAAGGAGCACCTGGTGGATTCGAACTGCCAACATTTTAATTAGCAGCTGAGCTCTTAACTGCTGCGCCAACAGGGCTTCAGATGTTAACACTGAGAATTGTTAGTGTCACAGACGTTTCCTCCCACAAACTTACGACACAGAATGAGGAAGTTTATTAAACTTCTGAATTTGTCAGTAATATATTTGTGATAGTAGCACTTTGCTATACCAAATACCAAAAATCTTGGTCATTACTGAGCAATTTATATAAACTAGAAATCCTCCAAAATTTATTGATTCTATTACATTGATGCATTTGTTGATGGAAATTATTACTTTTATATATGTCTTATAAGCTGTAATTAGCCTTTAATTGTGACGGGTAAGTAAACATCTGTTTATTTAGGAAAATTGGGCATTCATGTTGGTTACTTCTCCAGAAAAAAAGAGTCACTTAAATTTCTGGCTGATGTCCTCTCTACCTCTTTTCTTTTTTAAAAAAAAATTACATGTGTGATTTTATTTTAGAAAAGCCAACGAGGGTTTGAAAGCCATAAACCCAGAAGAGACAACACCCTCTATGCGATTGCTGGCTTATGGTAAGTTAGGACTGGATGAGCCCTTAAAAAAAATCAGCCATTTTTATCTTTTGTACCTTTGTGGATTTCAAATAATATTTTTTTCTGCCTTGGCCTATTGGTACACATTGTTTATTTTTCCAACTTTCCAATTTCCAAGGCCCTTATATATAGAAAAGCAATTTCAGGTGAATGCTTATCTATATGTTTATTAACAAGCAACCAGGTTTGAAAGCTAGGTTTTTAACCTGTATACATTCCAGTTAAGGAGCCCTGGTGGTGCAAATGGTTAAGCGCTTGTCTGCTAACCAAAAGGTTGATGGTTTGCACCCATCCAGTAGCTCTGTGGGAGAAAGTCCTGGCAATCTGCTTCCATAGAGATTACAGCCAAGAAAACCCTGTGAGGCAGTTCTACTCTGTCACGTGTGATTGCTGTGAGTCAGAATTGACTCAACGGCACCCAACAGCAACAACACTGTAGTTAACTAGCAGTTTCTAAGTGATGTATCTGCTGACTTCTCTGGGTGTTTACTGTGACTCCAACTGTACTAGGAGAACTCAATATTAACGCAGGTAACGCGTCTGCATATTTTTTTTTCAGAATTATGTTTAAAGACTGGGCCCTAGGTGGAGTCACTCAGTTTGGCCCAGGGATCACTCCTCAAAGTACATAGCCACACATCCAGCTCAGTTCCCACGCTAAGCCATCAGACTAACTGCACACTCTGTCATAAGCCAAAGCTGGAGCTTCAGCCCCGTGTCTTTTCTCCATCACCTGTTTCTTCTGCCTTTCCAGAACTCCCTTTTCTCTCCTTTTTTATTTCTCTGCTAGGTTCCATCACGCATTTCCTTTGCTTTCCCCACCTCCTCTCTCCATCAGCCAGCCAGGTGCCACCTTTTCAGAGCCATCTTTCTAATGTTTGCCCTTTTCCCTTCAACCAAATGGTATTCCCCTGTCCTTGGAAATTTGATTTGAAGAGAAATCGTAGTGTGAAAAGGGTTGAACGGTGTGTTTTCTTTCTCTTCAGTTTCTGGCCTGGGCTTTGGAATCATGAGTGGAGTATTTTCCTTTGTGAATACCCTGTCCGACTCCCTGGGGCCAGGCACGGTGGGGATCCATGGAGATTCCCCCCAGTTCTTCATTCATTCAGGTAGGTGCTGGGTAGCTGTGAGTCTTCAGGTTTCTGGTCTGTCTGGATAACAACTTACAAGTTTTAGCTATTCAATCTGCAGTCTTTTCTCTGAAGCAGTTCAGGGTCCATTCTCATTTCATGAGGAGAACAGTTAACATGCAAAGGAGGCGACAGCTTCACCTCAGCAGGGCATCAAGGCAGGGCAGGAGCTGGGACATGTCTAAGTTACCAACTGTAGGGGAATTCACTGGCTTAGGAGTTCAGAGTTGTGTTATGTCTCTAAACGCAGAGTACTGTCTGGCACTACAAAGTGAAGGACCTAGGAAAATAAAAATTTTGATTAAAGTACTTTAGAATTTTAGAGTGGAATTTAGCTTACATAAAATTTATTCTGGTTTTACTATACTAACGGTGTTGCCTATATAGGTGAAATGTTAGCAGTGAATTTTTTTTCTTTTTGTACTTTAGGTGAAGGCTTACAAAACAAACTAGTTTCATATTAAATAATACACATATTGTTTTATGACATTGCTTAACAACCCCACAACATGTCAGCACTCTCCCTTCTCAACCTTGAGTTCCCTCTTACCAGCTTTCGTGTCCCCTCCTGCCTTCTAGTCCTTGCCTCGGGGCTGGTGTGCCCCTTTAGTCTCATATTGTCTTATGGGTCTGTTTAATCTTTGGCTGAAGGGTGAACCTCAGGAGTAGCCTCATTTCTGAGCTGAAAGGGTATCCAGGGACCATACTGTCAGGGTTTCTTCAGTCTCTGTAGGTCCAGCAAGTCTGGTCTTTCTTTTTGCGTTAGAATTTTGTTCTACATTTTGCTCTGCTCTGTCTGGGACCCTCTATTGTGATCCCATTAGCAGTGAATTTTTATAGGCTGTGTGCTTTTTCAGTATTCAGTAATACGTACACCCAGTCCTCACTCATAGACATGGTAGGGTTCCAAAGACCAGGTCATTTTGCGAAGATGAGCATTACATGAAGATGGAGGATGACCACATCAGATCACAAAATGGTGAATGACTGCATCATTACATAAATTGTTTTTTAACTTCTGTTCACCTTCTCCGTAGTGCACTCTTGGCAGGCAAAGGCAGGAGTCTGGCTGAGCCCAGGGACTTGGGGATGCAGGGTGTCCCCTCTCACTCCTCTGCATGCCTCAGGGCTGGTGGGTGATGCACCTGCCGCATCAAGTCCATTCCAGCCCCATCCTCCTTTTTGACCCTGTTCCCCTATTCTTCTCCCCGTGCTCCCAGCTCCTCCCCCACTGCGTCTCCCTCCTTCCTTCTACTCCCTGCCCCTCTCTGGCACACCGGGTTGGGAGAGCTAGTTTCTGCACTTGAGCCAGTACCAGAGCACGGCTCTACGGAGCCAGGTGAGTTAGCCATGCTGGAGGAACCTGAGCACAGCGGGTGCAGGTCTGGGGCGGGACTGCATGGGAGCACTGAGCTGGAGGCCAGGGGTCGTTCCTGTGCAGCTGCCCCGTTCCCAGACAGGTCGATCTGTGCCACCCAGAGCTGAGAGCTGCCACAAGCTGCCAGGGGCTGGGCACCTGTGCCACCATTAGGAGGTGAGTCCCAGGAGCCCAGGGTGCTTTACCCACAAAGGCTGGGGCTGGTACAGGAGGAGGTCCCTGGGGGCAGGTGACACCAACTCTGGTTACGTCATTGCAGCCAGTGTTACCCTCGCCTCACACCTTGGCATTCGTTACGTCAGACATAAGTCGTTAATAAGCCAAGTAGTCGGATAGCAGATTTTTCACTGTTCCTACACATGGGAAATGTCAGGTAACCAGATAGTTGATGAGCGAGGAGCCGGTGTATGGATCTTCAGTATAATCTCCAGCCTTTAATTTGTCATCCTGGCCCCTTTTCGGGATACACAGTGTAATGTAATCTTGAAATTGAGAATAAGGAAAAAATGATAATAGATAAATTGATCTTTTTTACCAAAGATGCAGTATAAAAGGACCAACTCATTTCAAACTGCTTTTTCATCCACCAGATAAAAATTAATGTCTTGATGCAGTGATCACAGATTTGAGAGTTGGTAATTGTCTTAATTATCTAGTGCTGCCAAACCAGAGATACCAAAAGTGGTAGGTTCGTCAAATTTACTTTCTCATTGTTTAGGAGACTAGAATTCTGAACTCAGGGCACTGGCTCTAAAAGTCCAAATTCAGGGTGCCAGCTCTAGGGAAGGCTGTCTCTGTTGGCTCCGGCGGTCTTTATTCCCTGGTGATTTTCATATACCTTGGTATCTATCTTGCCCCAGCTCTGCTTGTTTAATCTGCAGCTTTTATGCCTCAAGAGAGATTGACTCAAAACACACCCTACACTAGTATTGCTTCATAAACATGACAAAGAAAACCCATTCCCAAATGGGATTATAACACAGGTATAACCCAACCCATTGTCCTTGAGTCTATTCCAAGGGGTTAGGATTTACAATATTTTTGGTGGCCACAATTCAGTCCATAATATACATAATTACCATAAGACTTCCTAAAATCTTAAAACCTGTTGCCATCAAGTTAATTTGGACTCACAGGTACCCTACAGGACAGAGTAGAACTGCCCTATAGGGTTTCCAAGGAGCAGCTGGTGGATTCGAACTGCTGACCTTTTGGTTAGCCGCCGAGCTCTTCCAGTGCGCCACCAGGGCTCCTCCATAAGACACGTCTTAAAAAATAGGAAGAAGCCCACTGTATTTCTCGTTATCACCACAAGATTGATGTCAGTGAAATAAGTGACCCCCTGCATGCATTCTTTAATTAAGTCACCTTTTATTTTACATTTATGCTAAAGTAATTTCTTTCCTCAAGGATGTTACCCTCTAGTAGGGGAAATAAGACAAATGAGTAAACGAATAGTGAATCAGACTTTCAGTAAGGGTTTAAGATAATGTTAGAAAGGCTGTAAGGAAATAGGACCAATATTAAATGAAATTGTGTAGATAGTAGTTGCTCCGGTGATCCAGTGGCATCCTACGTGCTGCAGAGGTCACCAAGCCCAACAGGACACATCTTCTCCATTCTCAGCAGACTCTTTATTTCCGTTTCAGTTCAGGCCTTGTCATCTCTCTAGATTACCACCATCAGCCCCCAACTGGCCCGCCTTCTCTCCTTGACACACTTTCCACGTGAATCCATCCTGTATGCAGCTACTAGACTCCTCTTCCCTGTTGGGACATGTTTAATGGCTTTCCAGGGTCTACAGGTTAAAGTCAAGGCTCTGTATAATCTGGCTACAAGTTGGAGGAGGAGAAAGTGTGTTGATGGGTCATACTTAGTGCCTCCAGTGTAGCAAATTGTCTTCCTTTTCAACATTCATGGTTAGAATATTTCTGGCAGATTTTTTTTTAATGATTATAAAAGAAGTGTTAGGTTTTAAAAACAAGTATTAATATTAGTAGCTAAAGTCTATAGGGTTGCTATGAGTCGGAATCGACTCGACAGCAGTGGGTTTGGTTTTTGGTTTTTTTTTTAAAGTCTATTGCAGTCTATTACAATTTATTATTTTAATAAATTAATAAAGCAGTGTTATTGCCACAGTTTTTATATGTTCTTAGATTCTTCTGTTACACGGCTACAAAAGCAGGGTCTTTTTTTTTTTTGGTCCTCAAATATCATTCTTCTCGTAGAAATTGTGGTCCCAGGGTGGTGCAAATGGTTAACATGCTTATCTGCTAACTGATGCTAACTGAAAGGTTGGAGGTTCAAGCCCACCAAGAGGTGCCTTGTAAGAAAGGCCTGGTGATCTACTTCTGAAAAATCAACCCTTGAGAACCCTACAGAGCACAGTTCTACTCTGACACCCGTGGGGTCACCAGGAGTCGGAATCTATCATATCCTTCATTCTGTATCCTCCTCTGAATCTGGCATAAATTTCTGGCACTTACCTGTGGATGGTTTTTGAATTACCAACTCAACTATATTTGAATTATCTTCAGCAAAATTTTACTTGCGTGTGATGTTAATGATATTGTTTGATAATTTCTGCATTCTGCTGGATCACCTTTTTTTGGAATGGGCACCTATATGGATCTCTTCCAGTTCATTGGCCAGAAGACTGTCTCCAAATTTCTTGGCATAGATGAATGAGCACTTTCATCGTTGCGTCCATTTGTTGAAACATCTCAGTTGGCATTCCGTCAATTCCTGGAGCCTTGTTTTTCGCCAGTGCTTTCAGTGCAGCTGGGACTTCTTCCCTCAGTACCATCGGTTCTTCATTGTACGCTGCCTCCTGAAATGGTTGAACTTGGACCAGTTTTTTTTGGTACAGTGACTCTGTGTATTCCTTCCATCTTCCCTTGATGCTTCCTGTGTTGTTCAGTATTTTACTCTTGAATCCTTCAGTATTGCAACTTGAGGCTTGAATTTTTTCTTCAGTTCTTACGGGATTTCTGGCATCGTTTCTGTCACTAAGGCCGTATTTTCTAACTACTTATCCTTCTTTATCTCCAGCTTTTGCATTCCAATCACCAGTAATTATCAGCGCCTCTTGATTAAAAAAAAAAAAAAATTTTTTTTTTTCTTGATTGCATATTTGATCAATTCAGGCTGCAGAAGTTGGTAAAAATCTTCAGTTTCTTCATCTTTGGCCTTACCAATTGGTACATAAATTTGAGTAATAATCATATTAACTGGTCTTCCTTGTAGGCATATGACTATATCCTATCACTGACAGCGTTGTACATCAGGGTAGGTCTTTATGACAATGAATGCAACGACGTTCCTCTTCAATTTGTCATTCCGGGCATAGTAGACCATATTATCATCTGCTGCAAGATACCTAATACCAGTCCATTTCAGCTCAGTAATGCCTAGTATATTGATCTTCAAGCATTCCATTTCATTTTTGACAGCTTCCAATTTTCCTAGATTATACTTCATACATTTCACGTTCCAATTACTAATGGGAGCTTGCAGCTATTTGTTCTCGTTTTGAGTCATGGCCACATTAGCAGATGCAGGTCCCACAAGCTTTACTTCATATCATGAAGGTCAATGCTACTTTGAGGAGACAGCTCTTCCCCAGTCATATTTTGAGTGCCTTCCAACCTGAGCGGCTCATCTTTTTCCAGCACTATATCAGACAGTGTTCTGCTGTTATTCATAAAGTTTTCACTGGCCAGTTTTTCAGAAGTAGATCACCAGGTCCTTCTTCCTAGTCTGGAAGTTCCGCTGAAATCTGTCCACCACAGGTGACCCTGCTGGTATTTGAAATACCAGTGGCATAGCTTCCAGCATCACAGCAACACGGAAGCCACCACAGTGCGACACGCTGACAGACAAGTGGTTGGCGTCTTTCACTAAAAAAAAAAAGATGGTGCTAATTCTCTTTAGTGAAACACTGTTCTCCTGAGAAGTTAAGCTTAAATGATTCATTTGAAAGAAAGTAAAAGTTGTGCTGGCAGTTTGGGATTGAATTTGTATTTTCTTCAAATTCAAGGGGAAATTCAAAGAGAATAAAATCCTTTCAAGTCTTAAACCAAGTTAGGGTGGCTGACAGACCATACTGTGAATGTGTCCCTATAGAATGAAAGAACAGCTGTTACTGTGTGCGAGAGTTTCTTACATGTTATAATGTCATTCTTTGGAGCATAAATGTTGAATTATATACTTTTATAATATACTTTTTTTTTTATAATATACAATTATTATTAAACAATTTTATTATACAGTGTTTAAAAACAATAACTCCAAATACTTACGTTATCTTATATGTATTTGTAACTGCCATTGCTACCATTTCTCTAGGCACAAGCTCATTTTAAGTTTTTCAGTTAAATTTTTCAGTTTAGCATATGCGTTTTTTGACTTTTTTTCCCCCTGCTCAGCCTTATATTCTTGAGATTATTTATATTGTATGTCACATAGAATTCCATTGTGTAAATACACTGTAACTTACCCATTCTGGTGTTGATAGACATTTGGGCGGTTTCCAGTTTTTTGTTACTACACACAATGCCTGTGTAAATATTCTTTCAGCAACTTCCTTGTGCACATGTGTAAGAGTTTCTCTAGAGCAGGGGTTCTCAAATTTGAGTGCATCACAACACCTGAGGGCTTATTTAAACACTGATTGCTGGGCCCACCCCCATCGTTTCTGATTCAGGAAGTTTGGGGAGGATCCTGATAATTTGGGTTTCTAACGAGTTCCCAGCCGATAATGATCTATTGATTGAGTACTAACTGCCTCGGTGTAGCTCTAGCTGTGGCATTGCTGGAGTGAAATAGAGACTTCAGACTTTCAACTCTCCGAGGTAAAGCTAGATTGCCTTCCTACTAGCAGTACAAAAGAAGATTGTCAGACTTAAATTCTTGCCAGTCTGGTGGGTGCCAATGGTAGCTTATTATGTGGTCAAAAAGGGAAATCCTTTTCTTGGTTTCATATTAAAACTTGCAGAAATATGGAACTTGCCCACTTTAATGGGCCTTGGGGCCAGGATACACACCCACAGGCAGTATTTCACAGAAAAACCTGTGTGTGCTCAGCAAATTCAGTGCCGGTTGCTTAAGAAGAATTTTATACATTATTGTTAAAAATAATCAGAATTCAACAAAATTTGAACATAAGGCTTATTTTGAGTACTTATTCTAATTACATATGCCAAAAACCCTTTGCCGTCAAGTTGATTCCAACTCATAGCAACCCTATAGGACAGAATAGAACAGACCCATACGGTTTCCAAGTAGTGGTTGATGGGCTTGAACTGCTGACCTTTTGGTTAGCAGCCGAGCTCTTAACCACTATGCTACCAGGGCTCCAACATGCCTATAGGGAAACCATTTTGATTCCAGAAAAAGCAAACGGCTCAAAGAGGCTGGGTACAATGAGGCTTATAAAGAGAAAAAGAGAGAGAAATATAGAAGATCAACCATTGGCTAATCTTACCGTGTTTGATTGAACCCTGCCCTCCTTCTTATACTGAGACCTTTGAACATTAGGTTGCTAGATGGTCTCTTGAACTTGGAGTAGCTAAAGTGAATGGAAGAAATGATAAAGTAAAAGAGCTAAACAGAAGATTTCCAGGGGCAGCTTGAGAAGACAAAATATTATAATGAAATGTGCAAAGACCTGGAATTAGAAATCAGGAAAGGTATGCATCAATGTTGTATCCTTTTACCATACTTACTCAATCTAAATGCTGAGCAAATAATCCAAGAAGCTAGATTATCTGAAGAATGCAGCATCAGGATTGGAGGAAAACTAACAACCTACGATTTACAGATGACACAACCTTGATAGACTGCAACCTTCAGTATGGATTACACCTCAACATAAAGAAAACAAAAATCCACACAATTGGACCAATAAAAAACGTCATGATAAACAGAAAATGTTTTCATTTTACTTGGATCTACCATCAATGTCCACGGAAGCAGCAGTCAACAAATCAAACTATGTATTGCATTGGGCAAATCTACTGCAAAAGACCTCTTCAAAGTGTTAAAAAAACAAAGATGTCCCTTTGAGGGCTAAGGTGTGCCTGACCCAAGCCATGGTGTTTTCAGTTGCTTCATAAGCATGCAAAAGCTGGATAATGAATACAGAAGGCGGAAGAAGAGTTAATGCGTTTGAATTATGGTGTTGGTGAGGAATATTGAGTATGCCATGAACTGCCAGAATAATGAACAAATCTGTTTTGGAAGAAGTACAGCCAGATTACTTCTTACAAGGGAGGATGGTGAGACTACTTCTTACATACTTTGGACATGTTATCAGGAGGGACCAGTCCTTGGAGAAGGGCATCTGCTTGGTAGAGTAGAGGGTCATCGAAAAAGAGGAAGACCATCAACAAGATGGATTGACACAGTGGCTGCAACAATGGGCTCAAACATAGTAAAGATTGTGAGGGTGGCGCAGGACTGGGCAGTGTTTTGTTCTGTTTTACATAGGGTTGCTGTGAGTAGGAAGTGACTCAGTGGCACTTCACAACAACAGATGGTCTCTGGCCCTCCACCCAGGCATATCTCGTTGAAATTCAAATTTAGTAAGTCTGGCTTCAAACAAGAAAAAAAGGATTTGCAACTTTGGGTAAAAGAAAGGCCTCTGGAAGATTAATTTCAGTCAAGGATTTCTTTAAAGTGAATATTTGGCTTTGTGGATAAGAAAACCCCAAAATCAAAACAAGATACCTGCTATCAATTTCTCTCTTTAAAAATTGTAATTTTTAATATTATACTTCCGTTGGTCTTTTTTCTTTTAAAATCCAAGGAGAAACTTCACTTTAGTGAGGGGACTGGTTTTAAACTGAAGACACTCCTTTTAATTGAGAAAAGCCTCTTAATTAGGCTAACAGGGGGGTCGTTGGGAGCTAGTTAGCTATCAGAATGGGTTTATGACATTCCTCAGGGGAGTGGCTTTAAAACCAGATTCAAGTTGCCTTTCTGTTTCGCATTCTAGACTAGAAGCTATGCAGAGGGGACCCCTCGTTCAGCAGAAATGTTGCTTCGAGTTACCATTGGAGCTGATGTGTGCCTAGGTCCTGTGTATGTCCAACCCCAGTATGTCAGATGTGTTTAATCTCTCCTGGCGGCGTGATGGACCCTGAGGGCCTATGTGTTTGTTACAGACGGGGTCCATGAGCTGTGGTGTCTGTTGTCTCTGTGACTGGGTGCTAACGGTTGGCTGTCTTTCAGCTTTCATGACGCTGGTTATCATTCTGCTGCACATCTTCTGGGGCATTGTGTTTTTTGATGGCTGTGAGAAGAAAAGGTGGTGCGCCCTTCTTGTAGTCGTTCTGACCCATCTGCTTGTGTCAGCCCTGGTAAGTACCGCCTCTGTGCTCAGGCTGGTTTTCACAACTCAGTACCTCATATCTGAATGTTATCTCTGAATGGCAGATTTCAGAGAATGGCTGTTTAAGTAATTTTTTTAATTAAAAATAACATATATGCAGAAAAGCACACAAATCCAAAGTGTACATCTTGATGAGTTTTCACAGCATGAACACATACATACCTAACTGTGGCATGCAGATGAGAGCTAAAACATTGTGAGCCGCGGGGGCCTCCTTGTACCGCATCTAGTCACTCCCCTTTCAGGGCATGACTGAGAACCTGTGGTCCTGAAGGCAGAAGTCCAAGCTGCACCCAAGGCACCGGGGAAAGTAAGACTCTTGGAATTGACGGAATACCAATCAAGATGTTTCAACAAACACATGCAACGCTGGGAGCCCTCACTTGTCTATGCCAAGAAATTTGGAAGACAGCTACCTGACCAGCTGAGTGGAAGTGATCCATATTTGTACCCATTCTAAAGAAAGGTGATCCAACAGAATGAGGAAGTTATCAAACACTATCATTAATATCACATGCAAGCTAAACTTTGCTGAAGATCATTCAAAAGTGGTTGCAGTATATTGACAGGGAACTGCCAGAAGCTCAAGCCAGGAGAGGTGTGGAACAAGGGATACCATTGCTGGTGTCAGGTGGATCTTGGCTGAAAGCAGAGAATACCAGAAAGATTTTTACCTGTGTTTTATTGACTATGCAAAGGCATTCGACTGTGTGGATCATAACAAATTATGGGTAACACTGCAAAGCATGGTAATTCCAGAGCACTTAATTGTGCTCCTGCAGAGCCTGTACATAGACGAAGAGGCAGTCCTTTGAACAGAACAAGGGGGTACTGGGTAGTTTAAAATCAGAAAAGGTGTGCATCAAAGTTGTAGTGTTTCAACATACTTATTGAGCCTATATGCTGAGCAAGTAAAACCAGAAGCTGGACCATATGAAGAAGATTGTAGCATCAGGATTTGAGGAAGACTCATTAACAGCCTGTGATATGCAGATGACACAACCTTGCTTGCTGAAAGTCAAGAGGACTTGAAACACAGCCTTCAGTTTGGATTACACCTCAACACAAAGAAGACAAAAATCCTCACAATTGGGCCAATACGCAACATCATGATATTGAAGAAAATATTGACCTCGTCATGAATTTCGTTTTACTTAGATCCACAGTCAATGCCCATTGAAGCAGCAGTCAGGAAATCAGATTAAGTATTACATTGGGCAAATCTACTGCAAAAGACCTCTTTAAAGTGTTAAAAAGGAAAGATGTCAGGACTAAGGAGTACCTGACCCAAGTCTTGCATGGTATTTTCACTTGCTTCATATACATGTGAAAGGCAGACAGTGAATGAGGAAGGCTGAAGAATTGATGCCTTTGAATTAAGGTGTTGGAGAAGAATATTGAAAATACCATGGCCTGCCAGAAGAACAAATAAATCTGCCTTGTAAGGAGTACAGCCAGAATGCTCCTTAGAAGCCAGGATGGGGAGATTTCATCTCATGTACGTTGGACATGTTATCAGGAGGGACCAGTCCCTGGAGATGGACATTATGCTTGGCAAAGTAGAGGGTCAGTGAAAAAGAGGAAGACCTTCAATAAGATGGATTGACACAGTGGCTGCAACAATAGACTCAAACATAGCAACAATTGTGAGGATGGCGCAGGACCAGGCTCTGTTTCATTTGTTGTACATAGGGTCACTATGAGTCATATCTGACTTGATGGCACATAACAACAACAACAGCCGTACGTTGCAGTAAGTATCCTATTGTATGACTATACCAGAATTTATCCATTCTATAGCAGAGAGCCATTGATGGTGTTTCCAGTTTTTAACTACCATGCCTGGTACCAATATGAACGTTTTAGTGTATGTGTCTTGGTGAACATAAGTACACATTTTTTTTGTATGTATGCCTTGGAGCAGGGTTGCTGGGGTGTGGGGTATACATGTGTTCAACTGTTCATACCACTCAGTTTTCCGGAGTGATTGTATTGATTTCTACTCCCAACAGTAACTCATGAATTAGTTTCTCCACCTCCTGTCCAGTACTTGATATGGCATTCCCTTTAACATTAGCCATCCTGCTGGATATACCGTGGTGTCATGTTGTAGTTTTAATTTGTGTTGCCCCGATGATTAACGAGGTTAAGGATTTCATTATGTTTATTGGCTTCCTGGATAATTCTTCTGTGAAGTGCCTGTTCAAATCTTTTGCCCATCATTCCATTGGATGGTCTTTTTCTTTTTTAATTTTTGAGGGTTCTTTATGTATTATTTAAAAGAATCCTTTGTCAGATGTATGTACTGCAAATAACTTTTCCTACTTTGTGGTCTGCCTTTGCATTTTCTTAATGTTATCTTTGATGAATAAAAGTTTTTAAGTTTAATGTAGTCTAATTTATCTTTTTTTTCTTTATGATGTGCACTTTTTGTGTTCTGTTTAATAAATACTGACCTATCTGTATTTTAATAGTTTAAAATTTTATCTATTTTGCTCATTCATCTATTCTGATTTTCTTTAACAATCATGTATGAAACGTTTTGTTTAAAAGAGAAAAAATATTTTTAAAAGAAACAAACAAGAAAAATACAAAAGCACTTACTATTCTATAAAGTAAATTAGAATTTGGTGATTTAAGGTGTAGAGTTACTGTGATGAGGACAGAGAGTGCCCAGTGCCTGTCATGTCCACAGATGCCTCATCCAGTCTCTCCTCCTCCACCAGTGCCACCACCCTCCTGTGTGCTCCGCATCCAGTACGATGTCTTCCTCATCAGTCTCCTTGCTTTCACCATAGACCTCTTTAACCTACTTTAAAAATTGAAATCAGGTCATTCAGCTCCCCTACCTAAAGCCCTTCTGTGGTTCTGCCTTTGCTCAGAGGATAAAATCCACACTCCTTACTGTGACCCACAACGTTATTGGTCCAGGCCTTCCTCTCTGACCTCGTCCCATGCACTGCCCGCCCCATTTGTGCACATCACTAACATTGACCTCAGGACTCAGTTGCCCCAAGCTCTTTGCTCTCCTTTGTCCATGTGCTTCCCTTGCTTTGAAATGTCCTGCTCCATCTTTGCATGGCTCATTCAGCCCCTCCTGGAGGTCTCAAATATCACTTCTTCAGGGCCTTGTTGACGAACTAAGTAGATCACTGCGTTCCTACCCATCCTAGCATCACCACACTTATAATTATTCTGTCCTAGCAATCATCACAATTTGTAATTATTTGACTTATTCATTAGCTGCCTCCCTTACTAGCATATAAGCTCAATTAGGGTAGAGACTTTGGGCCTCACTTTCGTGTTCCCGGGACCTAGTGTGGCACCTGCTACATTGTGGCACTCACCAGTTTTCTTCAGTGAATAAACTTCTGGGACCCACAGCAGTTTGGAAGCTGAAAAAGAGATGCGATTCCCTCATGTCCTCTTCAATACAAAGGGCATCCCATTACCTAAAGTAATTTGGGCTTGACTTATTTTCTTGCAAATTCTAAAAGCCAGTTTAATTAACAGAAATGAGCTTAAATCGGGGCCCAGATTATAGAACATATATCTTCTATTGGGTTTTCCAGTGGGTTCTGGCTTCTGACTGTCTTTTAGCGTTCCCATTTGAACACAGCAAAGCACAGGACCTAGAGGGCAGTGTTTGTTGACTAGGTTAATTCATTAGTTCTGTGTGTCTTTTGTGGTCTCAGTGCTCCTCAACAAAGGAGCCCTGGTGGTGCGGTGGCTAAGCACTCGGCTGCTAACCAGAAGGTTGGCAATTTGAACCCGCCAGTTGCTCCTTGGAAGAAAGATGTGGCAGTCTGCTTCTGGGAAGATTACAGCCTTGGAAACCCTATAGGGCAGGACTACTCTGTCCTATAGAGTCGTTATGAGTTGGAATCGATAACGGCAATGGGCTTTTTGGATTTGGCTCCTCAACAGCGACAGACATTGTATGTTCAATGAAAGAGACCCAGCTGTTGAAAGCATTCCATGTTATCCTTCATCTGGGTTACTGTACACGTTTCATAAGTTTGCCGTTATTACCCAAGCTGATTTCTTTTTCCTTTGCAGACTTTCCTAAGTCCTCAGTATGGGATAAACCTGGTGTTATCATACACAATCATGGTGCTCATGGGTATCTGGGCATTCTTCGTTGCTGGAGGCTCCTGCCGAACCCTGAAGCTCTGCCTGCTCTGCCAAGACAAGGACTTCCTTCTTTTCAGCCAGCGTTCCAGATAACCTCTGGGGGGCAGCACCTCCCAAGCAGCAGGCTGCTTCTTGGGAGGAAGCACAACTGTGCCTTTTTCTAAAAGTCTCGTTTCCTGGTGGAACTTAGAAAAAAAAGAAACTATCTAGATATGAGCCCCACTCATGTGGCTTTCATGCCACAGCTGTCCCGAAAGGATCCATCACTGGCGTGCATCCCACTGCACATTAGAACTGCCTGGGAGCGTAAAGAAGGCCACACCTTCCAGATTGACCTGGCGTGGGCATTTGGTGTTTTTGAACCACCAGGGCCCGTGAGTGGAACTACAGAGAATGCCGTATGGAAGTAAGAATCAGGAGCTCAGCTGCCTCTTAACTTGGGCTGGGCGAGCAAATACCTGAATGTCAAATTCTGGTTAGCCTCTGTCTTTTCATATTCTGAAGTCACAGAAGGCTAAAGGGCTATCATCTCTGTGATCTGCCTTCACCTGTGTCACCTGCACCCTGTGGTGTGAGAACATGGTGGGCTGTGCTTCTAAATATGCCGTCTGTCCTACGATGACTTAGCCAAAGTGAGATACTGATTAATAAGCTATATTTCTGGAAGTGTTTCCCATTCTAGATTGTTCTTTTTGAGGCATTACATTGGTTTTGAGCGTAGGTTCAGTTTCTTTAAAAAAATTGCTTTCTGATTCCCTGGGAAGGCGATACAGGATCAAACTTATTTCGTGCAGTCTTTGCTCCATTTAAGGTTTTTCATGGCTCTGCCCAAAGGCCATCAGCTGTAGTGCGTAACATTGGCGTGCTTGTCGCTGGGTTAATGGAGGTGGAGTCCAGTGTTTACCTCATGATGTGCTAGGAGCTAAGTGATGTGCTCAGGACAGACTTCCCTGGAGTTGGAGGATGGTTAACCCAAACCTGGAGTAAAGCCATCAGGGTGATGTTGAAACTTTTATTTTGCTTCTGTGATGCTATACTCAATAACATTTTTCCCCAAAATGGAGTAGTATAAAATTGAAAATATATCTTAAATTGCCAAATTTATGCTTTTATATAACCCATGTAGTCCTTAGATCTAGTAAATTCTGTGGGGTTTGGTAGCAAATACAGCATTCTTATTATACGAAGACCCAAGGTGTTCATTCAGCTTCTAAACAACCCTTTTGATTTCCTTTGTAAAGAAATGGCAGTGAGTTGTGCCTATACCAGCTAGAAATTGTTCTCAGTGGATGGCTTTGGGGGAGCTGGTAGTGTGAAAGGAAAAATACCAACACATTAAAACGATCCTTCAGCAAGTCCCACATGCACAGTAGAGCATCCAAAAGACGTAGGAGCAGCAATGAGAGGGCTCAGCAGTGACAACGACAGATGAATTGGGTGATACTTTGGTGGGGGAGATTGACGAGCAAGTTCAAAACAGAAACGTGGCCAACATTTTTGGGCTGGCCACATGCCATTCCAGGGACCAGAACTTCCTTATGTGTGAACTAGACTTTTATCAGTGAACAACATTCCCGCCTCTCCCCGGTGTTTCTTACTAGAATATCTTGATCTAGCAATTCCACAGGAGAAGGGCTTCTAGCAAGGTTGTAAACTGTAAGCAATTATAGCCATTCCCTAAAGTTTACTTCAGCATTAATGCCAGCGCTTCCATTGGCTTTTGTAATTTCCCAGCTTGACAGAGCATTCTCCTTGGACTAGAAGAGTCGAGGACATAGAGACCGAAGAGTGGAATTTACTATGCAGAGTTAAGGGGAGGAGAATAAGATACTCACTGGACTGGAATTAATTCTTATCAGACCATGGTACTCTTTGATGAGTAGAATTACTACTCACTGACAAATGTCTTAAACAGATAGATAAAAATTTTTGTTGATTTGGAAAGTATAGAACATCTGAGAATATTACGTATTTAAGCTCTGAGGATGTCTTCTGCACATTAATAGCTTAATATTAAGAAGCTGGGCTATTGCAAAAGCTCATTTATAAAAACTTCTCAGGTGAGAAGGAACTTTGACACTGAGACTGTTGTCTTAGTTCAGGAACTCATTTGCTACTCCATGGTTGCCCATGAGCAGAGGAGCTTTGTAACGCCAGTCCCTCTTGGAATGTGAGCACTGTCAGCTCAGGACTCGTGTTTCCGAGGGTCTTGCTTTGCCTCATGCCAGGGAAGCCCAGACAGAGGGTGTGTCTTCCTCTGTTACTGTGTGTGTATTTTTTTTGGCCTTTGTTATCTATAATGAGATTTCTGAGCCCTGTAAGTGTTTGGTGAGGTGAAGATGGTGGGGATGTCGTCTGCCGTCCTCCAGGCAGGATTTTCTCTGTTTGGAGGGAAGTTGTGGCTGTCCTTACAGTTGACCTTGAAATTGTATTGTCACAGCGCTGGCACGCATTGGTGTGTGAATGATAGAGATGAATTTCGCTGCTCTCTAATAGAAGCTATGTTTGTTTCTTCTTCTGTATTTATTCTTAATTCATTCGAATGAATAGTCCTAACTGGAGAAGTTGTTTTACTCTGCCCTGGCCTTCTGACGGGTAGCACAGTCATAGCAGTCTTGAGCATCTTGATGAAAGTGACGGCGGAAAGGAATACATGATGGTACCTGCCGATGGCATAGAAGATGGCTTGTGTTCCCGATGTGAATATTTTCATTCTCAAGCACGTTGTAATGCTTGCGTGAATGGCAGATTCACACCTAAAGTGCTGGGTGTTCTCTTCCATAGAGTTGAAGCAGTATGTGCAGTGGCGACACAAGCTTCCTCCGACCTAGGGCTCTTTCCCCTGGTGTCCACCTGGCCGCAGATGGGGGATGTGCAGTCAGCGAGGGCTCACGGGGACGCTCCGTTAGCTGACCAGCAAGGGCAGCAGCCTGGCTCGGGCATCAGCAGCCGGCCTCTCTGGGAAGAATCCCCGTGAGAGAGCTGGCTTGTGTTAGCCATGTTTTTCCTGGGCCCCACCATCCCTCACTCCAGGTAGACAGGTAGATGCCAAAACAAAACAATTTTAAAATGGTTTGCTTCAAATATTTTGTTTATGACTGCAGTGTTTACGTTTCTCATTTAGTAATTATATACATTTCTCATTTAGTGATTATATAATAATTATTTTATAATAATTTAAAAAGTAATGCTTCATTCTATTAAAATTTAATGCTAAGAGAGGTGGGTACTATCTATCTCTTTGTAAAATATGTAACACTTATGTAGTTTTACTCTTATGTCATGCTTACTTCCACTGTCAAACCTTGCGTTCCATACGTAACACAGCAGAATCTCTGCAGACCTCTGTTTCTCAGTGAACAATAAAATGATTGATTGGCACCACTCGTTCCCATGTTTCCTCTTTGGAGTCTGCATCCCTCAGTATCTGTTACTTCTGCAGTTTTTGTCTTAGAAAACTTGGCTGTACATTCTGTCTGTTATCACTGATCAGTTCTGAGTCCTTTTTCAAAGAGAAAGCCTTTGATACCTGACTTAAAATTCATGAGGTGTGTTTCATTTCTGTTTGTTCAGAGACAAGACGGTTTGTGCAGAGAAGTTCCTTGAAGTGTTTTAAACCAAGTGGAAGAGATCTGGTCATCCCACTTTGCAAAATCCCTGAAGTAATTATAAAATAGTGGATTTATAAAACGTCATCTAATAGTGGCCGGCTGGCAGTCTGTTGAGGAGTGTGTGATTTCGTTTCCACTCAGTGACACTGACTGGCCTATAGAGTTCTTTGCGTCTCCTCCCCTGTGCGAAGACAGTGAAGCAGAGGACCTGAGCTTGGTCTCAACCATCAGACGGGATACGTAGGGAATCGTTATAACCTGAAACTGAAAACCGTATGCTGCCCTCTTAACTACATGGGGTCAGATTGCTAAGGGCAACTGGAAAGATTCCATAGGAACCCTAGAGGGCAGTGAGTTTCTGTTAATGGGGGAGGAACAACTCAGAAAAGGAGGGTGAGAATGGTCCCACACCTCGAAGAATATATCAGTGCCACTGAATGGTACATGTAGAAACGTTGAATTGGTGTATGTTCTGCTGTGTGTATTCTCAACAACAACAACAAAAACATATGCTGCCTGTTCACTCTGGTTTGAAATGAGGCTGTTACAGGTTTATTTTGACTGTATTATTGGACGACATATCCCTAAGGACCAAGGGCTCTCTGCTCAGACCCTGTACGCCAGGGGAGAGGCGCACATTCCTTGGGTAACAGCCCAGATCTGTGTGCAGCAATTCCACTGGGCCATCCACATTGAAATTGTGGCTCTAATTCAGCTGCTGTTTGTTTGGTCGTTGTTATTTGTTTGGTATTTAGAGAAGCCCTGGAGGTCTAGTGGTTAAGAGCTGTGGCTGCAAAGCGAAAGGTTGGCAGTTCGAATCCACCAGCCTCTCTCTGGAAACCCTGTGGGGCAGCTGTATTGTGCCCTCTAGGGTTGCTATGAGTCGGACTCCACTCAGTGGCAATGGGCTTGGTTTGGTTTTTTGTTTTTGGTGTTCAGTTGGAACAGGGATTTCTCTGTGACTGGCCTCGACACACGGGACTTCTCCCCTGGAAGGAAGTGCGTATTTTACCTTCACCTCGTGGAAAATGCTGAATAGAAGGAACTACTCATGTGGCCTGTGGCCTCAGACTCCACAGAAAGACTGGGAATTTGACACATTTTAAGGTGACCATAGGAGCCCTGGTGGCGCAGTACTTAAGCACTTACCTAGTAACTGAAAGGTCAGCGGTTTGAACCTGCCAGCGGCTCCATGGGAGAAAGATGTGGCAGTCTGCTTCTGTGAAGATTACAGCTTTGAAAACCCTATGGGACAGTTCTTCTCTGTCCTGTAGGGTTGCTATAAGTAGGAAGGGACTTGACAGCAACCAGTTTCGTTTTTTGATAAGGTGACCTTAATAGATCATGAGCCCTGAGCAAGTTCTGGCTTTAAGACTGAATGATTTGTAGGTGGTACTTATCACATACCTGTGGATTACTGCGAGTCCCACTTCTGCCTAGTAGTAGAGCCATATAATTTTCAGTGCTCGAGCAAAGTCAGAAATGGGGTTTGCAGCATGCATTCTGGGCTTATCACGCACAGGGCTCTCTGCCGAGACACTTAGAATGGATGGAAAAGAACAACACAGTGGGGATCTTTGTCCTCATGGAAATATAATCTAACTTCACAGGTTAAAACACATAAATATTATTTTAAGGCAATTACAAAATGCACTTGGAAATTATATGGGCTAGAATAGCTTGAATACATAAAATGATGCTAAAATCTTAGGAGTGGATGAAGGGCACCTGGGTAGTGGGTGTAAGTCAAGAAGAAGAGGCAGAGGACTGGCCCCTAGGGAACATCAGTTGAGAGGTTGGAAAGGGGAGAAGGAGTAGCCAGGAAGAAAAAGGAAATAAGGGGAGTGTGGTAGCCTGGCAGCCAGGGAAGAAAGCTGCCCAATGGTGCTGATAAACAAGATGAGGACTGAACATTGTTCATTGCATATGGTGAGAGGGAACTTGTTGGTGACCTTGATGAAAGCAATTTCAATGCAGAGTTGAGGGTGAACACCTGAAAGCAGTGGGAGAAGGGAATAAGGAAGTAGAGACAGTACATAGAATAGAGATAACCATATTGTAGAGGAATGGGGTGGTAGCCTGAGGGGCAAGTGGGAGCCAGAGAGGGGGCATGACTTTGTTTCTCCCAGTAGGTACCATAGCATCGTGCTTGTGTGAAGATGGGAATGATTCTGTAGAAAGGGAAAAACTGAAGATGCAGGAGGTGGGGGATGACTGCAGAAGCAAAATCCCTGAGAAGGGAGGGAAGAGAGGAAGTTTCAGCATTAAATGCTCATATTAGGTAAGTAAAAAGGATGAAAGTCAGTGATTGGAGAAACTAAGTTCTGCCACTTAAAAAGCTAGAAAAAGAACAAAATAAACCTAGAGCAAGCAGGAGAAAGGAATAATAAAGGGAAGGGCATAAATTAAAAAAAAAAAAAGGGGGCAGAAGAATGATGAAATCAATGAAACAAAAAGCTGGCTCTTTGAGAAAAATCAATAAAATTGCTAACGCTCTGGCCAGATTAATAAGGAAGAAGGAAGGCACCAATTACAAATATCAGGAGTGAGAGAGAGTATTAAACTAGCAATTCCACACCATTACCACAGACTTACCATCCTAGCCGGCACAAAAAGGCCAGAAAAAGAATGTCACCAGGTCGGGAAGGAAGAGATAAAACTCTTGATTTGCAGGCTATATGATTGTGTAGAAAATCCTGAGGAAGCTACAAAAAGTCTATTAGAACTAGTAAGCAAGTTTGTCAAGATCACAGGATGCAAAGTCAGAATGCAAAGATGAGTCCTGTTTATACCAGCAACAAACAATGGAAAACTGAAATTGGGTAATTTTCTAGATCTAGTTTGCTTCCCAAACTATCTGCGGTAAAGAACCTTTTTTTTTTGTTTTTGTTAATTTCCAAAAATGAATGACAAAAATGTGTTAAAGCATAGACATTCAAAATGCAAACCCCAAATTGTTATTATTAGATTCAACAGATATAAAATTGCATTTCAGTAAATGTAGCCAGAAACAAACATAGGGAAAAAGAAAAAAATTTAGAAAATCGTATACATTTATCAAAAGTGTGTTTATAAGCAATTAATATAGAATCATCATACTTAAAACTGTTTGTTCTCTTATAACCGAATGAAATGTGAGTGAAATGGCAGTTCTCCATATTAAATGCCTGTACACACTATGAAAGAATATTCTGTATAACAATAGTTGAAGTTTTTACATGATGAATGAATTTGCTTCCTCTTGGTTAATTTATCTGAACCATATTGGGTCGCTGACAATGCTACTCTCAGAGAATAAAACATATCTAAAATGTTTGTCTACCCTACCAGATACCAAAATATATCATAGATCTACAATAATGGAATTGGATAGAGAGTTCCGCAACCAGCCATGTATGTGTGGGAATTTAGCGTATAATAAAATTGACATTTTAGATCAGTGAGGAAAGAATCAGCCATTCAGTAAATGGGCCTGTTTGATTATTTGATTCTATTTTGCAAAAAAGAATAAAAGTAGGTCCTTACCTTCACTAAAACCCAACCCAGTGCCGTCGAGTGTATAAAACAAAATCTACATGTATCGAAGATTCAAATGAAAAAAAAAAACCATAAAAGAGCTAGAAAAATATTAGAATAGTTTTATAGTCTTAAGGTGGAGAGAGTCTTTCAGCATTACACCGAGGCTATAAACCACAAAGGGGAAAAATGGGCAAATTTGACTACACAAAGTTAAAAACTGCATAGTAAGAGGCATGCTCAACAAATATTCTTGACATGTATAACAAAGGGTTATCACATATAATGTATAAGAAGCTTCAGTAATTGAAAAAAAATTAACAATGCAGCAAAAAAATGATAAAAGGACAAAACATAATCCACAGAAAAAATTCAAATGGCCAATAAACATAGGCAGAATGTTAAGTCACTAATAAATGCCAAACAAGTAAGTAAATTTTAGGCTATCAGATTGTCCAAGATGAAAAAGATTGATAACATCACGGGTTGTTGAACATATGGTAGAAACAGCATGTTGTAGGAATGCAAATTAATACAGCCCTTTTGGGATATAATTAGGAAAACTTATTAGTATTTATAACATTTGAAGATGTGCATGTTTGGAACTAGTGGTTCCTTTTCTAGGAATTTATCCTGTACAGATCCAAGTACACAAGGATCTGTATTGTCTCGTAAATAGTAAAGAATTTGCCATAAATGTATATAATGAAGGATTGAAATTAAGATACCATCGAAGAGCAGAACTCTGCACAGCCATTAAAAAAGAAGGACGACACCCAGAATATGTTAGAAAATGCAAGCAAGGTATAGACCATTCTTTCATTAGACAAATATTTCTTACGTCAAAATATGCGCAGTGTGCTGGATTCTGAGAGTATAACAATGAAGACAGGCATGATCTTAGCCCACACAGAGCACACAATGTGTCCTATTACTCCATTTTATACAAAGTTGAAAGGTGACTATAAAAATACACACCCACATATATAAAGCCTGGGAAGATAAACACTAAATTGTTAACAATGGCTATTTTGGAAGATAGGATTATGGGGGACTTTCTGCTTTATGGATCTCTGATAGTGCAGTGATTTAAGCATTTGGCTGCTAACCAAAAGGTCAGCAGTAGGAATCCACCAGCCGCTCCTTGGAAACACTATGGGGCAGTTCTCTATGAGTCGGAATGGACTCGGTGGCATCAGGTTTGCGTTTTTTTTGTTTTGTTTTGTTTTGGCTCTGCTTTATACATAATTATTTGAATTTTTCAAAAAGAGCATATATATGTAATCAGACAAAATCATAATCAAAGCACTTCTATGATTTCTCAGTGTCCTTGATAGAAGGCATTGTGTCTCATTCAAGGTCTTTCACAATCTGATCCCAACCACTTTTTCCTGCCTCCCACTGTTCCCCATCCTCCCTTGCCCAACCTTCTCTGAGGCGGCCTGTACTTACCTTCCCCTTCAAGGTCCTGCTCAAACGTCACTTCCTTTCTGAAGTCCTTCCTGATTAGACTCAGAACAGCAAGTGGCTTCCTCCACTGTGATCCTTTAGAACTTTTAAAAAAAGAATAATTTACACACAATAAAATGCACAGATTCTAAGTGTAGAGCTGGATGAGTTTTAGCAAATGTGTACACACCTATAACCACCGCCCAAATCAAGATAGAGAACATTTCCATTCCCCTAGAAGGTTCCCTCTTGCTCCTTTCTGCCCTACAACCCACCTCACCCCTCGCCTCCACAAGGGCTACCACTGGTTCTGATTTCTATTTCCATACATTTATCCTTGCTTGTTCTTGAACTTCATGCCAATGGAATAATATAAAATGTACTCTGTGGTATTTAGCTTCTTTCACACAATAATTTTATGAGGTTCATTTGTGTTTTTGTATATATTAATAATTTCCAACTTTTTATTGCTCAATAATACTTCATTTTATGAATATACAACAATTTGTTTAGCTGTTCTTCTGTTGATAGACCCATAGCATTCTGTGCATGTTGTTATTAGTTGCCATCAAACGATTCTGACTCCTGGCAACTCCATAAAACCAAACACATTGCTGTGGAATTGATTCTGACTCATAGTGACGCTATAGGACAGAGTAAAACTTGCCCACAGGGTTTACAAGGCTGTAAATCTTTACGGAAGCAGATTGCCACATCTTTCTCCCATGGAGCAGCTAGTGGGATTGAACCGATGACCTTTCAGTTAGTAGCTGAGTACATAACTACTGCACCACCAGGGCTCCATACCCTTCTATAAATTTAGCGGTTTCTGTCTGTGTCCCCTCCCCACCCCCACCCACCCCCACACACGCCTTGGGACTATGAGCTCCTTGAATGTAGGGACCCTATCTAAGTCCTGGGTGAATCTCCAGCGCTTACCTGTACTTAGGGTGCAGCAGTTGCTTATTAAATCTTTGCTTTTGAGTGAAGAGGTATGAGACAGACAGTTGAAAATTACTTTGAATGATAGCAGGGAAACCCATCCAGATTTCTTTCAGTGGCTGAGAGGGTGATCAGCTGTGGTGCAGTGCTTGTTAATGGCCAGCTAGTATTCCACCAAAGGGATTCACCTTATTCAGGAAGACTTTTCAAATGGTTATGTGTCAGGTGGTTGGGAAAGGAGAGAAACTAAAGCACATGAGATCTGTTGTCAGGTCTCTAGGTGGCTTGGGAAACTCGTTTCACAGATGAATTCTCTGGCTATGTTCCCTCGCTAGAAAAGCCTTTGCTTCTTCCAGGGGAGGCTGGTTGACCATCATCAGTGACACTGAGTTACTTTAGAGGGCTCAGACTGACCTTGAACCCACAGGCCCTTTGTTTGTTGTTTTCATTGCAGGTAATTAAAAGTTAATGTTTGAAATGAGTGAACTCAAGCAGAAGTGATGTCTTTGACTTACAACACTGAGAGGCCATAGCTGGGCACTTGAATAGAGATCACGCTCCCTTCTGGGCCTCCACCCGAAGGGCCAGCCCAAGGGAAGTGTTATGCCAGCCCCGGCCAGACTTCTCCCTCTAGATGGACAGGCAACAAGCTCTGAATGGACGTTCCAGGATGGGAAAGGTGTCACTTGGCTGTGCATGTGTGTTTTTTCTCACAGCTTTATTGAGGCATAGTTGATGTAAGATAAACGGCACATATTTAAAATGTGAAATTTGAACAGTTTTGACATATATGGAGAAATTGTCACCACAATGAAGAAAATGAACATATATATCACCCCAACGATTTCCTCCTGCCCACTGGAAACTCCCCAGCCCCCCACCTGTGCCCTCGCCTCATCTCTGAACAACCACTGGTCTGCTTTCTGTCACTGTAGGTTAGTCTGCATTTTCTAGAATTTTAAATAAGTGGAATTATATGGTATGTGTGTGCGTGCATTTATTCTCTCTCTCCAGTTCAGCCTTGGGAAAAGAGAAAGCTCAATGAATGTGTCCCTGGGAATTTGGTTTGCTGAATGAAGAAGTGAGGGTGACATCCCAGGAGCTGAGCTGACTTGCAGCTGGCCGTCCTTGGTCTGACTTTTCCTGAGCGGAAGAAGCTGCACACAGATTGGAGGCAGGAGGTCAGCCTGACTGTCCAGAAATCGCTGGCACGGATGTCTTTAGTGCCTTTAGCCCATGGGGTTTTCTGAGCATGCAGATCGATGATTGGGATCAGTATGGCAAATTCTGTTACAGGGAAGTGCTTGTCACTGGAGCTGTAGAGTGGGCCTAGCACTGTCACTAATGATCCCAGAGCTGTGGACTTGGCTCAGAGCACTCACCTCCCATTTACAAGGTAGGGGCAACACTCCCTCTCTCCCTGGGCTGTTGCCATATGGCGTGAAGGTGCACTGAAACAGTGAAGCGCATACAAGTGAGAGGCATTACTGAATTCCTGGTTGACCTGCAGTCATAACACGAAGCCAACCTGGTTGCAATCATTTTTTTATGGTGAATAATTTGGTACAACAGAGTACTGCCCTTATCTCTGCCCAATCATTCTATAATAAAAGGGCCCCGGGTGGAGCATGGGGACCCTCCTCTGAGGTACGGTCTGGGCCTCACACCCTGTGGCTCTTGAATCTGGAGGGTTCAGGTGTGGATGGCAGCGCCCAGGTGGCCCTGCCCCATGAAGACTGCGCAAGTGGCACCTCCTGTTCCTGGCAGGCAGCTGCAGAGGTCACCTTTGTTCTTGTAAGCTGGTCTCAAGAGTTCTGGCATCTTGATAGACAGAGCTAACCATTTAAGTGATCTGGCCCGAGGTTCGAACCCACCAGCCACTCTGAAGGAGAAAGATGTAGCCATCTGCTTCCATAAAGATTACAGCCTTGGGAACCCTATGGGGCAGTTCTACTCTGTCCTGTAGGGTCGCTGTGAGTTGGAATCCACTGACAGCAATGGTTTTTTTTTTTTGGGGGGGGGGGGTGGACACGGTTTGAGACATTGAAGAGTTTGCCAGAACCTTGCCCCTTAGGGTTGGCAGGCCGTGGAAGGGTAGAAACGCCTTGCCACCTGCAGGAACATTAGGGCTCCGAAGAGATCAGGCGGTGTGTGGGGATACAGAGGTGTATCTATGGAAAATAGACCTATGGCAAGCCCTGAAATCGCACCCCTGCAGGGGCATAGTGTGTGTGTGTGGCGGGGGGGGGGGGGGCAGGGGTAATGAGCACCCAGGGGCAATCTCTAACTTGCATCCCCCGCCCCAATTTCAAGATGAATAGATATTGATGGCAGCAGTGCGTGAGCAGATAGCCTCCCCCGACCCCCGACCCCGTCCTGCTGTCAGGTGCAGGGGTGGCTTAGCCAGGAAGCAAGGTATGCACAGGCTTAATTGTGCTTACTTACTAATCTGTAGTGCACAATTTCACCTGGTTTTCACCACATCAGATATGTGAAAGCCACCTGAGCTCTTAACCACTGTGCCACCAGGGCCTCAGAGGTTAGTAAATAAACACAGTAAGTCCATGGAGTACCTTGCCTATTGGATAATCCGTCCCTGGTCAGGTGCCTCTCATATCTGAGGCGCCTGGAGGAACGTCATTATGCACCTCATCTGGCGCCCCCTTTGGACTTGTACCCAGGGGCAGGTGTCCCCCCAGCCCCCCCTTGCTACACCTCTGCCACCATGCTTCAGGAAAGACATTGGGCCGTATGAGGTTAATAGAAACTGCTCAGTGGCATCTCCCCACGTCAAGTGGCACCCAGGACATGTGCAGTACCTGCTGTACTTTAGCTATGCCTTTGGGGGGGAAGGTGGGGAGCTGTGAGCACCTGTCAGGGGTCCTGCAGGAGGGTCCTTCTGCAGTTATCCAGGCACCCACAGGCCTGCAGCCGAGCTCCTGCTAAGGGTCAGGTCACCCTTGACCAAGTCACTACTGAGTACATGGACCCAAGGGTGTGGCCGGGCGTGTCTGGGACACCAGGCGGGGAGAAGTCGTCATAGGAGTAAAGAAGTAAGTAGGCCTAAGTCCGCTCTGCCCACCTCGGCCTGACTTGCCTCTGCCCTCCTTCTCTCCATATCCCTCTCCCTGACCTGGCCTATCCTCCATCCCCCATCCCCCATCCCCCATCCCCCACCCCCATCCCCCATCCCCCATCCCCCAAAGCTTTGTTCCAGGGTTTCTTTTTGGGTGAAAGTCTTCTAGGTTTAACCCCCTCAAAGGGCATCGCAAGGAGATGACTAGCATTTCATATCTGTGCCGTCCACTACAGTAGCCACTGGCCCCATATGGCTCCTGGTTGCTTGGAATGTGGCTGGTGAGCCTGAGAAACTCTATTTAGTGTCTTTGTTTTAATAAATGTAATTTTAATACTTGATTCAGTGATAGGAAGATTTTTAAGTATGTTTGCAGCGACTTGGGTATGTGAATCTGTATTTTCAACTGTATATTTAATGAAACCTAATTTTTTTTTTTAAATATAGATCAAGACTTTCTGGTGAGCATCAAGCATCTGAACTGAGGTATATTTTAAGTATAAAATACACACCAGATTTCAAAGACTTCCTGTAAAAAATTAAAATGTAGAATTTTAAAATATTGATTCATATGTCAAAATTAAGGTATTTTGGATCCCTTGGGTTATGTGAAATATGTTATTAAAATTAGTGTCACTGACTTCTTTTACTTTGTTTTGTGTAGCTACTAGAGACTTTGGAGCCCTGGTGGTACAGTGGTTAAGAGCTTGGCCGCTAACCGAAAAGTTGGCGGTTCTAATCTATCAGCTGCTTCTTGGAAACTGTATGGGGCAGTTCTACTCTGTCCTATAGAGTTGCTGTGAGTCAGAATCAACTCGACAGCAATAGGTTTGGTTATGGGGTTATTAAATCCATTTCTGTTGAGTTGATTCCGACTCACAGCAACCCTACAGGACACAGTACAACTGCCCCATAGAGTTTCTAAGGAGCGCCTTTTGGTTAGCAGTAGCAGCACTTAACCACTACGCCACCAGGGTTTCCTTTCTTGGTTACTAGAGAATTTAAAATTACAGATGTGACTTCCATTGTATTTCATTAAATTGGACTGGGCTGCTCTAGATTGTTCATTGAGCTGGATTTAGATGAGAGGGCAGAGCCCTGGTGGCTCGATGGGTAAGCACTTGGCTGCTAACTGAAAGTTGGTGGTTCAAACCCACCCAGCAGCTCTGCAGGTAAAAGATCTAGCAATCTACTTCTGTAAAGAGTACAGTCAAGAAAACCCTATGGGGCAGTTCTGCTCTGTCACATGGGGTCACTATAAGTCAAAACTGACTTGACAGCACCCAGAAACACAACAAGGTGGGAAGGCAATGGCCAAACTAAAGGAGAACTTGAGTTTCCTCTGCCAACCCAAGGCTCTCGTCACCACACTTCCCCGTTCGTCAACCCAGGTGAATCTTGGGTTTGGGGAATTGCCAGAAAGGCTGTGGAGAGGGAGGGGAGATGATGGCTCTTCCTCCTTGCTGGTTCCAAGAAATGTCCTCCCCACCCCCAACCAGTAGGATGGGAGCAAATGCAAGGCATAAGTGCTCCGTGGGAACTCTGCGCCTCACATATCGTCATCTCTGCGCCTCACTGCCCATCTGTCCCCATCCCTGCACCTCACCGCCCACGTGTCCTCATTGCTGCAAATTGTTCTGAGACCTGGGAGGTTGCCAAAGAGGGAGAAATGAAGAACCCTTGTGTGCCGACCAGAGAGACCATCAGAATCTGGAGGGTTGTGTCTTGCCACTTCTTTCCCAAAGCTGGGCCAGCTGCTGTGTCACCTACTGGAGCACAATTACCCTTGAACAGCTCATGTATCTCAGTCCTGGGGCAACTAAAATGAGCATTGGAAGCTTCTCCAGGTAACTCACACAAACAGTGATGGTACCTATTCGGAGCTTTTACAGGGCTGCCCCTCATTTAGCAAAGCGAAATGTGAAATCCAGGTTGAGACAGAACATTACATGGAGGGTGCGGGCATGTTTGCCAGAAGGATCCAAAATAAGGTGGTCAGGCCACAAATACTGTCCACCTCCTGGGTGCAATGCTGGGCACTTCCAGGAGTAAAAAGAGACTTAAGAGCTGTTCTCTATGCCCATGTCGCTTTGGTGAGGACTCTCTCCCTCTCTACCCAACATCTGTCCAAATCTGACGTATCCTTTAAGGCGCAGCCCAGATCTGCCTCCTGCCTCAGCCTTTCCCTGCTTGCTGTAGACTTTCTAGCCCCATTAGGTGACAAGGTGTGAGATGCCTGGTTGCACACATCATAGTCCTTCATCCTCAGTAAAGTGATTAAGTTAAAACAAACCCAAACCCTTTGCCATCAAGTCAGTTCTGACTCATGGTGACCCCATGTATTACAGAGTAGAGCCTGGCTCCATAAGGCTTTCCTGGCTATAATCTTAATAGAAGCAGATCATCAGGTCTTTCTTCCTTGGCACTGCTGGGTAGGTTCGAACTGCCAGCCTTTATGTTATAGCAGCTGAACACAACTGTTTGTGCCACCCAGGCATCTTTGTTTTTTTTTTTTTTTAATTCAAAGATTATTTAAATTTATTTCTATTGAGGCAAATACCAAGCAAGGGCCACTAGCCTCTATTATATTGCCCTTATAGGGTTTCCAAGGAGTGGCTGGTGGATTCAAACTACCAACATTTTGGTTGGCAGCAGAACATTTTTTTTCTGTTAAATTTTTTTTTTTTTTTTTTACTGTGCTTTAAGTGAAAATTTACAGCTCAAGTTAGTTTCTCATACAAGAATTTATACACATACTGTTATGTGACCCTAGTTGTTCTCCCTATAATGTGACAGCACACTCCTCCTTTCCATCCGGATTCCCCATGTCCATTCAACCAACTCCTGTCCCTTTCTGCCTTCTCACCTCGCCTCTGGACAGGAGCTGCCCATTTAGTCTCATGTGTCTACTTCAGCTAAGAAGCACACTCTTCACAAGTATTATTTAAGGTCTTCTAGTTCAGTCTATTCTTTGTCTGGAGTTGGCTTTGGGGATGGTTTTAGTTCTGGGTTAACAGAGAATCCAGAGGCCATGTCTTCTGGGGTTCCTCTAGTCTCAGACCATTAAGTTTGATCTTTTTACTAGAATTTGAGTTCGCATCCCACTTTTCTCCCTCTCCATCAGGGACTCTGTTATGTTCCCTGTCAGGGCAGTCACTGGTAGTTGCTGGGCACCATCCAGTTCTGATCTCAGGCTGATGGAGTCTCTGGTTTATGTGGCCCCTTTTGTCTCCTGGGCTCGTATTTTCTTTGTGTCTTTGGTGGTCTTCATTCTCCTTTGCTCCAGGTGGGTTGGGACCAATTGATGCATCTAGCTTTTGAGACCCCAGAAGTCACTTGCCAAAGTGGGATGCAGAACATTTTCTTAATAAACTTTATTATGCCAGTTGACCTATATGTCCCCTGAAACCATGGTCCCCAGACTTCCACCCCTGCTGCACTGTCCCTCCAAGTGTTTGGTTGTGTTTAGGAAACTTATTAGTTTTTGGTTTAGTCCAGTGGCACCCAGGCATCTTAAGTACATCAATGTATTTTCCTTTGAAGGCAGGTTCTGAGACCTTGGCGTGAATGACATTAGCTGTTGGCGAACTCTTCATTCATTGTGATTAGTGACCTAACACCATAGACAGGTCACTTCAGAGTGAGTGCTTTGCCAATAAAGGCTTTAACTTTACCTCCCAAAAATCAGTCTGGACGCTTCACTAAAGAAGACATTCAGGTAGCTAACAGATACATGAGGAAATGTTCACGATCATTAGCCATTAGAGAAATGCAGATCAAAACTACAATGAGATTTCATCTAACTCCAACAAGGCTGGCATGAATCCAAAAAACACAAAATAATAAATGTTGGAGAGGCTGTGGATAGATTGGAACACTTATACACTGCTGTTGGGAATGTAAAATGGCACAACCACTTTGGAAATCAATTTGGGGCTTCCTTAAAAAGCTAGAAATAGAACTACCGTAGGATCCAGCAATCCCACTCTTCAGAATATATCCTAGAGAAGTAAGAGCCTTTACACGAACAGATACATGTACACCCGTGTTTATTGCAGCACTGTTTACAATAGCAAAAAGATGGAAGCAACCAAGGTGCCCATCAACAGATGAATGGATAAATAGATTATGGTATATTCACAGAATGGAATATTATGCATCGATAAAGAACAGGAATCTGTGAAACATTTCATAACATGGAGGAACCTGGAAGGCATTATGCTGAGTGAAATCAGTCAGTTGCAAAAGGACAAATACTGTATAAGACCACTATTATAAGAACTTGAGAAATAGTTTAAACTGAGAAGAAAACATTCTTTTGTGGTTACAAGAGGGGGGAGGGAGGGAGGGTGGGAGAGGAGTATTCACTAATTAGATAGTAGATAAGAACTACTTTAGGTGAAGGGAAAGACAACACACAGTACAGGGGAGGTCAGCACAACTGGACTAAACAAAAAGCAAAGAAGTTTCCTGAATAAACTGAATGCTTCGAAGGCCAGTGTAGCAGGGGCAGGGGTTTGGGGAACATGGTTTCAGGGGACATCTAAGTCAATCGGCATAATAAAATCTGTTAAGAACATTCTGCATTCCACTTTGAAGAGTGGCATCTGGGGTCTTAAACGCTAGCAAGCAGCCATCTAAGATGAATCAATTGGTCTCAACCCACCTGGATCAAAGGAGAATGAAGAACACCAAGGACACAAGGTGATTAGGAGCCCAAGAGACAGAAAGGGCCACATGAACCAGAGACTACATCATCTTGAGACCAGAAGAGCTAGATGGTGCCTGGCTATAATCTATGACTGCCCTGACAGGGAAGAGAACAGAGAACCCCTGAGGGAGCAGGAGAGCAGTGGGATAGGATGTAGACCCCAAATTCTCATAAAAAGACTAGACTTAATGGTCTGACTGAGACTGGAAGGACCCTGGTGGTCATGGCCCCCAGACCTTCTGCTGGCCCAGGACAGGAACCATTCCCGAAGCCAACTCTTCAGACATGGATTGGACTGGACAATGGGTTGGAGAGGGATGCTGGTGAGGAGTGAGCTTCTTGGATCAGGTGGACACTTGAGTCTATGTTGGCATATCCTGCCTGGACGGGAGATGAGAGGGTAGAGGAGGTTAGAAGCTGGCGAAATGGACACGAAACGAGAGAGTGGAGGGAGAGAGCAGGCTGTCTCTTTGGGGGAGAGTAATTGGGAGTATGTAGCAAGGTGTATGTAAGTTATTGTGTGAGAGACTGACTTGATTTGTAAACTTTCACTTAAAGCACAATAAAAATTATAAAAATAAAAAAAATCAGTCTGATGTGAAAAACATTTTATTTAGAATTTCTCATATTTACAGTATATGTCTGCATTACAATCATTCTTACAATAAATACAGAAGTGCTGAATGGACCGTCATCACAGTGGCCTCCGGTCTGAGGCACAGGGACAGGGATTGCTGTGGACCACAGCTCCCCCAGCGGAGTTACTCCTGAGGTCCGGTCAGGAAGCCTACAGAGAGTTTAGGTGATGGGGAGAGGAATTTGGGTCTGAGCTTGAAATGGGATTAATAGCGTCAATAATACAGCGAAATTCTAGAATGGCTGTGAAAGAAATAGGTGTAGGTTCTTACCATTTTTGCCAGCTAATACTAAAGAAATAGAACAAAGATACTTGGGATCCCCCAGTAGCGAGAGGCAAAGGAAGGACCAAAGAAGCCAGACCTTCCCGTGCCCTGCCTCAGCCCGTGCCTCCTTCTTCTCCTCTCCCTACAGAGGTGGGTGGAAGTGGAATTGGGGCAAAAGAGACAAAGCTCTACAATCATTCTGCTTCTGCTTATTTCCTCTAGATTCCAAAGCCATTTGGGTCATCTCAGAACTCACTTCTATTTTAGAGGGGTGAAAGCAGCAATACATTTTCAAGGAACAGCCTACTTTTTAAAAATAAAATCTATAGAATACAAAACACAGCTGGCCCACTGACAGAAGGGGTTGGGTTTCGGCTTCATATTCTGACCTTCCCCAATTGTGGCTGGTAAATGACTTCAGTAGAAATTCTGGTTGCAAAGTGAGCGTCTCCCAGCCCACATGTATTTTCTCTTTCTCTCTGACTCCCTTCCCTTCCCACTAAGAAATGGAACTTGAAACAGCCTTTCTGTAGGGCCTAGTCAGTGCTTCTGACCCAAAGGACTTTGAAAATGTCCCTAGTATATTACAAAGTATAGCTCTGGTCTTCTTGCCTCTCACCACTTGACCCTTGTAGCAGTTCAGCCCCGCCCCGCACTCCTCCTCCCCCTGTTGTGAGGTCAGGCTAAAGGTTTTGTCAGAGCAGAAGAAATCAGAGGGAGACAACCCCTCCCCTAAGGAAAGAAGCAGTTTCCAAAGCAAAACTGAAGCAGAAAGTGTACATTCTGTTCTGAAGGCTTTCACAGCAAAAGCAGAATTTCCAGGACAATGGCAGTCACACTGGAGTGGACATCCAGATGAATGTGTTTTCCAGCCAGTAAGAGCCCACCAGCAGGAGGCTTGGTCTGTGACCCCAGAATACAGACCACTCAATGATTCCCACACAGATGTGGCAAATAGCTCAGAGTTCCTGCCTCCTGATCACGCCGTGGTTGGCCCTGGCACCAGGGTGTTGGGGCTCCCAGTTAGAGGCCTCGAGTGTCTGAGCTGCTTGCATGTTGAGAGCCCCCTCAGGTATTTCAAGTGTCCATAGAGCCAAAGTATGTAGCATCCAAAGCAAGGTCCTTCCATGGGCGTGCCTGGGAATGCCAGGGACCTCAGGCATGGGCCTCCGTCTCCGTCTTGATGGCTGGTTTGTAAATGACTCCCTTGTTGCTGTCATCTTTTTTGCTACTGGGACAAGAACACAGAAGTCTTGTTAGTCAAAGAGGCAAGAGAGAGCCAGGGAGCAGCCTGACTCAGCGATGGAATAAGATGCGATTTAGAAGTCAGATTCCTCTCTTGGGGACCTTTCCCCAATTCTGTTGGTCTTGGGAGAGAATGCCCCCCAGTAAGGGACTAACCAAAACAGAACCTATTCATTTCCCAACTATTCTCTTTTAACACCTGACAATTCCAGACCTGTGTTGTGAAAAAGGTCTCATCATCCCATTCTTGAAACTTTTGAATCCATAATAGGGTTCCTGGTGACTTTTTCTTTCATGCCAGGAATAATTAATTAGGCTTTGGGAAAAACTAAGCATGACAATAAAAACATGGGCAAAGGGCATCAATAGCTAATCTGAGTGAGAGATCAGGTTTTCCTCATTTTCCTTTTTGGATTCATAAAAGAAAAACCAGATGTAAATCTTAGTAAGACGACAGACTAATTGTGTTTAAGAAAATGGGACATTACCCAAATCAAGAGACTTGGTCAAGGTCATACAGCTAATTGGCAGTGGCAGCAAGGCTGTGCACATACTTCCAAGTCTTTGCACAATGACCCTTGAACAACTAGCATCTCGTGCAACGGAGGCCTGGGCACCGGTGTTTTGGGAACAGCACTGCCAGGGTAAATGTTGGCCCCGTTGAGATAGGGGCCTTCACTCTGTAGGCTTAAAGGCTGCCTTCTCAGGCAGACAAATCCTCATGGACATATAAGCCACCCACGCCCATTCCAAATCAAAAAAAGCTCACCTCTTCTTCCTTCTGAAAAGCCAAATGGACACTCCCAGGACAATACAGATGCCAAGAACGCTGGCCAGGGCCACAGAAAGGATGATGCCTGGTGAAGAGGCAGTGGACACACCACATTACATCACCATCTTCTCTTGCCCATCGTCCCCTCCCACAGCACACGGGTGTAAAATCAAGTGGCAGTGCCCGATCATCCACAGAAAGGTGCTATTTCCCCAGCTCTGTTCTCAGACTCTGGGATCCTGGTCTTTGGCTTAGCAGGACATGCCTGGAGTGCTTAGAGGGGCCACTTGCAAATTAGGGCAATTCTCCAACAGGGGTCCTCAGACTTGCACAAGGATCATCTAAAGAGCTTGTTTAAAATGTAGACTTTTTGAGCCCAGCCCTCAGAGACTTTGAGTCAATCTGTTTGGTGGGGGGGCCCTGGGAGTCTGCATTTTAACCAAACACCTCCAGGTGATGCTGATGCAGGTGGTCCATGAACCACACTGTGAGGAACCCTGGGCTACAGAATGAGAACTTACTTTGTCATAGCTTGCTGGATTTAAGGCCCATTAGATGCCTCTTTATTAGCTTTGCCCCCAAATTCTATTGCACAATCTGAAGCAGTTCCAAACAACCAGTACCCCATCGTCAAGGTCCACAGCTGGTCCCCCAGCTGGGCCCGCACTGGGCTCAGGTGCATTTTTAGGCAATGGCCTCCCAGTATGGCCAACATAAGGTCTTGGATAGGCTCCCTCAATGTGCCCATGCTATAGTGTGATTAGGTCTTTCATTAGGAAAGCATTTGATTGGCAGTTCATCTTTGAATCAAAGAGTAAATTGATAGTAAGACCCATAGCAAGGAGGGTGTCAGGAGCTGGAGCGACAGCACAGAGAAGCAGAGAGGGTGGGCTGGAAGGGTCACAGGCCCAGATCACACCCAGAATCACAGCGATCACCCAGCTGCAGCATGCACGGCCGGCTGGCCAGCCACATACCCATACTCAGTCCTGTGTAGGTAAGGTCTTGCATTTCCAAGGAGGAAAGAAAAGAGAGGAATTAACCCAGAGTCAAACTGTGCTGGATTTGACCAGTACATTGAGCAAAGCTCTACCTTTGGTTGGTTGGAGGTACCGGGGTTATGCAAACCTTCAGGGATAGTTAACCCTTGGCTCAGGTGATTGCCTGATGGGGTAGAGAGAACTGCCTGCCTAGGGAGTCATACCTTGATTCCCTCCTGCTGGTGCTCCTCTATCACGACAGTCTCTTTGGTAGGGCAAGACTTTAGTTTTTAACACAACATGGCCAAAGAAGGAGGTGAGAAGAATCAGAGTTTACTTGAGTAGGTTACTATTGACCTTTCTGGTATCTGCCCCTCTTCATAAGCAAGGAATCTGCCAGGCTCTGGCTGGGTGGGGCTGGTGGAGCCCAGCTGGAACCTGCCACCAGACTCCCCCATCCCCAGCCCTCCTGTATCCAGTCTTGTCTTCATGGTTCAGTTCTATTTTTGCTTCAGGATTCCTGGACAAACTCGAGAAATTCCTCCTCCATACCAGCCTCCCTTCTCTGCTACACAGAACCAGACAATTGAGGATTATGGCTTCTTCCAGTGAGCTTCCATTAGGATGAAGGAGGTGAGTGAAGAGTCCTCCCAAAACCCCAGTGCCGAGTCCTCAGTGGTGCTGAAATAGTGGCCGGCTGTGTAAGGCGAAGGCCCACAGTTGGCCCACTAGGGACCTCCCCTGGGGAGAGTCATGTATGAGTTCATCTTTTTTTTTTTTTCAGTGAGACAGAGGAGCCCAGCCTTGAAGCTTCTTCCAGGTTCTCAGACCTCTTCCCCATTCTCCCAAACAGGCCCTCTGTCTAAAGAGTCTCTGTTTAAAACACACATATCCTCTGGTCTCAGTGAAACTTCTAGCATGTGCAGGAGGAGGTGCTTTTTCTAAATCACACTGGAAGCCAGAGTTGTGCAGATGGTGGCCGCCCAGCCCAAAACGCAGGAAAGTCCGCCACCCATAGAGCCTGTGAGGTGACTGAGACCCTGGGAGAACACTGGCCAACTGTGAGATGCCAGCAGAGAACCAGGGACTTCATCCTCAGAGTACTCAACACCCCTGGGAACAGGCCTGAGGCTGTAGGGTGAGGCTTTGATCATCCCCCTTCTCTTGTCCTGTGACCAGAGTCTGGCTGATCCCCCGAGAGCCATCAGCCCTGCATCCTTTTGCTACTGTCCTCTTCTGCAATTTCAGATTCAGCCTGTGAAGCCTCAGTGGTCCAAGGCTAGGCCATGGGAGGCCCTGGGCTGGCTTGCCCAGGTGGCCCCAGGCTGTCGTGAGGATGAGTACAGTAGATATGAAGAGCCGGGCACAAAGGCCAGGGTGGCCTGTTCGTCCTGCTCTCATCTGCCACCAGCCTCCCAAGTGGCAGAAAGAGTGGTTTCCCTGGTCAGATTCATAGTCCAGACCCCTTCTCATAAGCTAAACACAAGGACCAGTCTGTGGCTTGGGCAGATGCTGAGGACATGAGTCCCCACCTGGGGAGAGCATCAAGTATTTGTACAGCACACACTCTGTTCCCTCTGGGGTTCTGCACAGCATAATTATGATTTTTTTTAAGGTATCCAGAGGCCTTCGTCCTCAGGATCTTAAAAAAAAAAAAGTTATGGTTTCTTTTCCAAGCCCTTCGATGAAATATACTTTTATTCTCTGTTCCTGAAGCTCCAGACATTGTGGTGCCAAACCAATTCTCACCACATGAGGCTGTGACCAGTGGGCCTCACCACTTGGCGGGGTTTCTAAAGTCGTCCTTTTCAAAGTCACCTCAAACATCCTGAGAGCCAGACAGCCCCAAAGAGCAGAGCAGCCCGATCCGTGGATGGAGAAAGGGTCCTTCACGCTGTGGTCTTAGGGAGCTCAGTGAAGTCTGTGGAAAGCAAGGCCCCCAGAGAAGGGACATTTCTCAAGGGCGCAGGACCCAGCCTGGTGGCTCATCTAGAGGGTCTGCTCTCTGCTTCACTGTGCAGTGTTTTGAGCTATAATTGGCCCTAAAAACAATCACATTCAGGCAGTCCCCAATTTACAATGGGGTTCCATTCCATCGTAAGTCGATTCTGACGTAAGTTGAATACCTCTTTTTTTTTTTTTTTAGTTTTCACAGCCTATGATATGGCAATGTTTTGAACAGTAAATCATATCATTGAACATCTGTGAGTGAACATCTGAGAATAACATCAGCAAATTACTAGCTGCAGTGTTATATGTAGTATATATTACTAATGATAAGATGTAAAAAAAAAAAAAAAAAGATGGTTGTAAGTGAAGTTCACTGTAACTCAAATACTTCATAAGCCAGGGGACTACCTATTTAATCCATTGCTCTCACCCGGACTTCTTGCTCCTAAATGATGACTTGTAAGCATCTAAACTGCCTCTCCCTGGAGACAATAAAATGAGACCAAGAAGCCATGGAGACAAGGAAAGCCCCAGAGACTGGGACAGATGCTATTGAGAAAAGGCTTCAGTGCAACCAAACGAAGCAACTTTGAGCAAGCAAAAAGTGTTAGCCACTAAGGAAGAGGACTGCCAGTAAAGGTGTCATCTAATATTCTAAAAACTCATGAAGCTCAGGGCAGGAAGACTGTCCCCTCTCAGCAGAGACAGCACCAACCAACCATCAAGGAAGTGGGGCTTCTCTGCAGAGGTAGACCAAGTCCACAGGGCCTGGGCCCATCGAGGCAGATGCCAAAGCATTTGCTAACTACAGGGAGAAGCAAAGGCTGGACACTGAGGAACTACAGCCCAGAGGGAGAAGCCAAAGCCTGCATGGCAGCAGAGCTTCACAGATGAGGACCCAGCTTCTGGGACAGTGAAGAGCAGGCATCAGAGATGATGCAGGGAGAGGGCACAGCCAGAGAAACTTATTTTCAGATTCAAATTAGAAATGGTCGGTTTCCAAATGAGGAATAAGACAGGCAGTTCTCACTGAAGAACAACGAGGCAGGCAGGAGAGACAGAGACACGCTGGTTCATAGAGGTCGCCCATGAGAGCCACTGGCTGACAACTCAACAGAAGGAGAGACGTGGGAGAGTTTCTTGGTCACCATACAGTGCTCGGGTTACGTGTCAGGGAGAGCAGAGATCGGACAATACGACACAGAGAAGGAAATCACACAGATACAGAAGAATCCATTGGCACAGGCCTCCTTCAGGAAGGTACAGACAGCTGGAGGAGGTGGGTGAGCCACCTGCCTCAAAGGCGTTGCTACCTGTTCTGGGCTGGCTCCAAGGCGGCAAGAGCTGCATCTTCCACTGCCATTTTGCTGGACCACGGGACGCTGGTTAACTGCTTTTGAGGTCTCCTGAAGCCTCAAGTGTAAACACAGACCGGTCCAGCAGGATGAACAAGCACCTTGCTTGCACAGCTTGTGGTTCCTAGAACGAAGGTCTCGTATTCTCTAGATCTATTTGTGATTCTGTTTGATGTGGAACACCATCCTTTTCCTTTCAAAGCATTCAAGTATGGACTGTTTTTGTGGCTGGCATGTTATATAGTGATAAGACATAACATATATGTAGCTCTCTCTTGACTCATGGCAACCCCATGCATTACAGAGTAGAACTGATCCATAACGTTTTCTTTACTGAAGAAGAATTGATGCCTTTGAATTACGGTGTTGGCAAAGAATATTGAATATACCCTGGACTGCCAGAAGAACAAACAAATCTGTCTTGGAAGAAGTACAACCAGAGTGCTCCTTGGAAGCAAGGATGGAGAGACTTCATCTCATGTATTTTGGACATGTTATCAGGAGAGACCAGGAACATCATGCTTGGTAGAGGGTCAGCAGAAAAGAGGAAGACCCTCAACAAGATGGGCTGACACAGTGGCTGCAACAGTAGGCTCAAACACAGTAAAGATTGTGAGGATGGCACAGGACCGGGCAGTGTTTTGTTCTGTTGTACATGGGGTCGCTGTGAGCTGGAACTGACTTGACGGCACCAAAAAACAATCTTTATGGAAGCAGATTGCCAGGCCCTTCTTTCATAGTGTTGCTGGGTGGGTTTGAATTCCAACCTTTTAGTTAGTAGGTAAGTACAAATCATTTGAGCCACCCAGGGGCCTTATATAGGTCTCGAGCAGTCTCCAGTTTTGTAAAAGAGGCCAGGAAAGATTAGGTTTATCAAGGGGGTTGATAGTTTACATAAAATCCAACTTCCCACCCAAAAACCAGCTTAAGGCGGTAAAAACTCCTATTGCCGTGCTTAATAAGTTGCAGAGCTAAGTAACTGAAATTCTAGTTCTCTCTTTGGATGATGTTTTGGAAAGAAAGCAAGGGAGATGCCTTCAACAACCACACAGCATTCTCGCCTTTGGAGGACGTATTTAACTGGGGAGTTTTCCCTTATTAATACTATGCAACCCAACAAAGAACTATTTCTACAAAGGACTCTTCCAGAAAGATACCAGCAGATTGCATAAGGCAACTGGTTTCATTCAACTGTTACAGGGACTGAGGGCTTTGCCTTCCAGATTGCAGGAATGCAGGCCCAGAACAGAAAGCCTACTGCTCCGAGGGCCTAAATCTAAGTGCAGTTGGCATGGGTTATAATGTCAGCTCTGGGTGCCGAGTATTCCAAATTCCCTCCGATGACCAAACCTGTCTGTGCTGAAGGTAATGGTGGCGTGTGGCTAGGACTGGGGCCAGAACAGCAATCTGAAAGCGGGATGGCCTCTCTAGACAACTCCCTCCTAGACCGTCAAAGCTTGACAGCTATGTTCTAATCTTTAATTTTTCTTAAACAGGTGGAGTGATTGATTTGTTGGCAAATTGATAACAAAGCAAAATACGACTTAAGCAAACTAAAATTTGACTACTGGCCAGGCTTAGGTTCAAATTATTCTGCAGACAAGACCCTGCAGGGGAGAGGCAGGAGAGGTGGGTGGGTTACATTCTTCCAACAAGCCTGTAATGAGCACCAGGCACAATGCCAGGCGTCAACAATGAAGACAAGGTCAACCATCCCTGTCCTTAAGAGGCTTGCAGTGTGTGTGTGTGTGTGTGTGTGTGTGTGTAATATATACATTTTTTTCAAACTGAAAAGTACCACAAGAGGGATGAACAAGATGTTCTGCAGCACTAAAGAAGGATGGAAGCCACCTTAAGGGCGATCAGGGAGACTTCAGAGAGGAGAGGATTAGAGTGGGGTCTTGAAAGAATTTTCCAGGTGGAAGAGGTGGAAAGGCATCCCAAAGGTGCATCGTGTGTACAAATGCCTTGAACGCCCCTGCTATGTTAAGGGAGGCCCTGTGGTTTGGCGTGGCAGGGGCCCTAGAAGGCACGGATGGATGCTGCAAGGAGATGATGCTGGAAAGATCAGCTGGGCCCAAAGCATAAAGGCAGTTCCAGCTTTCTGCCCAACCACTTTTCCCAGCTGTCCTTCCTGCACTGCTCTGCTCTGTGCTAAGGCTCGTTGGGAGCAAGATGACCATCCAGGATGGGGCTTCCTGCCCCCATAATGCCTAACCTGGGGAATGTGCAGGAAACACGATTCATTGAATTAGCTTAAATGAAGGAACTAGGGCGTTGGTTCTTAGCACATTTGACGATTGGTTCTCACTCTTCAGTCCCGTGTGTCCAGGCCTAGGTACTAAACGGTGGGAACTCCTCTGGTCAGTCCTTTGGAAGAATTGATGCTACACTTCCATCTGATAGTTTTTATTTATAAATAGGAACTTTTAGAAACACAAGGTCAATAACCACAAAGCATACAATCCAGTATAAAATGATTAGATAATTAGCCATCTTACCTTTGGAAGATTTTTGTTTAAGTTTTATAAAACTATCCAGGTCATTCAGGGTCAAGCAGATTTTAATTGTGCCACTCCACAGATTTGCCATTGGTGAGAACCCTGCTCCTCTACCGTCCAGCACTCCTGTCTATGTGTGCCTCAGCTGCCTCTGGGCTCTGTGCCAGGCGACGTGCAGTGGCTCAGAGCAAGCCCACTAAAGACATGATTATAGAAACTGTTTGGCTTCCTTCTGTCCCTCAAGTTTCCATCGTCCTGACATGTTGAAAACAGGGCTCGGTAATATGACCATTCAGGTTGGATGCCTGCTTGCCTTATTACACATCACCAACCAGACCCAGTGTTGGTTGACGTCATTGGCCAAGAAGAGGTCAACTCAAAGAAACCGAGGATCAAGTCAAAGTTCTAAGCCTTGGCCCCTGTGGACTGTGCAGCTGCCTCTGCCCTCTTTCTCCTTTCCTCGCACAGGGCATCTGACTTCCTAAGGAAGTCTGGACTGGTCCCAGCAGATGACCCCCTTGCCAGAATCCCACTTTGAGGATAGTGAATCTCGTTTCCAAAATATAAATCAAGACTTCCCTTTGCACCACTTGGAAGAGGCACTTTTTAAGAGCTGAAAAAAGTGCCTGGCATGACTTCTACCTTTTCATGAAGAGTGGATATTTTAACCAAAGGCGAAGAGAAACACAACATACAAGAAAGAAAAAGTTGGTACAAAAGGGAGTGAATGAGGCATTCTGAAGAAAGATGCTGCTTCAGAGGCATCTGGTCCCCTAATAAAGGGATTCGTGGGCTTCTCGTCTCTGTACCCAGTACCAGTGCCATCGAGTCGATTCCGACTCATAGAGACCCTGGTAATTCTCTCTCATCTCACTTCTCTTAGCCTTCAATCTACACAGTTATATTAAAAAGAAAATCACTTAGATTCTAAAGGAAGATGAGGAACAAGGATTCCCTTGGGTTTGTTTGTTCTACGTTAGTAACTTCCACCTTACTGTTTCAGGATAACTATTATGGGACTGAAAATGTCATCCCATAACAGAATAAAGACCAGGAAATGTGATATAACACTTCTAGAATCCTATGATAAGAGTTTAAACAACAACAACAACAAAGCACCCTCAATTCAGGGTCTAGGACAGTTACTGTACAACTCCTAGGGTAGCGAGTCTCAATCAGGAGACATTTGGCAATGTGTGAAGATATTTTGGGTTGCCCCCACCAGAGGGATGTTACTGGCATCTAGTGGGTAGAAGCCAGGGATGCTGCTAAACATTCTACAATGCATAAGACAGCCCCACAACAAAGAATTATCTTGCTCAAAATGTCAATACTGTGGAGGCTGAGAAGCCCTGCCCTTGGGCCAAGTTGTAGCTAGACTGTTAACCCCTTGAGAACAGAAACCAGGTCCTATACTCCTTCTCTAACCCTCAGAACCTATCACAGTCTAGGTACATAGCAGGCTCAGGTTAAATGATTCAGTCCCAATTGCCCCAATTTGGTTAAACCTTAGATCTTCCTTCCAAAGTCCACATACTTTCCCTCAAAAAGGATTTTCTGAACATGACTTTGCTCCTGGCAGAATTTTCTGACTCTGTAGTTCTTGTTAACGTCCAGAGAAAACCCTGAATAAATCAGACCCTGATTACAATCATGCCTTAGTGGAAGAGTCTACCAAATAATTGTGTCCAAACTGCTCAAGGCTCATACTGACATGCAGGCTGGCACCATAAACCCTAAATGGTATGTTACAGCCTGAGGCCACTCCAAGCTGAGTGTGGGAGGGCCCACCTGAATGCAGCACCCCTGGGAGGATGGCCTTTGGGGCTTTGCTCTTTTGAGGCTGCCTTCTCCTTGGGAAAGAACCCCTTTGCTGCCTATGTCTTTGGGAAGTGTGGCCAAGTTTCTATAATCAGCCTCCAAATGAACAGATTTGCCTTGGACTGCCAGGGATCCTCTCGCCAAGGAGAGCGGGGCCCAGCTTGGGCTCTCGGAAGTCACAGCTCTGGGGAGCTGTGTGTGGGGAGGGGGCAGTGGCAAAGCTGCATTTGGGCTTTGATCTTGATATCCTAAGCCAGGAGTCAGTCTTTGAGCTTACAGCTTAGTGCTTAGAGGCCCCCCAAGCTCCCTCAGCCAGACTAAGGGGTCTACTGAAGCGCTCTGCTACAAGCAGCAACTTAGACCTCAGCAGGTCTAAGAAGATGGCTAATTATCCCCATCGGTACAAGTGGGGATTCCTTCTGCATGTCAGACTCAAGTTCCTGCCCGGTTTCTTCCGATCCTCTGTAACTGTCCTCAAACCATGTCCCTGCAATGTAAAGCCAGGGTTGGCAGTTGTTAGTGTCCACTTAGAATCACAACACAGCAGCACCAAAAGGGTATTAGATGACCTGGTCCAACCCCCTCGTTGTGGCTGAGGAAACCAAGGCCAAAGAAGGGATGTGATTGGCCCACATCACACAACCAGAAGAAGACAAAGCCAGGGCTTGAACTTGAGTCTCCTGACTATGTTGTTGTTGGGTGCTGTTGAGTTGATTTTGACTCATAGTGACCCCACGTGACAAAGTAGAACTGCACCATAGGGTTTTCTAGGCTGTAATCTTTACGGGAGCAGATTGCCAAGTCTTTCTCCCCTGGAGAAGCTGGGTGGGTTTGAACTGCCAACCTTTCAGTTAGTAGCCGAGTGCTTAACTGTTGCATCACCAGGGCTCCTTCTACTGACTATATAAAAAAGAAACCCATACCCGTTGCTGTGAAGTTGATTCCAATTCATACCAACCCTATAGGATAGAGTAGAACTGCCCCACAGGATTTCCAAGGAGCGGCTGGTATATTCGAACTGCTGACCTTTATTGTACTTTAAGTGAAAGTTTACAAAGCAAGTCAGTCTCTCGTGTAAAAATTTATATACGCCTTGCTATGTACTCCTAGCTGCTCTCTCTAATGAGACAGCACACTCGTCCTTTCCACCCCGTATTCCCCATGTCCATTCAACCAATTCCTGTCCCCCTCTGCCTTCTCTTCTCTCCTCCAGACAGAAGCTGCCGACATAGTCACATGTGTCTACTTGAGCCAAGAAGCTCACTCCTCACTAGTATCATTTTCTTTCTTATAGTGCAGTTCAATCCCTGTCTGAAGAGTTGGCTTTGGGAATGGTTTCAGTCTTGGGCTAACAGAAAGTCTGGGGACCATGACCTCTGGGATCCCTCTAGTCTCAGACCAATTAAGTCTGGTCTTCTTATGAGAATTTGAGGTCTACATCCCACTGTTCTCCTGCTCCATCAGGGATTCTCTGTTGTGTTCCCTGTCAGGGCAGTCATCGGTTGTAGCTGGGCACTGTCTAGTTCTTCTGGTCTCAGGCTGATGTAGTCTCTGGCTTATGTGGCTCTGTCTCTTGGGCTCATATTTACTTTGTGTCTTTGGTGTTCTTCATTCTCCTTTGCTCCAGGTGGGTTGAGGCCAATTGATGCATCTTAGATGGCCACTTGCTAGCGTTTTCAGGCCCCAGATGCCACGCACAAAGTGGGATGCAGAATGTTTTCTTAATACATTTTGTTATGCCAATTGACGTAGGTGTCCCCTGAAACCATGGTCCCCAGACCTCTGTCCCTGCTACTCTGGCCTTCGAAGCATTCAACTGTATTCAGGAAACTTCCTTGCTTTTGGTTTAGTCTTGAACTGCTGACCTTTTGGTTCGCTGCCAAATGTTTAACCACTGCGCCACCAGGGCCCCTCTATGGACTATAGGGAGAGTATTGCCCTTCTCCCCCTGACATGGCCTTGTGTAGACCAGGTCAGAAAACAGCTGATAATAGAGTCCTTGCACCACAAGCAGAATTCTACCTGATCTATATATCACTAGGCAGAGTTTTTAGGTTTTTAATATTATTAAATATTATTTAAAAGTTGAAGTGCTTCAATTTAACCCTTGAATACTATATACTCCATTTAAAAGAATTGGAAAAGAAGAAGCTATATCTAGAATAGATCACAAAGGAGGTAATTCTGTGCTTCTAGGCACTTCCTAGAAAGGAAACTGGTAGTCATCAGCATATACATTCTCAATTTTTAGGAAGGGCCATTGTTCACAGGTTCAGTTTTCAGGCAGAGAAACTGAGGAAAAGTTTAACTAATGGTAACAGGAGAAGGGAACACAAACCACAGATTCTCAGGCAGGTCTTAATTCAGTATCTGAAAGAGAAGGATGTAATTCTGACCACATGTGTAGTCAGTCCAGAAGGTCAAGTTTCCAGAGCTTTCTTGCAAGGACCTTGAAACACAACGTTCAACTAAGCTTAGTAGGTGATAGTTATAATCTCACACTCTAAGAAAGGAGCAACAAGAGAGGTGCACCAGGTGAGAAGCGAAGACTCGATTCTCTGACAGGTGGGTTAATGAGTTCTCTAAATATGAACACCTGGTCCAGTTTAGTCCACAAGTGATACAAAGGGCTGAAAGATGCAGGGGTGGTGATTCCCACCACATCCTCATTCAACTTGCATATTTGGCCTGTGCAAAAAACAGACAGATCGTGGAGAATGACAGTGAATTCTGGTAAACTTAACCAGGTAGAGACTCCAATTGCAGCTGCTGTTCCAGATGTGGTTTCATTGCTTGAGCAAATTAATACATCTCCTAGTACCTGGTGTGCACCCATTGATCTGGCCAATGTCTTTTTCTCCATACCTGTTTTAAGGACCACCAGAAGCAGCTTGTCTTCAGCTGGCAAGACCAGAAATATACCTTCGCTGTCCTACCTCAGAGCTATGTTATCACTTAGTCCACAGGGACCTTGATCACCTTTCCCTTCCACAAGATGTCACAATGGTCCCTTAACTAACCTCCTAGCAGCACAGATGGCAGAGACAGAGGGCAAGGCCCCAGAGTCATACAAAATGGACATCTTGGCACCATGTTCCCCCCAAAACACTGTATCTCCTCACCTTGTCGGAAGGAGACGTACACCAGCCTCTCGTCAAACTTCTGGACCTGCCGGAAGTTGTCGACCAATTCTTTGGGGGAAGGGTCATCCACACCTGTGCAGTACAGAGCTGTCTCCAAAGCCAGCAGCTGAGGAAAAGAGCAGAAACATACCCTGAACGCCCAGTGACGACAGGAAAAGAGCTGCCAGCCCTTACGCTTCCCACCTGAAAGAAGAGCCCGGAACCAGCCCCTGTGGTGCTCGGTGGTGGCATGTTAGAAAGCAGCGGGAAAGGCAGAGAACTGCTGTGCACATCCCGGGGGTATGGGCACTGCTGGGTCTGCCTCCACCTCCCAAGGCTCAGGGAAGGCCAATGCTGTTGGTTCCTGATTACCTGGGGGGTTGGGGGCTCCTCAGCCTCTCCTCTCATGAGCCTGAATCATAACTAGGCTTTAAATTAGAGGGAGCCTCCAGGCTTGTTCTGACGGTCACATCGAAAGGAATAAAAGGAGGGAGGCAAGAGTTTCACAGGTCATCTGACGCCTAAAAACCAAACCAAACCCACTGTCGATTCTAACTCATAGAGACCCCATAGGGTTTCCAAGGCTGTAAATCTCTTCAGATGCAAACTCCATGTCTTTCGCCCTTGGAGCTGCTGATTTTAAACCCTCGACCTTTCAGTTAGCAGTTGGTCGCTTTAACCACTGTGCCACCAGGGCTCCTTGTCTGATGCCTGGCTCCACGTAATTTTCATACACCCACATAGGTTATATAATCTGCTTCCGAGGCAGTTTCTGGGTTAGGATGTTACTGCTTCCCCGCACATTTCATCTCTGATTCATCACGCCTTTATTCCTGTCCGCCGACCCCTGCCATTTATCTGGGTTACTGACATCAGAAACGCATAGTCAGAAGGAGGGAGAGACACTGAGGCTGTCCTGGATTCAGGCAGCCGCAGGAAGGCGGGAGACCATGAGCCTGTGTGCAGCACTGCCCTGGCCCTGTCTCCAACTACAGCCATTTTCCTTCTCTGTGGATTTCAACTGTGGGGTAGAGGGTTGAGCAGTGACCTGGTACTCAGAAGACCTGGCTTTGGGTCTCAGCTTTGTCACTAACCAGCGAGTGATTCCAAAGTTTCTTTAACTCTCTAACCCTCGATAAAATGAGAAGGTTAGAAATGATTGCTAAGGATTTTATCCCCCAGCTTTGCCTTAAACCCTGTGAGTTTCTTTTGAGGGCAGGGACCCTGATTTACTCATCCCTAGAATCCCAGCCTCCCCATCTGTGAAATGACTTAACCCAATCCTGTCTTTAATTTGCCCGTGTAAAGAAACCATGCTCTCTCCCACCTGGGAAGTGAATACCATCCAACCACTAAGGGCTCTACTAGGAAATACAACTTCACAACTCTTTTTTCGCAAGTATTCATTCTCTTAGCTTGACTTGATAGCTCCACTTTTGAAGCTCAGCCTGCGACTTCCGCAAGCAGGCTGCAGCACCCAAGAGCTATTGCTGTTGAGTGGATTCTAATTCATGGAGACCCCATGTGTGTCAGAGTAGAACTGTGCTCCATAGGGTTTTCAACGGCTGATTTTTTGGAAGTAGTTTGCCAGGCCTTTCTTCTGAGGCACTTCTAGGTGGACTGAAACCTTCAACCTCTCGGTTAGCAGCCAAGTGCGTTAACCATGTTCACCACCTGGGAACTCCAGCTTACCAGGACACTTTCGATATTTGGGGAGATTTTAAACAGCTGCCACAAGACTCTAAGTGAGGAGATCAGTGGTGGGGTCCAAGGTACAGAGTGGGCTCTGACTTAGACAGGCATGGCAGTTACCTGTTCCTGAGAAATCTGCACAGGGTTTCGGAAAACAGTCCAGAGCACAGTGGGGTGGCAAGGAGGTGTGGTGAGGGACCCCCTGTAGCGGTAGTACTCCTCAGGCCTCTCAGGAAGCAGCTCCTCAACGTTGAAACCTGGAATGGGCACTTCTTGGCCTGGGGAGACACGTCGGGGGGTAATGGTGTCAGCCTCACTCCATAGGGCAGAGGGCAGCTGAGCATATGACTGAGCCTTAAAACCTGAACTAGCCCCGTTCTGGACCTTTCAGCCCAAGGACCTGGTCACGACACTGTTCAACAACCTGCTGCCCTACGCCTGGTGAACACAGAGGCACCTGCCCTGCAGTTGTTCTTCCTAAGGTCACATGTAGTTGTTGTTAGTGCTATGGAGTTGGCCCCCAGCTCACGATGACCCCATGCACAAGAGAACCAAACACTGCCTGGACCTGCACCATCCCCATGATCAGTTGTGGACTGGACAGTTGTGATGCATAGGGTTTTCACTGGGTGATTTTTCCAAAGTAGATCACCAGGTCTTTCTTCCCAGTCTATCTTAGTCTGGCAGCTCTGCTGAAACATGTTCAGCATCATAGCAATACACAAGCCTCCACTGACAGACATAGGGGTGACTACACCCTTCTCCAACAGGGAGTGAATAAGCATCCGAGGACCACTCACCTTTGTACTTTACATCTTGAAGGTGACTGAAGATCTTGTCATATGATGGATTGAAGGAGCCCCTCTACAACAGAGACCAGGAAGGTGGATTGAACTGTTGGGCTGGCACAGAATTCCACAGGCTGAACGTGGATTGGCAAATGCTAGTGGCAGGCTTAGCTGCGGGTACATAGCTCCTGGTATGGAGGTCCCCCCTGGAAAATCCACTGTACCAGGACAATTATGAAGGCTCACTAGGCTATTAGGGAGTTAGGACGTCCTTTTTTAGCTGATGGCACCAAGGCTTCAGAGTCCCAGGGTACTAGCTGTGCACCTGATTATGTGGCTGTGAGCCTGAAGGCCACGACTAACATGTTCATCTAAGCCAGAGCTTAAGGGAGTTCTGAGTTCATGCAAGCTAAGTCAGACAGGAAGTGTGTTGGGAAAGGAAGTACATATTGTCTTATTAGGGAAAAAAATGCAAGTGAATCAGGAGATATTTCCATTTCCTGGGTACAGGATTAAGGAAAGAATTTATTTCAGGGTCCATACATAGGACGGAGTGTGGATACTGGGAGTTGTATCAGGGGTTCAGGCATCTGGTGGGGGCAGCACTGAACAACCACCTTCCCCTACCAGGCTCTCCAACTGGGTGATTCCGTTCCTTATGCCAGAGAGCTGAGACCGGGATTCATACTTCCAGTGTCACCAAGGACATGCCCTTGTCTGCTGTTCTGCCACAGAAAGCACTGCCTCCAGGCCAAGAGAGAAGCAGCCCTAGAGGGGAAGATCCCCTGTTCTGGAGGCAAGACACGGCCAAACAGGAGCAGCTTACCAGGGCCACATATACCCAGCCAACAGGTGTGCGTGGAACACAATGCCGTACCCCTATCTCCTTCCTGCTCCAAATTTCACCTAAAAACCCTGTAAACAGCTCTTACCTCAATGAGAATAGCTAGGACGGCAAGGCCTTCTGATTTGTTGCTGGCAGTCCTGGCGTCGGGATACAGATCCGAGTTATAATGGACGACGTGCAGCTGCAGAGGGAGAGAAGTCTCCATCAAGGGATGAGCGACTCATGGGAACCTTTCACTTGTGTAGGAGACTCGAGTCTCCAAACCGAAGGGCAGAGCCCCCCTAGGCTAGACTAGGCCTCTCTGAGCCTCCTCTCACACACCCTACTTTCCCCTTTTCCCACAGGCCTTAAAAAACCAAACCAAACACGTTGCTGTTGAGTTGATTCCAACTCATAGTAACCCTATAGGACAGAGTAGAACTGCCCCATAGAGTTTCCAAGGAGTGCCTGGTGGATTCGAACTGCTGACCTTTTGGTTAGCTGTCGTAGCACTTAACCACTACACCACCAGGGTTTCCCCCACGGGCCTTGCTAGGCTGTAAACTCCACCTGGGCAGACTGTGTCTATCTTATTCACTCATTGTACCCTCAGTGTCTGATACGGTGCCTGGAACATAGCGGATGCACAATAGATAATGAATGAATGACCCAATCAATGAATGAAGGGGTTCTTATACTGGCCATGAATAAGCTTTGGCATATTTCTCCTCCTTCTGATTTTTCAAGTGGAGTGCAGTTCTACTTTGCAACACATGAGATTGCGATGAGTTGAAATCAGAGCTTCAAACTGGTTCTTCCCAGTTCAATCCCCTGCTGAGAATTTGCCTTTCCACTCAGATGTACTGAATCAGGATCTTTAGAATGTAGATTCAGATTCAGTATATCTGGGGGTGGAAATTTCAAATTCTCAGCAGGTGGTCAACCAGAAAGACCAGTTCAAAGCCCTGCTATATATCTAGACAATTAATGCATTTTTGTAGATTCTCTGCCTCTTGGGACTATGACAAATACTGAGACTTTATATCTGTTTCTTTCATTTCACTTCAGTCACCTCTTTTCCATGTTATGTGGCTGTAAATAAAATTCAAGTGTATTTTATTGAATACAGTTTCAAGTTCCCCATTTTGACCTTTTCAAGTGGCCCTTTCTGATTTTTAAAAATCAGCTCAAATTATTTCATCCTTTTTTTAATTATTATTATACTTCAGATGAAGGTTTACAGAGCAAACTAGCTTCTCATTAAACAATTAGTACACATATTGTTTTGTGACATTGGTTGCCAACCCCATGACATGTCAATACTCTCTCCTTCTCAACCCTGGGTTCCCTATTACCAGCTTTCCTGTCCCCTCCTGCCTTCTAGTCCTTCTGTTGGGCTGGTGTGCCCCTTTAGTCTCGTTTTGTTTTATGGGCCTGTCTAATCTTTGGCTGAAGGGTGAATCTCAGGAGTGACTTCATTACTGAGCTGTCCAGGGGCCATACTCTGGGGGTATATTTCATTTTTTTTTTTAATGTGGTCCTCTGTTAAGGATTTCTTAGGGGTTTCCACTTCACCGACTTTCCCTCCAAAGGACCTATCCTGCCACACTGCCCCACACCATCTTGGCCTGGAATAGAATTCTATTTGGCTCAAACCCCAAGCACCTAGGTCCTTGATTCCGTCTATGGCTGATCTCTGAGCTTGTGGTCTGTCTTGGCATTTTTCTTCTCGTGTTCAGATTAGATCGTGAGGCAGTAAAGGCTAATACAGGCATAGGGAATTCCCTACAGAGGGGATCATTCAGAAAGAGTCTTTTTTGTTTGTTTGTTTATTATGTTTTAGGTGAAAGTTTACAGCGCAAATTAGTTTCTCATTCCAAAATGTATACACACATTGTTTTGTGACATGGGTTGGAATCCCGCAAAGTGAGAAAGACTGTAATAGAAACTAAATCCAGAAGAACTATTACTCTTCCAAGGACCCTGCATAGGAAAGCTGCCATTTTAGGGTCACCTGATAGGACTCTCTTTTATTGGCATTTATGGTCCATCTTCACCAGACCAAGAGTCTGGGAACATGGCTTACTGGCAGAAATTACAGTAACTATAAATATTTCAAAATGACAAACCCTTCCAGCCTACACCGTAACCCCTTCTTTATTTCTCATGGGGAAGGTGAAGGCTTCACATTGCAATTGCCTAAAAGAAATTGCAGTCCTGCAAGGTTCAGAGAGGGGCCTGAGCTGAACTGCGTGAACCTCCAGGAGTGCCATCTGATCTGGGACAGAACTATGTCCCCTCCATTCTTGGAACTAGACCTACAATTAGCTGAGGTAGCAAGCAGTTCAGTAGTTAGGAACAGAGAATGGACAGGTTATTATTCACTGCGGGCTTCCTGGGCTGAGCAGTAGCATTTATCCCTTGCAGAAAAAAAAAAAAAAGCAATAACCAGTTGCCACTGAGTCGACTCTGACTCATGGTGACCCCATGTGTTTCCTATTAGGACTGTGCTCCATAGGGTTTTTCAATGGCTGATTTTATGGAAGGAGATCACCAGGCCTTTCTTCTGAGGTACCTTGGGACTCAAACCTTTCAGTTAGCAGATGAGCACTTAACTGTTTGCACTACCTGAGGACTTCTACCTCCTCGTACTGCTCTATCAATGTTCAAAACCATAGCCCCAAGCTCACTCTGCAAACTGCACACTGTGGTACAGGAACAATCTCCCCCTCCTGCCATGTTCTCTTGGCATTTTGGATTAGCACCTCAGGGTGACCAACAGGATGCTGTGCTGACATCCCGAGCTATCCCTCTGCAAGTCTGTGGTCACCTTCATGCTGTGCACATTATAATGCCAGTCATCACTTAATTTGTGGCCAGGGAGAAGAGCGGCTCTGGACCTGGGTCCCCATGTCCCAAAGCTCAACCCATGGCCCAGGAAAGGAAAGATGGGATGAGAAAGATACATGGAAACAGCATGACCTAGGAAGAAGACTGAGAAGTTTGGGGGAGCAATTAACCCAGTGTGACTCAGCAGTGGGATGTGTCAGCCAGACCAGCTGATGAGATCTCAGTCAGTGCAAATAGAAAAGGAGCATGCGGGTCCCATTGGACCACCCTGGGAGCACTGCCTCCTGAGTAGCATCACTCACCTAAGGTCACAGTGTCAAGCTCAGCATGTTCAAAAGCTGAAGGGACCAAGACACCACAGATGGCCTGCAGGGTGGCCAAAGAGGCTGTAGCTTCCTGTGCCGCTGACAGGCCTGGGGTGGGTGTGCAGAGCATGCAGGAAGCCCCCATCTTGTGCTCTGATCATATTTGCACACAGACCACATGAAGGGGTCCCAGCCCACCCATCCCCAGTGACCACAGCTTCTGCCAGCCTGGCTCCCCTCACCTCAGCAGCAGAGTGCCTCCCGCCGATGGTGTGCTCTGAGCCGTGGGGGTTGTTCCGGTTTCCCCAGTGCAGGTGCAGCTGCGTGGCGCTGTAGCGGGACTGGAGGCCCTGGATGTACATGTCTGGGGTCAGGCTCAGCTTCACTGTGGGGAGGAGAGAGGCAGCCTTAGAGCCACAGGCAGCTGAGTGCTGCTAGAGAGCAGCCAGGTACGCAACACCTGCCCAGGCTCAGAGGGGTACACGTGGATGCAGCGAGGTGGAGACTGCAGAGATGCAGCCTGCAGGTCAGAAACCTGGGCTCTTTCCTTGCGAATGTCCCTGTTTTCCCAAAGCAACTCTGGCGGTACCAGCACCTTCTTAATTCCCCTTGGAAAGTGATGCAAAAACACTGATACTAGACCCGTGGGTGAGACGCTAATTTACATAATCCATCTGTTTTTTTCCCATTGCTGTCGAGTCAATTCTGACTCATTGCAACCCTATAGAACAGAGCAGAACTGCCCCATAGGGTTTCCAAGGAGCAGCTGGTGGATTTGAACTGTTGACCTTTTGGTTAGCAGCCTGGTTCTTAAGCACTGTGCTGCCCCCAGGGCTACCAACTCATGTATTAGACACTGGCTATAAAGCTAGGACCTTAATGAGGTACCTTCCATGCTTTAGAATTGCCTAACAGCAACAGTAATAATTGCCATTTATGAAGCACCTACTACAAGCTAGGTCTGGACATACAAATTCTCTAGTCTTCACAGCAACCCAGGCAGAGAGCTATCAGTATACCCATTTTCCAAATGAAAGCTCAGTGAGGTTAAAGTTCTTTCCCCAGAGTTTCATGACTCATAAGTAGTCAAGCTGGGATTCAAATCCAGGTTTGTTTGACTCCAAAGCCTGGGTGCTCCCCACTAAACTGCGTGGCCCCGTGAGTAATTCCTGATGTCCCAGAGTTCACACCAGCAGTACAGCCAATGGGCCAAGGTACTCAGGCCTATCCCCTCCCCCATCCCAAGAGATGAGCTTTGTTTGAGAGGTGCTGTCCTGGTAGAACCTCCTGAGATGCTATGGATTGAACTGTGTCCCTCAAAAAGATAGGCTGAAGTCCTAGCCCCCTGTAACCTGTGAATGTGACCCTGTTTAGAAATAGAATCTTTGACGATGTTATCAGTTAGGTTAACATGAGGTCATATTGGAGTAGAAAAAAACCAAAACCAAACCCACTGCCACGGAGTTGATTCCAGCTTATATCAACCCTATAGGACAGAGTAGAACTGCCCCATAGGGTTTCCAAGGCTGTGATCTTTATGGAAGCAGACCGCCACATCTTTTTCCCGTGGAGCAGCTGGTGGGTTCCAACTGGCGACCTTTCAGTTAGCAGCTGAGCACTGAACCACTGTGCCACCAGGGCTCCTTTACTGGAGTAGAAAAAAAAAACCAAAACCGTTGCTGTCAAGTCAATTCCGACTCATAGCAACTGTATAGGACAGAGTAAAACTGCCCCATACGGTTTTGGTTAGCAGCCATAGTTCTTAACCACTATGCTACCAGGGTTTCCTTATTGGAGTAGGGTGGGTCCTAATCCTATATGACTGGTATCCTCATTAAAGAGGAGAAGATACACAGAGACAGGGAGACAGAGGAAGGACACCATGTGACACTGCAGCTGCAAACCAAAGAATGCCCGGAGCCACCAGGAGCTAGGAGAACAGATTCTCCCTCAAAGCCTCAGAAGAAATCAACACTGCTGACACCCTGATCTCAGACTCCCAACCTCCAGAACTGTGAGAGAATAAATTTCTGTTCTTATAAGCCACCAAGTTTATAATATTTTGTTACGTTGGCCCTAGAAATAAACACCCAGGTCCAGGACCTCCAGCATCCCTTGGTGAGAGACACCCAGGCATCCTTCAGGGACCTCCCTGCACCCTTCCCTGCTAAATGGAAGAGAACAGGGCAGGAAGTCAAGGGAAGCTCAGACATGTCCCTCAAGCCCTTGAGGTCTCTACTCACCTGAATGGCCATTATTGGTCAGGATAAACTGCTCGTTGGCAGATACGTTGTAGCCTTGGAACTCGAGAGGCACAAGGCTGGCGTCATACTGGAGGATGTCGCTGTTCAGGTCGATGGGGGACTGCAGCAGGCCCCCACAGGATGGGTATTTCTTGAACCAGCTCCTCTCTCCATCGGGTCCTGGAAGGAGAGATTCAAACCCAAGATTGTCAGTTTTCCGTACAGGATTTTTTCCTCACCCTCTGTTACAGATTGAATTGTGTCCCCAAAAATGTGTGTCAACTTGGCTAGGCCATGATTCCCGGTATTGTGTTGTTGTCCGCCATTTTGTGATCTGATTATCCTATGTGCTGTAAATCCTAACCTCTATGATGTTAACGAGGCAGGATTAGAGGCTGTTATGTTAATAAGGCAGGAGACAATCTACAGGATTAGGTTGTATATTGAGTCAATCTCTTTTGAATTATAAAAGAGAGAAGCGAGCAGAGAGGAGAGGGACCTCCTACAACCAAGATAGAAAAGCCAGGAGCAGAGCGCATCCTTTGGACCTCGGGTCCCTGCTCTGAGAAGTTCCTAGACTAGGGGAAGATTGATGACAAGAACCTTCCCCCAGAGCCAACAGAGAGAGAAAGCTTTCCCCTGGAGCTGGTGCCCTGAATTTAGACCTCTAGCCTCATAAACTGTGAGAGAATAAACTTGTTTGTTAAAGCCACCCCTTGTGGTATTTCTGTTATAGCAGCACTAAGGAACTAAAACACCCCCTGTTTTCAGTACAATGACTCCTTTCCTCCAGAGATAAATGCTTCAAAGTCCAGAGATCTCAGCCTACAAAATAAGGCCAGCGAACCCTTCAAGACCAACCAAAACCAAAACCAAACTCACTGCTGTCGAGTCAATTCTGACTCATAGCGACCCTATAGGACAAGGTAGAACTGCCCCACAGAGTTTCCAAGAAGCGCCTGGCGGATTTGAACTGCCAACCTCTTGGTTAGCAGACATAGCACTTAACCACTATGTCCCCAGGGTTTCCACTTCAAGACCACCTGCTCTTAAAGTGATGTGGGAGAGGACTAGAGCAGTCCCATGCCAAAGACTAGAGCCCCCCAAATTCTGCTTTATTTTGTACATCATTCATTTTTTGACAAAACACACAACCTCTTCACAGGAAGACTTGTTAACTTTCAGCAATTTGGTACCTATTTATTGATCACCTACTCCAAGCTAGGAATTGCTGGGGGCCTTGGGGCCACCATGGTGAACACAACAATAGGGCCCCTACCCACTCAAGCTTGCATTCTAGTGAAGAATTTCTTGGATCCACTAGGTTGCCCCAGGTTGGACCACAGCTCTAGGTAGGATTTTGAGGCTGCTGGATTTACAGGTGTGATCTTCTTGAAAGGAAAATTTAGAGGACATTGAGGTTTTTTTGTTTTTTTTTTTTTTGTACTTCAGATGAAGGTTTACAGAACAAACTAGATTCTCATTAAACAGTACACATACTGTTTTATGACATTGGTTAACGACATGTTAACAACACGACATGTCAACACTCTCCTTTCTTGACCTCAGGTTCCCTATTACTAGCTTTCCTGTCCCCTCCCGCCTTCTAGTCTTTGCCTCTGGGCTGGTGTTCCTCTTTGGTCTTGTTTTGTTTTATGGGCCTGTCTAACCTTTGGATGAGGGTGAACCTCAGGAGTGACTTCATTACCGATCTAAAAGGGTGCCTGGGGGCCATACTCCCAGGGTTTCTCCAGTCTCTGTCAGGCCAGTAAGTCTGTTCTTTTTTTGTGAGTTAGAATTTTGTTCTACATTTTTCTTCTGCTCTATCGGGGACTCCCTATTGTGATCCCTGTCAGAGCAGTCAGTGGTGGTAGCTGGGCACCATCTAGTTGTACTGGACTCAGTCTGGTAGAGGCTGTGGTAGTTGTAGTCCATTAGTCCTCTGGACTAATCTTTCCCTTGTGTCTTTAGTTTTCTTTATTCTCCCTTGCTCCTGAAGGGGTGAGACCAGCGGAGTATCTTAGATGGCCACTCACAGGCTTTTAAGACCCCAGATGCTACTCACCAAAGTAGAATGTAGAACATTTTCTTCGTAAACTGTGTTATGCTAATTGGGCTAGATGTTCCCTGAGATTGTGGTCCCCATAGCCTAGAGGACATTGACTCTTGATACCTACATATAAGCAAGTATGGAACCTAACCTAATGCGGAGGCTAGAAAACGTCAGGTAATTACAGGCCTGGAATCACAGAGCTAAGTGCAAGGGTTTAGGCTGGGGAAGAGTGTAACAATTCTATAAACTAATTATTACACCATAATCCACAAACCATCAGTGAGGAGGAACAGGCTTTACACAAAGAAAATCCTCTGAGATGGAAATAAACAACCCCCACATTCAGATAAACTTTTCTACTCTCACAGGGAAAAGTCTTTAAAGAATGTTAACTAAAAACCAAAACCAAACCCACTGCCGTCAAGTCGATTCCGACTCATAGCGACCCTATAGGACAGAGTAGAACTGCCCAATAGAATTTCCAAGGACTGCCTGGCGGATTCAAACCGCCAACCTCTTGGTTAGCAGCCGTAGCACTTAACCACTAAGCCACCAGGGTTTCCTGAAGTATGTAAAGCTATTTTAAAAAGATTACCTCCCAAAGTACTTCAGTGGGTTTTCAGGCTGAGGTTTCCCCAGAAAAGCAAATACAGGCAGTTCCCGGGTTACGAACATCCAACTTATGGACAATTTGTACTTAAGAAGGGACTGCCATAAAGCCTATTACATTATATTATATACTACATTATATTAAAAATCTGAGTTAAATACATACAATGGTCCACAATAACGAATGCACACACTACTTTGTGACACTCAGGAAAACATTATATAAAGGTAAAATATATGCAATATACTAAGACAGACATTTGACTAACTGACCCTAAATAAGAACTATATGTACTTGTTCCAACTTCACCTACAAATTCGAGTTAAAGACAGATTTAGGAACATAACCCGTTCATAACCCGGTGACTGCCTGTCATTGGCTTGTCACGACTGGGTAGAATGATGGTGTCCTGTGCCCATGGTGCCATGGAGTTGGCAACCAAGCTTTGGTATGTGGGGCCATTCATCAGTATTTTGGCACAAGGAAGGGTGTTAACTAGAGCAAAGGGGAAGGAACATCACTTCTTCCATAGAACTCTTTCACAGACCACAGCACTGTTTCACAAGAGTGTAAATATGTCTATCTGGCCCCTCAGGATGACCACCTCCTCCACTGTATCTTCTGACTAGGGACACTCACCTAAGAGTGTGACAGTCACCATCAGCTGCTGTCCAGTAGGAATCATCCAGCTAATGGCAGTCCATGTGTGTTAGGGCAGAACTCTGCTGCATAGGGTTTTCTTTCTTTTTTTGTTTTTTTATTCTGCTTTACGTGAAAGTTTACAAGTAAGCCATGTTCTCATACAAAAACTTATACACACATAGTTATGTGACCCTAGTTGCTCTCCCTACAATGTGACAGCACTCTCCTCTCTCTACACTGTATTTCCTTTGTCCATTCAATCAGCTCCTGTTACCCTCTGCCTTCTCAGCTCACCTCCAGTCAAGAGTTGCCCACATATTCTCGTGTGTCTCCTTGAGCTAAGAAGCACACTCCTCACCACTATCGTTTTATGTCGTATAGTCCAGGCTAATCTTTGTCTGAAGAGTTGGCTTTGGGCATGGTTTTAGTTTTGAGCTAACAGAGAGTCTGGGGACCACGACCTCTGGGGTCCCTCCAGTCTCAATCAGATCATTAAGTCTGGCCTTTTTACTAGAATTTGAAGTCTGCATCCCACTTGTCTCCTGCTCCATCAGGGATTCTCTGTTGTGTTTCCTGTCAGGGCAGTCACTGGTGGTAACCGGGTACCATCTAGTTCTGCATAGGATTTTCAATGGCTGATTTTTTGGAAGTGGATCACCAGGCCTTTCTTCCAAGGTGCCTCTGGGTGGACTTGAGCAGCCAGCCTTTTAGTTAGCCACTGAGTGCATTAACTGTGTACAGCACTCAGGGACTCCACTTGGTACCTATGTTCATTTAAAATGCTAAGAGGAGTAGGTCTCCGGCTTAGATCTTCTAGGCCCTGTCACACTGGAAACCTATAATTTATCAGACTGTCAAACTTTGGACATGCCTTTTTGGAAATGTTAGAGCTTGAAAATTATTTCAGAATCTCCAGTCCAACCTTTCACTGGATACGTCAGTCAGAGTATCTACTGAGCTATACTGTTTTCATTTCCAAGGCCTTAGGCTCTGAATTCACGGCAGCTCAGCCACACCAAGGTGGCGACTGGCAGAGAAGAGGGTTGAAGCACGCCCAAGTAGGCACTCCAGGGGTTAACTGGGCTAAGATGGTTAGTCAGCTGAGGGCAAAACCGAATTCTCCAGGGACACCCAGGACAAGAGATGAAGCAAGAGTGATGTATCATGTAAATCCTGAGGGTCAGAAAGAGGCACAGCTGCACGGCAGCAAGACTTCCCGGAGTGAGGCTGCTCACAGATGGCACTTGGGCCCCAGCCAGGGTGGTGTAGCTGCCAGGCTGACATGAATGGAAAAGCTCAGGAAGTAGACTCATAACGATGAGACGATTTCCCCTTACACACATGACTAAGGGGACAGGGCTAAACGAAAGGCTTCCTTTCCTCAGAGCTGAGGTTCCAAAGATTTCGCCAAGAGGGTGTGTTAGGGATAACTGAGAGCTCCTGGAAGGCCAAAAACCAAAAATCCATTGCCGTTGAGTCGATTCTGACTCATAATGACCCTACAGAACAGAGCAGAATTGTCCCATGTGGTTTCCAAGGAACGGCTAGTGGATTTGAACTGCCAACCTTTTGGTTAGCAGCAGTATCTCTTAAACACTGCGCCACTGGGATGTCTCATTTTCATCTCTGTGACCCCATGTCATGAGTAAGATCACACACATAATAGACACTTGGTAAACATTTCCCAAAGAATTAAAAACTGAAAAGAACAGAGAGCTTGGGAAATGGTCATGAGGAAAAATTATTTAAAAAAAAAAAAAAAACCTAAAAACTCTTTATTGGAAGGTTGGGCCAGATTGGAGTCCCTGGGTGGTGCAAATGGTTAGGTTTGAGTCTACCCAGAGGTGCCTTGGAAGAAAGGCCTGGCGATCTACTGCTGAAAAAATCAGCTACTGAAAACCCTACGGAGCACAGTTCTACAGTGACACATACGGGGTCGCCATGAGTCAGAATCCACTCAATGGCAACTGGTAGGGGCCAAATTGGGTATTTTGGAACATGAAAGACTAAGGGCACTAAGGGAGTAGAGGTGCTGTTGGCAGACCCTCCTTGGAAAGAGAAGCAGCTAGAAGGGACTGGGACAGTGCAGAGAACCAGCTGAAACGTCTCCCTCCCCCACTGCTTCAAGTGTGTGTCTTCGAACGGGTCACGTTCCCTGCCAGAGTCTCTGTTTTCCTTTGTACAACAGGGAGGGTTGGACATTATGTTCTGAAGGTCCCTTCTGGCTCTCAAGCTCTGAGCTCCATCAAGATGACTAGGACTTAGCACCTTCACCCTCTACACTAGGCAATTTTGAACGAGTTGGAGAGTTTACTCACGCCAGCGCAGTTCCTGGACATGTGACGAGGTGCCCAGTGGAGCCAGCTATGAGAACGAGGGTACAGGGTGCTGCTGCTCCTGGGGCTGGCAGGACAGCGGGCAGCCATCGCTCTCTGTATCAAGAGCCTGCCACCCGGTCTTGGCTGCCATCCACAGGGCCACTTGTCCTTGAGCATCAGTCATAGGCCACCAGGGATCCCTGAGCAGCAGGGTCTACAAAGCCTTTTCCCCTCCTCTGCCTCCTCCTGCTTTTTCAATTATCATCATTATCATTATTATTTTAATAGTTTCCGTCCTTACAACTCTAGGGGGCAAGCCAGGCAAGAATCACCCCGTTTCACAGGGGGAGTCATGATCAGGAAGCGCTATCTGTTCAGGGTGATGGAAAACTTGGCAACAGGTACCAGTGATGGTGACACAACGTGGTTAATGGAATTCGTGTCACTGAATTGTACGTGTAAAAAATGTTGAATTGGCAAATGTGCTGTATGTATTTATTTTACAATAAAAAAATTACAAACAGCTCTTAACATAGAAAAAAGATTATCGTCATGTATAATAGAGAAATGTAAATTAAACTTACACCCTAATACTATTTCTTGACTATCAAAAAAAATCACCTTGTTTTATAGAAGACACATTAAGATTATGTGATCTGCCCAAAGTTAACCCATTACCGTCGAATTGATTCTGACCCTACAGGACAGGGCAGAACTGCCCCATAGGGTTTCCAAGGAGTGGCTGGTGGATTCTGACTGCCAACATTTTGGTTAAGCAGCCTGAGCTCTTAAGCACTGCCCACCAGGGCTTCAGTTTACTCAGGGTTACTTTGCCTGGGTCACAGGACCTCCATGCCCTTCCGTTTCGGTATTTATCCTGGAGCTCTTGTGTGCACTTGTCTCCCCCTCCTACGCTCCCCTGAGGGTGAGGCCTGTCTCACTCATCCTGGCATTTCCCACAATGCCTGGGCGGAGCCAGCCCTTGCCTGCTTCCCGAACAGGGCCTCATGCCCATCTCGTGCTTGCTCTTCTCCAAGGAAGCCTGCACCCATATTAACACTATTCCTGGTGGCGTAATGGTTAAGATCTCAGCTGCTGACCAAAAGGTTGGCAGTTCAAATTTACCAGGCACTCCTTGGAAATCCTATGGTGCAGTTCTCCTCTGTCCTATAGGGTCCATATGAGTCAGAATCGACTCAACGGCAACGGGTTTGATTTTTTTTTATTTATTCCTCCCTATTCCTCCCATACTTCCTTTCCCTCGAAGAGGAGGAAAATGAGATCACTTGCTAAGTTTCAAAATTTAGCCCCCAGCTTTCTAGTTTAAGGACCACTGGTGGAGCAATGGTTAAGCACTCAGCTGCTAACCAAAATGTTGGCGATTTGAACCCACTAGCCACTTCTTGGGAGAAAAGACATGGTGATCTGCTCCTGTAAAGATTTCAGCTTAGGAAACCCTATGGGGCAGTTCTACTCTGTCATATAGGGCCACTATGAGTTGGAATGGGAGACCCTGGTGGCACAGTGTTTAAGAGCTATGGCTGCTAACCAAAAGGTCGGCAGTTCAAATCCACCAGGAGCTCCTTTTGGAAACCTTTAGGGTTGCTATGAGTCAGAATTGACTCGACAGCAACGGGTTTTTTGGTTTTTATGAGTTGGAAGATTTGATAGCACAGAACAACAGCTTTCTAGTCTACCTGTGTGAGGATTCGTTCTCTTGGGACCACTCATTGAATAAGAAACTGGTTTCTGTCCTGTAGCCCGAGAGATGGCCTGCTGGGTATGTGGCTTCCCAGAAGTTCACAGGACCCTTCTCCAGGATGTGATGGCCAGAGCCCTGCTTTTGCACAGTTGGGGACATGGTCTGAGCAGCCTCTTGTCTTTGTGGTTTGTAAATGAGAGATGGAAGTGCCATGGGCGTGAACACCCACCCATCTCCACTGCCATCAAGTCGATTCCAACTCATCAACCCTATAGGACAGAGCAGAATTACCCCATAGGGTTTCCAAGGCTGTAATGTTTACAGAAGCAGATTGCCACATCTTTCTTCCACCGAGCAGCTGGTGGGTTTGAACCACAGACCTTTTGGTTAGCAGCTGAGGACTTTAACCACTGCGTTACCAGGGCTTCTTGGCATGGGCACCAGGACAGTCAATACCAGGGGTGGCGAGGGCCAGCTCCTTTCTGCTGCCCTATCTTCTGCCTGGGCCCACATCACTTGGTACCCACAGCAACACTGTCCCTTGTGCGGGCAGCTGCAGCTGGTCTGTGTTTTCTCAACTCACTCTCAGTTTTCCCACTCAAGCCAAGTGCTCCACTGCCAGCAGGCTGCAGTCAGAGCTGACTCTTCTAAAAGAAACACTTATTTCCAGCCACCGTGAAAATTCAACTTTTCGAAGTTCTGACTCTGCCTCTTTAGTTGACTGGATTTCTGCCCACAATCATGATCAAGATCATGTGTATCCACAGTTTCTTAAAAAAAAAAAATCAAGGCATATTTCTTTTCAGGTCATGAGTTTTTCTGCTCCAGGCAAAAAGTGGACGAAATTTCTGTTTTGAAATATAACAAGACATTAACAACGGGGGACAGCTCAAAATGCTCTCGTGGTTTCTGAGTGGGAGTGATGAGGCCCAGGGTGCAGGACTTGCATTATCTGAGGTGCAGAATATTCTTATGGAAAATATCAAACGTATACAAAGGTAGAGAGAAGAGTGGACTGGGCCCTTGTTACCCAGCTTTGATTCTTGGTCAATTCTGCCTCTTCTATTCCATGCCCACGCTCCCCTGCCCTGGATGATTTTGAAACACATCCAGATATATTTCTGTAAATATTTCAGGCTGTATTTCTAAAACATAAAGACTCTTTTAAAACCAAACCAAACCACAATGTCGTTGTTGTTAGGTGCCATCGAGTCGATTCTGACTCATAGCAACTCCACGTGACAGAGTAGAACTGCCCCCTAGAACTTCCTAGGCTGTAATTTTTACAGAAGCAGATAGCCAAGTCCTTCTCCTGCGGAGCTGCCGGGTGGGTTCCAACCGCCAACATTTCCGTTAGCAGCTGAGGGCTTAACCATTGCAACACCTTGGCTCCTACAAGCTCATTAGCACACCTAAGAAAGCTAACAATTCTTGAATATTAGCAAATCCAGCCAGAGTTCAAATTTCCCCAATTACCTCGTAATTTTTTACTGCTCTATTTGTAATATTCAGGATCCAAATAAGGTCGACATATTGCAATTAGTTGATGTCTTGTGACCTAGATTTCAATCTGGTGGTGGACTGCCTCATCAGAGACCAACCGCCAGGGTCCTAGCAACAGGAAATAGCGCTTGGGGCAATTAGTGTGAAATTGCTGACTGATCTCTCACAGCTGGTGATGGAAATTGTGATGGCCAATAGAAACCGCTCATTGGCATCCACCTCAAGTGGCGCCCAGGGCACACATGGCATCCAAGGCACCTGCCGTATCTGCCGCTCCCTAGATAGCCCTCCGCTAAGTGGCCCCACATCCTCCCAGGCTGAAAATCTCAGAGCCACAGCTGGCTCATCCGTCCTTCGCCTGTCAGTCATGGAGTCTTAAGTTTCCCTCACCACTACCGCCACCCTGGGTCAGGCTGTCCCAGTCACACGCAAAGGCTCCCCGCTGGCATACTGGCCTGCAGCTTCTCCTTGTCACGCTGCCAGTCTCACGTTCCTATTGTACTCAGATTAGTCCTGCTGACGCTCTGCTTCTGTGGTGCCGCCTTCTCCCCACACTCCCTTTCTCTATTATACACCCACTTCCCCAACAAATCCAGAAAGACTGTAGCCCTTCTCAGGGCCCCAAAATGCCTCAGCTTGTCAAGGCCTTCCAAGGTGCTCACACTGCTTCCTAAACCAGCTACTGTTGAGGAGATTCCGACTCACAGTGAACCCATGTGTGTCAGAGTAGAACTGTGCTCCACAGGGTTTTCAATGGCTGATTTTTTGGAAGTAGATGGCCAGGCCTTTCTTTCAAGGTACTTCTGGGTAGACTCGAACCTCCAACCTTTTGGTTGGCATCTGAGTGTGTTAACTGTTTGTACCACCCAGGGCCTTCCACCACCACCCCTGTCTACCTTTAGGGCTAGGCCAGCTTCCCCCATCCTCAGAACAAGCTCTGCTCACCAAACCTCACAAGTGTCCTTCTGCTAAAGATTTGGCTTAGCGTATCTACTTCCTTCCTCCTTGCCTTTCCAAATCTTGTCCCCCTTTCAAAGTCCAGCTCAAGTCCTGTCAAAGCTACTCCAGCCCACAGCACTCTCTTCCTGCCCTGAACTTCCTGGCCAGCCTGCTCAGGCTGTGACCTGAATTGTCATTTAACTGTCTCACCTGTGACTATTACCACACTATCTCTAGACTAGAACTATGTTTACACGTTAGGAAGATTTTTGAAAACTGGAATGAAAACTAGAAATTTTCACCCCCTCCATGTCTGAACACGTGGTGGCACTTAGTAAACACTCAACAAATTGAGTTAGAGGGTTTCTTAAGCTCATTTCAGAAACTTAGCCTTAAGGGGATGAGAGAATGTGTGCCCATGTGGAGTTACAGGGAGGTGAGGGTAATGAGAAGGCTTTTGTTTTTCAATGGAGACTTAGCAGACTTCTTTCCAGAAGGAAAAGGGCAGTAGAGAAGGAGGGCTGGATACAGGAAAAAGAGGAGATCATTACGGAATCCTGGAGCTGAGAAGACAGTGGGAAGAGGATCCAACCCCCAGAGGTGGACGGTGACCCTGGGCTGAAGAAGGGGCAGATCAGAACACTGCAACCTGCCTGGAAATGAGATCCACAGGGTGAAGAGGCTCAGCCAGAAGTTCTGGAACCCAGCAAGACTACAGAGGTGAGCAGGGAGAAGCATTAGCTGTGGGAAGACGAGCAGTCTAAATTTCTCGCCTTCTGGGCTGTGCAAGCCAAAGTACGCCAGTGAGCCTGAAAAAGGTGATGTGATACATATATTTTTAATTAACTTATACTTTGCTATTTTCTTAAGATACTTTGCATCTTGCTTTTCAATTTAATTACAGAAAATTTCAAAGCATGTACAAAAGTTTAGTACAGTAAAAGGGGCCTCATGTATACCCCCCTTCCTGACCACTTGAGTCATGGCTGTTTCATCCGTACTCTGACCCACACCCATTCCCCATCCCCTGGGTTAGACTGAAGAAAATGTTTATGTATTGCTAAAGATAAGAACTCTTGAAAAATTGCCACAATATCATTTTCATATCTCAAAAATTTTAATAATATTTCTATAATGTTAACAAGTATCCAGTCAGTGTTCAGATTTCCCTGATTGTCTCATACATTTATTTTAACAGTTTGTTTGTTTGAATCAAGATCTAAATAAGGCCTATGGACTGTGACTAGTTGATATGTCTCTTAAAAAAAAAAAAACTTTTTTTTTTTTTTAAGTTTCTTTTTATTTATGGGTTCCCCTTTCATCTCTCTCTCCAAAACAGGTGTATTTACTTTGTACATATATGTGTACAAACTCATTCTTGCCTTGGGCAAATAACAATTTATGCAAGTTAATGAAGGATAATTTTATTTATTTTATAATCTGCACACATGGCATAGGGGTAACTAAAAAATTTTATGGGCTGAGTAATTTCTTATATTTATAAGTCTGGCACATATACATTATGCCATATATTATAATAATAAAAGCATATAGATCTCCTTAGAAGACAAGAATTTATGTAGTTCGATTGCTTTCTCACTCGTTTCTCTTTCTCACTGTTTTTCCTATGTGCTCAATACTAATAAAAATTTTAATGAAAATATTGTTTGCGACTTGGATTGGATCTGAAGGAGTCTGGACCAAAAAACAACTAGTCCCTCAGACCTACGCGCTGCCCAGTGACATTTCTTGGTGGTTGAGGTGTAGGGAATTATTTAATATGGCCCTTCTAGCCATGCATAGCCTTGTGACCCCCAGAAAATCATTGGATCGAACTACACAAACAAGGTGCTTATGGCCCCCAAGGGGATTGGACAGCCGGCTAATAACACAAATAAAGTTCATGGGGTTAGTCAGTTTTTCCATCCTGTGAGGCTTAAAGGGAGCCAATCCCAGAAGCAGAAAAAAAGGACCTCACTACCATCAAGAAGAGCCAGGAGTGGAGCAATTCCTTTGGATCCAGGGTCCCTGTGCTGAGAACCTCCTAGACCTAGGAGCCAGAGAGAGAGATGTAACACCAGAAAAGGCATGAGACAGTGAGAAGTGGCAGCAAGCATGGCACAGTCCAGTGGCAGAAAAGAACCAGGAGACTGACGTTGATGGTGTGGTGGGCTTCCTAGCCCACGGATCGAGGCAGCTACAGTGGGCATGCTGACCCTCAGAGCAATAGAGCTGAGCTCCTTTGGGCAGGGAGCTTCCTGGTGGAGTGGGGTGCCTCCAGACACTTGTCAGCAGAGCTACAGATCTTTGTAACACTTGTCCAAGCAGGGCAGAAGCCAGGGCTGAGAGGAGGTCTGTCCTCAGGGGGTGTGCATGGCAGAGAAGGGCCTGCTTGCTTGCCTAGCCAAGAGGAGCTGAGAGCTGTCCTGCACTGAAGAAGGAAGGCTTTGCCCACATGCTTCCTGATCCTGATCCTCACTTGTAGCCAAGGTTTGACGCTCCTCTCTGAGGGGGACCCCAGTGTCTGTGTGAATGCTCAGGGCAAATGGCTGCCTGGGAAGTGGTCATGGGCCATGGGCTATGGGCTTCCAAAGCAGTCAGCTCAAAGCTCGCCCCAACAGATAAAGCTGCAGTGGCAAGGTTTACATTCTAGATGTTGACATGCCTTTTTTACTACCAATAGTTAAAACACCAGCACAATGAATGCTTTTGGTCAGTCTCCCAAGTTTGTTTTACAAAGGGATGTAGTTGTTGCTGTTAGCTGCTATCCAGTCAGCCCTTGACTCACAATGACCCCATGTGTTACAGAGCAAAACTGCTTCATAGGGTTTTCTTGGCTGTAATCTTTATGGAAGCATATGGCCAGGCCTTTCTCCGAGGAGCCACTGGGTGGGTTCCAGCAGCCTACCTTTAGGTTAGCAGCCAAGAGCTTAACTGCTTTAAAGGAGAATGAAGAACACCTAAGATACAAGTTAAGTATGATCCCAAGAGACAGAAAGGGCCACCTAAACCAGAGACTACATCGGCCTAAGACCAGAAGAACTAGATGGTGCCCAGCTACAACCAATGACTGCCCTGACAGGGAACAAAACAGAGAACCCCTGAGGGAGCAGGAGAGCAGTGGGTTGCAGACCCCAGATTCATGTAAAAGGACCAGGCTTAACGGTCTGACTGAGACTAGAAGGACCCCGGAGGTTGTGGTCCCCAGACCTTCTGTTAGCCCAAGACAGGAACCATTCCCAAAGCCAACTCCTCAGACAGGGATTGGACTGAACTATGGGATAAAAAATGATGCTGGAGGAGTGAGCTTCTTGGATCAAGTAGACACATGAGACTATGTGGACAGCTCCTGTCTGGAGAAGAGATGAGAGGGCACGGGTGGGGGGGGCAGGTCAGAAGCTGGCGAAATGGACACGAAAATAGAGAGTGGAGAGAAGTGTGCTGTCTCACTTGGGGGAGAGCAACTAGGAGTATCTAGCAAGGTGTATATAAAGTTTTGTATGAGAGACTGACTTGATTTGTAAACTTTCACTTAAAGCACAATTGAAAAAAAAAAAAAAGAAAGAAAGAGCTTAACTGCTTGCATCTGCAGGCACACTGTAAGGGGATAGGACCATAATATAAATGTACCTAGTCCGGAGTGCATATGTATGTGAACGTGATCACAGATCGTGTATCAGATTTGAATAAATTTAATAAAACAGGTTATATTTGCAATAAGAAATGAGCAGTTAAATGTTGAACGAAGGATAAAGTCGCTAAATACTGTCTTTGGAGTGCTACTTAGTTCTGAAGTTAATTCATTTATTTAACAAACAAGCGACTGTGCCTGGCACTGTCCTAGGTGCTGAAGATACACTGGGGAACACAACAGCTCTGGTCCTTGTCCTCGTGCAGCTTACACTCTAGTGAAGAACCTGATAATAGATAAACAAGCAAGAAAACCAATGTACAGATTAAATAATTACAGTCTGGGACACGTACAATGAAGGAGCTAAACAAGGGCTGTGACAGAGAGAAATGGAGGGACCTGTTATGAACTGGGTAGTGCATGCAGGCTTCCTGGAGGAGGTGCCATTAAAGTTGAGACTTAAAGCATGGGATGGAGCCAACTGTATGCAAAATTTGAGGAATGGTGTTCCAGGTAGCAGGAACAGCCAGCTCTGAGGCCCAGCTGCAGCAGAAAGCTTGTAGAGTTCAGTTATGTGTGATGCATCCACTCAGAAAAAACCTAAGATTCAATTTCTTTCATCTTATCCAGGGATGGGCCCTACTCTATGACAATGCTGAGCAGGAATCGTGCAGCATCTGCTTATCTCAACTCCTCTGCTTGTTAGAAAGGTCTTCCTTTCAGGGGGCTGGTAGTCCTGGTCTCTTGGGGTCATCTGTAGTCCTGGTCTCTGAGTCGACAGAGAACACAGCTAAGCCACTGGATCCCATTCGGAGGGGAAGGCAGCCTTCATGTCCCCAACTAACTAAATCCACCTCCAAGTAACACATCCTCAGGATGTTATTTGGCCATGGAATTAAAAAATACTGTACAGCTCCTGCAGTTCACTTCCGAAGTTAAGTAAAACTATATGGCTTCTTTAGACAACCAGTGGGTTCAGCCAGTCGGTAGTCTGGAGTTCCCACAAGCAGAAGGCCACACTCCGCTGGATGCTGCCTCATTTTCCTGTCCATCAGGTGGAGAGACATAACCTCCTGCCCACGAGGAAAGGAGACTACAAGGGCTGTGGGTTAATAATTGATGGATGAGGTCTTGTGGTTTTATCACTTACAAACGGAGGCCAAGGAATCAAATTGACCTTGAAGTTTCTCCTTTGTCGATGTCACAAATTAATCAGAGGTGGGTCCTCTTTTCTCTGGAGCACGTCCCTGACCCGTTGCCATGGAGTCAATTCCAACTCCTAGTGACCCTATAGAAGAGAGTAGGGCTGCCCCACAGAGTTTCCAAGCTGTGGCTGGTAGATTTGAACTGCCGACCTTTTGGTAGGCAGGCGTAGCTCTTTACCACTGTGCCAACAGGGCTCCCAAAGGAATAATGGTAGACGTTAAAATGCTAAGTCCACCACCCTTACCAGGGCATCCTGCTGCGTCCTCTCTAAAGACAATGAAACTAGGAGGCTCCAGGCTCAGACAAGGGCCAGTAACCATCTCTGAATACACAGACCTGCAGACACCATCTTCTTCTGTCTTAATATAGTGTTACCGATTGCTGTGGAGTCAGTTCTGACTCATACCAACCCTACAGAAGAGAGTAGAACTGTCTCATAGGGTTTCTAAGGTATGGCTGGCAGATTTGAACTGCTGACCTTTTGGTTAGCAGCCATGGCTCTTAACCACCGTGTCACCAGGGCTCCTACTCTCAGAGCAGTGGTTCTCAAACTTGAGCTAGAATCAGAAACCTGATTGCTGGGCCCCACCCCCAGAGTTTCTAATCCAGTAGCTTTGGGGAGGGCCCCAGAGTCTGCATTGCTAACAAGTTCCCAGGTCATGCTGATGCTGACAGTCCGGGGGCCACAGTTTGAGAGCCTCTGCTCTGGAGCAGTGATTCTCAACCCCGGCTGTACGCTGGAATCACCAGAGAGCTTCTAACTTTTTGCCCCAGGTCCTGGCCCCAGAGATTCCAGTTTAATTGGTCTTGGGTGGGATCCAGCTACAGCGAGGTTTTAAAAACTGCCCAACAGATGCTAATGAGCAGCCATGGTTGAGGACCACCTCTATAAAGCCCTCATCAGATCAACAGCAGTTGGAGTCAGGGCCTTTTACTCTCCAGTGGTAAAATACACATAACATAAAAACTCACCGTTAGTGTGACCTTTAGCACATTCACAGTGTTGTGTAACTATCACCACTACACAGTTCCAGAACAATTTCATCACCCCAAAAGGACACCCCGTGGCCGCTAAGCGCTCAGTGCCCGCTCCCGTCAGCCCAGGCAACCACTAATCTGTAGTCTGTCTCTGTGGGTTTGCCTCTTCTGGACATTTCACGTAAATGGAATCATACCACATGCGGTCCTCTGTGACTGGCTTATTTCACTCAGCAGAATGTTTTCCTTTTTTGCCTAACAAATGGAAACTGTCATTTAATTGTTATCCCCAATTATACAGCTCCGGGAGCAATTTTTGAGGTGAAATGTTGGAGCCATTAAAAAGAAATAAGTAAACTCTGCCATATTCCATCATTTTTCTGACAGCTAGCTAATGGCCTGTAACCTTATCACATGTGCTTTGTGTGCGTGTCTGTGCGCGCGTGTGCATGCCTGTGCTTTAGGTGAAAGTTTACAGCTCAACTTAATTTCTCATCTGAAAATTTCTATACATATTGTTTTGTGACATTGGCTGCAATCTCCACGATGTGACAGCACAGCACACTTCCCCTTTCATCCAGCTCCTGTCCTTTCCTGCCTTCTCGTCCTGCTTTTGGATGGGAGCTGCCCATTTGGTCTCGTATGTTTGATTGAACTAAGCAGACCGTTCCTCACGTGTGTTATTTTTTGTTTTATAGGGCTGTCTAACCTTTGTCTGAAAAGTGGACTTCGGGAATGGTTTCAGTTCTGGGTTAGCAGAGCGTCCGAGGACCATAGTTTCAGGGAGCAGAATGTTTTCAAGGTTCATCCATGTTGTAGCGTGAATCAGTGTTTCATTTTTTTTTTATGGCCAAAAAATATTCTACTGTATGAATATACCATTTTGTTTATCCATTCACAGGATTGTCTTTTATTGTTGTTTACATAATTGACTTGGGTTAAATTGCTATTAGTTCTCTTACATAAAATAGCTGTTGACTGAAATAAAACATTGGTGCTTCCCCTGTTTGGTTTTAGAAAACAAGCTGTGGATAGGGCTGGGGGATAGTTGGCATAAACGGAAGACAGAGAAAATACACCCTGGTTTTCCAAAAACAAGAGACCGGGTCAACGAGGCTGTTATTTGTCACAAGTTCCTGAATGAAAAGGAAAAGCTTCAAATGATGATGGTAATCAAGGCAGATCCCCCACAGGGCGATGCTGTAATGCTCTCTGCGTTAAAAGAAAATCGGTGAGAGAGCAAATACCAGGGCCAGAGACCGCCCTGGTGATGGGCTCCTTCCCTGACAGAGAACGATTGGAAATGTCACGGATGATTTCAGCCATTGGGACAGCTGTCTCCTCTTCCTCACTCCCTCGTTTGCTCTCCCCACCCACTTGCTCAGGCCTCATCTTTGTCAAAAGTTTGAGGCTGTGGATAAGAAACGTGATTTGGTGTTTACACAGGGGGTCAGGGAAAAACCTGGATATCTAAGTTGAACGTGGCCTTAGCATTTGTTTCGCTGTGGCCTTTTCATGTCTGTCTGCTAGAGCGGTACCTCCTCTTTAGCTCCTGCTCTAATGTCGCTCCTTTTCTGTGCTGGCGGAGGGAGCATTCTGATAAACCTTTGTAGTGACAGACATGAGGCAGGTAGCTACCCAGTGTCTCTGTGGAATCGTAGCCCCAGCTGTAGCAACCCAAGCGTGGGTGCTTCAGACTGAGATGCTGAGTCTTCTGTTTAGGGATCCAATGGCACAGGGGTTAAGAACTCGGCTGCTAACCAAAAGGTCGGCAGTTCAAATCCACCAGCCACTCCTTAGAAATTCTATGGAGTGGTTCTACTTTGTTCTGTAGGGTTGCTATGAGTTGGAATCAACTCAACAGCAACAGGTTTGGGTTTTTTGTTTTAGCAGGACTGTGCCCTTGCAAAGAAGAATCTTTTCTTAAATACAGATTTGAACCTAAATATGTATTTGGGGTGGATTGCTATTGCCCCCACCTACGATGCTGTTTTAGACTTACCAGTTGCCATTGAGTTGCCTCTGACTCATGGCCACCCCAAGCATGTCACAGTAGAACTGTGCTCCATAGGGTTTTCAACGGCTGATTTTTTTCAGAAGTAGATTGCCAGGCCTTTTGTCCGAAGCACCTCTGGGTGGGCTCAAATCGCCAACTTCTTTTGGAACGTGTTAACCATTTGCACCACCCAGGGACTCCTATTTTAGACTAGGTTAGTGGTTCTCAACCGGGGATGATTTTGCCTCTCAGGGGACAAATGTTTGGAGACATTTTTTATTATCCAGACTGGGGGAGTTGCTACTGGCATCTACTGGGGAGAGGCCAGGGGTGCTGCTAAACACCCTGCAACGTACAGGGCAGCCCCTCAGGACAAAGAATTATCTGCCCCAAAATACCAATAGTGCTGAAGCTGAGAGCCTTGAACTAGTAGCCCAGTGACTGCCTCTTTGGGGCCTTGTGGAAGGAGGGACAAGAACACACCGAGGAGAGTTTTATTAAAGCAATAGGGTGTTCTTCCTGTCAATCAACCTGGGCAGGGAAGGGGATGGGCTGGCCTCAGGCTGGGAGAATATGGTTAGGCTGGTGCCTGCATGCGAGGGGCCATCTCACGCCAGTCTGAGGGTGGCAGGCAGGAAAGGGTACCATCCATGCCCTCAGTGAGTGAGGATAACAAATACGTCTGTTTTAGATTTTCCTTTTAGGCTGTAATTGCCTTGTCATTCCAGAGCTCCAATTAAGTTCTGTTAAACCACAAGGCCCAATGATTTTTTTTTTTTTAAGATAACATTTAATAAGCACTTCCTATGTGCAGGGCATCGTTCCATATCAGCATGGGCAAACTTTTCCTGTAAACGGCCAGATAGTAAATATTTTAGGCTTTGCAGGCCATACAGTCTCTATGGAAACTACGCGACTCTGCTGTCAGAGGGTGAAAGCAGCCACGTGGAACATGCAAAAGAATGAGTATAGCCGTGTCCCAATAAAATCTTATCTACAAAACAGGACTTGGCCCACGGGCCAGGGTTTGCAGACCCCTGTTGTACATGCTGAGCATATATTAATTAATTCAATCTGCATAATGACCCATGACCCAGGGCTACCGGCTCGCATTTAATAGACGAGGTAACTGAGGCACAGAGAGCCAGGGAGACTAGGGGACTTGCCCGCAGGAAGCAAAGAGGAATCTCTTTAAGAGTTCACCTAGACCCAAAAGACGGAAAGTAGGGACGCAAACAGATAATGTGTACACCAGTGTTCTTTGCAGTCGAAAGGTGGGGACGACCCACATGTCCATCAACAGATGCATGGATAAACAAAGTGCGTTATATACGTACAATGTAAATTATTCAGTCGTAAAGAGGAATGAAGCTCTGACACACGCTGTGCCGTGGACGAACCTTACAGGCATTACGCTGAGTGAAACAGGTCAAGCACAAAATGATAAATACCGTATGATGCCACTTACATGGAAGATCTACAATAGGTTGTACGTGGGGTCGCTATGAGTCGGAAGCAACTCAACAGCACCTAACAACACAGAGATCAAAGTTTACTGGTGGTTACCGAGGGCTGGGGGTGGGGTGGGGTGAGATGCGCAGTCATCTACTGGGTTCCTGTTCGGGGTGATGAAAAAACTGGGAAAAGGAGGGCAGTAATGATTGCACAACACGGTGAATGTAATTAATGTCGCTGAAGTGTACACTTAAAAACGGTTGAAATGGCAAATGTTTTGCTACAAATATATTGCCCTTAAAAAAAAAAAAAACTTCACTTAAGCACAGCTCCAGGCAGTGGAGTATAATCAGTCCCGTATCTGTGTAACTCAGAAACCAGCTGAGAGACTTTTGAGTTGATTTTGTAGGAAATGGAGACATGAACGTGTGCGGGTGTGGATACACGTATGAACGCAGGTGTGATCACACACATATATGTATGTGTGTCTTCGTCTGTGTGTGTCCTTTCTGGACAACCAGAAGGTCTGGGCACCCCCATCAAGCCTCCGCCTTCAATCAGCTTTTACAGCCTGAGCTCTTGTCTTCTGCTGTTTGTTCACCAGATTACTTCTTCCTGCTCCTGCAGGCCAGTCCCATTCACTTTGATATACTTTTCTGGCATGTTTCTTCATTTATTTTGTCCTTTATCCTCCACTCTCCTTTCCAAAGCTGTTCTTTCCTGTTCTAATCACCGCACTCCCCTAGCTGTCCACCCTCACCCACCTGCCAGGTCCGAAGGGGGCATTAATGCAGGATTGTCCCTCGAGAGCCCCCCTGCCCTATCTTTCCCAGCCTCACGCCATGAATACCGTTGACTTCTCTTCCTAGCAACCACATTGGTCCTTGATCCACAGTTCCCCCAGACCGAGTGTGTCGCAACAAACCATATCAAATGTTTATTTATGTCAACAGGTATTAAGTCTATTGTGTGTTTTTTTTTTAACCACTAAGCCTTTTATCCTGATAAGAGGAAAGAAGCCAATAATTTGGCATCATTTGTTTCTAACAAATCTGTATTATTTTCTTTAAAAAAAAAAAAACCACTGCATTTCCTCAAAGGCTTTTATACAATGAACTGATGCATGTCTGGTTTAGCGTGTTCAACCCCTGGCATAAAATAAGAACCTGCCCAGTGACCACGGAAGGGCCTCAGGTGGGAATCAGGAGACCCAAGTCTGCTCCTGGCTTGGCTTCCCATGGTCTGTTAGGGCCACTTGACATCTCTGAGTTTTCCTGGTCTCGTTTGTAAAAGAAGATGAGGCTTGGCTATATCAGTGTCCCCCCACCTGCCCCCCCCACCCCAGGGACCTACCTAGGCAGTCATGGTAGTCTAAATGCAGATTATAATACTCTGTAAAGCCCAACAAGGAGTCCCTGGGTGGTGCAAACTGTTAACATGCTTGGCTGCTAACTAAAAGGTTGGAGGTTCAAGTCTACCCAGAGGCACCTCTGAAGAAAGGCCTGGTGATCTACTTCAGAAAAATCAGCCATTGAAAACCCTACATGGCACAGTTCTACTCTGACAGACATGGGGTCTCTATGAGTGGGCATTCTCCATAGCACGTGCTTGCTAGTTAAAGCCCATCAGAGATGGGGCACTCATCAGTCAGGCTGCACAGGCCAGGCCAGTTAAAATGCTGGGTGTCTACACCTCTGGCTGAATTCTACCAGTGGGTCAGCATCCCTGTTGCCCCTCCCCTGGTACAGACCCTCACCCTCTGCCCCCCGACCCTCGATCCCTCTGGTCTCCCTTCATCCAGTCTTTCACACTCAATCCTTTCTCCACACTGCAGCCAGGATGATCCATCTAAAATACTCATTTGACCCTTCAGTTTTCTACTTAGGACTCTCCAGCAGTTCCCTGCTGCTTCCAGAATGAGGTCCTAATTCCTCAGCTGGCTCACAAACTCCTCGAACGGGGGCCCCAGCCCATCTCCGCAGACCCCCACCCTCCTTATTAAGGTCCTTGGGAAGCCCCAGAAGGCACCAACTTTCTAACTGACCATTGCACTTGCTGTCCCTTTGCCTCAGATGCCCGTTCACCCCTACCCCTTTGCCTGGTCAGCTCTTATGTGTCTTTCAGGCCTCAGCTTGAACATCACCTCCTCCAGGAAGCCTTCTCTAATCCTTCCCCCAAAAGGCTAGGTTAGGACATTCTCATCTGTGCTTCATCTCTCTGTATTGTAAGGCCTTGTTTACTTATGTCTCCCCCCAGATTCTAAGTCCCACAATGGTAGGGACGGTGCTTTGTACATCATTTCCTTAGTATCTAATACAATACTTGAGTTCCTGCTTAGTGCACATGGTTAATGCACTCGGCTGCTAACCAAAGGTTGAAGGTTCGAGTCCACCCAGACATGCCTCAGAAGAAAGGGCTGGCAATCTAGTTCTGAAAAATCAGCCATTGAAAACCCCACAGAGTACAATTCTACTCTGACACACATGGGGTCATCATGAGTCAGAATTGACTCGACAGCAGCTGGCTGGTTAATACAATATTTGGCATATAATATTTGTGAAATAAATACAATTTGTGAACCAATTATCTCAGGCTAATTGGAAAGCTTTGATTGGTTTTGATTAATAATAAGTGGAAAAACAAATTAACTATTTCATTAATATATTACTTTCTTAAAATCGATCTTTTAAACCACATTATTCATGGTGGCGGGGGCGGATATAAAAGGGTCATCTGTGGTGAAAGCGTAGGGTACCACTTCTCCAAGGTGTCTTCTGGATATAAATCCCAGAAATGAATTTGTTATAACATTTTGGCTCCGGGCCAGGAAAAATATCCGTAAGCTCGGAAGGGCACCAAGGGGGAGTCTTTAGATTTGCAGGCCGTGAGACAAGGCATTACTCAAGTTAGAGCCACCAATTTGCCTCTCGGCTTCCTGGTGGCCAAAGCCAAAAGGGGAAACAGTCAATGCATGACTGCGTTAGGTTTGCTACAAACATCTTTGTTTCACAACCTTCACGGTCACCTTTTCTGCTTTCTCTGCTTCTCAAGCAGTTCTCAGAAGATGAGCAACCAAGAGGTCCAAGGAGGGGCCAGACAGAAAGTAGATTAGTGGCTGCCTAGGTTCTTCGGGGGGTGGGGGAAGGGAGAGTGACCGCTTACGGGTACCAGGTTTCTTTCTGGGTTGGTGGAAATATTCTGAAATTAGATGGTGGTGATGTCTGCACAACTCTGAATGTACTAAAAACCACCGAATTGCACACTTTAAGAAGATGAATTTTACGGTATGTGAGTTACATCTTAATAAAACTGTTAAAGCAAACAAAACAAAAAAATTAAGATAAGCCAAATGAACCATTTTATTTAGAATTATGGCAGTTCTGAGTCAGCCTTTACAAACACAGGAGGCGGCAGCCAGGATTCATGGATTTGTTCCTTCCTGCTTGGCATAGGTCAAATGTTTGTCAGGCGACTGGGAAGCTTGCTCCTTAAAGGAATACTTCTATAAGTAAAAAAAATAGCACCTAGAGACTCTGAGTAAATGAAGGGTGGTTGCTCTTTCAATACTGTGACATTTGTGGTTAACAAGTTGGAACAATTACGTAAAAATGATTGGAACAATTTGTCTACCGGTAATTTGGAGAAAAAAAAAATAGCGCCTGAATTACTGTTTACAAATACTTTTAACATAGACCCAATACCACCAAAAAGCCTATGAGAACTGTGAATTGACTGAAAGATGGAAAACATTATAGTTCAACATCTAGTATGATTCTTCACCATTCATCTGCATGTGTCGGACAAGATAGCTACATATGGACCACTGCTTTTACACCTTTCTTCTCCCACTGTTTTCACTACCTAATTGTTGAAATTAATTATTTCAGCTCCTTTCTATGTGTTCCTAGCACCTAACATGGTGCTTCTCAGTCAGTATTTATGGGACAGCAACAATATTTCATTGCTTCTAGGGTGCCATTGATTATAAGATATATCTTGAATTCAGAGATGTTAAAACGTGGGAAAATGTGCTCCTTAGAGTCAGTGGAATACGATATTTGTTCACAGCAGGCACTGGCCCTTTCTTGGCCACACACATGCACACATGTGTGTACACATACACACCCATGCACACACACACGTGGTCTCTGGGACAGTCTGTCTCTGTGACTCTGGTGTGAGCCACCATGGTGCCTGCTGCCTTCATCACATGGCTGCCACTGCAGAGGAAGATGGTATTCAACCAGGGAAATTCCTCTGCAGAGACCGTGGGATCCTGCTGAAATCAGGGCTTGGAATCAGTTCTTTCCAGTTCCAACCCCTGCTGAGAATTTGCATTTCTAACAAGTTCCCAGGCGATGCTAATGCTGCTGGTTAGGGACCAGCTCTGAGAGCCACTAGTAGAGCAATGGTTCTCAAGATTTATCATACATAAAAATCACCTGGGGATCTTGTTAAAGTGTGGATTGTGATTCAGTATATCTGGGGATGGAAATGCAAATTCTCAGCAGAGATTTGAACCAGAGTCGTCTTAGTTATCTAGTGCTGCTATAACAGAAATACTACAAATGGGTGGCTTTAACCAGCAGAAAATTAATTTCTCACAGTTTAGGAGGCTAGAAGTCCAAATTCAGGAAGCGAGCTCCAGGGAAAGGCTTTCTCTCTCAGTCGGCTCTGGTGGAAGGTCTTTGTTATCAATCTTTCCCTGGGTCTAGGAGTTTCTCAGGGCAGGGACTCCAGGTCCAAAGAACCTCCTGGCTCTTCTTTCTTGGTGGTAGTGAAGTCCCTCTCCTCTCTGCTCCATTCTCTCTCCTTTTATCTCTTGTAAGATAAAAGGTGGTAAAGGCCATACACCAGGAAAACTCCCCTTACATCAGATCAAGGCTGTGACCTGACTAAGAGTGTTGTATTCTTATTAACATGACCTAATCCTGCCTCATTAACACAATGGACTGTTCATTTCCAACTGGGACCATGACCACAGGCATAGAGGCGAGGATTTGCAAAACATCACAAAATGGAGGATAATCAGATCACAAAATGGAGGACAACCACACAATACTGGGAATCATGGCCTAGGCAAGTTGACACACATTTTGTGGGGAGACAATTCAATCCATGACAGGAACCCTGGCTGAAACATTCTCTGACTTGTTCTCTTCCTCATGGAAAACCTGCCTTTCCAGTCCCTGCCTAGAGCTGCCTCCTCGGCCTTCAGAAGTCTGCTCTGAATTTGGCCTTTTAGCTTTAAAGTTTTCTTTTGAGCTGGATCAAGAGAAAGCCCACAGGCTTCTCTCTATCCTCATGCTGTGATGGTCTGCCAAGGGCTTTGACAGGCTCCTGGAGGGGCGCTGTACCCAGCCCTCACCTGAATTCCTGGGGCTGGAGACCAGCAGGAAGCAGAAGGGGCAAGTTTGAGCAGAGCAAGGCCACAGGGCACCTGGCAGGACACACCCCTCGCCAACACCAGCACTCACTTTCTGCAGTTCAAGGCTTGACTCTCTGCCTGGGGTGGATGAGGGTCAATGCATGGAGTGAGGTTGATGTAGCTCAGAGCCCTCAGAGCCCAGCTCCAAGCTTCCTAAGGCTCAGCCCTGAGACACAGGTAGGAAGGCAGCACAGCCCTCAGGGGCTGGGTGTGGAAGCTAAGGTTCTCCAGAAGACCTGAGCCAAGTGCTGAGGTGGGCATGGCCTTGGAACCAGGTGTCTGGTCCCAAATGCCAGGAAGGTACCAGGGAGATAAGATCTGACTTCACCCTGGTCCCGAGGACAAAGCTTGGAAAGAACATTCCAGCCTGAGGAGCCCGTAGGGCTCGGAGCCCTCCTGTTTTTCATCCAAGCCTTTCTTTGTAAAGGGGAAATACCCTCCTCGTTGAAAAAATTCAGACAATCCAGAAAAGCCTGAAGAAGCAGATCTTTTCCAACAATAATACCAGTCACGTGTGTTTACTCCTGTAGACCACAGGGCATTTTCCTACCTTACCAGCTAATTTATTCTCCATCAGAAAAGAATGAGGGGGGAAGCATATATAAATTCATCAAGCTGCGTTGAAGGGGGAAAAGTGACAATTAACCTTACAGGGTGCTATCTCTGGGCCAGGCACGGTGTGGGCCTCTTCCCATATCCCTTTTGTGACCCAAGTATTTTTTCCTTTTAATTTTTTGTGAATACTCTGTGTTTTCAGTAATAGAGGGCATGCTGAATCATTGAGCGTGTCTGAATTTTTGGTAGGTTATACGGTTTTTGTTTTCTGTCTCATTCCACAAATCGTACCCTCGGAGTCCAGTGGTACCTATATGTACCAAATAAAAATTTTCCAGTCATGCTTTTCCTGCCAAAAATTCAATGATTCAGCACAACCTCCTACAATACCCTGTAAAAATGGTAATTAGCAGCACACACCTGTTTTTTTTTTCTCTTTCGTGCTGTTATACAGGGCCCTCCCTGCCTGCCGGCAGCACGTATTATCAGTGGGACAGCAGCTTCCCAATGAAACCCAGAGGTACAAAAAGTAAGTGGTAGCTACTTCCTGAAAGGAATACATTGCCTTATTTAATCCTCACCACAACTCTATGAAGCAGAGCAGTGGGTTTCAAATTTGAGTAAGCATCAGGATCACCCAGTTGTTAAAAAAGGTGCCATTAGGTCAATTTCAACTCATAGAGACCCCATGTGACACAGCAGAACTGCTCCATAACGTTTTCTAGGCTGTAATCGTAATAGAAAGGTGGTGCAGTGGCTAAGCACTCAGCTGCTAACCAAAAGGCCAGCAGTTCGAACCCAGCAGCCTCTCTGTGGGAGAAAGCTGTGGCAGCCTGCTTCTGTAAAGATTACATCCTTGGAATCCCTACGGGGCAGTTCTACTCTGTCCTATAGGCTTGCTAGGAGTTGGAATTGACTTGATGGCAACAGGTTTTAATCTTATGGAAGCGGATCCCCAGGTCTTTCTTCTGCAGAGCCATTGAATGGGTTTGAACCCCCGACCTTTCAGTTAGCAGCTGAGCATTTAACCATTGCACCACCAGAGCCTTGAGGCCTTGTGAAAGCACAGACTGCTGGGCCCCACCCCCCGTTTCTGATTCAGAAGGTCTGGGATGGGGCCTGAGAATCTGAATTTCTGACAAGGTCACACAGCATTTTCGTTGCTACGAAAGGCTAACAGGTAAAGGAGTTTCTTCCCAGTCTCCTTTCGTGTGTTTCACTATTAATCCTTAGTGTTTGGGGAGGTTTGAGAAGGGCATCCGCAGTCCCAGGTGATGCTGATGCTTCTGGTCCAGGACCACCCTTGGAGAACCACTGAGGTCAATGCTATGACTCCCATGTTGTAGTTGAGGAAACTGAGGCTCAGAGAGGCTAAGTTACTTTCCTAAGGCCGCACAGCCAGAAAGCGGCCTTGAAGATATTCCCACAGAGGCCTACCTTATCGCAAAGTCTGTACACTTTCCACTTCCTCCTCCCACGCCCATGCTTCCTCTTACTCCCCACCCTAGGAGCTTGGCTGCTAACCAGAAGGTCAGCAGTTCAAATCCACTGGTTACTCCTTGGGGCAGTTCTCCTATGATCCATAGGGTCACTGTGAGTTGGAATCGGCTCGATAGCAACGGGTTTTTTTTCCTAGCCCACCACACCTGCCTTTAGAAATAATGCTAGCTAGCTTCCTTACCTTGTGGCAAACTCTTTACCCAGCTGGTAAGGTCAGCTGTGAACATTAAAATACAGATTTTTGGGGTTTGGGCTGCTACAGGCCAAGATTCTCCAAGACACACGTAAATCCCAACTCTGTAGCACAGTAAAGATGAGAAATAACTGCGAGTGGGCAGACCACATCATATCCATACAGACCCTGGATGTCACAGCTTCAGTTAGAGAGGTCCTGGACTCAGAGAAGAAGCCCCAGTAGCGCAGTGGTTAAGCACTCGGCTGCGAGACAAAAGGTTGGTGGTTGGAACCCACCAGTCGCTCCAATGGAGAAAGATATGTCAGTTTGCTTCCGTAAAGATTGCCAAAAAAAAAATCGAACCCATTGTCAACGAATTGATTTTGACTCATAATGACCCTCTAGGACACAGGAGAACTGCCCCCATAGGGTTTCCACGGCTTTAAATCTTTACGGAAGCAGGCTGCCACATCTTTCTCCAACGGTGCAGCTGGAGGATTCCAACCACTGGCTTTTCAGTTAGCAGCCAAGTGCATAACCTCTGTGCCACCACTGCGCCACCAGCGCTCGCCAGTAAAGATTATACCCTTGGAAACCCCGTGGGGCAGTTCTACCTGTCCTCTAGGATCATTATGAGTTGAAATGGACTCCATGGCAACGGGTTTGGGTTGACTTACAGAGCACATTTAACAAACAATAGTGGACTGGATTGCTAGCTTCTAGTGAAATCCACGGGGCCCAGGGACAGGGGGTTAGTTCCCTGCTATGACAAACATGTTCTGGCCTTTTCTAGCTCTCTTCTCATTTATCCTCAGGATGGCAGCTGGGAGTAGAGGGAGAGGTCACTGCTGTTTTTTGAGGTGGTTATGCCTCTCTATCTGCTGTAAAGACAACAGTCTCCTTAATTAAATCAGCGTTTTAATTCCCTGTGCTCCCTACCTGCCGTTTTAGGCTCTCCTTTTAGCTCTAATTAGAAGTCACTGGGTGGTGCAAATGGTTAAGCACTCAGCTGCTAACTGAAAGGTTGGCAGTTCAAGTCCACCCAGAGGTGCCGCGAAAGAAAGGCCTGGTGATCCGTTTCCAAAAAATCAGTCATTGAAAGCCCTGTGGAGCCCAGGGTAGAAAGGGGGAGTGTGTTGTCACATTGTGGGGATGGCAACTAATGTCACAAAACAGTATTGTATAAATTTTTGACTGAGAAATAAACTTGAGCTGTAAACTTTCACTTAAAGCACAATAAAAAAAAAGAGAGAGAGAGAGAATGTAAAGGGGCTCTGAGTCCAAAAAGAAAGAAAACACAACGGAGCACGGAGCACAGTTGTACTCTGCACACGTGGGGTTGCCATGAGCCGGAACAGATGCCGGCAGCCGGCGTGGCTTTTTGTTTCAGCTCTAACCACAACTGCTTTCCGCTCCGGAGACCATGCGGTGCTTTCATCTCCGCTAAGGCAAAGCAGTAAAGGGCTCTCCTTCCTAGTCGCCTTCCCTGAGTTTCATTTCTGGTTCTGAGTACTTGGGAAGGGCTTGGGAAGGGTGTCTGGAGCCCTAGGAAAAGTTTGTTTATAGCAACTTAATATTCCAATGGGAACCCTGGTGGTGCAGTTGTTAAAGTGTTCAGGTGCTAACTGAAAGGTCGGCGGTTTGTACCCACCAGCTGCTCTGAGGGAGAAAGATGTGGCAGCCTGCTTCTGTAAAGATTTACAGCCTTGGAAACCCAACGGGGCAGTTCCACTCTGTCGCCATGAGTCAGAATCGAATCAACGGCAGTGGGTTTGGTTTTCTGTTTTGGTAATAGTCCAGCAGGTGCAAGATAGAAGGTAGGAGGAGGTGGGAGCCTGGAGAACTGGGGGCCTGAGGATGAGGTCTGCCAGGATGGAGGATCCCATCCTGATTCTCAGAGGAAATTCTTTAAGACAGTGGAGGAAGGGGCAGCTTGAGGAATGCAGTGGCCGGGTCCTGGGTCACACCAAGTCCAGCCAGAGCTGAGAGCTGCCCAGGCACAGAGGAGAAGCTGTAGCCGCTGCCTGGCACCCTGGCCAAGCCACCACCTTTCCCGGGGTGGTCTCATGGATGCCCGAGGGTTGGGACTTGGAGAGAGGTGGGGCTCCTTCACCCTGTGCTTCTCTAAGACCAAACCTCATCTCTGGGGCTCAGTGCCGATTTCATAGCTCCCTCAGTCCATGTCCTTTGAAGGTTTGCCTTACTTCTCCCAGATCGCTAGCAAACTGTGATGCTGGTTTATTTCTGAACTCACACCAGAGGAGCACCAAGCCTGCATCTGATGTCCGGAATGGAACACCGTGCCCAGTTTCCGCTCACACGAGGTATTCTTGAGTTGTTAGTTCCAGTAAGTTACTCTTTTTGGTTGCTTTGTTGTTTTGAACACACGGCTTCTGTTTGTTTTTTGCCTTAAAAACTGTTTAGGTAAGATGACTCTCCAGACGGCTGGAATTTTCAAAGCTTTTTAACTGAATATAATATACATTCAGAAAAGTGTACATACCATAAGTGACCAGCTTGATGAATTTCCACAAACGGAACACAGCACCCACATCAAGGAACAAAACCTGACCAGCACCCCTCTCATGGTTCTTTCCAGTTGCCTCCACCACTCCAAGGGCACCCACTATTATGACTTCTAACAGCATAGACTTGTTTCAGCAGGCTGCAGTTTATCCTTTGCTCACATGACAACCTGACATGCGGCTGCCTTTCATTTCTGAGAAGGTAAAGCTGCCAGGGCTCAGCAGGATTGATTTGGGGCTGGTTTCCAGTGGTGGGGGTGAGGGAGTCTGTGTTTCATCATCCCCATTCTCTCTCTCTCTCTCTCATGAGATGGAGCCTCACAGCAGCTCTAAAGCCCAGCAGACGTCCAGCGGCTGCTTCATGCATCAGCCATGCAGGAGGGGCCGCATGGAGCAGGGCTGGCCCCATCTTGGCATTCAGATGGTCCTCCTCCTCCAGGGAGCCATCCAGGAGTGGATTACCCAATAAGGAAGGTAAGCACGAGTGTACTTGTGCTTACTTCCTAATCTGTAGTGAACAATTCCACAAGTTTTTCATGTGAAATTGTTCACTACAGATTAGTAAGTAAGCACAAGTAAGCCCGTGCTTACCTTGATTACTGGGTTCTCTGCCCCTGTCAGGAACTGTAAATTGGAAAAGAGGCTTTGATTCTGTAGGAAGGTGCTGTGGGGTTGGGAGAGACAGATGCCAGCCATACCTAGAAGCAGAGTCTTTGATGTGGTGACAAAATGTGAAATTGTTCAGTCCAGATGATCCGGTAAGCACCTTGCCTATTGGATAATCCACCCCTGGTGACTCAGTGTGGGGAATGGATGGGGGATAGAGATTCCTTTCCACGTACTTCTAGAAGTCCTACCATGTGCTCCGGACAGCAGGCGGCCCTGGAGCAGGATGAGTCAGCAGTGTCTACGTGCAAAGAAGCTGCGTTCAGCAGCTGGGAACACCAGCACGTGGCATTTGATTGAATTTGCCCCATTCAGGGCAGCCCTCACCATTTGGAAACCATCCCCCCCTGTCCCACAGCACTATGTTGGGGTTTCTCTCTACATGTGAGACTCTGGGAACAGGTGCCAGCTGCCAGCTGCCTGCTGGGACCTATTTGCCCCTTAGCTGTCCTTTTCCACTCTCGTTGTCACTTAGGGCTGACTCCACATCATTTCATTAATGAAAAACCAAATCCGCATTTGTGCTCACCCCAGGCATGGTGGGCGTCACTAGCCTCTGCCCTGTGCTTCCTCAGCAAAGCTGCTCTAACCATGCTGGACAGAGGGACACAGGCCTGGCCAGAGCCAGCGGCCGGGAAGACGTGCTTCTGGGCTGGTCGATATGGTTCAACAGAGAAGCCCTCCCTCAGGGAATGCCATGACACGGCTATGAGGCAGTAGGAATTTCCTCCCACCCCTTCTTGACACAATGTCTCTCTCCTCTCTAGAACCATCATCTCGCTCTTCCCAGGGGGACGTTAACAGAGAGGCAGGGTGTCTGAGTTATCTAGTGCTGCTATGACAGAAATGCCACAAATGGGTGGCTTTAACAAACAGAAATCTGTTTTCTCACAGTTCAGGAGGCTGTAAGTCTGAACTCAGGGTGCCGGCTCTAGGGGAAGGCTTTCTCTCTGTGCCGGCTCTGGAGGAAGGTCCTTGTCTCTTTGGGCTTGGCTCCTGAGTGCCCTTCATGTGGCTTGGCACCCCTCTTCCGGGTTGTGTTAAATCTCTTTTCTATCTCAAAAGAGATTGACTCAAAATACACCCTACACTAATCCTGCCTCATTAGCATAACAAAGACAACCCTTTCCCAAACAGGATTATAACCACAGGCAACAAGGTTAGGATTTACAACACGTATTTTGGGGGTACACAATTCAATACACAACACAGGGAGTCCTGAAGAGACTTAATTTGTATTTCCCCTGTACCTGGGAGGCCAGTAAAAGAGACAAGGCAAGTTACCTCTGACTCGTGGGCTAGAAAGGTCTGGAAAATCATCTCTAACGGTATCCATAAGAATCATTTGGGGAGTGAGTTAAAAATACAGGTTTTTCAGGCTCCCTCCCTCCCCCAGGTCCAGGGTAAGGGACAGAAATGTGCATTTTTGGAAACCATTCCAGTATAGGTGACCACAAGCTATAGGTTAAAAAAGAATGATCTAGACAATCCCTCCCTCAGCTTACAGATGGGGAAAGCAAGATTCAGTATATCTGGGGTGGAAATGCAAATTCCCAGCTGGGGTTCGAACCAGAACGAACCGGATCGAAGCCCTGTCGTCACCATGCCACCGCCAATGAATCCCAAGGCAGCGTCTCTGTCTGCCGCAAATGCCTCCAGAGCAACAAATTTAGTTAGTTCCACCGTCATGCTCATCATCATAAACTACCTTGTGTATCTTCCATGACTCTGCCCCTAAAGAGACACCAGTAACATTCCAGCCCTTGCCAGGGGCCTCAGGCTCTTGGCCTCCCATTCCTGTTCAAACCAACGACCAAATTTCTAATTTATTAACCGCTGCGCCACCAGAGTTCCTTACTCTTCCTAAAACACAGACTGACTTCCTATCTTGCCCCAGCTAAGTCGATTTCCAGCTGTTTTCTTGCCACCTCACCAAACCAGAGACAGCTAACATCATTCTTGACCCAATCCCTCAGAAACCCCATGGCAGTCTTGATGCTCCTCTCTCTCCATTAAAGAGAAGGACTGATCATCCCCACTTAATCCATCAATCCCTCAAAAACAGGGCAACAACAATTAATTCTAGGCACAGTGACGGCTTAAAATCTGGGGTCTGAGCCAAACATTCAGAAAGAAGCCCTTTATTCTTTGTTTATTGCAGGGTAAACGCACTAGCAGGGAGAGAGGCCCCCTCCTGCTCAAGGGCACCTGGGGGTACCTGGGCATCTTCACCTGGCAGATGTGTTAGAAATTCTTGCAGGGCTCTGGAGGCCTTTACACTGTGACTCCCAAGTTCAAGTGCACAGACCAGGCTCTACTGCTTGGAGAAAGTGCTGGGTGCAACCTGTGCTCCTAAGAGGCCACAGCCTGCAAGGACCCACTCTTTAAAGAAGCCTGACTACACTCTTTTCACAATGCAAGAACCACTCTTCTCCACCCTCCCCAAAATAACCTCCACAGAGCATGACGTTTGTGGCTCTCTTTCAACACAGCCATCTCAGAAAGTACCGAAAATCTCTACTTACCAGCGTAGGTCCACTTGGATCCTGCAAAGAACAAAACAAAGCAAGTAAGTACAACTGAACTTGAACAAATTAAAGAAAACACTACAGATGCTTTTGGAAATGAGTGAGACTGAAAAGGAGGTGGATGTCCAGAAATTAAAACCTTTTCTGAGTCTATGTCAGTGTAACTGCTTCTTGGAGCAGCTGTGTTTCAGAGGGAAGCTCAAGGACAGTGACATTCATGCAGGGCTGATGGGTTAGGGAGGGGTCTTATTGAATAGAAGCCTCCCAGACATTTTAGAGAAGACTTTGTTGCCTGAATAGGTAATAAATTTACAGGGCTCAAAACCCTGAAGCTCTCAAAGGGTACACAGTGACAGCTCCTCCTCCCGCCCTGTCTCCCTGCTTCCCATTAAAACCAAACCAAACCTACTGCCATCGAGTCAATTCCTACTCATAGCGACCCTATAAGACAGAGTAGGACTGTACCATAGGGTTTCCAAGGAGCAGCTGGTGGATTCGAACTGCCGACCTTTTGGTTAGCAGCCAAGCTCTTAACCACTGTGCCACCAGGGCTCCAAGCTTCCCATTACAGACAACTAATTTTATCAGTTTATTGTGAACCCTCTCACAGTACCATTACACACACATATGTATTTATATTATTCTTCCCCCTTTTCACACAAACGTTAGCCTGCTGGAAACTGTTCTGCATCTTGCTGTTTTCCACTTGACAACGTATCCTAAAGAACAGCTCACATCCATACACAAAAGGGAGAAAACTAATCTCAAAAGGAAAGTGTTTCTTTGAGGATGTTCCCTTTCTCTTCCGGGAGAATTCCAGGGAAGGTAGGAGGGTAGGAGACACTCTGCCAGGAATACAACGGAAGTCACCTCCCCTTCCATCTCCTCCATACATAAAGGTCCTTAGTTCCTACATCAAAAATGTATATTTAAAAGGTTATTTCAGAGCCGCACTCTCCTTATGCAGCCTGCCCACCCCTGTTTCTAACTCCAAAAGGGACCCTGAATTGAGACTTATTCTTCTGGGTATTGCCAAGCACACTGCCAAGGAGGGGCCCACTCAGCTCCTAAACCCCTCTCTCCTGCTATCTCCCAACAGCCCTGTGGTTCTTGGCTTGCAAAGGTGTAGCTCCTTTCTCTCTTGAGAATCGGTCTGCAGTAAAACTGACTGACTGAAACAATCTGCTCGCATCTCAACTGGGTATTCCCTACTCAAGCCAAGGGTAGTTTTTAAAAGCTGAAAGAGGACTGAGCTTCCCTCTCCCCTTGGCCCCATCCCCACCCAAGCTGGTTTAATCTCATTTTTAAGGGGTCCTAGTGGCGCTCCTTGGAAACCGTATGGGGCAGTTCTACTCTGTCCTATAGGGTCACTATGAGTCGGAATCGACTCGACAGCAATGGCTTTTTTAGTGTGTAATAGGAGCCCTGGTGGCACAGTAGTTAAGAGCTCGGCTACTAACCAAAAGGCCAGCGGTTCAAATCCAACAGCTGCTCCTTGGAAATCCTATGGGGCAGTTCTTCTACTCAGTCCTATAGTGTCACTATGAGTTGGAATCAACAGCAACAGGTTTGGTTTGGGTTTGAGCGGCATAACAGTTAAGCGCTCAACTGCTAAATGATAGGTTGGTGGTGTGAACCCATATAGCAGCTCCGAAGGAGAAAGACCTGGCAATCTGCTCCCATAAAGATTAAAACAAACCAAAAAAAAAAAAACCAAACCCAGTGCTGTTGAGTCAATTCCGATTCACAGCGACACTATAGGACAGAGTAGAACTGCCCTATAGAGTTTCCAAGGAGCGCCTAGTGGATTTGAACTGCCGACCATTTGGTTAGCAGCCGTAGCACTTAAAGCTCTACGCCACCAGGGTTTCCCCATAAAGATTACAGCCAAGAAAACCCTATGGGGCAGTTCTACTTTATCACATGGGGTCACGATGAGTCGGAAGGACCCCAACAACAACTGCAGCAACCTCCTTTTGCTGTTGTTGTGCTGTTTAATTTCTTTGCCTCTGTGTTTTTACTTAATTTTTCTAATGTAATAAGTAACTTTACTTACTTTTTGGTGAAATTATATACAACAAAACATAACTTCACCATATTCTAAATGACGTTGGTTACATTCTTCAAGTTGCACCATCTTTCTTGACAACCTTTTCCACACTATTTCACCATCAACACAAACTCACTGCCCCCCTAAGCTTCTCATCTATCTTTCGAGTTGCTGTGGTCAATTTGATCACACACAGGTAATTCTTTAAAAGAGTATAATGCTTAATGCAGACATTCTTTCCTAATTGGGCTAAACTACTATTTGGTTCAAAGTTGACTTCAGGGGAGAGTTTTTGTTTGTTTTAAAATCTTGTTTTTGTTTTATTGTGCTTTATGTGAGAGTTTACAGAGCAAATTAGTATCTCATTAAATAATTAATACACAGATTTGTTTTCCCAACCCCACGATGTATCAACACTCTCCCCTTCTCCACCCAGGGTTTCCCTTTTTCATTTGTCCTCCTGTCCTTTCCTGCGTTCTCATCTTTGCTTTTAGGCTGGTGCGCCCATTTAGTCTCATATACACCGTTGAACCTCGGAGCACGTTCTTCACGTATGTTATTGTTTGTTTTACAGGTATGTCTAATCTTTGGCTGAAGGGTAAACTTCAGGAGTGGCTTCAGTTCTGAGTTAAAAGGGTGTCTGGGGGCAAAACTCTCGGAGTTTCTCCAGTCTCTGTCAGACCAGTAAGCCTGGTCTTCTTTTTGTGAGTTTGAATTCGTTCTATATTTTTCTCCCACTCTTTCTGGGACCCTCTATTGTAATAGAACAGTCGGTGGTGGTAGCCTGGCACCATCTAGTTCTTCTGGGCTCAGGCTGGCGAAGGCTATGGTACTAGCAGTCCATGAGTCTTTCAGACTAATCTTTCCCTTGTGTCTTTGGATTTCTTCATTCTCCTTTGCTCCAGATAGGATGGGACCAGTAGCTTAATTTTGTTTTTAATCTTAAAATTTAATTAGTATGTTTAATCAAACTTACACCTGCGCATGGTTTTAAGAGTTAGATGATTCTATAAAGCTTTTTATGAAAACAAACAAAAATACCCCAGCAGTACCCTGACGCTATCTACTTATTCGCCTACTCCCAAGGGCAAACACTTTGACCCTTTTTAAATGATTCTTTTGGTATTATCTCCGTATCGCTATAAAACATGCTTATATTGCTCCTTCTTGATTTTTAGGCTTAGGTATTATTTATTGACACCCCACCCTGGAAGAGGAGGACTTAGGTCTTTTTCACACACCTGACCCTCACCACCTTGTTTTATAGGTGAGGAAATGGAAGTCCACTGGGGTGCAGTGACCTGCCCAAGATCACGTGGCTGCCAAGGGTCAGGGCAGAGCCTCTCCACATTTACCATTACTTCCTGTGAACTCAGAGAATCTTCGAACCTCCTTCTAAATCTCTGGGGGGCGGAGGGTGGTTCAGCTCCCTTGGAGTATCTGATGAGTTCTAGGCAGTACAGTCAGCAGTCTTGGTGTCACCCAATGTAGTGACTCATGGTGTCACCCCCCCATGATAATTAACACACTCTTGTAGCTAAAACACCAAATAATTTCACAAAATCAGCGACCATAAAAATACTGGCAGCAACAAAAACAACAGCACGGGCTTGTCGCATGTGCAGAGAAAACCACATGATTCCGAGAATCATTGTAATTGGGTAATAATGACAGCTCTGACGAAGGTTAGAAGGTTCAAAGAGTAAATCAGCACACAGTTTTAGCCTTGTAGGTATATTGGTATGTGTGAGCTGGGCTTATGAAATTTTTTGCTGTTATAACTAACTACAGGAATTTTTAATAAAAAATAATAAATTTCCACTGAAACACTTCACAAAAATTTTATGGACAGTCATTCTGGTGTCACCCCCTCTGACAGCCTGCATCCCACCACACCTCCTTAGTAATGTCGCTGGTTCTGTGGACTTTTTCCCATTAAAAATGTCCATAAGCATAAACCCAAACCCAAACCAAACCCAGTGCCATCGAGTCGATTCCGACTTATAGCGACCCTATAGGAGAGAGTAGAACTGCCCCATAGAGTTTCCAAGGAGTGCCTGGCGGATTCAAACTGCCGACCCTTTGGTTAGCAGCAGTAACACTTAACCACTACACCACCAGGGCTTCCCATAAGTCTAGACACACAAAATTTCATGCATAATTAATTTCAGAAAGTCCACAGATCGCTTGAAACCTGCTAGACATTCCAAGGGTATTAACAGTCCCAAGGTTAACCTCCTCTGAAATAACAACTGGGTGAAGATATTTAGAACCATAAATAAACCAACTTTTGTGTGACCCCCAAGTTCGCTACCAGCCCTGTTCCTCAAACGATAGTGAAAAGGAACAAAGGAAGCATGCCTTGGAACCTAGCTACCCAAGACGTCAAATCTCTTTTCTCGACATTTCCTGTCCGCATTTTGTTTGAGGGGTTCACTACTGAAGTATCATCGTGGCTTTCCAAGACACGTGAAACCGGATAATTGCCACTTAGCCAGCAGAGCACTTGGAGCTCAGTATGTAAAATTTCACAAGTAGCAGCAATTCATCCTCACTTCTTCCCTGGAAGGCACAGGCCACTCTGTGATCCTGGAGGCTACCAGCAAGCCATCTCTGCCTTCTGAGCCATTCTGCCCTGGCCCAAAGTTTCAATTGTCCACCCCAAAACCAATCCACTGCTTCACTATCCTTCTGCTGCTATCTTCTCCAAAGCTTTCCAAGCTGAGGTTTTCCCCGTTATTATAGCCGTCATCCTAGATGTTGTTGTTGTTAGGTGCCGTGGAGTAAGTTCCAACTCTTGGCGATCCTATGTGCAATGGAACGAAACACTGCCTGGTCCTGCACCATCCTCACAATCCTTGTTGTTTGAGCCCATTGTTGCAGCCACTGTGTCAATCCCTCATTGTCAATCGACACCAATTCACTGAGCGTCTTCCTTTCTTTCATTAACCCTCTACTTTACCAACCATGATGTCCTAGATGAGGCATCAGCATAATAGTCTATAAAGCTCAGGGACAAATGTTGCCTAGTGAGCATCTGGGACCGTAAGACCTCAGGTGGTGACACAAAACTGGGGGATTTGTCCTTGAAAAGCAGCAGCAACCAGAGCAAGCTTTCTTGTCCTCCTTTCTCGAAGCAAGGCTGCTAGGTCTTTAAGACCTGGTGCTCCAGGTATAAATAGAAAGGCCTGGAGGGGCTCAGGAGGTGGAGGGTGGGGAGAAACAGCCCTGTAAAATGAAGTAAGGATGCTCTGAGTCAGGAGGTCTCATCTGGTAAAGACGTCAGCTTAGAATGGCTCTTGGGAAGCCTTTCAGGTGTGCGTGCTTCATTTAGAAATGGCACCTCTTGGTTTCCAGCCTCTAGTGTAGGGGCAGGAGTCTCAACAGGATTAAACTGGCAGGCCAGGCCGACCAGGCCAATTCCCCAGGGGCTACAGGAGGGAAATTGCTCCCTTCCCATACAAGGTCATTAGCTCTACCTGGGAGACTTGGGTGGCTAAGCCCCAATTCGTGTTAGAACCTGCAGCCCCAGCTCACACTGGGGAGGGAGAATGCCCTGGGAGTCCACTGAGGAAGTGGAATTTATAAAGATCCAGGTCAGGGGTTTAGGGCCTGGCTGCTTCCTGTCCTGATGCTAGAACCTTCCCTGAGTACCCATCATCCCCACACTAGGTACAGGCAGGGCTGGCTCTGCAGAATTCATTAAAACGCCTCAAACCGCCACAGCAACTAAGAATTTCAAAGTTTATTCCAGAAGACCCTTGACCTCACCTCATGCACTGCTCCCCCCCCATCTCAGGCATTTTTCTCAGGCAGTCGCCTGACCACACTTCAGCCCACTTCTCAGTTTAACCTGCTTCAACCCAATCTTGGGTTAATTCTGACACCGTACACCAGTGATTTTTGCTTTGACTTTGTCCTATGAGGCAGTTAAAAAGCCAAGAAACTGGCATAAGAAATAATAGAATAAAAAGTGTGTTCTTAGAATCTAGGGGTAGGCTGGCTGGCTATTCAGTGTAGGTTAAAGTGGATTTCCTGCCCCCACCCCCACCAATTCACCCCAGAAGCTTTCCCCATTCCTCAGTTTGAAGGATTAGGAGAGAAGGGGTGCAAAGGAGGAGGGGAAGAGGAAAGAAAGGGGAGAGGAGGGAGGGGGTGGGAAGAGAGGGAGTGGGAGAGAAGAGGAGGCACGGGAGGAAGAAGGTGGAGGGAGGTGGAGGGCACTGAGGGCAGGGGAGGAGGAAAAGGGAGAGGGAGGGGGAGGGCAGGGAAGGGAAGGCGGGAAAACTAGGCAGAGGAGAGAGAAAGGAGGGGGGCTGCTCCAGAGTGAGAGGGAGCATGGGGCCAAAGAACAGCTGCTTCTCTCTTTTGTCCTGAGGCAGCCTGGAGCTAAGAACGTGATTTCTAGTCATGCTAGGGTCCCAGTTTGGTTGTCTAGAGGAGAAGGGAATGAATACATGTCAGAGTTTGCAGTTTTAAAAATTAATTTCAACTTTTATGTAGCTCCTTTCTTCTCCCACTACGTTCTGTTTGTCCTCAGCCAGTTGAGGGAGATAATATCAAGCACATCATGCCAGCCAGTGGATTAGAATTTAATTAAAACAATCTCAAAGCCAATCATAGCCGGGCTGCCTGCCTCCTCCTGCCCTTCCACACGCAGGCATGGTGACCTCCCAGAAAGACGGCACAGAGCCTTTAGGCAGCTGACCAGGACCAATTTCCTACCACCACTGCCCAGCCAGGCAGAATCGATTTTCAGCCATTACAATTGCTTTTGATCCCTCTATAAATGTCTCAACCCAACCTGGGTCCAGGAATCAATCTACAAATGCTAGAGCTTCAGAGCCCTCACAAAGGGCTTGCAACTTAGGGCAAACTCTGTCAAGGGCAAGGCGCAGGGATGGATTACACAATAAGCAATGTACACACGGGCTTAATTTACTAATCTGTGGTGCACAATTTCATTCACTCATGGGATATCTTGCTTACTGGTTAATTTGCTGCTGGCTGCTGCAAGAGCCACCAACCATTACTCAGGAAGTTTCCACAAAAGTCACCATCTACCCTCCCCCCCAAAATGTGCTTGACCAGCTGTTGGAAAGACAAGCAAACGGTTGGGATCCTTCTCTTGTTCCAAAAGATTAACTAGCCTGACCCTTGGCCATTCACTGTAACTCCCTGCCCTGCCTGGCCCTGAGCCCACAGTTCAGGTCCACCCACACCCCACACCATCCTCCCACCCAACTCAGCACCCTCAGCCTCCAGCCGTTGGGGTTAAGAGCACTAATTACACTGAGAACTAAAGGGTGTGTGTGTGCCCGAGCGCACGTTCAGAGAGGTAGAGCCCTTCGGGAGGAAAACAATGATTAAGGGTGGGCCGCATCATTCCTCTGATTTGGAGGTAAAACTTTTAAAATGGTAAAAAGTCTCACCCCCCAAAGAAAGGCACCCATCCCTGTCTGGGGTTCGGCGCTGGGGGATCTGCAAGCCGTTTCTGGTGGTCACAGGTAGCAGAATGCCAGTCAGTTCTCTCTCAAATGCACGTGGAGCTGGGGCAGAAGATTGTAAACCCGGGTTCCTTTTCTCCTCTCTGGTTACCAGGTTTTCCCGCCACCAGCTCCTGAGCTGGGGGTGCTCAGAGAACACACAACGAATTTTAACACCAAACCAGAACCACACACCGTTAGAAAGACAGTCTGCTTCCTCCAACAGCACTAGGTCGTGCGTTCCAGAGGCAGACGAAGCATCCTCTCTAAAAACGTGGTATTTGACCTTGTGCATGTTCTTCCCCGCTCCCTAGTAATGATTTTAATTAGTCTTTAAAGAGTCCCGCAGGGAATCTTTCTGGCCAGGAGTGGCTGGGCTTCCGGACTGTTAGCAAAGAAAGAGGCAGAAACTTTACCGTTCACTGGGGCTGGGTTGGAAGGCTGTTGCTTTAAGATGACAAGCAGCAGGACAGCAGCCGCGTGCAGGCTGCAGTGGGGCATCTTCGGAGAGCTCAGACACCAGCCAGGGCCCGCTGCCCCGCGGCTCCCGCTCCTGGTAACTCCGGGGTCGCGCAGCACTCAGAGTGCCGGGGCGCGCACCGGGACCGCGTGCGCGCAGCCCCGCGGCGTGGCGAGCACGTCCTGTCTTTGGGCTCCCGGCTCCCCGCTGGCTGCTTTTATGGAGCGGCTCAGCCCCAAACAAATGATGTCATCCTGCGGGGATAAGAACGCCCTGCCTACCCGAGGGCTCGTCCCCAGTCCAAGGTGAGTTGTAGCCAGAGTCTCAGCGCTCCGCGGGACAGTCCCCAGTTCTCGTGGGGGAGCAGCGGAAGGGCTTGGGTGAGATCCCTCGCCTCAGCCCTATCCGGAGGGGAGCCTCTAGGGATTTTCCCCGGCTTTTTCCGTCGCTGCCGCTACTCAATAGCCGCTGGAGCGCAATGCCATTTGGACAAGAGCCTCCTTCAGGGCCCAAGAGCAGTGCCTGCCTGGACTGGGCACGCCTTAGGGATTCGGTGGCTGCATTCAGATCCAGAATTTCTGCGGATCCTTCGGATCGTTCGGTGCTTCCTGATTAGGTTCTTATCTAGGAAATTTAGACACAAAGAAATCAGTTGAGAATAGATAAATAGCCCTGGGCGGGGTGGGGGGGAGCACGCGCACAACTTCACTTAAAAAAAAAAAAACACTTAGCGACTAGAATTTCACCTAATAAATAACTAATAACAGATGGAACCCTGGTGGTGCAGTGGTTAAGAGCTCAGCTGCTAACCAAAAGCTGGGCAGTTTGAATCCACCAGCCGCTCCTTGGAAACCCTATGGAGCAGTTCTACTCTGTCCTATAGGGTCTCTCTCTAGAGTCAGAATTGACGGCCGGCAATGGGTTTTTAACAACAGATAAGTAGACAAGGCTAATTCTAGTGGACAATAGACGTCCGTGGTCACTAGGAACCTGGGGGTGGTGGCGAGGGGATCCCTTCTCTGGGGTGGCAGAAGGGATTTACATTCATTTATTGAACAGCTAACACATGCAGGCACTGCATTAGACATTGTGCATCTTGATCAGATCTGAGTTCTGTTTCCAGTGCATATTATCGTCACCGTTGCTCACCTCTGTCCTCTTTTCCCCTCATATCTTATCCTTTAATATGTGCACATAGACGTCTAGTCATATACACGGGGTTCTGGTCCCCTTTGTGTTTAGTCAGGAGCACCTGGTGGATTCAAACTGCTGACCTTTTGGTTGGTAGCCATAGCTCTTAACCACTGTTTCACCAGGGTTGCTGCCCCCAGTACTCCCCAGATCTTCCTGATGCTGTTACTGCCACTTGACATTCCTACCACCAATGTCCTTTGTGCTTCTGGTTTCCCTGGAGCCTCTGAGTGTCTGCACTGTTCACTGTGCTGAGTTGTGTCCTTCTTGCTTTGGTAACCCTGCTCCCTACAATATTGCTCAGACCATGTGGTTGGCTGACAGTTGGCCACCCCAGCCATGGTACATGACCGCTGGTTTTGTGACCTGGCCCATCACACCCTCTTTCTCTGGGTCACAGTGTCCAGACCATCCCACACCTCTCCCAGATCTACCTGACCCCTCAGCCTAAGCGGACTCTTGGGCTGGCCTCAGCCTGCTGCTGAAGCCACTTGGCCAATTGCCGAGAGCCACCAGGAAGCAGATGCCACCCACAGTGGAAGGCGTGTCACTGTTCTGCCCCTGTCAGCTCAACTATTGTTCGGGCTAATAAAGTGCTTTTGAGCTTTCTTAAGGAAGTAGTTACAGAGACAATCTTGTTACAAACACGTCCTGACCACAGTAGGCTTCAGGATGGCCTTTTCTGCTGGCAGCTCCTGATCCAGGGCCATGAGTGAGCTCCTCCAGACCAGTGAGCCTCTTAGGACATTGGTCCTCTGATTTATAAGATCTGGGGAAGTCTGCTTAGGAAATGGAATGTGCAAGAAGAACAACAGAGCTTGGGTAAGATCCACTGTGAGCCCACAGATGCAGAAGCTGAACCCAGAGAGGTGATATCACTTGCCCCAAATCTCACCACTAGTTGAAGTAAACAGGGCCACTCACACAGTTTGTTACTCGCATACCAGGGGTTTTCCCATGAAGTCTGGCCAAACCTTGAGTTCAGTTTCTCCTCGGGCATGCCCCTCTAAGTATTCTCCAGGGACCCCCAGAGATATGGAGGTTAAGAGAAGGGGGTGGTGGGGAAGGTGGGTGGATTTAATAGAACAGAAAGGTTAGATTGTGATCAGGGTCTGGTGGAGAGAAAGGAGAGGGTTGCGATGTTTCCTGCGTGTCTAGATCAGAGACCTGGTTAATTCATAAGGAATGGATGGCAATTAAAAGGGAATTGAGAATATAAACTGAGACCCAGTTTCCCTAAGTGCTTGAGTGTTTTTTTTTTCATTCTTAAGGGATCAGAGTAAAAAAAAAAAAAAAGCAAACAGAAAGGGAAGGAGTGACCAAACCTCAAGAAAACAATGCTTAAGCTGGATGTCAAGAGGCCCCCAACAAACAGCACAGACCTAACCAGGTTAAGTTCCCAACTATGGGAACCCTTCCTGGCCAGAGGCTTCCTGGGACTTCTGTGAATTAACATGTGAAGACTTGCTTTGCCATCATCAGATGTCACTGTTGTCAACCTGTCCATTACATATGACTCAATAGGTTAGGGTGGAATGTGGACCTTCTGCACTGGAAGTGTGACAGCTGGCCACCAAATGGTACACCCAGACAGAAGGCTCCAGGGAGCAGTGCCCCTCTAAAATGTCACATCCGAATAGACATGAGGGCGAGCCTGGTGAGTCAAAGGGCAGAGGAGTGTGGAGGAGAGTGCGGGATAGGTGTCAAGAGGTCTGGGCTGAAGGACTTGCCTCACTGTTTACTTACTGGATAACCTCAACAATGGAGCAGCCTCTCAGAACTTCAGTCTCCTCATCGGTAAAGTAAGGGTGGTAACCCCAGCCCCTGGGCCATTAGCTTAATTGTTTTACAGCTGGAATAAGGTAAGGCAAGTGGAACCTTTTTGGTTCATTCTTTCATTTACCTTCTATGTGCCAGGCACTATGCTAGGCATAGTCTCAGCTCTTGGAGAGGGCATAAATAATCTCATATATAACTATGTGATTACAGTTGCAATAGGTGCAATGGAAGGTCGACGTATAACAGGAGGAACCCACCTTCAGGGTGCTGGGGTAGTGAGAGAAGACATCAGGCCCCAGCAAAGATCTGTGAAAAGATTGGATTCTGTGATTTCATAAAACCTTTGGAATGCACAGCTAATACCAAGCCCTTCTTTCCCGAAGCTGGGGTTATTTGGCGGGATTTGCCCTGGACGTAAGCTAATCGTTGGCCTTTCAGACATGAGGGTTTGAGCATATAGAATTTCATTTTTTTAAGTTAAGAATTAACTCTTCAGTAGTGTTACTCAGGTGGGAATGAACCATGAAGCTAAAGAAAGGACTGCTGGAAGGAGAGCTAATATTTATTGAGCACCTTCTGTTTGCCTGACACTGTGCTTGACACTTCATCCTTACAATAACCTTGTGGGGAAAGTGTAACGATTACCGTTTTACAGATGAGGAATCTGAGACTTGGAGAAGTCTCAGATTTGTCTTACCCAAGTTCATGAGGCTGTTGAGTGGCCGAGAATGAATTCTCAACTCAGACAGCTCTCCATCACCAAGGCCCAGGCAGGCACTTTCCACTGCTGTCCAATGGGGGAGTTTTATTTCTGGATCCCTCTGAGATGTGGATTCTCCTGTTTTCTAGGTGCTGTGATTGCTTTTTAGTTGATCAGAGGCACAGTGTGCCAATTCTGGTCATCAAATAATGCTGAGCATGGGCCACGGTCTGCCCTTCTCCCCAGAGGGCACTGAGGACCCTGCACTCCGATCAATGCATAGAGCACCTACCAAAAGGTGAGACGAGGGACTTTAGACCACAGAGCTTTGATTCCACAGTTCTCCAGCAAAGGAGAAGGAGAATATGAGCCCAGCCACGTAGTTCCTTGTTACATTAATGAGCTCTGCTTTGACCAAGGAAAGGGGGTGGGGAGGGAAGCAGAGAGGCAGAGAGAGAGAGGGTGAGGGGGCAAATGGGAGAGAGAGAAGGAGAGAAGGAGGCAGAGAGGAAGGGAATGGAGGGAGGAAGGAAGGAAGGAGAGAAGGGGGAGGGGACAGAAAAGGCCCAGGAGCGTCCTTTAATTGGGTAGTGGTTGAATGAACCTCTAGGCCAAGACTTGAGTGAACCCATTGGTACCATGCAAATGTCCAGGTCTTTGAAAATATCGTCAGTTTTGTAGCTCCATTCACATTGGTTTCTTGGCCTTCTGCATCTGTGGCTTGGAGTCATGAACCCTGTGTGCCCCCCTAGCTCTGTGCTCCATTTCAGACAGGATCAGCTGGAGGGCAGCGTGACTCTGAGGAAAGAATGCTGGCCTCACAGCTCTGCCAGTAACTGTTACTGGGACCTCTTGCAAGCCTCTTGCCTGATATGAGACTTGGCTTCCTGATCTATAAATCAGAATAAGAAGTCCTAAGTAGCTCCACAAGATCAGGAGTGTGAGGCTATATATGTGCAAGTGCTTTGAAAAAATTTAAAGGTCTTGACATACATAAGATATTATTCCTAGGAGTAGACTTGAAACAAAAGAAAGGAAGGAGGTTTGGCCTCAGCTTTTAATCTAAGAAAGTGAAAACTGGATTCCTTCAAGGAATGCTCAAGTCTAACCCAGGCCCCGACACCATTTAATACGTTTTACCCCTTTCCAGGTTAACTATTCTGAAACCAAGGCTAGCTGACACCAAGGTCGCTTGGGAGATGTAATTGGACTCTTTATAGTAGCTTAAGGTTTCCCCAATCCATCTCTCCTTACGCACCCACTGGTTGGATCCACTCTCCTGTAACCTCAGGAGTTTGGTCCAGATCCTGTTCTTGTTCTCAGCCTGAAGCACTGTCCTCTCTCACCCCTACGTTTTAAACCAAAGTGCAGTCTCAGACCACGTTCCAGCAAGCTCACAGGTGCCAACCTAAAGTGAAAGTCTTAACAGCAAATCTGACCACTTCCGCCCGGGGTTAGAGAAGCGAAGTTATAGAGGAAAGAGCTTGGGGGTCACAGAACCTGGGTGTTGGAATTCAGCGCCACCACTTGTTCCCTGTGTGACCTTGGTCAACTCACTGCTTTGAGTCTCAGTTTCCTCCTGGCTGAAGAGGTGAGGGCCATAGAGTAAGTTCACCTCAAAGGACAGTAGGGAGAAATAAACATAATAAGGTAGGCATGTAAAGAGCTTAGCACAGTGGCAATAATAAACTCATTGCTGCTGAATCGATTCCAACTCTTAGTGATCCTACAGGGCAGAGTAGAACTGCCCATATGGTTTCCAAGGCTGTAATCTTTACGGAAGCAGGCTGCCACATCTTTCTCCCTGAGAGCTTCAACTGCAGACCTTTTGGCTAGCAGCCATGTGCTTTCAGTCCTGTGCCACCAGGGCTCCTTTGAAAATTGTAAGCGCTATGTAAATGGAAGCTCTCTACTATAGAAGAGTCTCATCAGCTAGAGGGGGAGAGGCAATTTTGCCCCACAGTTTCAGCCCTGGTTTGAGCAACCCCACCAATTTCCATGAACCTTCAGGGGAGAATGGGTGAAGATTTCCAGACAACACTTTACTCCTCCTCCCCCACCCCAATTCTGCACATTGGTTCTCCAAGAATGTGACTTTGGACACAACAGATCAGTCTTCCTACTGAAGTAATGACGTTTCTAAAGCAGTAGCCTCGGGATCACTTTACCACAGGAAATACCTGATCAGTAGAATTTTGGAGCTGAGCTCAGAGATGCCCCATACCATTGGGACAGGCTGGTAATTTCCTCTTGCTTAGACATTCTAACTCTCTACAGTTGCAGGAATTTATGAACTGCCCCCTCATTTCAGATGTCTGCAAAGCAAACTGGCAAGCAATCCCCAGTTGCTTGCATTTCAGGCGACATTGGCCGCCATTGGGCATAGGGTTCTAGGCACATGTAGTATGTTTCTTCTGCTTCTTGGCCAGCTGGAATTTGGACTCTGAGCTTGGCCACCTTGCATAAGCTTCAGTCCCTGACAGACAGCTCAGTAAGCTGGTTCAGGTAACATTGCTATCTCTGTGTCATGGACAGGTAAAGGCCAACGAATTCCCCCAGCAGACAAATCAAGGTGCCTCTCTGGCCAGAGCAGCCCTGGCAGGTATCCAGCTTCCTCCCCAGCCCTGAGAAAAGGCTCAGGTGTATCTGGTGGCCTGCAGAGCAGGTAGGCAGCCAAGGCTTTATAGTTCTCTCACCCAGTGCAACACAGCTAGCAAACTAGAGACACTTCTCCGAGGAGAGGCTGTGTGGTGTGCCCACTGAGAAGGGCGAGTAAGTAAGACAAAATCTTACTTATGGAGCTAACTTCTTTTTTTTTTTTTTTTTTTAATTTTTAGTGTGCCTTAAGTGAAAGTTTACAAATCAAATCAGTCTCTCATACAAAAACTTATATACACCTTGCTATACACTCCTAGTTGCTCTCCCCCTAATGAGATAGCACACTCCCTCACTCCACTCTCTATTTTTGTGTCCATTCGGCCAGCTTCTGACCCTCTGCCCTCTCATCTCCCCTCCGGACAGGAGCCGCCCACATAGTCTCATGTGTCTACTTGATCCAAGAAGCTCACTCTTCACCAGTATCATTTTCTATCCCATTGTCCAGTCCAATCCCTGTCTGAAGAGTTGGCTTTGGGAATGGTTCCTGTCTTGGGCTAACAAAAGGTCTGGGGACCAGGACCTCTGGGGTCCTTCTAGTCTCAGTCAGACGATTAGGTCTGGTCTTTTTATGAGAATTTGAGGTCTGCATCCCACTGCTTTCCTGCTCCAGCAGGGATTCTTCGTTGTGTTCCCTGTCAGGGCAGTCATCAGTTGTCGGAACTAACTTCTTTATGCCCACCCCACCCTGTTCCTTGAGATAAGAGTTTAGGGCTCACTTCACAGTGGAATAAATTATAACTGCATTACCTATATCTATGTGAAAGGCATCGCTGGTTAGGTGGCAGGATTCTTGCCTTCAGTGCAGGAAACCCAGGTTTAATTCCCAACAAATGCACCTTATGCACAGCCGCCCTGTCTGTGGGTTGAGGCTGGAGTGTTGCTCTGATGCTGAGCAGATTTCAGCAGAGCTTCTAGACAGACTAGGTAGAAAGGCCTGGTGATCTACTTCTGAAAAATCTGTCAGTGAACTCCGCAATTGTCCAGTCCCCGACCGACCCTGGGGACGGGGCAGGACCAGCCAGCGTTTTGTTCCACGTGCATGGGGTTGCCATGAGTCGGGGGTCTGACTCAGCAGCAGCTGACAACAATAACTTAGGTCTGTGTCTCAACTTTTTTAACACTGATCTGCAGAACTCGTTTTTGATAGTATGTATCTCTGTTTTCTCCACAATACAGGATTTTGTGAGTGGTAGAAATGATGTCAAAATTCGTTCAAAGTCCTTAAAGCATAATCATGTTCCAAGAATAGAAAATTAGAACCTCCAAAACTTGGGCTCTCTCTCTTTAAATTGTTTCCTTGGTGGGGAACAGTGATAGGAACTGTGCCACTTAACTGCGGTGAGAATTTGTAAAGTTCTTTTGAGACCTTTAGGAAGACGCCCATACTCCGTAATTACAAAGTTCATTGATGTGTGTAACGACAGAGTTGTTTGTTTGTTTCTAGTGGAGGCATCAGATATGTCTGCGGTAAGAAGGATCCCTGGGCTCATTTCACCTCTGAGGGGGGAGAAAATAACAAGTTAACACGAGCCCACATCATAGGAAAGAAGTCAATCCAGAGAGCGAGTAAGAACAATCCAGTCATAGCTGGCCTTGTAGAACCAGCTGTCAGCAAGAGGCAATGGGAAGAACTGGGAAACGGGGCAGAGGAGAGTAAGGGGAGGAACAGTGCTAACTTGTAGCCATTGTCTAGACAAAAGGCAAGTGAAGGGAAAGACGATAACTCTCTGGTCCTCCCCTGAGGTTGAGTTGCATGGCAATTTTGTGAAGATTCGACGAAGAGAGTATCGTACCTGATACAACAACTCTTCATTCTTGTTCTTGTCCGTGTCAACAAAAGTATTTACCCAGTAAATATACCATATTTTGTACACCACTTTCTTTCCTTCACTAACAGTGGATCATAAGTATTTTCCCATATTTTTGCATAGTCTTAATAATTTTAACATTGACAAAAATCTTAAGCCATGTCTAAAGGAGTCATGAAGCCTAGAAAAGAAGAAATTTATAAAAGGGCGTGAAGTTTCTTGAGTGATTTCCTTAAGAAGGTTAGGAATACTCCTGGAAGAGCAGCGAAGATACAGTTAGAAAGATCCAGATGAATAGGACAATGGGTAGATTGTTGGTGAAGTCATTGGACTGAGTGCTTCGGGGACAAGGCAGTGAGTGTACACATACTGATGGCTACATGGAAAGTGAGCCCAAGAAGATGGGGACAGGTCCACAGCCAAGGAGCAGAGGAAGCTACGGTGCATGTCGAATGAGCCTTCATTCTAAAGTCACATGCTGAGCAGAATTTCATCAATAAGCCCTTTAAAGGAGCTTCTGAGCCTCACTCACCACCCATCTGTCAGTTCGCCCTACTCTGGTGGCTTAGGTGTTGCTGTGATGCTGGAAGCTATGCCACTAGTATTTCAAATACCAGCAGGGTCACCCATAGCGGACAGGTTTTTGTGGAGCTTCCAGACTAAGACGGACTAGAAAGAAAGCTCTGGTATCTACTTCAGAAAATTAGCCCGTGAAAACCCTGTGGATCACCACAGAATATTGTCCGACACAGTGCTGGGAGACGAGCCCCGTGAGCTGGAAGGCAACTATACACTCAGGATGCCGGCGATCATGAAGATGGCATGGGTCCGGACAGTGTTTCACTCTGTTGTACATGGTGTTGCTGTGAGATGGAGCCAACTCGATGGCAACAACTGAGCCTCACAACTTCAAAAGGAGGTCAAGGGCCATGACCCAGAACTGAGGACATTCTATTGAAGAAAAGGTTGGGGGAGTCATTGGAGCCAAACATCCACCAGGGAGACTTAATTCCTTGTCCCACTTCCAGGCAGTTGCCAACCATCCTCCCAGTTATCCCCTGGTTCTCCTTTCATTCTCTTCTTCTTTATTTCATCTACTCCTCGCCCTTTAACATCCTCCATCCTTCAACCTGAAGAATCAATGGGCCATGGTCTTCCATTTTTGTACAGTAACGACTGTGTCTGGGAATCTAAGGCAGAGGCCAAAACAAACAAACAAAAAAACCGCTGCCATCAAGTCGATTCCAACTCATAGTGGCCTTATAGGACAGAGTAGAACTGCCCTATAGAGTTTCCAAGGAGCACCTGGCAGATTCGAACTGCTGACTTCTTGGTTAGCAGCCATAGCACTTAACCACTACACCACCAGGTTTTCCTATAAGTAGGCAAAGGCCAGAGAAGGAATTAACTCAGACCTTATGGAGGGATTAGCTAGAGCCCTAAAGCCAAACGCGCTGCCATCGGGTGAATTCCAACTCATAGTGACCCTATTGGACAGAGTAGAACTGTCCCATGTGGCTTCCAAGGCTGTGAACCACTGTGCCACCAGGCCGCCTTTTAGCTAGAGCAGTAGGAGGTAAACTATAGAGATAGTGTGTTGGAAACAAGGTGACACTTTGTTACTTGTTACACTTCTGTACTGTTTGGATTTTTAAAAACAACAAATATGTTCCAAATGACAACAGTCACAAATTAAAAAAAAACTTTTAAAGCAGCGTTTTTCTTTTTTAAAAGAAGTGATAGACTGCGTAAGGACAGGAAGGCCATCAATAAACCAAAACCAAACCCACTGCCGTCGAGTTGATGCTGACTCACTGTGCCAACAAAAGCAGCAGAAAGATCACAACTACACATGCAGAGGAAAGGCCTTTGACAATAGGTGGTCCTTAGAAGCCTCAGAGAATAGAATCTAGGGTAAGCCGTTCTAAGAGATCAGTTCTTCAAAAACTTCAGCTGAGAGGACAGGGAGAGCAGGCAAGAGCTGAAGGAATCTGTAAGGTTTGGAAAACTTGAAGCAAATAAGTAGAACAAGAAAAGCCACCATTTCCGAAGCCAGGAGGAAATGTTCCAGACGGATGAGAACTAGAAAACATGGAGAATGAGAGGAATAAAGAGAGTGGGTGGCGCACATGGTTAAGCACTGGGCTACTAACCCAAAGGTTGGCTCAAACCACCCCCCCCAGAGGTGCTTTGGAAGTAAGGCCTGGCAACCTGCTTCTGAAAGGTCCCAGCCTGGAAAACCCTATGGAGCAGTTCTACTGTGCACACATGGGGTCGCGGCATGAGCTGGAATCAACTCGATGGCAACTAACAACAACAATAAGGAGAGATTGATTAGGGGGCACGGTAGAGAAAACGGGTTGAATTTTTAAAGACTTTATTATAGAAAACTTCCAAACACATATAAAAGTAGAGCGTACAGTACAATGAATTCTTATACACCTGCTATCCAGCTCAGTAATTATCAATTTATGGCCAGTCTTGTTTCGTCTATACTCCTACAAACCCATTACACCTCCCCCTAATTATTTTGAAGAAATCCAAGACATCACATTGTTACAGTGGTTCTCAGATGTTAGCCTGAAGAATCATCTGGAGGGTTTGTTAAAACACAGATTACTGAGCTCCACTGCAAGAGTCTCTGATTGGGTAGAACCGGGGTGGGACCAAGACTGCCTTTCTTACAAGTTCTTGGGTGATATCGATGCTACTGATGTAGCATCTTGGAAAACCATTAGTAAACTTTTATCTTTATACATTTGCCTGTTCTGTTGTTGTGGTTGTTAGGTGCCATCGAGTTGGTTCTGACTCATAGTGACACTATGTGCAACAGAACAAAACACCACCTAGTCCTGCACCATGCTCACAATCGTTGTTACGCTTGAGCCCATTATTGCAGCAAATGTGTCAACTCAGCTCATTGAGGGGCTTCCTCTTTTTCGCTGACCCTCTAGTTTACCAAGCATGATGTCCTTCTCCAGCGACTGATCCCTCCTGACATCATGTCCAAAGTATGTAAGATGTAGTCTCTCCATCCTTGCTTCTAAGGAGCATTCTGGTTGTACTTCTCCCAAGACAAATTTATTTGTTCTTTTGGCAGTCCATGGTATATTCAATATTCTTCGCCAACACCACAATTCAAAGGCATTAATTCTTCTTCGATCTTCCTTGTTCATTGTCCAGCTTTCCCATGCTTAGGAGGTGACTGAAAACACCACGGTTTGGGTCAGGTGCACCTTAGTCTTTAAGGTGACATGTTTGCTTTTCAACACTTTAAAGAGGTTTTTTGCAACAGTTTTGCCCAATGTAACATATCTTTTGATTTCTTGACTGCTGCTTCCATGGGTGTTGGTTGTGGATCCAAGTAAAATGAAGTCCTTGACAACTTCAGTCTTTTCCCGTTTATCATGATGGTTGGCCCTATAGACCTGTCTAATCTTTGGCTGAAGGGTGAACCTCAGAAGTGACCTCAGTACCGAGTTAAAGGATGTCCAGGGGCCATACTCTTTGGGTTTCTCCAGTCTCTGTCAGACCAGCAAACCTGGTCTGTGTGTGTGTGTGAATTTGAATTTTCTTGTACATTTTTCTCCTGCTGTGTCCAGGACCCTCTATTGTGGTGGTAACCAGGCACCATCTAGTTGTCCTGGGCTCAGTCTGGTGGAGATTGTGGTAGTTGTGGTCCATTTGAATTTTGTTTTTAAATGATATAAATGATATTGTGGTACATGGCTAATTTCGCTCTTGTTTTTTGTACTCAGTACTCTGTTTTTAAGATGGATTCTCATCCGTGTGTATGTCTAGTTCACTGCTTCTAACCACTGTGTAGTATTGCAGAGTGTACACCTACACATTTATGTATCCATTCCCCTAGCAAATGCCCCCAACTCCCTGCTGCCATGAGGTGAATACCTTTGTTCATAATCCTTCAGGACTTGTGCCAGAGCTTCTCTGGAGCATACACCTAGGAGTGGAATTGCTGAGTCACAAGAGCTATGTACATGTAATTTCACAAGTATTGCTTGGTTGGACCCTAGAATAGCTCCACCAGTTTGCTTTCCCACCAGAAGAACATGCGATCCTTGCCAGAGTTTGGCTTTATCCAACGTCTTCATTTTTGCCAATCTCATGGGTGAAAAAAGAGGTATCTCACTATTGTTTTAATTTCACTTATCTAGTAACATGATGTTGCCATGAGTCGGAATCTACTCAATGGGAACTAACAACAACAACACTTAATGACTAATGAGGTTGAGCATATTATCAATTCTTATAAGCCCTTTAGGTTCCTTTGTGGAAGTTGCATGTTCATATCCTTTGCTCATTTTCTGTTGACTTCTCTGTCTTTTTCTGATTGATTTATAAGGCTTTCTTATATATTCTAGGTAATAATCTCTTGCTGGTTTTAGAAGTCACAAATATTTTTTTCTCAGTAAAGAAATCATTAATTTTGACACAGTGAAATCCATCAAATTTTTTTTTTTTTTTTTGGACTATGGTTGTACTTTCTGGATCTTGTTTTTTAAAAAATTTCTTCTGCATCTTGAAAGTCATAAATATGTTCTCCTAAATATATTTCTATTTATTTGCTTTGAGGGTTTGCCTCTCTCATTTATATCTTTAATCCAACCGGATTCACACTTCTTTCTGATGTGAGATAGGGATCCAACTTAATTTCTCTCCATTATAGTAAACAATCTGCTAAGCAACCGATCATTTCCTCATGGATTTGTGGTGCCTTCTTTTCTACACATGAGGTACACACACATACACATTTCTAAGTGCTATTTTCTGACCTTTAATCTATATGCGTGTTTCTGTGCCAATTTCATAGTGTTTTATTACTATCGCATTGCAGTATACTAGGCAAGTCCTTCCTCTTTGCTCTTTTTCAAAATTGGCACAATTGCTTATCAGCTTTTTTTTGCTTTCATATAAATTTTTGAATACTTTTTTTATTCTCTTAAAAATTGTTGTTGGGATCATATTAAAATTGCACTGAATTGTAGGTTAATTTTGGGAGGGAAAATTATCTTTATATGTTAAATAGTCTTATTCATGGACATGGCTTATCTCTTTGCTTATTCAAGTCTTATTTTATGTCCTTTAATACACCTTTACATTTTTCTCCAAAATTTTATTTTGGTATTTTTGGGGGTTAAGTCAGTTTTTAGGTACTTTATAGTTCTGTCAATATTGTCAAACGTATCTTATTTTCTAGTTAATTATTACTGATGTAGAAGAATGCTAATGACTTTTGTAAGTGGATCTTGTTCCTGATATCATTGCTTAACATGAATATTAGCTCCAAAAAGTTTTTTTGTTAGTTCTGTGAAATTTTTTTATGTGGATAATCAGATCACCTGTAAATAATTACAGTCTTGACTTTTCCTTTCAAATCCTTATACCTTTTATTTCTTTTTCTTGTCTTATTGCATTGGCCAGGATCACTACATTGAGTAGTAGCAGCTTCTATTCTCGAAGGGAATGTGGATTGATCTGTACCTGTTATTATCTCCTTCCTACCCCTAGGAGTTAAGCCTGCCCTGATGTACCCATAAGCTCTATCTCCAGCTGGTACAGGACTAGTAATTCTGTTTTCTGTCTTACAGTGGAGTTGGGTAGATCACGATCAGCCCAGAGAAATATAGGGGAGAAAAAGAGTCCAAGAAAAAAGCTTCACTTCCCCCACACCTACGTCCCCATATGTGGCTCTTTTCCCTCTTCTTATCTATACTGCAGTTACATATACACATAACCTAGGACCTAACTATTTGCTGTCCCTCCAGAGGCTTCTTGTAGTTTTTCTATTAAATTCTCACTTCTGAGGCATCCCCAGGACTGGGCTGAAGGAGATAGCTGGGACACCTTGTTGGGTCACAATTTAGTCAGGATTCAAAAGTCTGAGTGGCTTTTCTAAAATAGTTACCATCATGAGAATTCTCTAACCCAAGGTATTTGAACGTCTTCATTGCAAGCTCTTCAGTATAGTTTTTAAAGGTTTTGACAAGCGGGCATCTCCTCCCTTTCTACTTCCCACAACACATTCCACTCTCAAACATCTTGGGTGCTCTCCTTTTCCTGAACACGCCTGTACTTTAAACCTTTGTCTATTTACCATACTGTTCCCTTTGTATGGAATTCTCTCCCCACTTCTCCATGTTGAGAAATCCTAGTCATTCTTCAAGACTCAGAACAATGGTCATTATTCTTGGTAAGTCTTGTGTAGTTCATCCCAAAGCCCATATCACTCCCTCCTTAGTGCTTCCCAGAGCTCTTATCTGTCTAATATGCCTTATATTTTGTTGTTTATCATCTGACTATCCTATTAGATGGGAGGGAAGCCACTGTGTTTTATTCATACTTTTATCTCTGATGCAGTTCTTAACACATAATAGATGCTGAATAAATTTTTGTCAAGTCAAACTGAATGATAGCAATCATGAATTGTGGAGAAGTCATCAGTAAGGATGAGCAACGCTCTTGCCTGATATTGATTCCAGTAGAGTTGCACATGAAATATAAAGACGTTACCTTCAGTAATACTCAGCAACATGCAAATGGGAGTGAGAACAGACATTATAAACTCCATTCTCTTTGCTGATAAGTCCCCTGAGCACTACCATTGTTGTTAAGTGCCATCAAGTCAGTTCAGACTCATAGCAACCCTATGTACCACAGAACAAAACACGGCCTGGTCCTGTGCCATCCTCACAATCATTGCTCTGCTTGAGCCCATCACTGCAGCTGATGTGTCAATCCATCTCACTGAGGGTCTATCTCTCTTCCGCCAACCCTATAGTTTACCAAGCACAGTACTATAGTAACAGGTATTTGACTTGCATAGCACAGAGCAATTATTTAGATAAAATACACCTGCAAAGTCTAGCTTTTAGGGGAAAGCTGGGGAGGTCAGCACATGGCCAACCATCTCTGAGCTTCTGCTCCTAAATAATCCTAATACCCTTAGGTAGTGATGTTCTTATACACAGCCTGTAAAGATGTACCTATTCACAGGTGAAAATTGTGAAGACAAATGGAAATTCCTTTTGAAATTATCTTTATGTTTGATAGGAATTTTCACTGATTTACTAATTGATCCACAGGTAGATTATTATATACTGTGAAAGAGACATGAAAAAGATAGATGGATAAGCTGAACTAAAATTAAAAATTTTCCTTAAATTATTTATAAATATGTAATATACTGTATATATTGTGTATAAAACATAAATATACGATATTGTCCCTTTCTTTTGAATACTATGCGGCAGTTTCTTCTGTGTGTTTATGCTTTCTGCATCCCTGGGGATTGGGTACAGAAGGTATTATTATCCTTTTGGGTAAAACTGAGATAAGGATAAATCAATTCTCTTCGACAGATGGTTGCAGAAACGACTCTCAATTTGTTCACACCTTCTTGTATCTACATCTTTGTAATAGCTTTCGCACTGACTCCAGGCTTGACCAAGTAGTCTGCTTTGGGACAATGGGACAAAAGCAAACATGACACACCAGAGACTTGAAAAGTACTTGCATTTTGGCACTTCTCCTCTCTTGTTGCTCTTTGGTACCCCAAGGCCGCCATGGTGAGACCACTGTGTGAAGCCTGGGGTAGCCTGCAGGAGGACTAGAGAGCTCATCGAGCAGAAGCAAGCCATCCCAGCTGAGTCCCCCTAGACCAGCCAGCCTGTCAATTTCCAGGTCTCTGAGTGAGGCCATTGACCTCGCCTGAGCTACCTGTAGACCTCAGACAACCACCAGGCAACCTCAGTCAGAAGAAATGACCAAATGACTCAGTTGTGAGAAATAAAAAATATCTGTTTTTTCAAGCCACTTAAGTCTGGGAATGGTTTCTTATGTGGCAAAACCTGATACATTCTCCGCAAGAAAGCCTAGTCAGCCTAGAATCTAGGGGTCCTGGTCACCAGGCCCATGTTCAGTTGTGGCTCCTCATCGTCTACTCAGAGGTCAGGTTAAGATATGCAAATTTTAAGAATATTATTCTGGATCTTAGGTGTGCTCAAGCCTCATTTTGAATTCCTCAAGGGCAAAGGCCATGACTTGACATTTCTAGCTGACTTAGTACATCGCTTTATTCATAGACTATTCTCAGTGAGGGGTATTACTTCTCTGAAAAGGAATTAAACTTCTTATGAAAGCTTCTCCCTGTTACGAGGATGGAAGGGAAAGCCATGTGTGGTGTGTATCACTTTCAAAATTTATATAAGGCACAGACATTTCTAGTTACAAAGCAGGTTTTAGAGCTAGTGACTTTTCCTAAGACCAAGAACAGAGAGGAAAGAAAAAGCAGGGCCCATGTCTTACTCATGCTTTTGTCCCTGTGGCCCAGACCAGGGTTGTGTAGGGTCCTCCGGCAGCACAACTCCAGGGAGCACCGCCCACATTGTGTCTATGTGAACAATGCCCCTTTGGAATTGTGTGCAGTGTACAGCTTGTGCAGCTGTACATGGGGTCCCTGCCTGGCACACAGTAGATATTTAATGAATGAATGAGCATACACACACACACACAATTCGTGCCTGTGGCATTTAGTAGTTTTAACTGGAAAGAAAATAAAATCGGTGTGTCCCTGCTGGGTAGACTCCTAGAGGACAAACCACTTTGTTTTTGGTGTGGCAAAGTGAGAAAATAGCAAAATAAATGGCGTACAGTAGCTACACACTCAAAAAGAAAACTCACCAAATTCTGCAGGTTAAAAAATTTTAAAAAGTAAAAACTCATTTTGGCTAATGGTGACACCTAGTGGCGCATCAAAACTGGGTTTTCCTCGTAGTGAACTAGTTGTTTTATTTCATATGGAGTTCTTTTATTTTACGAGTTAGGGTGGAGGAGTCCTTGGGATCATCAATCCCGGCCCCCTGCACAGACAAGGTAGTTAAGGTCCTAAGAGCTCCCAAAGTCAGCAGGAGGGGTGTCACTCCAGAACGAAGCCATCATCCCGAGGCTGTTCCCTGTGCTGCTCCAGATCGCCAGTGGTCTGAGTCTGGAAGGTACAGCCAATGACACCGGGGTCACTCATTGTCACTTAAGGCGGTTGTTCTTAGTTTATTGATTTGCATCTTACTCTATTCCTGTCTCTTTCTCTCGCTTCTTCTACTTGTCCTTGTTGTTTATTCTCTCTCCTTTTTCCTTCTCCTCCAACAAAGCCCGACGACTTCTCTTTCTTCCCTTTTCCTCTCTTTCCCTTCCTTTTTTCTTCTTCTGCTTTTACGTTCCCTTCATTTATTTCATTTATCCTGCCCCTCCTCCTGTTCTCTCTGCGTGCTCACCGATGGCTCCCAATGATGTTGCAACCCCGAGAGCTGCACTGTACGGTCTGATAGCCGCTAGCCCCATGTAGCTATTTAAATTAAAATTAGTTAAGATTAAATATAGTTGAAGATTCAGTCCCAATAGCCACATTTCAAGTGTTCAGTAGCCACATGGGGCTAGTGGCTATCATATTGGATGGCACAGAACACGATCATTTCCATCATCACAGAAAATCCTACTGGAAAGCGCCGGTCTAAAGCTCTGTTTACCCACCTCTGCAGTCTCTCATCTCTTGTCCTTCTCAACACCTCTCCCCAAAGTGGTAGTTCTTGAGGCAGTCGGCTCTCTGCTCCTCCCCTCTCCCTCCCTGCTCACTCCAGTTTATTGGGTGGCTTTCTGTTGTCTGTATATTATTGTGTAAACTTGTTAAGATGACCTTGACACAGTGAACAAACAAATATATAATCATATTGGACAGTTTGTTTGGGACAGTGATTCACAGCATCTTGTTTTCCATGCGTTGGAACACATCAAAATATTTTTAAACTCAACACATCAACACATCATTTAAAACAATTATACCCCAGGCCTTTTTTTTTTTTTCTCTCTTTTTAATCCACAGGTTTCTACCTTTTTACCTTGTCTTACGTTAAAGTGGCTCTAAAATAAACAGTACATCTTTTTATATTGAAAAAAAAAAAAAAAAAGCCTGACCATATTCACTTTTATGCATGGAATAGCTCTGAAGTGACACCTAGGGACTGGCAACACATTAGTGTTTGGCTGGGATGGAACAGACACTTTCTTATTGAATGCCTTTTTATAGTATTTGAATTTTTACCAGATTTTTATGTATGTGTGTATGCTATATATGTTTGTGTATATATATACACACACACATACTATATGTGAAATATATATTTACACATACACACACATAGTTGTTTTTGTTGCCGTTGAGTCAATTCCAACTCATAGAGATTCCATGGGACAGAGTAAAACTGCACCATAGGGTTCCCTTGTCTGTGATCTTTAGGGGAGCAGACAGCCAGGCCTTTCTCCTGCAGAGCTGCTGGGTGGGTTCGAATTGCCAGCATTTCAGTTAGCAGCCAAGTGCTTAAACATTGCACCACCAGGGTTCATATGTATATATATGTATATGTGTGTGTGTGTGTGTATGAATGGCCTGGAGCTTTACTTCTGAAGATCAATTAAGGAAAACCCTATGGATCACAATGATCTGATCCACAACTGGTCATAGGGATGGGATGGTACAAGATTGGGCAGCATTTCATTCCATTGTACACGGGGTCACCATGAGTCAGGGGCCAACTGGATGGCAGCTACCAACAACAACATACATATAATTTAGTTGAACTAAAAGTACTTTTTAAATTAAAAATAATACCTGAAAATAAATGTCACAACCTCGAGAAGATCAAAGAAAGACTTTCCAGGAAGGTGAGCTGTCAGAGAGAAGGTAACTTCTGTGATGAGCCTGCCTGGTGGCTTAGATGGTGATGTGTCCCTTAAGGACCCCTGGTAGCACGGTGGTTAAGAGCTCTGCTGCTATTCAAAAGGTTGGCAGTTGGAATCCACCAGCTGCTCCTTGAAAACCTTATGGAGCAGGTCGAAGTTCTACTCTTTCCTATAGGGTGGCTATGATTTGGAATTGGCTCGATGGCAGCAGGTTTAGTTTTTTGGGTTTTGGTGTCTCTTTAAAGAGATAACGCAAGATGGATATAGCACTGTTTTAACTTTAGATTTATGTCCAAGGACAATTTGCCAAGAATCAGAATGCCCAAAAAAGCGTCCCCTCCTTCCTGTAGGTAGATATTTACATTAGAAAGAGAGCCTTCCTTGTGCTTTCCACCCATAATTAACCTTTCTACCCGTAATTAAAGAAGAGCAATAGGGCTGAGAGCCTGTCCCTTTGGTGCCACCTCAGAAAGGATCCTGGGAAATGCTAAAAGCTGAGCAAATCCTCCCTTCCAGGGATATACTGAGTCACCTCTTTTCAACAAGGGCTGAGGAATAAAAAGAATTACCAGTTCTCGTCATTTTCCTTGGCTCTCCCAGGCTAGCCATGACTTCATGTCCTCCTTGGCACAGCTGGATCATCACAGAAGAGAAGAGGATGGAGCCTGAGATCTTGCCTGACTTTAAAACTGGTTTCAACCCAGAGATACTTGAAATCTTGGATTTATGTAGCATTTACAGTAAATGCTTGTGTTGCCTTAAAAGGAATTTGGAAACAATGATAGAACCATCATACCTACAAGATAAGTCATAGCTATACTACCAATTTGAGAAAAGGGGAAAGTGAGGCAGGGCACAGGGCATTTGGTGTGAGTTGAGATTTTCAGTCAGCACTCTTGACTTCCTATAAGGCCACATGGCACCAAAACCATATAATCATATGCTCAGACTGAACTGTAGCATCTCTGTGTGGATTCCTCTAAATAAAGCACTGCCTGGACTATGCCACCCAGGAGAGTTGGTTTGTGGTTCATTCCAGCTATGGACTTCTATGGTGCCAGCCTGGCCTTGGGCAGGAATCCTGGTCCTACTAAAAGAACCAAGCGTTTATGCTTAGGCTCCTCGGGACGTGCAGGAGTCTATTTCTAATGAGAGGCTCCCTGGTGCTCGTCTGGGAAAGGCAAAGAGCAGCCCTTGCCTCAGCAGAGGACCGGCCACCATCCTTACCCCCAAGGCAGACTGATCACAGAAGATGGAGACCCTAAGATCATCAAAGTTGCAAGGGCCCTTAAAACACTCCCAGTCCACCCAAGAGGGAAAAGTGACCCACATGGTCCACCTAGAGGGAAAGGGAGGCCTAAAGAGGTCAGGGATTAAATGACCTTCCTAAAATTATGTAAGGGGATTGGAGTGTTGGAATCTTCTATCAAGCTTCCCAACCTAGTTGGTGCTATATCCCCTACATCAGCCAGCAGCCCTGAAGACCCCTGTGCAAAGACTCCCTCTAGTCTCACTGACACATATGAAACCCCTTCACAACACTCATTTATTAAGACTGAAACACCAAGACGTTATCAGTGTGTTATTTTCAGGTCAAATTTTGACAAGTACATCTGCACTAATACCGTAAGTACTAGCCACATGTGACTACTGAGCACTGGAAATGTGGTAGTCTGAATTAACATGTGCCGTAACTGTAAATACATATCAGTTTCAAGAATTGGTATGAAAGAAAAGAAAATAAACTGGCCTTTAAGAATTTTTATACTGATTACATGTTGAAATCATGGTATTTTAGATATATTGGGTTAAATAAAAATATTTTAAAATTTGTTTCCTTTTACTTCTTTTAAATGTGACTACAAAATTTTAAATTACATATATAGTTCTCGTTACATTTCTATTGGACAGTGCTGAGCCACACAATATGGACCTGCCTTCTGCTTTGCAATAATCGAAGGCATCATTACAATGGAATCACCTCATGTACACCCATTGAACATATTTGTTCTGGAGAAAAGGAGAGAGAGAAACAATGTAAGTAGGGCAGGTGACTGTGTCTGCCCTGGAGTGAGTGTGAAATGGAACTTACTGATGCTACTGTCCCCTTGGGTAATCCCAATTCCTTTGCTTGACTCTCATAGAATGGACATCTCACTTTTCCAAGAGTAGAGTCCAGTATTTTCCACCCGCATCAACATGGATTGTCCAGGCATGGACCAGTAGTGTGAAATTTGCCTCCAAAAATGGAGGGTGCCAAGTCACCAAAGAAAGAGGTGGACAACTCCAAGGTGGCAGCAAAGGAGCTTATTAGGGAGACTTACATACCAAGGCAAGTCCTGGGCGGCAGCAGGACCAAAGCCAGTCACTGTGCCCACAGGCACTGGTTAGGTACTGGAAGAGGCAGTATTATACTTGTATATATATTTCCAATCTGTGTGTGTTTTAGTTGCCCGATATTGATATTGCAAACTCCTAGACTGTCCACCATTTATTCCTTAAAAATTCCATTTCTAATCTGTACCCTGTATAGGGGGACATCCAAAGAAAGCAATTGCCGTTAAAATCTAAACTACATTTCCCTGATAATGCACATACATGAATTTACACACACGCGCACACACACACACTCTGACAATGACTTGGGTATGCCACGTTGTTTCACTTATCTACTACTGTATAGCAAACTCCCTTACATCTTAGTGGCTTAAAATGACATATTATTTCTCACAATACTGCTGGGTGGCAGAGTGGCTGCTCTGCGGGTCTCACCTGAGCTCATGCATTCAGCTACATCCAGCTGAAACTTGGCTGAGCTGCATGCTCCAAGACGACCTCACTCATGTCCACTGTTGGTGCTGGGTGGCAGCTGGGGCACCCCAGTTTCCCTCCACATGGCCCGTCATCCTCCTAATATGGAGGTCTCAGGGCAGGGTTCCAAGTGGGCAAAGGCAGAAGCAGCAAGGCCTCTGGAGGTCTAGGCACCACAACTTGCAGGATGTCAGTGCCGCCACATTTTATCGGTCAAAGCAGGTCACAAGGCAGCCCAGATTCAGAGCTGGAAATAGACTCCCCCCCCTTGGTGGGAGGAGCTGCAAAGAATCTGTGACTACATTTAATCTACCAAACACATACATTAAAGTCTTCATTAAATGCTTTGACATGTATATAACATACAGCAAACCCAGAAAAGGTAGTCTCACTTCCACAATTTCCCTCAACTGGCTAAAAAAGAAAAAAATAAATAAAAGCATCAACCACTAAAATGGAGTCCCTGGGTGGCACAAATGGTTAAGCACTCAACTACTAACCAGGAGGTTGGCCTTTCAAACCCCCCCCAGAGGCACCTTGGAATTAAGGTCTGACAATCTGCTTCCAAAAGGCCACAACCTTTGAAAATCCTATGGAGCACAGTTCTACTCTGCAAAACATGGGGTCACCATGAGTTGGAATCCACTCAGTGGCAACTTTTTTTTTTTAAATCACTAAACTATTGCCCCACCCCCTATGCAGAAGTTTTAATTTTATTTAAACCTTTTTAATATCCTTTTTTAAAATGGAAGAGTAAAGGGCAAAAAAAATCTACTCCCTTTTAGAGGTGATGATGAAACACAGAGCTAGAAATCAAATGCCCGGCAGGAAGCATCTGCTACCACTTGAAAGTTTAACTGTGTAAGCCCAGGACAAAGAGAATGGGCAGGATTTTGCACTTTGAGACTTAATTAAGCACCATCTATTTTCTAAACTAATTATTAGTTGATGTGAAATTTTGTGGTTCTGGAAGACAGTTTGAAGGGCACAAAATAAAGCCAAAAGAAAGTGAGCAAAAGGGAAGACAGCTATAGCAAAATAGCAGATGGAGGGAGGTTCTGGCTCTGCCTGAATGAAGCCTGGGTGTTAATTAGATGTTATTGTTACTTGCATTCAGCGAGGACAAAGAGAAAAAAGAAGTCAGTTTTCCACCATAGACAAAATGCATGGAAAAAAGTGTGTGGGGGGGGGAGCCATGGAGGAACACACCTAGGGTAAACCCATTTTATTAAAAAGCACCACTTGTGAAAAAGCTTTTTTTTCCAAGTAATAGGAAATTAGTATAATTTCAAAAGAAAATCATTCTGGACCAACTGCTGTTTTAATCCCCAAATCCTACCCTGAATGTATGAGGCTGTATTCAGTGAAAGAAAACATGTCCTAGAACTGATTTACACACTCAGGCTTCAGGAGAGTCACTGATGAAAGGGAGTGCATGGTTTTCTGGAGAAGAAAATGACTGAGGACCCCAGTGGCTTCAAAGAGCGTGGAGTAAAATCGCAGGCTAGGGGAAAGTGAGGTAAGTAGTAAGAGATTCTTCCCTCTTCACCCCCAGGATCCTGAAAAATCGTTAATTGGTCTCCAGAAAAAGAAAAAAGGGAAAGGGAAAAGTAAGAACCTGAAATTTCATTCGCTTGGACAAACACACAACATGGCGCTTTTTGAGCGGCAAGGCATGCTGGGAAGGGATGGTTATGCGTCCGTGGCTGCTGTGGAGGACTGACCTTGGGTGAGTTATATAATCTCTTTGGAACTTCGGGTTTTTATCTGTAAAATGGGATCATGATATGAGCTGATGTGCAGAGTTCCCGGCACGCAGTAAGGGCACTCTGGACGTTAAATTCCTGTTACTCTCTTGGGAGGGATAAGCCTGTGCCATCTGATCACATTTCTTATCTCCTCGCCCGTCCTGACACTTAAGCTCATAGAAGACGGGCCCTAACTTAGGTAGAGTAGCTTTGGGGCTCCAGGTAGATCAGCGGATAGTTTCCCATTGGCTGGGATCCAGCTGCCGAATGGCAAACCTCAATATGTCTTCAATTTTTAAACACCTTTTTGCTTTAAAAGGCCAAGGTAAGTAAGTCCCAGAGCCTCAGAAGATTTCCAAGCTGTTGCCTGCATGCCTGCATCTATGGGTCACTCCAGATTGAAAATGTTAACTTTTTTTAATGTGGATTTTCCTTCCCAGGAAGCTTTTTAAAAATAACATAGGTATGTATGTCTCTGAGCGTTTTTTGGTAGGAGGCTAGAGAATAGAGATAGTGATCTGTTGATAATATAATCCCTGGTGGCACAGTGGTTAAGAGTTTGGCTGCTAAGCCAAAAAGGTCAGTAGTTCGAATCCTCGAGGGGCTCCTTGGAAACTCTGTGGGGCAGTTCCACTCTGTCCTATAGGGTCGCTATTAGTCGGAATCAACTCGACCGCAGAGGGTTTGGTTTTGGTATCATCCTTAGCAATAGTTCATTTGTTCAATTCATTTAATAAATGTTTATTGTACATTTACTATGTGCCAGGCAAATACAAGTTCTGGTATACAGAGGGCTAAAACCAGTACACAGATAATCACACTCAAGTGACAGTGTAATAATGACCACAAACCAGGTGGGAAAAAAAGTTAATCAGGGGTTCTGAAAGAAGAGTAGCATTTTCTCCAGGAAATTTTTATTACATCAACGACACCCTAATAAAAATAATGCCTCAGTAAGTAGCATTTTCCTTTTTCTGTGTTCCCTTACCTGTCCTCATCCATACATGAATGTGATTTTCTACAGTTACAGTCACAGCTTTGTGCTCTCCTAAGCACTATGTTATAAGCATTTCCTTTCACTAAATAATTTTAATCAACATAATTTCCATTTGTCGGTACGTGTGATTTCCTTTACAACCCCCTGTCGTGAGTTATTTGGGCTCTTTCCAGTTTTTTTGCTATTAAAAATCACCATGCAAAGGGTATCTTTATGCATGTAGCTTTATCTTTAATTTCATTTTCTTTAGTTCAGCCTTCCAAAGTAGAATAGATGGGTCAGAGAATGAATGTTTTTATCTCTCTTGAAATATATTGTTGTATTTTCCCCCCAAAATATTGGCTCCATTTACATTGTCAGGGATAAATTTACCTGCTTCACCAAAACAGTGACATCATTACGGTGGTTATTTATTTATTATTATTTGCTGATTTCATAGCTATAAAATAATACCTGTGATAAACATAATTAATGTCACTGAATTGTACATGTGAAGAGCGCTGAAGTGGCAAAATGGTTGTTACATATATACTTAGCACAATAATAATAATCAAAAAGATCCCTGTTGTTATTATAATTCACATTTCTTTGATAGCTCTTATTCCACATCCGTCCTGATTGTACCTCTTACAGAGCTTGTTTGTTCAGGTCGGATGAGTAGGATTTCCACTGGCAGAGAGCCAGTGAACAGCACTCCAGGGAGAGAAAGTGGCTTAATCAGCCATAGAGTTAAGGAAGTGCAACATATTAAATAAAACAGACCTTTTTCTTTTCTTTTTTTTTTAAATTGTGCTTTAGGTGAAAGTTTACAGAGCAAATTCGTGTCTCATTAAACAGTTAATACACATATTGTTTTGTGACATTGGTTGCCAATGACGTGTCAACACTCTCCCCTTCTTGACCTTGGATTCACCATTTCCATTTGTCCAGCTTTCCTGCCCCCTTCTACCTTTAGTTCTTGCCCCTGGGCTGGTGTGCCCAGTTAGTCTCATATACATGGTTGAGCTACATATATTATTGTTTGGTTTATTGGCCTGTCTAATCTTTGGCTGAAGGGTGAACCTCAGGAGTGACTTCAGTATTGAGTTAAAAGGGTGTCTGGGAGCCATACTCTCGGGGTTTCTCCAGTCTTTGTCAGACCAGTAAGTCTGGTCTTTTTTTGTGAATTAGAATTTTGTTCTACATTTTTCTCCAGCTCTGTCTGGGACCCTCTATTGTGATCCTTGTCAGAGCAGTTGGTGGTGGTTGCCAGGCACCATCTAGTTGGGCTGGACTCAGTCTGGTGGAGGCTGTGGTAGTTGTGTTCCATTAGTCTTTTGGACTAACCTTTCCCTTGTGTCTTTGGTTTTCTTCATTCTGCCTTTCTCCAGATAGGGTGGAACCAGTAGACATATCTTAGATTGCCTGCTCACAAGCTTTTAAGACCCCAGATGCTACTCACCAAAGTAGGATGTAGACTATTTTCCTTATAAGCTATGTTATGCCAATTGAGCTAGATGTCCCCAGAGACCATGGTCCCCAGCCTGCATCCCAGTGACTTGATCCCAGTGGGAGTTTGGATGTGTCTATGGAGCTTACATGACCTTCTTGGACAAGTTGTACTGGCTTCCCCAGTATTGTGTACTGTCTTACCCTTCACCAAAGTTACCACTTATCTATTGTCTAGTTAGTGTTTTCCCCTCCCTACCCTTCTCTCCCTCATAACCATCAAAGATTATTTCTTTCTGTGTATAACCTTTTCATGAGTTTTGTAATAGTGGTCTTATACGGTATTTGTCCTTTTGTGATTGACTTATTTCTCTCCTCATAATACCCTCCAGATTCATCCATGTTGAAAACACGGACTGTTTTGAATGGGCTGTAAGATGTGCAATAAAGAGAAATGTTGGAGGTGAGACTAGAAAGGAAAGTGGAGTGTATAAAGTTTGTGTTTAGTCCTATAGGGTTTTTTTGTTTTGTTTTGTTTTGTTTTGAAGTTTAGTTTGTACAATATGCCTCATTAAAAAAAAAAAATGTTGCCATCAAGTCGATTCTGACTCACAGCAACCCTATTGGACAGAGTAGAACTGCTTCATAGGGTTTCCAAGGAGCAGTTGGTGGGTTTGAACTGCCAACCTTTAGATTAACAGTCTGAGCTCTTAACCATTGTGCCACTAGGGCCTCATATATGCCTCATAGTAGTAAATAATTGGGGCCTTGGTGGCACTGGCATTAAGAGCTTGGCTGCTAGCCAAAAGGTTGGCAGTTTGAATCTACCAGCCACTCCTTGGAAACTCTGTGGGGCGGTTCTACTCTGCTATAGGGTCACTATGAGTCGGAATCATCAATGGCAATGGGGTTTTTTGGTTTAGTGAATAACTGGAGTGGCCTCTTTCTCTCTTTTCACTCTGATAACTCCATGGGAGCAGCAACCAGGAGCAGCTGCGTCTACATGCGTCTTGTCGCCACCAGCCAAATTCCTGTACACCCTCAGGCATTTCCACCTGGAGCCTACTGATTCCCACGCTCCTGCTCCACCTGGCTTCTGCTGGCTGCCTTACCTCCTCCACCTTCACTTTCTGGCTCCTGTAACCTTGGCTTCACCCCTCCTCCTCTCTCTGCAGCATCCTGAGCTCATTCTCCCTGAAAGGCTCAGAGCATTCCTGATTAGGGCTCTGTCCCCCATCCAGCTCAGGGCCCAACATCAGTCCTGGGCCCTGAGCCTTGGGTTCTGCACTCTTTCTGGGCCCACTGTGGCCCCTGGGGGACATCTTCTGTCTCCAGGACTGGGAAGAAGGCATTCATAGAGTCTTTCCTTCTTTAAAAGGAAAAGGCAAGGCAGCTTAAAACAGAGCTATAAGGAGAGAGGTGTGTTGTCCTTTGAGAAAACACCTGGGCCTTGGTTCCTGAGCTCTGCTGAGCCCCGAGGGGCTGTCCCTGCCCCTCAGTGCTGATGGGAGAATGGGCTTTTTATTTCTAGCATGTCCCCAGCGGGAGCTCTATGTGCTGTTGAAAGAGGGAAACTCTGGCAAATTGCACAGGGCACATTCCCAGGCTCGCTTTTATTAACCACAGAGAGGCTTCCGGAAGCTGTGAGAAGGCCTTGGGCCAGGAGCCCATGCCAGGCTGGCACTGTGTCTCTGGGGACCTGGAAGTGGGCCATGAGTGTTGTCACAATAGTGAGTTTTGTGGAAACTAAAGCAGTAGTGTTTGCAAGTGGGAAAATCTCAGATGTGAGAAGAGGCTGCCTAGGCAAAGCCAGAGCTCCTGGGTGGCGCAGACAGTTAATGCACTTGGCTGCTAACAGAAAGGTTGAAGACTTGAGTCCACCCAGAGGCACCTCAAAAGAAAGGCCTGGCAATATACTTCTGAAAAATCAGCCATCAAAACTGGATCACAGTTCTACTCTGACACACATGGGTCACCGTGAGTCAGAATTGACCCAAAAACAACTGGTTAGACAATGTCCAGAGAGCACCCTCTGACCCAAAGGTTGCACTTCTGCCCTTCCAAAAGCACACTTTTTGATAGCAAGCTCATAGTTCCACCACTTCCCAGGTGCATGCCTTCGGGAAAATTTCCTCATCTCTCTAAACCTCAGTTTCCTTATCTGTGATATGGGAATAAAAAAACCAGTGCAAGGTGCTGTGAGGATTACATGAGGTAATATATATGGAGAATTTACGGCTGTCCCTGGAAGCACTTTGCAAATGGTGGTTGAGATCATTTGGGTTCATTTGGCTGCCTGCCTCTGCACCCCTTCTGAGCGCACCAGCCTAAATGCCCACAATGAGGTTGCTGAGCACCTGGCTTCATGCTGTCAGAGGTACCTACTGCCCAGGGGTGCTCCCTCTGACCAGACCCACAGACCAGGCTCCCTTTCAGGCGTCTCTGGTTCACAGTGTGGGTCTCCTGATGCCCACCCGTGTGAGGAGCAGCTGCTCCTCCAGGATAAGCAGAGGAGAGTTTAAACCCCTTCTCCATGGAGTGGTTAAGTGCTTGGCTGTTAACCGAAAGGTCAGTGGTTCAAACCCACCAGCTGCTCGGTGGAGGAAAAATGTGGCAGCCTGCTTCCTAAAGATTTCAGCCTTGGAAAAGTTGTGGGGCAGTTCTACTCTGTCCTGCAGGGTTGCTATGAGTCGGAATGGACTCGACAGCAGTGGGTTTGGTTTTTGGGTATTCATGAGGACAAGAATGGCCTCCCTGTTAGCTGGGCCTTGATGGGAGAGGTCTCACTCAGGGGTGGCTGGAGTACGGAGTTGGGCAGACTTCCTGAAGGCATCGTGGCTTCTACTCTTTTTTTTTATTTATTTCATTGTTGTCGTTGTCGAGAATATGCACAGTTCAACAGTTCTACATGTACAATTTAGTGACATTAATCACATTCTTCAAGCTGTGCAACCATTCTCACCCTCCTTTTCTGAGTTGTTCCTCCCGCATTAACATAAACCCACTGTCCCTAAGGTTCTTATCTTACCTTTCAAGTTGCTGTTGTCAATTTGCTCCCATATAAATAGATCCCAAATGAGCATAATGCTCAAGGCAGACCTTTTTTTACTGGTTAAGCTAAACTATTGTTTGGTTTTAAGAAGACTTCAGGGGATATTTTTGGTTTAAGGTTTGAAGATTATCTCAGGGCCATAGTTTCAGGGGTTCATCCAGCCTCCATGGCTCCAGAAAAGTCTGGAAATTCTGTTTTGCATTCTCCCCCTCATGTTGCAATCAGGATTCTTCTATAGAGTCTTTGATCACAATGTTCAGCAAATGGTAGTGGTGTCCACTCTTGTTAGGAGTCTTGCAAGTGCGTCTCAGCTGAATCCCGGCAGCCAATGACAGGAGGCTTACTGAGAACATGCTGCTCTACTCAACCCACAAGGCCACTGCCATTCTCTCTAAAAGCTCTCAAAATCAGAGTTTGGGGAATGCTGCGGGCTGCATCTCTGGGTGCTCTGTGTGGACAAGCACTGCTCAGTCTCCGTGGGAGGATGGTGTGAAGTCATGTCTGGGGCACCCTTTGGAAACGACAGAGCGCTACCTGTGTGTAAGGATGAGAGCTGTGATTTCCAGCCAGAGCCACATCCCTGGCAGCTTCACAGGCATGTGAATACTGTTGTCTGCAGGGCATGTGGTTTGATATTTAGGCAAATTATCTAGCTCATCAGCCTGCTTTTTCAGCCCTTCCTTTCTTTTCAGACACAGCTGGGATTAAATCACATTCTAATCAAACCAGAGAGCCGGGGTCTGACTTGGGCTGTGACATTGTTGGTGTTCGGATTCTGAGCTTGTCCTCGCACCTTACCTGGTACACAGCCCTAAGGGAATCTGGGCAGCTCTCGAAAGTACAAAACCAGTGTTTTTTGCTACTGGACTACAGTTTGTTCTCATATTGTAGGAGAACAATCATTAACTTGTCTTAACTTGACACTTAAAAATATCTCAGTGTCTGTTTTTGATTAACCATATCCCACCTGATGGTGCAAGGGAAATGCAGGAGAAAGTAATGCTTTGCGTATTATCCTGGGTACTGGCTGGAGAAAAATAGAAAAAGAACTTAACTTGTATTACGTACTTTCCTCTGCCAGGTACCACACACACTCTCGTTTTCTCCTCACAATAAAGTAAGGACTGTTATTACCATCATTTTAAAAACAAATTAATCCGTTATTGGGATAATCAATATTTTTCTAATTTCTTAAAATAAATTTAGCTTTATGTCCAGTTTTATCAACGCAAGGGCTTTGGGGACCCTTCTCTCTACACCAAAATGGGGGCTCTGGAAAATGTGTTGGTGTCATGATTCTGGGATTTTCTCTGACTGTTAACCATCTGTTCTTCCTTGCACAGGCCCAGCTCTAACATCTGCAGAGGCCAGGATTGGAGTCTAAATGGGAACTTCTGGCCCACAGCTCATGCCCCTTTGCACTTCCGGTTCTGGTCTGACCACAGAGGGCCTTGCATGCATGTGTGCCAATGACCCGCCCAAGCTCCATCCACTCGCTTGGCCCCTGCTTGGGCCCCCAGGTGCACACATCTAATGCACAGCCCACCTTTGGGAGGGTGGACTTGGGAAGAGTTCACCAAAGACCCTAGAAGAGGGCTTGGGGTCTTTTCAATAGAGAATTATGAGGCCCCAGGTCCCCAGAGCCTGATCTCCAAGGGGCTTCTTATCCTTGGCTCCCCTTAGCTCCTTGCCCTCACTCTGTGGGGAGGGGTGCAGCCAGAGGAAGTCCTGAGTGGAGGCCACTAAAGCAGAAGTACAGGACAGAGGCCTCAATTGCTCTGGTCTAGGGACAATAAAACAAAAATCCAAACCTGTCACCATTAAGTCAATTCCGACTCATGGCGACCCCACGTGTTACAGGATAGAACTGCTCCCTAGGGTTTTCTTGGCCGTAACCTTTACAGAATCAGATCGACAGGCCTTTTTTCCGTGGTACATTGGGTGGGTTCAAACCACCAACCTTTAGGTTAGTAGTTCAGTGCAAATCCTTTGAACTACCCAGGGACCTTGCCAAGGGTGATACTGCCCTTGTATTTAGTACTGTCTGCTAATGCCAACCCATGTTGGCCGGGAAGCCAAGGGGAGGAGTTTTGGCCACCCTGGGCCCAGAGGACCAGTAAGCACACCTGGGCCCAGTGAGAGACCCCACAGTGGAACTCAGAGGGACTAGATGTCTTCTCAGCTAAAAACCGTGATTGTTCTGTGTTTTGTCTTTTTCTAAGTCTGAAATTCGTCAGTTCTTAAGGCAACAGTCAGCTGGCAAATCTCAAAGCAGCTAGGAATGATTTTATAAACAGACAGATTAGGGTCAAGAGAGGCAATCCAAGTTCGGGAGCTAGAGGTGGGGATGGGGAACAAATGTCCTTGAAGACTTGTGTCCCTATGCTGAGCCCCCTCCTCTGCCTACAAGGCCTCACTCCCTGGAAAAAGCGAAACGATACCTGCTGTGTGCAAGCGCACAGCAAGCTCTGGGCCGGGAATATCTAAGATCTGAATGAACAAATCAGGGACTTGGATTTATAAGGACCAGAAATAAGCCCTTGCACTTTCAGGAGAACCTACGTGCAGGAAACTAGAGTTTTGTAAACAGCTAAGCCATCAAGCCACAAGTTGCCTCCCACCCCACATGTTAATGACTATTTATTGTTTGAATGAGTGAATGGATGGGTAGATGCATGAAGGATGAATGATAGATGAATGAATAAACGGAGGATGGATGGATGGATGGATGGACGGATGGATGGATGGACGGATGGTTGGATGGATGGATGGATGGGTGGGTGGGTGGGTGGGTGGGTGGGTGGTCGGTCAGTCGGTCCCTTGGTAGCTCTGTCCATTCTTCACTATTATCCAGTTATGGTGGCTTATATCATTTCCTTATGTTCCAACCTTCCATGCTTGGAGTATATCCCAGGATTGGACTAGAAATCAGCTCTCCTCTCTGTTGAGGCTGTTATCTCAGTTAGACTATAAAATTCAAAGGATTCTGCTCTGGATTGATTCTGTGTGATGAAAGAGCAGCAATATTCTTGCAGCAAAAACGTGTAGGTTGTTTATACAAAAATAAAAAGGATGGCTGAGACTGTGGAAATCTTTTGACCTAATTCTGTTTAGTTATAAGAGAACTTGATGTTTAGGAAACACTTCCTTCCCCTTGGCCCCCAGAGTTACTGAGTTCATCTTCTGATCTATTATCAGGCCCCCAGGAGAGCAGCTCACTTTCTCCCACTCCTTTTCTGTACCTTCCATTCCAGCTGAACTCAACCACCTGCTCCCTTCCATGTACACACAAGGTTCCTATCTCTGTGTCTTTCTCTTCTCTGTTTCCCCTGTCTGGAATACCCTTTCCCACCCTATCTCCCACCAATCTCCTGGCCCTTCCCAGCTTCTAGAGTCCGACTCAAATGATGTTCCCTTTTATATGAAGCCTTTCCTGATCCCATGGTAGAGGTAATTGTTATATTTGGGTAAGGGGGGAGAAAGTGAAGCTGGAAGGAAAGATAGGCAGCAGACAGATCATGATGGGCTTCATATGCAAAGTTAAAAACCTAGGACTCTGCTAAAGGCTATGGAGAGCTGTTGAAAAAATAGGAGATTAACACGGTCAGGCTTGTGTTTTAGAATTGTAACTTAGGTGCCAGCTGGGGCCACTCTGTCCCTCAATATTTGGGTAAAATTTCTCTGATCCTCATTCCCTAACTGGGAGGCCCACTGCCTGGCTTAAGAATTCTGTGGGTTTTTAGAGATGCCTATGTTCTCCTGGTCACTCAAAGCTCTGCCTTCCTGGTTGCTTGTGTGAACTCAGCCTCTTTCCTTGGTTTCCTCCAAAGGAAGAAGCCACTCACACAGGCGGTTGGTTGTGGGGCTGATTTTATTGTAGATTTGGGGAACAGATGTGTTCACATCACAGTAACACAAGCTTCTTCCATTTGAGTTTTAGGTTTCCCAATTCTTAAAATGTCCTTCTGTCTTTTCTTCCAGCTTGGGCTCCAGCCAAGTTGCTTGGTCCTCTTTCTCTCCTCCCTCTTCCTTTCTTTCTCTGCTATTCTTCCTTGCCCAAATTCCCAACATTTCTGCTGCACAGTAGGTTAGCTCTCCATTGGGCTACTCTGCCCCCTGTCACCCATCCTCAATGAGTTTATAAAACATTTTCCTTATGGAGCAGTTCTACTGTGTTGCACATGGGGTTGTCATGAGTTGTAACCAACTTGACAGCACAAGACAACAACGACCAAGCAAAGATATAAAACTCAGCTTCATTTTTAAGAGGAATTCTTGCCAGAAGATTATCCTGGTGACCAGGACAGCAGTGTTAAATTACCCCAGTGGGCACCATTCACAGGTAATGCCATGTGAATAGTACCACCTAGAGTGAAATATTGCATTCCCTGTGCATGGTGCCCCTTGAAATTGAGCACTGTGATGGCCTGCTGCTAACAATGTGAAAAATAAATGGCAGTGCATGGTGGTCAGAGCTATGAAGCTGGGCTATTCCTGAGGTGAGGATAACAGCAGGGCTTTCTCATAGGTTTGTGCTTAGGGTCTGTGTTAGTTTCCTATTGCCGCTGTAACAAATTAGCACAGGCTTAGTGGCTTGAAGCCACACAAGTGTATTATCTTATAGTTCTGTAGATCAGAAGTCCTAAAATCAAGGTGTTAGCAGGACTGTGTTGCTTCTGGAGCCTCTATAAGAGAATCCTTTTCCTTGCCTTTTCTAGTTTCTTGAGGTTGTCTGCATTCCTTGCCTTGTGGCCTCTTCCTCCTTCTCAAGACCAGCAGTGTAGCATTTTCAAATCTCTCTCCTTATGTCATCACATCCCCTTCTCTCCCCCTGCTTCCATCATCACATCACTTTCTCTGACTCTGACCTGCTTGTCTCCATCTTAGAAGGACTCTTGTTATTACATTGCGCCTGCCAGACAATCCAGGGTAATCTTCCTTCCCAGGATCCTTGGCTTAATTACAAAGGCTCTTCACCATGTAAGATAACATACTCACAGTTTCCAGGGATTAGGACATGGCTGTCTTTGTGATGGGTGGGGGGTGGGGGGGTGGTATTATTCTGTCTACCACAGAGCCCATTCCATATGCTTCTTGAGTGATAATAGTTGGTACACCAAGGCCATCTCACTCTGCGGTACCAACATCATGACGCAGCCTGTCAATGGTTGAAAAAAAAATAGTGGCCTTGCTCCTTGTCTCCAGCTAACCCAGACTTGGAGGTCTGAGCAGCTCAACAGTCCTGAAAGCGTGCTCATGTCGGCAAACCCAGCGCCATGTATTGCCTTTGTCCAGCAAACAATGGAGATGCCCGGTAATGCTGGTCTTTTGTGGTAAAAGCCATCAGGGAGAGAGAGTAATTCTTCTAGGCCATGAAAGCTCTGACTGGTAATGCATTTCAAATCACTTACAGCCACCACTTTGGAGAGCTGTTTAGTGCTCTAGTAAAGCTGAACACATACGTGCCCTGTGACCCGGCCACTTTGCCTCTGGCCATTTACCTTAAAGCCCTCACACATGTGCACAGTGAGACTTGTACAGAATGTTCATTACAAAGTAGTCTGCAACAACAACAACAAGAAAATTGAAACATTCTGGATGTCCATTAATAGGAGAATGGATAAATAAATGAGATCTGTTCAGTGTCTTAGTTTGAGTTCCCTAAAGCAGACGCTAAAACGAGGATACAAGTACAGGTCATGTACTGGGGAGGTGGCCTCAAACACCTGACAGGGGAGGGAAGGAAACCGTAAAAGGTGTGTTGTTGTGGGAGACATGAAGTGTGTGGCCCAGATCCCCCGCAAGGATCCAGGGTGGACTCTCTGCCCAGGTGCTGGGATATGGTCAGCAGACGGCCTCCAGCTGTCAACTCCTTCAGAGGCTGCCTCAGCTGCAGGGAGCCCCTCACCAGAGGCCACATCCTCCCCAGAGCAGCCCACATCTGGTCAGGAAGCAAGGCAGGGGTTGAAAGGTCCTGCCTTCTCAGCCCAACACAAGACAACTCTGCCAGGAAATATCAGGCCCAGAGCTCCGTGCTGGCTTGGCTGAGGCTTTGTTGGGTCAGCAGCACAGTTCTACTTCTCTCTCTGTGCAGTCCTGCTTTTGCCTCCTTCCTCTCACAGGTATTGGTTCCTAATAAACATCTTGCACCACAAACTTCAGCTTAGCATCAGCATCTGGGGAACCCAGCCTGAGACAACTACCAAACAGGTTACCAATGAAGGCAACTAACCAGAGCGCAGTCCCACTGGGAAACTCTAGGGGGCAGTGTAGAGCACATGCATCAGAGTTATCCCACCTGAAGAGCAAGGGCGCTCCATGAGTCACTGGTGCGGGGGGGGCTCCCCTGGGCTGTTAAAGCCTTCCCTTTGGGCTCCAGCAACCAGAGAAAGCCCTCAGGCAATGACAGGCAGACACTGGCTGTGGGAAGCTGGGCCTGTATGCAGGGAAATGGTAAGTACTGACAGGGTATTAAACAGCAGTGAGAATGAATGAACTATTTGTTTCAATATGGATAAACCAAACCTGTTACCATCGAGTCAATTCAGACTCATAGCGACCCTATAGGACAGAGTAGAACTGCCCCATAGAGTTTTTGAAGAGTGCTTGGTGGATTCGAACTGCCGACCTTTTAATTAGCAGCCCTGGCACTTAACCACTGGGCCACCCGTGTTTCTTCAACATGGATAAATCTCACAAAAATGGTATTGAATGAAACAAGCAAGTTGCAGGGAAATACATACAGTACAGCATAATTTATAGAAAAGGTTAAACGTGCAAACACGCAAAACAATAGCAAGCATTTTTGAGAGCTACATACAGAATCGACTCAATGGCACTGGGTATTTTTTTTGGATATACAGACTGGAAACCCTGGCGGCATAGTGGTTAAGTGCTATGGCTGCTAACCAAAAGATCAACAGTTCGAATCCACCAGGCGCTCCTTGGAAACTCTATGGGGCAGTTCTACTCTGTCCTATAGGGTTGCTATGAGTCAGAATCGACTTGATGGCAATGGGTATGGGTATATACAGAGTAGGAGCCCCGATGGCGCAGTGGTTAAGAGCTGCTAACCAAAAGGTCAGCAGTTTGAATCCACCAGCTGCTCCGTGGAACCCTATGGGGCAGCTCTACTCTCTCCTATAGGGTTGCTATGAGTCGGGATTTACCTGACAGCAAGAGTTTGTTTTAATATACAGAATAAAAGTAGAAAAATATAATAAACAGCAAATTCAGGAGAGTCATGACCGCAAGGAGGGAAAGAGAGGTGGGACTGGGGGAGTACACAGGAGGCCTCGACTGTAGTGTATTTGTTTCATTTTTTTTTATAATGGATACTAGGTACATATATCTCCCCGCCCCCCCCACCCCCCGCCATGGGTATATATGGAAACCCTGGTGGAGTAGTGGTTAAAAGCTACAGCTGTTAACCAAAAGGTTGGCAGTTCAAATCCACCAGGTGCTCCTTGAAAACAGTATTGGGCAGTTCTGTTCTCTCCTATAGGGTTGCTATGAGTCAACTCGATGGTAATGGGTTTTGGTAACGGGTTGGGTACATATATGACCATTCTATTCTATATTTTTTATGCTGTAAATTTTTTGTAATAAAAAATGGTAATAAACAAAGTAAAATCTTATTATAAGAACCCAAATGATCTGAAAGAAATGGGCACTGGTCACTGATTTGTTCTGCTTTGTTTTTTTAACTAAAAATAGCATTAAAAGTTTTTTTGTTTGTTTTAATTCAAAAACTCACCCATGAGAAAATGTAGTGGGAACTACCACTGGAGAGTTGAAATACCTTCAACGTCACACCTTCTTTACTGTGTGAATTTTTTTAACATGAGCTGGTTTTTTTTTTTTTTTTTTAACATTTTATTGTGTTTTAGGTGAAAGTTGACACAGCAAGTTAGTTTCCCATTCAATACACACAGAAATTGTTCTTGTGACATTCGTTGCTGTCCCCCTCCGCCCCCTGCAATGTGTCAGCACTCTCCACGTTTCCACCCTGCCTCCCCATTTCCATCCCTCCAGTTTCCCTGCCCCACCTTGCCTTGTCATCTTTGCTTTTGGATAAAAGTTGCCCGATTTTTTTTCTTTAAAGTTGATTGTTCTCAGGAGCACATTCCTCACAAGTGTTATTGTTCATTTTATAAACCAGTCTATTATTTGGCTGAAAGGCAACCTCCAGGAGTGACTTCAGTTCCAGATTAAAAGGGTGTCTTAGAGCAATAGTCTCGGGGGTTTCTCCAGTCTCTATCAGTCTAGTAAGTCTGGTCTTTTTATGAATTTGAGTTTTGTTCTGCATTTTTATCCCATTCTAACCAGGACCTTCTGTTGTGTCCCTGGTGAGAGCTGTTGGTAGTGGTAGCGAGGCACCATGTAGTTCTGGTCTCAGGCTAGAGACCAATAGTTACATCTCCGATGGCCTCTTGCAAACTTTTAAGACCCCAGACACTACTCACCAAACTAAGACGTATGGCATTATCTTTATGAACTATGTTATCCCAGTTGACCTAGATGTCCCCTGAGACTACAGTCCTGAGCCTTCAAACCCAGTAACTCAGTCCCACGAGGTGTTTGGATATGTTTAGGAAGCTTCCTTAACGGTGTCCCTATGTGCTCTATTATATGTATGACAATATGTGCAGCACATACACATATGTACATACAAATGCCCACAACCATACCTATACGTGCACACGCATGTTCTCCTATACACTCTCCCATACCTGTATAGCATACGTATCCACCCATGTAACCCCTCACAAATTTTTGGTGGTTATTACTGTTGTTGCAGAGCTGTATGTAACATTTATCACAGTTGTCCTTCATTCCTGCTTACCTCTCAGTGTTTTCATTTACCTTGGTCACGGCGTGCTGATTCCCCCATATTGTGTATTGCCTTTCCCATCCCCAGAGTTAACATGTGTCTATTATCCTGTTGCCATCGAGTCAACCCTATAGGGTCGCTATGAGTCAGAATCGACTTGATGGCAACGGATTTGGTTTGTTTGGTTTACTATCTAGTGAGTAATTCTCCCTCCCTCCTCCTCGTATCCCTGGTAACCATCAAAGAATGTTGCTTTCTGTGTGTAAACCTATTGTTGACTTTTTATAAAAGTGGTATCATATATTTGTCCTTTTGTGATTGACTTATTGAACTCAGCATAATGTTTCCTCCAGATTCATCCATGTTATAAGATATTTTACAGACTCATCATTTTTCTTTATCATTGCATAGTATTCCATTGTATGTATCACGTTTTGTTTATCCATTCATCCTTTGATGGACACTTAGGTTATTTCTATCTTTGGCTATTGTGAATAATGCTGCAGTGAACATGGGTGTGCATATCTATTTCTGTCACTGCTCTTATTTCTCTAGCATATACATACCTAGGAGTGGGATTACTGGATCATATGCTATTTCTATTTCTAGCTTTGGGAGGAAGTGCCATACCATTTTCAATTCCACCAGCATTGTATAAGAGTTCCAATCTCCCCACAACCTCACCATCATTTGTTGTTTTCTGTTGTTATTTTTTTTAATCAGTGCCATTTTTGCAGGGGTGAGATGATATCTCATTGTGGTTTTGATTTGCATCTCTCTTGTGGCTAGCGAGCCCTTGTGATGCAGTGATCAAAACTTTCGTACTAACTGAAAGGTTGGCAGTTCGAAGCCACCAGTAGCGCTGAGGGAGAAAGATGTTGCAGCCTGCTTCCATAAAGATTTTCAGCCTTGGAAACCCTATGGGGTCACTATCAGTCAGAATAGACTCAACAGCAGTGGGTTTTGGTAATGGCTAATGATCGAAAGCATCTCTTCATGTGTCTGTTAGCCACCTAAATGTCCTCTTTAGTGAAGCGTCTGTTCATGTCCTTTGGCCATTTTTTGATTGGATTGTTTGTCTTTTTGTTGTTGAAGTTTTCTATATGTTTTAGAGATTAGACCCTTGTCAGATATGTTGTTGCCAATTTTTTTTTCCCAGCCTGTAGGTTATCTTTTTATTCTTTTGGAAAGCCTTTTGATTAGCATAAGCAATTAATTTTTAGGAGGTTCCAGTTATCTAGTTTATCTTCTGTTGTTTGTGCATTTTTAGTTATGTTTAATAGTATATTTATGCCATAAATTAGGATCCTTAGCTTTGCCCCTATGTTATCTTCCAGGAACTTTATAGTTTTAGGTTTAACATTTAGGTGTTTGATCCATTTTGAGTTAGTTTTTGTGTATGGTGTGAGGTATGGATCCTGTTCGTTTTTCTGCAAATGAATATCCAGCTTTGCCAGCACCATTTGTTAAAGAGACTATCTCTTCCCCATTGAATGGATTTTGACCCTTTATTGAAGATCAACTGTCCATAGCTGGATGGATTTACTTCTGGGTTCTCAATTCTATTCCATTGGTCTATGTGTCTGTCATTGTACCAGTACCAGGTTCTTTGACTACCATGGCTGTATAGTAAGTTCTGAGATCAAGAAGTGTGAGGCCTCCTATTTCGTTCTTCTTCAATAATGCATTAGCCATTTGGGGCCTCTTTCCTTTCCATATAAAGCTGGAGATTAGTTTTTCCATTTCATTAAAGAATGTTGTTGGGATTTGGATTGGAACTGCATTATATCTATAGATCACTTTCAGAAGTATTGACATTCTCACAATGTTTCGTCTTCTAATTCATGAGCATGGTATGTTTTTCCCATTTATGTATGTCTCTTTTGGTTTCTTGCAGTAGTGTTTTGTAGTTTTCCTTGTATGTCTTTTACGTCCCCGGTTAGATTTATTCCTAGGTATTTTATCCTTTTGGAGGCTATCGTAAATAGCATTGTTTTCTTGATTTCCTTTTCCAAATTCTCCTTGTTAGTGTAGAGAAATCCAACTGACTTTTGTATTTTTATCTTGTATGTACCCTGCTACTTTCCTGAACCCTCCTATTAGTTGCAGTAACTTTCTTGTGGAATCTCTGGGATTTTCTGTGTATAGGATCATGTCATCAATGAATAGGGATAGTTTTATTTCTTCCTTACCAGTTTGGATACCTTTATTTCCTTTTCTTGCCTTATTGCTCTGGCTAGGACTTCCAGTACAATATTGAATAAAATTGGTAATAATGGCCATCCTTGTCTTGTTCCCATTCTCAGGGGGAATACTTGCAATCTCTCTCTGTTGGGAATAATGTTGGCTATTGGTTTTGTATATATGCCCTTAATTATGTTGAGAGATTTCCCTTCTATTTCTATTTTGCTGAGAGTTTTTTGTCAGGAAAGGGTGCTGGATTTTATCAAATGCCTTTTCTGCATCAATTGAGATGATCATGTAATTCTTTTCCTTTGTCTTATTTATGTGGTAAATTACGTCGATTGATTTTCTCATATTGAACCACCCTTGCATCCCTGGTATGATGTACTATTTTTTTGATGTGCTGTTTTATTCTATTGGCTAGAATTTTGTTGAGGATTTTTGCATCTATATTCATGAGGGATATTGTTCCGTAATTTTTTTTTTACCCCCTTTGGTAGTATCTTTGCTTGGCTTTGGTATCAGGGTTATGCTGGCTTCATAGAATGAATTAGGGAGTATTTCTACTTTCTCTATGTTCCAGAATAATTTAAATAGAATTGGTGTCAACTCTTCTTTGAACTGGTTTTGGTAGAACTCTCCAGTGAAGCCAGCTGGGCTGGGGCTTTTTTTTGTTGGGAGATTTTTATGACATCTTCAATTTCTTCTTTTGTTGTGGGTTTATTTAGGTTTTCTACCTCTGTTCGTGTTAGGTAGATAGTGTGTTTCTAGAAATTTATCCATTTCTTCTAGGTTTTCAAATTTGTTAGAGTATAATTTTTCATAATATTCTGTTATGATCCTCTTTATCTCAGTTGGTGCAGGTATTGCTTTAAAAAAAAAAAGTACCTATAATTCCATCAGCCTAACACTACTACCATTTTCACTTTCATTAATTCCTTCCAGATCTTTCCCACATGTGTGCATATGTCGCTTAGTTACAATTGTATTGCAGGTGTATTTTATAATCTGCTTTTTTCACTTCACCATATGTGGTATGTCCATAGGTGTTTCTCTTTCTTTACGCAGTCTAAATAATCATTATTCTAATGGCTGCATAATATTCCGTCACGTTACTGCATAGCAGTTCACCAACCATTTTCTTATTTTGGACATTTTTGTTGTTTCTAAATTTTAGATATTGAAATAACTTTATGATAAATATACTGAAGTTATTTCAATATCTAAAATTTAGAAACAACATAAATTATGTTTTTGCTTATGTTAAATATAGCCTTTGCAGAAATCCTAGGGGTACAATTACTATGGCAGAGGGTGTGGCTGTCCACATGGCATTTGCTGTGTAACACAAAGCACTTTCCCTTTGACAATGGCTGTTTGCTTAAATCTCTGGCCTCTCCCAAACTCCTAGGGACCTTCATTTTAAAATAATCTATGTTTTGTTTGTTTTTGTTTTACTGGGCTGGAGGGAGGGCCAAGAGGACAGCTGGGAGCAGATGAGCAAACCCCAGTTTGCCCAAAGAAATATCTATTTTCTAAGGGCACCAAGAATTATGAGTAAGGCTAACTTCTAATCCTGACTGCTACTGGTGAATTTTGTGACCTTAGGAAAGTGGCAGGCCCTCTCTCTGACTCAGGTTCCTGTCTCTGAAATAGAGATGTCAACCACATCTTCCTCACGGGTTTGTTGTGAGGATGAAGTGAGACAGTGCATGCAAAGTGCTGGGCGCAGCGATTGGTGTGCAATGAGTGCTTGTAGGCTCACTGTCGTGCTCGTGGATGCACAGTAAGTGTGTGTCAGCACACAGTAGGTTCTCCACAGATGTGAGCTGATCTGAAGATCAGCAGAAATGCTCCTCTCACAGATCTGCATATAGAGGGCAAAGCTTGGCCCTGCTGATCCATGCAGCTTCCTGGGACAAAACAGATTCCTGGACGAGGGGCTTGGGGTGTTGACTTCCAGCTAACATTCCTCAGAGCTCTAATATTGGAGAATTAAATGGTTGAAAGAAGGGGAGGGTGAGAAGGAATAGAAAGAATCGTCTTCTGAATTGCCAGCCTGTGTTATCTGTTTTAGCACAGAAATGAGAGGAAACTGACTTTTATTGAACAACTAGGAATCCCTGGGTGGTTCACATGGTTAATGCAGTCAGCTGCTAATCAAAAGGTTGGAGGTTCAAGTCCACCCAGGGGTGCCTCAGAAGAAAGGTCTGGCCATCTACTTTTGAAAAAATCAGCTATTGAAAACCCTATGGAGCACACTTCTACTGTGCCACAAATGGGGTCTCTATGGTCAAAGTCAACTCATTCGATGGCAACTGGTAATAATAATAATAATATGTCTGATGTATATCAAAGGCATTTCCTCCCTCCAGCCTTCCCACACACAGTGCTGAGGGGAGGATGTAGACGTAGAGGAAAAAAGACCTCGGAGTCATCTAAGTCGCCTGTGTTTAAATCCTAGCCCAGCCACCTACTAGCTGGGGAGCTGCACTGAGTCTGTTTTCTCTTCTGTAAAATGGAGATGATTACCGTGTTGGGAAGAAATCATTCCTACAATGTGCCTAACGCTTAGTAGGCACTCAGTGGTAGCGACAAGCAGTAACTGCCCAAGGTCACACAGTTGGAAGGTGGGGGCACTAAGGTTGGGGCCAGGTCTCCTGTCTCCAAAGCCTACACTATCCCCAACACAACACACTTTGTCTCTGTGCAAATACCCATGGTCTAACGAGCCCTGGTGGAGCAGTGGTTAAGAGCTACCACTGCTAACCAAAAGGTCATAAGTTCGAATCCACCAGCCGCTCCTTGGAAACCCTATGGAGCAGTTCTATTCTGTCCTGCTATGACCCAGAATCAACTTGACGGCAATAGGTCTGGATTTTATTTTTTTTTTTTTGGTATGTGATTTAAAAAAACTTGAGAAGCAATTTTATGCAATTTTATGGTGATCCAAGTAAAGGATTCTTCTGGGCTTTTTGTATTATGTCCATAATGTTCTGTAATCACAAAATTCATCTCTCCAGCCATTTCTGAAAGGTCCCCCCACTTAGTCAGGAGTTGAAAAAAGGATGGAAGCCCCAAAATGTAGAAGGATTTGCTCCACCTCAGAGCAGTGAAAGCCTCCCCCGCCTCCTTGGTGACCTTCCCTGGAATTCCAGGGCATTCAGGAAAGACAAAGCAAGTTCAGAAAATTCAGAGTAAAGGGAAACCTGGTTTTAGGGCCCCAGGGGTGTTCACTGCACCTGGTCTAACCTGTTTGGTTAGCAGATGAGGAAACTGAGGCCCAGTCAGTCACGTCAGGGCTGCATCTGGCGTTCGTGTCTGAAACAAAGTGACTAACCATCCTTGTGTTTCTGGTAAACAGCATTTGAGGTTTAGCATCAATATGAGTGATTGTAGGTGAAGAGGTCTCTGGCTGTGCACTCAAATTGCCACCTTTCTGAAGTTTCTCTGCCTGAAATACGCTGTAACAGGAGCAGTCACTGCATCTACAGGGGAAGGATTTTCCACTTGTCAGGATGGAAGGAAATGTCCTGTGTTTTGTCTTTCTGGTACCAGACTTAACATGGGGCCTGCTTCTGTCCAGTAATTCTTCTTCGGAGTGTCCCTTGTACGAGGGTCTCCATCTACCACACTAGATTGTTTTCAACCTGGTGAAGCACTGTAGTTCTTTAAGACCAGGCTTATAGCACTGGTTCTGCCCATAGTAGGTAACTCTCTTCGTTGGTCTGGGCCTCAGTTTCCTCATCCAGAAAATGGGTGCAACAATATTTACTGCATCCACTCCTATGGCTTTAAATACAGGCTGTAGACTAATGCCTCCCAAATCCGAATCTCCAACCCCAGTGCCTCTCTGAGCTCTGGATTTGTATATGTGACTGCCTACTTGATGTCTGCTCTTGGACAGCCAATAACCAACATGCCCAAGGCGGAACTCTCATGCCTTGTCCCCCAGGCCTGTTCCTCCTCACCTGCCTCTCATCCATCCATAACAGTGTCAGCTTTGATCATCTGTTCAGGCCAGAAGCCCAGAAGTCCTAACTCCTCCTATTCTCTCCCAGCCCACACTAAACGGGCACCTAGTCCTGCCAGCTTTCCCTAAAAGACACACCTAGACCCTGACCGACCGTTTCTCACCACGGACGCTATTCCCACCTACTCCTGGCTCCTTTTGTTCCAGGCACTTATGGACCCGTTTATCAGAATAATGTTTTAAATGCGTCAAATAAAGTATATAGGGCATCAATCATATTGAAAGATATTATTAAGATATTTTAAAAAATAAGTTGGGGATATATTGATATATGTAGTTCTTTATCACCACATTAAATAAAAACATCTAGTGGGATGTCTAATAACTATTGTAATTTCAAAGTAGTGATAAGCATAAACAGTATTTCCAGACACCTGCAGGAACTATATGTCATGTCATGTCATGTCATGTAAAGACATCTGTGATTCTAGTGGTGACCACGTCACGGGCATGGCTGGTATTGCTTGGTTTATTGCTTACATTTATCATTGAAAGGAATGCTAAAATTGAATTAGGGGTTAATGAAAATAAAAACTATACACACACACACATATATATATGTATGTATGTATGTATAAACAAACCCAAATTCGTTGCTTGTCGAGTCAGTTCCAACTCGTAGTGACCCTATAGGACAGAGTAGAAGTGCCCCTTAGGGTTTCCAAGGCTGTAAATCTTTACAGAAGCAGACTGCCACATCTTTTTCCCTCAGATTGGCTGGTGGGTTTTAACCACTGACCTTTTGGTTATCAGGCAAGCACTTAACCACTACGCCACCAGGGCTCCATACATACATGTATGTATATATTTATGTGTGTATACACACACACACACACGTATTCTCTACCCCACCCTACACCCATCTAGGTACATCAACTCCCTGAATTCAGCTCTGGTTGAGAACACCTGACCCAGTCCCACCACTGGCATCTCTGGCCTGGATTTTTACAGCAGCCTCCTAATAGGTCTCCAGGCTTCCAACCTGGCCTCCCTCAGTCCACTGTCTGCATAGCAGCCCCTGTGGTCCCTGTTTGTGGTGTCTTATTGCTGCCCTGCCTCAAACTGTCCAGCAATGTCCCATGACCATAAATAAAATCCAAAGTCCTCACCACAGTCAGTGAGGCCCTACAGGACCCAGGCCTGGTGGCCTTGACAAGTATACTTTTATAACAATATGGAATTCTAGGTTTGGATTTAGAAATTTCACACTGCTCAAAGTTCCAAGCCTTCTCAGCAGGTGTTATGGATTGAACTGTGTCTCCAAAAAATGTGTGTCAACTTGGCTAGGCCATTATTCCCAGTATTGTGTGATTGTCCACTGTCTTGTGTTCTTATATGATTATCCTATGTATTGTAAATCCTAACCTTTCTGATGTTAATGAAGCAGGATTAGAGGCAGTTATGTTAATGAGGCAGGGCTTAATCTACAAGATTAAGTTATATCTTGAGTCAATCAATCTCTTTTGAGATATAAAAGAGAGAAGTGAGCAGAAAGGAGAGGGACCGCATACCACCAAGAAAGAAGAGCCAGGATTGGAGCGTGTCCCTGTGCTGAGAAGCTTCTAGACCAGAAGAAGATTGATGGCAAGGACCTTCTCCCAGAGCTGACAGAGAGAGAAAGCCTTTCCCTAGAGCTGGCACCCTGAATTCAGACTTCTAGCCTCCTAGACTGTGAGAGAATAAACTTCTGTTTGTTAAAGCCATCCACTTGTGGTATTTCTGTTACAGCAGGACTAGATGACTAAGACAGCAGGGGAAAGCCTCCAGCTGCCAACCTGTAGGTCTCCTACTTAGCCATTTTCTTTTCACTTCCCAGCTCGGTCACACCATGAGGGGCCCTGGGTGAACGTACCTCACCACCCCAGCCCGTACGCCCCGCCACCCCACCAGCTGCCCTTGGAAGGAGAGACTGAGGAAGAGGCCACGCAGGCCCTGAAATCACACTCAAGGATGCTTGGGCAGGGAATTTGGGGTTCTTGGTACCCCAAGGGTGGTCTAGAAGGGGGGTATGGACTCCCAGGGGGCACAGCCACTTGGCCCCGTGAGCTCCTCACCCCATGGGGAAGGGTAGAGTCAGAGAGCCAGAGCAGGGCCAGTGAGAGGCCCAGCACGAGTGACCCACTTGTCTAGGTCTAAGGGCAGTACAAATCTGTCTTGGAAGAAGCACAACCAGAGTGCTCCTGAGAAGCAAGGATGGTGAGACTTCGCCTTACGTACTTTGGACATGTTATCAGGAGGAGTCCATCCCTGGAGAAGGGCATCATGCTTGGTAAAGTAGAGGGTCAGCGAAAAAGAAGAAGACCCTCAACGAGATGGACTGACATGGTGGCTGCAAAAATGGGCTCCAACATAACAACAATTGTGAGGATGGTGCAGGACCGGGCAGTGTTTCCTTCTGTTGTATGTAGGGTAGCTATAAGTCGGAAACGACTCAACAGCTCCTAACAACAACAATAAGGGCAGTACCTCCCCAGACCCAGTGTAATTGAGCAGGCTGGCTTGGAAGGGTCTTCAGGTTGGAGCCACAGGAGGTTGCCCCAGGCCCTGGGAAATGGGAGGAAAAGCCTTTCTAGAAAGTGTTGAGGATAGAGCTGTTAAAGCTGTGCGGAGAGACCCAACACATTTTTAGCTGTTTCTAAACATCTTCCCTCAAAGAGAGATTTTTCTCTCATTGAGGTCTGCAAAAGAATCCTGTGCAAGCCACTTCAAGTCATTCTGTTGTAAAAATTCTAGCACGTTGATTAAGAATAAGCTTTGTCGCTTGATGGTTTCGCCATTCACAAAAATCATCTACCCATCCAGTTTCAAAATAAGAACAGGGTACTTAAAACTCTCAATAAGCATAAATAAGAGCAATGAACCTTGAGTTGTTGCTTTAACCTTGTTTTTTAATTATGTCCAGTTTAAGGGGGAAATACCAGGGGAAATGGGAAAAAGGCAAAGTGACTAAAAATGGATGAAGTGAAATAAATACAGGAAGAAACAGAGATGTATGCTCAGGCAGAGAAAAAAAGAGGCATAAAAAGACCTAGCTACATGGATTAATGTTCTTACATTGGTGCCTTTTAAGTACTGTTGCTAAAGATGTCAAGGCCATGTGGCATTCTTACAACCACAGGCAGCAGTGGTGACATCATCTCTAAGTATGTGCCTTGTGAGTTGTATGAACTTGTCGTGTGACAGACTCCTGGGTTCTCAACCCTTTCTGGAAGTGACCGGGACATGAATGTCCAGCCCCAGACAAAATAAGGTAGATGTGACTCATCTTGTTTTGAGGACCCCATAAAGCATGGAGGAGGTGGTAGGGGTCAGGCACAAGAACCCCCACGGCTCTCTTTTGTCCCTATAGCCATCCGTCAACCATAGTAACTATTTTGGGAGTACAGCTAGGACCTTTTAAAGTGTGACATCCATGATTGTCTCTTGCAGTCCTCCCTAGTCCCTCTAGACAAGGGCAGGTGTCCATCCCTGAGACACAGATCAGGAATCTGAGGAAGAGAAAGGAGAAGCTGCTGGCTTGCAGTCTGACAGCAAGCTAGTTACTGACAGAGCCAGGACAACAGCCAGGACAAGAATTCAGGTCTCCACAGGAAAAGATGCTCAGCGTTGTCAGCCATTAACCAGCCGCTGTTGAGTAGATTCCAAGTAATGGTGACCCCATGAGTGTAAGAGTAGAACTGTGCTCCATAGGGTCTTCAATGGCTGCTTTCTCAGAAGTAGCTCACCAGGCCTTTCTTCTGAGGTGCCTCCGGGGAACTCAAACCTCCAATCTTTCGGATAACAGCCAAGCACGTTAATAGTTTGCACCACCCAGGGACTCCTATTGGTCATTAGGCAAAAGTAAATGAAAACCACAATGAGATATCACTTCACACCCACTAGGATGGCTATTATCAGAAAAACAGGAAATAACAAGTATTAGTGAGGATGCGGAGAAAGTAGAGCCCTTGTCCATTACTGGTGGTATACCATAATGGTACAGCACTGTGGAAAACAGCTTGGCAGTTCCTCAAAAAGTTAAGCATAGCGTTACCATATGACCAGCAATTCTGCTCCTAGGTAAATACCCTAACGAATTGAAAAACAGGTATTCAGACAAAAGCCTGTACATGAATGTTCATTGCAGCACGATCTACACTAGCCAAAAAGTGGAAACAATCCAAGTGTCCATCAACAGATGAATGGGTAAACAAAATGTGGAATATCCATCCAATGAGCTATGGTTCAGCCACAAAGAGAAAAGTTCTGACAAATGCTACAGCATGGATGAACTTGAAAACATTATGCTAAGTGAACTAAGTCAGACCAAAAAGATGCATATTGTATAATTGTATAATCCCAATTATATGCAATACCTGGACTAGGCAAATGCTTAGAGACAAAAGTCTATTTGTCGTTACCAGGGGCTGGGGGCAGGGCAGGGACGGGGAGGGGGAGTTACTGCTTAAGCGGCACTGAGTGTCTGTTTGAAGTGACAAAAACGTTGGAAATAGACAGTGGTGGCGGTCACACACCGTGGTGAATGTAATTAATTTCGCTGAATTGTAAACATAAAGGGTTTAAATGGCAATTTTTTGTTATATGTATTTTACCTCAGTAAAATATATGTAATATACAATGATATAAGGAGCCTTGGTGGCACAGTGGTTAAAGCACTCTGCTGCTTCAAACCCACTAGGGGCCCTGCAGGAGAAAGATGAGGCAGTCTGCTTCTGTTAAGATTTTACAGCCTTGGAAACTCTATGGAGCAGTTCTGTTCTGTCCTATAGGACCACTGTGAGTCGGAATTCGACTCAATGGCAGTGATATGGGACTATGATGTATAACCTAATATGACAGGTATATGCTATGCTATAATAAGATATGATAGAATAAGAACCCAGGTCTCCTGACTCCTGGTGCTGTGTGCTTTCTGCTTTGCCTCACACTCCCCCCCACTCACCTCTACCCCCTTGTCCATGGAAAGAAGGGGACATCTGCTGTCCTGACAGCCACCTGACTCAGGCAGCTGATGCACCCGGCCACTGTGGAGCCTGACACTGCAGATGTCTGCCACTGTGGATGAATGACACTGTGGATGAATGACACCTCAGATGCCTGACACCACAGATGCCTGACACCGTGGATGAATGACACCGTGAATGAATGGCACTGCAGATGCTTGACACTGCAGATACCTGACATCATGGATGAATGATACCTCGGATGAATGTCATCTTGGTTGACTGACACCGTGGATGCCTGACACTACGGATGCCTGACACCGTGGCTGAAGGGAGGTATCATTCAGCGCTCACAGTGGGCGTGAGTCTCAGGGTCTTCTGATGAAGTGTGTGGGTGTAACCAGCTGTGTGTGGCAGGGGAGGACCCAAGACATGGCTTTGGGAGGCCCTGTTTCTGAGAAGAAGAGAAAAAAGGTCCAATGGGACCTTGGAATTAAATGCATGGTATCCAGGTGGGCTGAATATGGAAACAAAATAATAGCCGTTCTCTGGGTAATGACCACATCTGAGGGCATAGGCCTGGCTTAAAAGAGGAGCGAGGGAAGGGACAAACCAAGGAAGCCAAGCTGCTGCCGTTAGCCAGGTTCATGCCAAGGAGAGGGCCAGGGCTACTGTTCTTAGCTGTGGCTGTGGCCTTACGAGTCAGAGCTTAATAAATACGTGCTAAGCACTGGGTAGATGACAGAGTAAATGTGTGGACAGATGGATGGGTGGAAAGAGGGAGCAGAATAAATGTTGTTAGTTACCATCAAGTCAGCTCTGACTCATGGCCACCCCATGTAGAGCAGAATGAAATGTTACCCAGTCCTGCACTATCTTCACAATCGTTGGTCTGCTTGAATCCATTGTTGTGTATTTTGAGTTCCTTCTGACTTAAGGGGCTCATCTTCCAGCACTATGTAAGATAATATCCTGTTGCTAGCCATAGGGTTTTCATTGGCTAATTTCATTGGCTAAACAGGCCTTTCTTCCTAGCCTGTCTTAGTCCAGAAGCTCAGCTGAAACCTGTCCACCCTGAGTGACCCTGCTGGTATTTTAAATACTGGTGGCATAGCTTCCAGCATCACAGTAACATGCAAGCCACCACAAACTGACAGCTGGTTGGTGGGTAGAATAAATAGAACTAAGCAATCAGTGCTGTGTCATTATGTTTCCACAGGTAGAAGATTCTAGGTGTATTTGCTCTTCTGCATTTCTGGAAGTGTTTTTTAGTTTGGAATATTGGATTCTGCCTTTAACAAAATCTTTATTATTTTTTTTAATTGAGTGGTCATTAATAAGAACAACCAAACTCTACTGAAGCAACTCCCTCAATACTGCTGGTTGGAAGAAATCACCTGACTTTTTACTTCCTCTTTCTCACCTCCCTACAGCCCTGACTGTTCCTAATGGTACCTCTGAGGTCATCTTTGCAGAACCTTTGTCACCTGGAGGGTCACACCTGACTCTGCAGCTCTGCAAAGCTGTAGACATTAGAGTGGGGAGCCCACCACCCCAAAATCACACCTAAGCCTCTGCTTGATCTTAGCCAGCCCTTGGTAAAAGTTTATAAAAATACCGCCCTGTGACATGACTGTGACAGGGTTGGTGTTTCAAGAGAATTTTCATCCATGAGGCACAGAATAAGAGAAAGAGAGCTGGTCTCGGAGTCAGAAAACCTGAGTTCTCCTCTCAGGTGAATAATAATACAGATGTGAGTCCTTGTCTCTCACAGGATTGTTGGAGGAATCAAATCCAAATTAGATGCTGTATCCGAGCATTCTGTACAAATGTAAACCTCTGGTAATAGTAATACCTACTGAGTGCTTGTTTGATGCCAGGTCCTGTTCTAAGAGCTTCACATGCATCAACAAATGAGTTGATTCAATGAAATCTTCACAACAACACCGAGGTGGGTACTGTTACTGTCCTCATTTCTAGATGAGGAAACCAGGATGCCAGCCCAATATCACTCAGCCAGGGAGTAGAAGAACTCAGATACGAAGCAGGTAGCCTGGTACCGTAAGCCCTACACACACACTCTTGGTTATTACTGCAATAATTATTATCTTAACCTCTAGCTTAGTCAAGCCTGCCACCGTTGGAGTGGGTGGTTGGATGGTACTGGCGCTGACTTATAGCAACCAAAGGCCAATTCCAAAACTTGTACCAGGCCCTCCGTGACTGTTTGCATTTGCCTGAATCCCTTGATAGCGATTTTCTGTGGATTGGTGGCCTATGCAATTGTCATGGAAAAGGAAACAGAGGTTCAAAGGGGTTAAGAGCCTTAGACCAAGGTCACCCAGCCAGGAAGCAGCATGGGTAGGATTTGAACCCAAGTCCCCAGAACCCACACCTCTGCCCCTGCACCAGGCCACCTCTCCTTGTCTGGGCATCCCACTTAGATTCTGACCCCAGGCAGCCTGGACATTGGCCAAGGTGGGGGACGCATTTTTCTCTTACAACTGGTGGTTCTACATGAATAATATGCAACAGTTTAAAGAGATGAGTGAAGAGAGAATTTTGGAACATGACGTGCCTTCTGGGAAAGGAAGGCATGGACAGGACTTAACAGTGGGGTCTGGAGCAGGAGGTACAGTCATCAGAGAGCTCCAGAGGACACCAGAGAACACCAGACACAAACCCTTCTCCACAACTTTTCCTCAGGCCAGCCTGGTGATAAGAAGGGGTTTGGAATGAAAGTGTTTACCCTACTCACTCCCCTGCCACATGGCTTTTCCCCAAAGGAGCTGTCCCTGGTTCACATACCACATGTGGTTCCCTGGTGAGATCTGGTCTCTGGGCTCAAGGTGGTGTGTCTGCAAGCCCACCCCCCACACATGCTGTTTGAAAATAAGAGACCAAAAACAGCAAACCCTTAGACACCAGTGTTTTTCATCCTAACCAAAAAACCAGAGAGTTGGTTTCCAGAAGTTCTTTCAGTTGCCCAAGAATGGTATACACCTCCCACCATCTAAAGATGTTCAGAATAGCCCCCAGACAGAGCCCAGAGCTTTTTGAGGAACTCGGGAGCTCAACTGAGTCACAGCTTTGCCTTTTTTTAGGTCAAGACTATTTATCTAAATAAGGCACAAGGGAAGCTGGTGTTTTAAGCCGCTGTGACAAGATTAAAATAGCTCCCCAGCCTCCCTTCTGTCCACTTTCCACCTCCAAACACCTGATTTACAGAAGTCACCAGTCCTGTGGCCAAGGGTCTCTAATTCCACCTGTGGTTAAGAGAACGCTCATCAGGGAGGCTCCTGTGTTAGCACTGACCAACCAGTGAGTGCTGGCCTCTGGCTGCTGTGCTCTGGGCTGGCCCTACAGACCCCCGCGTGTCTGAGCCATGACAGACAGCACGTGTGGGGTTCTGCTCACCAGCCTTCTAAGGGCACCAACTGACCAAGCTGAATGAGGTGACGCAAGCCTTGGGCTTGAAGGAGCCCATTGTCTGCTGAGGAGCAAAAGTAGCTGCCTTTTCTAGAGTGTGCTCCTAGTAAGGATTTCTGTGTGGGAGAGATTCCTCACTGAAGTTAAGCTGTAAAGAGCAGCCACCCTAAGCAGAAGAACAAATTGGCACTGGAGACTGATGCCCTAGTCAAGCTCCCCTAAATTGTGGGTTCCATGAGGGATGGCACCATGGCCGTCTTGCTCACTGTTCTTCTAACACGTAACACAGTGCCCAGCTCATAGTCGGTGATCAGTAAATATTCAGTGACTGAGCGGATTCAGTCTCTGCTCTTGCAGCACTGGAGTCAGCGTGCTTTCTTGGAAATACCTGATGTCGTAGCACCAGTTCTGCTGAGTAACAGCCCACAGTTTCTTATCTGTGTTGTTAGGTGCTATCGAGTGGGTTCTGACTCATAGTGACCCTATGTACAACAGAACAAAACCCTGCCCGGTCCTGCATCATGCTCACAAATCGTTGTTATGCTTGAGCCCATTATTGCAGCCACTGTGCCAATCCATCTCATTGAGGGTCTTCCTCTTTTTCACTGACCCTCTACTTTACCAAGCATGATGTCCTTGTCCAGGGACTGGTCCCTCCTGATAACATGTCCAAAGTATGTGAGACGAAGTCTCGCCATCCTCACTTCTAAGGAGCGTTCTGGCTGTACTCCTTCCAAGACAGATTTGTTCTTTCTTTTGGCAGTCCATGGTACATTCAACATTCTTCGCCAACACCATAACTCAAAGGCGTCAATTCTTTGGTCTTTCTGTTCGTTGTCCAGCTTTCACATGCATATGAGGCGATTGAAAACACCTTGGCTTGAGTCAGGCACACCTTAGTCCTTAAAGTGACGTCTTTGATTTTAACACTTTAAAGAGGTCTTTTGCCCAATGCAATGTGTCATTTGATTTTTATCTGTAGAATGGCTATAACTGAAGCCCCCACCCCCAGCCTTTCTCCCAAGAGTACTGCAATGAATATGGGAAATGCCTTTTTTTTTTTTCCTTGTCTTATGTTTGTTGTTGTTATTGGTTGTTAGTTGCCGTTGAGTCAATTCCAAGTCATGGTGACCCCATGTGTGCAGAGTAGAACTGCTTCATAGGGTTTTCAAGGCTGTGACCTTTCAGAAGCAGATCGCCAGGCCTGTCTAACCAGGCACCTTTGGGTGGATTTGAACCACTGACTTTTTGGCTAGTAGTCAAGTACTTAACCGTTTGCACCGCCCAAAACTCTGGGAAATGCTTTGAAAACTGAAAGTGTTGCACAGATTTAAGGGATTATGACAACTGCCCTCAACTCTATTGTGCCCAACTTTGAAAGTTCTCAGAATCTGAGATGTGACTTGTTTCTTCTGATCATGAAAGATGGTATCTTGAATTTGAAGCTATTTTCACACTTCCTGCTTTCTGCTATGTCACTGAAACGTGGCCACCTATATGAGGCAAATGTTGGATCAACACACATCGAAGGGATGTTAACTGTCATATATACGGGACTTAACTGTGATCTCAGTATTCACATCTGAGCAGTGAAGAGTGAAAAAGTGGATATTCTTCACCTCTCCTAGGCATATTTAAACAGAACTGACTGCTATTGAAAATCAGTCGTTGAAAACCCTGTGGAGCACAGTTCTACTCTGACACACATAGGGTTGCCATGAGTCATTTCAACTTGACAGTAACCAGTTGGTTGGTTGATTAGGGTGTATGGAAGATCAGATACAGTGCACATAAAGCACCTGGTGCATAGTAGGTAATCAGTGAACAGTAGCTGAAGGAGCACCACAACCTCCAGGTGTCCTGCCACCTAGACAGTTGGAGAACCACCTGCACAGTTACATCGTCTACCCAGCAAGCTCACTGCAGGTGGAGCCAGGCATTTACCTAGGAAAAGAGAAGATTTCCAGAAAGCCAAGATGTCTGCTCAAAGGAGCAGAAAGGGATCCTAGGAGCCAAGACTCCTGGGCCTTGCTCTTGCTTCTCCTGTCACCTGACAAAGCAGGAGGACACTACTCCCTGTCTCTCCCCAGAGGCACCAAGTTATAGCCACTCCAAAGAGTGTGCCATCCTGAACATAACAGAGACACAAGGCTTCGTGGTAATCCCCAAGCCCACATTATGTAAATGTGGGCTAGGGAACAGCCCAGCATGGAAGGGCCTAGCTGGAGGGGACCCATGTGGTCTCCTGGAAGCCACTCCCTGACAGCACAGCATGTGGTCAGAATGACAATTCTTCTAATCCCAGCTTAAATGCATAATGTGCTCATTATACATTTAAGTATATTGTTTATGTTTTGAACAGACAGTTTCAACAACATTTCAGTGTATAACTACCATTAAGGAGAGGTTTTTTTTTTTAAAATAAGCTCCTTTGTATTTGCGTGGAGGTGAGAGTGAGACATCAACATGATGCTGTAATCTGACCTTTTTAGCTTTCAAATGATGTCACTTAATGACTTTGACCTAAATACACTTAGGACACAGACAGCCCCAAGGAGAGAAAGTCGCACCCATCTTGAAATGCCTCCCTCACCGCCTCACCCCTAGGTCTAGGTTTGGCACCATTAGTCACACTTTTGGGTCAGGACCCAAAGCGAGAGGAGAGAAGAGAAGGGACAGAAGTTAGGTGTGTTAGTTTGCTTAATATTGGAATCACCTGGGGAGCTTAAAAAATACTGGTGCCTGGATCTCACCCCCCAAAATTCCGATATGATCGCCCTGGGGTACAACCTGGGCATCAGCATTTTCAAAAGCTCCCCAGGTGACTTGAATGGGCAGCCCTCTCACTCCATGCTCAGCCCTCACCTCCAACCTCCAACTCCAGTCCTGGTCAGCCCAGCAAACCCTGGGGCTCAGCAGACACCCAGTGACAAAATTGCAAGGTAGGTATTGTGACCCCCACTTTACAGATGATGAAACTAAGACCCAGAAAGGCGAGGTGACCTTGCCCAAAGTCACACAAGTGATTAATGGCAGATGGGATCTCTCTGGCTCCAACGTGGTTCCCAGCTCTCCAGGCTGCCTTGGTAACTTGGGAGCGTTAACTTATTAAGCTACTAATCCGTCAGAGGAGTTCAGTTATAGTGATAATGACCCCTTACATTTCTATGGAGGTGTTGTGGTTCACAAAGTAGTTTCATATACATTAATTTATTTTATGATACAAAATATTATTCTCCAGATGAAAGATGAGGAGACTCAGGCCCAGAAACATTAGCTTCCACATGGTCACACAGCAGAGAAACCGGAGGTTGGGCCCAAATCTTCTTACTCTTAATTCCAAAGAAGGGAGCACATTGAAAGATGGATCAGGGGAGAGGTCGTTGTTTTGAATGTAGGGAAAGTTGGAACATTTCAGAGCAGAGTCAGCCCTCAGGTTCACCAAAGGTAGGATCCCATGGGTCTTCAACACCCAGAAGACAGCAAAGAGGGCAGGAGTTTGGAAAGAATGCTCCGTCACTTCTGCCATCTGGCCTCCTCCAGCCAGCCCAGCTCAAGGAAGCAAGTGTGTGTGAGTAAAAGCCCCGAGTGTCCAATCTGGTAAAGACAGAGAAGGGAGAGAGGTCTTTTGTCCAGCTCCCTGTCCAGCTGCCCCACATGATCAGCTGAGTTTATTTTATTTTTCTAAAATACATTCTATCGCACACCCAGCACCCAGATCTTGATTTCTAAACGCCATTCTCCATTAAAAGGAACCAGCTCCTTTGAGGAATGGCTGGTTGCAGGACTGGAGCTGGGAGACACAAGGTAAGCCTGGAACATCTTGGGAGGCCAGTATTATGTCTGATAATCTATTTAAAGACTGTCAGAGCACCCCATTGAGCCAACGAAGTCCACACTCCTTATCTGGGCACTGAAAACTCTTACAACTGGCTGCAACCCCCATTTCCAGAATCATCTCCCTTCCCACCTCCAGGTACTCTGTAGACCAAGGAGGGGGGACACCTGGCTCTTCCCCCAAGCAGGCAGTGTCTTTTCTTGCCAGTGTCTTTTCTTGCCAGTATCTTTGCAAACATTCTTTCCTGGATGGAGGCTCTTCCCCTGTCTCTAGCAGGTACAGTCCTTCACCAAGTCCCAGCCTAAGCTCAGCTCTGTCCCCAGCCCTCCGAGGAAAGGTGGCCCTGATTCCCTTCCTGCTGTGTAAATGTCCCTGAGGAGGCACCTGCCTCACTGTATTGTAATGACATGATATGGTAGTGGAGCCTGGTGGTGCAGTGGTTAAGAGCTTGGCTACTAACCAAAAGGTTGGTAGTTTGAATCCACCAGCTGCTCCTTGGAAACCCTATGGGACAGTTCTACTTGACAGCAATGGGTTTGGTTTGCTTCTCCCCCTTTTTTTTGGTTTAATATGGTAGTGGTAGTATTCGTTGAAAATTACAAAGCGCATAGGAGGGAGTAACTTTTGCTTATCCACTTTTGTAGGATAAAACCAGAACCTGGTGCTAATATACAGTATGACTTGAAATCCCTTCTCTCCTTCCTCCCTCCCTTCCTTCCTTTCTTCCTCTCCCCTCCTTCTCTCCCTTTCTTTCCATCTTCCACAAACAGTACCAGGACTAGCTATACACGTCGCCTTCTAGTGCTCCCAGTCCGCTGGGGAATATGCACAGTTTGTCTAACGATTCAACCGCTATCATCGGGTAAGGAATGGAGAAGAGTGGAATTTAATATCATAGAGTGGAATGAAATACAGTGGACTTGACAGAGCTAAGATACAAGTTCTAGACCCAGCTGTTATGACTAAAATTAAAAAACCAAACCCGTTGCCGTGAAGCTGATTCTGACTCTTAGCGACCCTATTGGACAGCGTAGAACTGCCCCACGGGGTTTCCAAGGAGCAGCTGGTGGATGCGAACTGCTGGCCTTTTGGTTAGCAGCTAAGCTCTTAACCACAGTGCCACCAGGGCTCCCTCTTATGACTAATCAACATTTACTGGGCACTTGCCAAGTGCCAGGTGCTGTGCTAGGCACTGGAATTGAATTATCTCCTTGCATCCCCTCAGACTGGGACTATGGTGAGGCCAGCGAGGGGCCCAACACACAACATTTAAGGATACACTCATTCTCAGGGTTGTACACCTGTGTCCCCATCTGGACCTGTATCTTTTCAACAACCTAAGCCCCATTTCATAGAGAAGAAAACTGAGACTTAGGAAGGTTTAGCAGTGTGTCCAGAGTCACTGAGTTAGTTACCAGTGAAGTCAGAATGCAAGCCCAGAAGGCCAGTTCCCAAGTCTGTGCCCACAATTCCCTCCCTGGACTACCCTCTGAGTAGCAGGTGGTAGAGCTAAGAGTTGAAGCAGTCTGCTTTCCACCACATGTTTTGTACACAAAAGTTCATTTGAAATGGAAGGAGGGTGTCATGGATGGAATTATGTTCCCCCAAAAATGGGTGTATCAGTTTGGCTGGGCCATGATTCCTGTATGTTGTGTGATTTTCCTGTATGTTGTAAATCCTTCCTCTATGATGTTAATGAGGGAGGACGGGCAGCAGTTTTGTTAGTGAGGCAGGACTCAACCTACAAGATTGGATTGAGTCTTGAGGCCTTATCTTGAGATATAAAAGAGAAAAGCAAGCAGAGAGACAGGGAAACCTCATACCACCAAGAAAGCAGTGCCAGGAGCAAAGCATGTCCTTTGGACCTAGGGTCCCTGCGTGGAGAAGCTCCTACTCTGGGGGACGATTGATGAGAAGGCCAATAGAGAGAGAAAGCCTTCCCCTGGAGCCGATGCCCTGAATTTGGACTTCTAGCCTACTTTACTGTGAGGAAATAAATTTCTCTTTGTTAAAGCCATCCACTTGTGGTATTCCTATTACAGCAGCACTAGCTGATTAAGACAGAGAGTGTAATTCATATGCTATGTATTAATATTAAATTTTCTTGAATTTGGTGATTGTGCTTATGGAAGAGAACATCCTTTCCTTACAATTTACGTGCTGACGTTTTAGGGGTGAAGAGTCATACTATCTCCAACTTACTTTTGACATCTTTTCTCAAGAGAAAAAGAATCTAGCTGAAGTGTAGGCCTTCATATTACAGCACTTTTCCTCCAATTTAATTTTTACTTCAGGGTGAACGCAGTCTCTATACACGGGGCATTGTGGACAGTACTGGGAGTGCGGTAGGGCATGGAATCTATGTAAATCTATGAGCTTAACCCCACAGTTATACATTAGAATCACCTGGGGAGCTTTTAAAAATCCTAGACCTCACCACAATATTTTTTTAACCACATCAATACTTTTAAACCTTCTCAGGTGATTCCAAGGTTGAGAATCAGATCCTTAGACTTAAGAGTGCCTCTTACCTGACTGACTGGACAATCCTCCAGACATTGAAGAGAACTTGTTTCTGCCTGAACCTCCACTCTCTGAAGGCCTGAGAGCTCTCGGGTGGCCAAACCAGGCAGGCTGGGGTGTGCCGTGTGAGGGGTGGATGGTGGCATGCTGGAGGCTGGTGACCTTTAGCCTTCCTGCTTTCCTATAAACAGCCAGGGCAGGAAGATAACAAGATGGGTGTTTGGATCCCAAACATACTTGTTTTAGGATAGGCAAGACTGTGACATTTTTTAATCCTGAATCGTGGGGTGAGGCCAGGGCTGGGGGGGGCAGGGAAGGGAGAAATTTTGCTTTCTCTGTGATCTTGCACATCTGTTAATACCATTTGCTTGGGGTTCTCTCTCTTGCCTCTTTATCCCCAAAGCTGCTATGTTTATATACCAGACCAGAGGGAAGATCTGAAGTTGGATAGCACCCTCCCACATGTCATGCTGAGCCAAGAGGGCACAGAACCCAGGTGGAGGGAATAGTGGTCTTCCACATGCCCAGGCTCGCCCAGGGACAATCCAAGTGGCCCTTACAGATCATTAAAGCTGCCTCAGCCTCAATTTTCTCATCTATAAAATGAGGATAATCCCTCCTACTCTGCTACCTCATGTTGTTGTTGTTGTTGTCATTACTGTCGAGTCAGCTCCAACTCATGGTGACCTTACCTACAACAGAACAAAATGTTGCCCAGTCCTGTGCCATCTTCACGACCGTTGATGTTTGAGTCCAGCCTACCTCACAGACTTGACATAAGCAGATTAAAGGAGATATTAGTTGCAAACCATGCTTGGAAAATGTTGATGCTCCATAAACTGTACATATTGCTACTAATATTTATGGTTCAAATTAGTGTTTCACATGTCAACTCTAGATTCTTGTGAAAGGCTATTCCCGTGGATACCTGAAAGGCCTTTAAAAAAAGCCTTTGATGGTATATCAGATCCTATCTTTGCAAGCAGCTTGGTTACAAAGCCATAGTAGTTTCTTTGATCACTATCTACCTTACATAGATATCAAAAGTTTGCCACCTGATGAAGGGTCTGTAGATCATTCTAGCGCAAGAGTTTCAGCAACTTCGTACCTTGCCATCAGGTGTGAGGGACCAGCAACATCAGCATCACCTGGGAGACTGTTAGAAATGCAGAATCTCAGGTCCACCCCAGCTCTACGGAATCAGAATCTGCATTTTAACAAGATCACTAGGTGATCCTTTTGTACAATTTTATTGTGCTTTAGGTGAAAGTTTACAGAGCAAATTAGTTTCTCATTAAAAAATTTATACACAAGTTGTTTTGTGACATTGGTCGCAATCCCTACAATGTGTCAGCATTTTCCCCCTTTCCACTCCGGGTTTCCCACATCCATTCAGCCAGTTTTCCTGTCCCTTCCTGCCTTCTAATCTTTGTTTTTGGGCAAGTGTTGCCCATTTGGTCTTTTGTACTTGATTGACCTAAGAAGCACGTTCCTTATGTGTGTGATTGTTTTATGGGCCTGTCTAATCTTTGGCTGAAAGGTGAACTTTGGGAGTAGCTTCAGCTCTGAGTTATCAGGGTGTCTAAGGGCCATAATCTTGGGGGTTTCTCCAGTCTCTCTCAGACCAGTAAATCTAGCCTTTTTTTGTGAATTTGAATTTTGTTCTACATTTTTCTCTCACTCTGTCCAGGACCCTCTATTGTGATCCCTCCCAGGTGATTCTATGTACATTGAAGTTTGAGAAGCCTTGCCCTAGTCACTAAACCTACAGAGCTTGAGAAAAGGAAATGGGAAGGACCATCACTCATCCATCAGTTTGTTGCACTGTGGTAGCCTGCATGTTTCTATGATGCTGGAAGCTATGCTACTGGTATTTCAAATACCAGCAGAACCACCCATGGTGGACAAGTTTCAATGGAGCTTCCAGACTAAGACAGACTACGAATAAAGGTCTGGCAACCTGCTTCCGAAAATTAACCGATGAAAACCCTGTGGATCACAACAGAATATTGCCCAGTATAGTGCTCAAAGATGAGCCCCATAGGTTGGAAGTCGGTCAAAATACACGGTGGCCACAACAATGGACTCAAGGACACTGACGATTGTGAAGATGATACAGGACCAGGCAATGTTTCATTCTGTTGTACACGAGGTCACCATGAGTCAGAGCTGACTCGGTGGCAACAACAACAAGCAGGCGAAAAAAAATGGCTCCTATGCACATTACAATTTGAGAAGCATCCACTGAGAAAAGTTTCCAGACCTTTGTGTCTAGAGGTTTGCTTATACTTGCCAGAGGATTCACGTGACCTCCATATTACTTGGGTGACTGTTGATATTAGAGAAGGGATGAGAAGGGGAAACAAATGGCAACTAAATGTTGAGTGCCAGGCACTGCCATTACCTACAAGACTGATTTTATTATCCCCATTTGACAGATGAAGAAACTGAGGTTGATGAAAGGTAAATAAACTTGACCAAGGTCATGTATCTGGTTAGTGGAGGAGCTGGGATTCTAATTATTTATCTGAGTAGCTAATTTCTAAAATAGGACCTTTTCCACTCCACTCTGCTTCTCAGAGTAAAGACCGGCTTATAAATGTTCTTTTAGGCTCAAGAATCTAGCCAAACTGTAGGTCTTTATATTATAATACTTTTCACATTGTGGCTTTTCTCCAATTTTATTTTCCTTAGATTTTAATCAAAGACCATCTTTTTTTTTGAGAAGCAATTCTCATACCATAAAATTTAATACTTTCAAAATGTATGATTTGGTGGCTTTTGGTTATTTTCATCACCACTATCTAATTCCAGAACATTTTCATCACACCCCCTGCCAGGAGAGCCCCCCAGAAAAACCCCCTACCCATTAGCGGTCATTTCCACTTTCCTCCCTCCCTAGCCCCTGACAAGCACCAATCCACTTTCTTTCTCTATAGATTTGCCCTATTCTAGATATTTCTTGTAAATAGAATCATATAATATGTGGTCTTTTGTGACTGGCTTCTTTCACTTAGCATATTTTCAAGGTTTATCCATGTTGTAGCATGTATCAGTGTTTCATTTTTTTTTTATTGTCAAATGATATTCCATTGTATGGGCAAACCATATTTCCTTTATCCATTCATCAGTTGATGAACATATGAGTTGGCTATTATAAATAATGATACTATAAACATTTGTGTACAAGTTTTTGTGTGGACACAATGCTCTCATGTCCCTTGGGTATATACCCAGGAGTGGGATCGATGGGTTATACGGGAATTGTATTAGTTTCCTAGGATGTCTGTAACAAAGTACCACAAATTGGGTGGTTAAAAACAGCAGAAATTTATTGTAGTTCTGGAGGCTGGGAGTCTGAAATCAAAGTGTTTGCAAGGCTGTGCTCTCCCATACAGTTTCCAGATCCTTCCTTGTCTCTTCTAGTTTCTGGTGGTTCCTGGCCATCCTTGGCGTTTCTTGGCTTATAGATGCTTCACTCCGAGCTCTGCCTCTGCCTTCACGTGGCTGTCTTCCTTCTGCGTCTGTGTCTCTTCGTCTCTTTCTATAAGGATGTCACTCACCTTGGATAGGACCTACCCTACTCCAGTATGACCTCCTGTTAACTTAAATAATAACATCTTCAAAGGCCCTATTTCAAACAAGTTCCCAACCACAGGTAATTTTGTAGAAAAATGAAACATATCTTTTTGGAGGATACAATTCAACCCATGGCAGGAACTCTATGTGTAACTGTTTGAGGAATTGCCAAACTGTTTTCAGGGAAGTTCTTGACAAATGTTTTGATACTAAATTGGATCTGAACAAGGAAGACCCAGGGAGCCATGAAAATGAGTAGATAAAAAAGAGAAGTAATTCAATGAACTTTAACCCAAACTACATATCGCCGTGCAGACTCTGAAGAGTAGGCAAAAAAAAAAAAAAAAATGGATTTCACCAGAACCTAAGAAAGTCAGTTTCTAAGGGCCTGTGATGGTGACATCGGCGCACAGGACTCTGGGGACCTGGGCTCAAGTTCCTGCTTGACACTGACTCACCGTGTGACCTTGGGCAACTGCCTTCCTCTTTCTGGGCCTGAGAAGTTACGTCCGGATGCATTCTCATTGCCCATGGCTCTATGGCCAATTTTTGGCATTCCCACACCTCTGTAGCTCATGGTTCTACAACAATGAGGTCATGTGATTTCCTGGTATAGATAGTCAGTCTGGGATCCCAGAAGCCTCCGGGAGTTTGTGGAATTACAGGTGAAGTGCAAAAATCACAAGCTGGGAAAACATGTGTGCTGTGTATACATTTCCTTACATGGCTCAGTTCAGAGAAGAATGTCTTAGTAATTAGCAGTAACGAAGAGGGAAAAGCCAAAAATGGATTACCGAGTCAAATGTAGTGTTTTCACCAGTGTGTTCTGCAACAGAACCAATGACAGCAACTGAGGAGGGTTTTCCAGTCAGCTGCTCAGTAGCAGGCAGAGTCTGATACCCCAGGGATAGCTGGTACTTAGCCACTGTGGACCGAATCAGGTGGGCGCTCTGTTCTTGGATCCTGCAAAAATGAGAATGAAGTTCACCTGCATAGAAAAAAAGAAGAAAATAGCAGTAATGGCACCCACCACACCACACTCCATGTTTTAAGCTTTGCATTTATAAAATAACATTTATTATATTTTGTTAATTATAAAGTAGCATGTGCTCGTTGTAGGAAAATTCAAAACACAGAAAATTTTAAATGATGAAAAGAAAAACAAATTATGATACTACCATCCAAAAATAACTATTTACATTTTGATGTTTGTCCTTCTAGTCTTAATCACTGTATATGATTTTTCTTCACTAAGTTGCTGTTAAAACCTGTCTTTAAAACCTGTCTAGTGGATTCCAACTCATAGCGACCCTGTAAGACAGAGTAGAACTGCCCCATACAGTTTCCAGGGAGCGCCTGGTGGCTTCAGACGGCCCACCTTTTGGTTAGCAGCCGTAGCTCTTAACCACTACGCTGCCAGGGTTTCCTCTTTTTTTTTTTTTTGTAAGTTGCTATTGGAAACCCTGGTGGCGTAGTGGTTAGGAGCTATGGCTGTTAACCAAAAGATCAACAGTTTGAATCTACCAGGTGTTCCTTGGAAACCCTATGGGGCAGTTCCATTCTGTCCTATAGGGCCACTATGAGTCAGAACCGATGCAACGGGTTTTTAAGTCACTATTATGTGCTATACACAGTTTTGTATTTTTTTCATTTATGTTCCCATGTCATTAAAAAATCTTCAGAAGCTTGATGTTCATGACTATAGAATATCCTATCATACAGGTGCACTATTGTTTATGTAACCATTCTTTTATTATTGGATCTTTATTGGGGGCATCCCTAAGCTTTGTCTCCGAAAATGAATTTTCATCTCTGTTTTGGAAATACCAAACACCTTGGACTTCAAAGCCCTCCATGATTTAACACCAACCTGTTTTCTATCCTCAGCCATCACAAGTCTGCAGTGCAGGGAGGATGTTTGGCTTACATATGCCACTGGAGCCATCCTGGTTGTTTAAAATACTAAACTATAGTTGTTGTTGTTATTAGCTACGGTTGGTTGAGTAGGCCCCTGACTAATGGTAACCCCAAATACCTCAGTAACCTGTTGGCATCGAATTGATTCTGACTCATAGTGACCTTATAGGACAGAGTAGAACTGCTCCATAGGGTTTCCAAGGAGCGGTTTGTGGATTCAAACTGCTGACCTTTTGGGTTGCAGCTGAGCTCTTAACCACTATACCGCCAGGGATCCCTCATAAAGATTACAGGAAACCTAGGAAAAAGCCTAGGAAACCCTATGGGGCAGTTCTACTCTGTCCTATAGGGTCTCTACGAGTCAGAATGGACAAGACGGCACACAACAATAACAACCACATAAACTGGTGGAGCTGAAAAAGTAAGGCAAAATCAAACACTCAAGCAGGCAAAAGACACCATGCCTCACTCAGCTTTAGGTTTTAGACTTTTTTGTGGTTCCCTAAGTGTTTTTGAACTTTTGGAGAGCCTGTAGTCATAAGCTGCAGGGGTTTGGGGCAGGTTTAAACCATAGCAGCATCTGATCCAGTAAAAAATTGTTGTTGAGGGACCCATTAAAAGATGGTAAGGAATTGGGAGGATTCTAAGAAGGAGACAGGGCAAGAGGTGGGAGGACAGGTTTGAAAGCAAGACTGAGAGGGGGCTTTTGTGTGGCTCCTTCAAGAATAGGAAGACAGTCCCCAGCTTGAGAGGCTCAGACCCGGGTTGAGGGTGGGGGGGCAGGCACCTTCAGACCCAGGGTTAGGGTGTGGGGGGGTGAGCACCTGGAGACCCAGGGTGAGGGTGGGCACCTGGAAGGGAAACCCAGGGTGGGGGGGGCAGGCACCTTCTGACCCAGGGTGAGGGTGGGGGAGGCAGGCACCTGGAGACCCAGGGTGAGGGTAGGGAGAGCAGACACCTGGAGACCCAGTAGGTGAGGATGGGCACCTGGAGAGTAGCAGGAGGGTGGCAGCCAAAGCAGAGGTGCTGCCTTACAGCCTGCAGGGAGGTAAGGGCGCCCCAGTTAGGGGCTGAGGGCAGGGTTGCGTGAGCCTGTGTCTGATGCACAGGCGCCCCCTAGGGGCCGGCAGCAGCTGGGGACTCACAGGACACCCGGGGCCTTTGAGAGCGGCTCCTGCCAGTCCTGTCCATGAACAGGAAGAGAGTCTTTCTCTGTGCACTCGTCAGAACTCAAAGCCTTTGTGCAGAGGGGAGGCCCGCTGGAATAAAAATTACCTCAGGCTTCCAGAGCCATTTTGTGGGAAGGTTCAGGAACTCAGGGACAGAACAATCCTAAAACAGACATTTGGAATTTTAAAACTTTTAGAATAAAATATGGGAGACTATCTTTATGGTCTCACGGTTAAAAAAAAGAAAAAGGATTTCTTGCACATGACACAAAAGATAAAAACCATGAAAGAAAAGATTGAGTTCAACTGCCCTAAAATTAAAAACGATTTATCAAACAGCATCACACAGAGAGTGAAAAAGCATGCCATAGACTGTGAGGAGATAATTGTAATATATGTTACTAGCAAAGAATTAGTGTCTGGGATCTATAAAGAGCTACTACAAACCAGTAAGACAAGAACAGACAACTTGACTTTGAAAACGGACAACAGACATAACAGGCATTTTAGCGGCAAAGACACATGACCAGCCACCAAAACGAAAAAACCAAACCCGTTGCTGTCAAGTCCGTTCGGACTCATAGTGGCCCACGTACTACAGACTAGAACTGCTCCATAGGGTGTTCTTGTCTGCAGTCCTCACAGAAGCAGATCACCAGGTCTTTCTTCTGTGGAACTGCGGGGTGGATTCGAACTGCTGACCTTTAGGTTAGTAGCCTATTGCAAACCCACTTGTGCCACCTGGGGACCTCCTTGAAAAGAGGTGTAACCTGCTTAGTAATGACAGAAATGCACACTAAAAGCAAAATGAGATACCACTTCACAGCCACTAGATTTGGAAAAAATTATAATACTAGACAGGGGCAGGGATGTAGAACAAGGAGGACTCTCACACAGGGCTGTGGGGGTGTGAATGGGTACAACCGCTCGGAACAGTTTCGCCTTCTCTGATAAAAATTAAAGGCACGTATTCCTTATGACCCAGGAATTCCACTTCTCGATATGAACTCTTACACACATGCAACAAGCTTTGTTTATAATGGTCCCCAACTGGAAACAACCAAAATGTCTACTCACAGTAGAGCGGGTCAGTGAACAACAGCGCATTTCCACAGTGGACTGCTATGGAGCGGGGGAGATAATGACCCACAGTCACGCCTGTCAACACAGGTCGGCCGCAGATTCAAGAGGGACGTTATAAAAGGATACTTGCAATGTGATTCCCTTTGTAAAAGTTCAGAGACTGGAAAAACTAAACAGTATGTTGCTGAGGGGTAATACTTCTGTTATAAGGCTAGTCTTTAAAACAAAATTGAGGGTAATAGAGTGAAGGGGATACTTTACAGAGGGACACATAGGGGCTTCACAGCTACTAGTGATTTTTTAAGCTCAGTATGTAGGTTGGTTTTATTATTCTTTAAATTATGATTATTACGTATACTTTAGAATGGTCCTTGGATGGTGCGGATGGCTTGTACCCAACTACTAACCTAAAGACTGATGATTAAAACCTACCCAGCAGTGCCACAGAAGAAAGGCCTGGCAATTGGCTTCCATAAAGATTGCAGCCAAGAAAAACCTATGGTGCAATTCTACCCTGCAACACACGGTGTCGCCATTAAGTCTGAATCAACTCAACAGCAACAAGGTTTTTTTTTCATACTCTAGTATGAGCGAGGACCCCTGATACCGAAGTGTTTAAGAGTTCAGCTGCTGACCAAAAGTTCGGCAGTTTGAAGCCACCAGGCGCGCCTTGGAAACCCTATGGGGCAGTTCTACTCTGTCCTATAGGGTCACTATGAGTCGGAATCAACTCGACAGCAACTTTTTTTTTTTTTTTTGAGTATGAATGAATTTGTCACCAAAGAAATATTTTTTAAGATCATCATGCTTGGTAAAGTATAGGGCCAATGAAAAGAGGAAGGCCTTCAACGAGATGGATTGACACTGCCTGCAACAATGGGCTCAAGCATAACAACAATTGTGAGGATGGGGCAGGACCTGGCAGTGTTTCAGTCTGTTGTATATAGGGTCGCTATGAGTCAAACTGACTCGACGGCACCTAACAACAAATATTAAAATGAAAGAAACCAAGTCCTAAAGAGGTGATGTAATGTGGTTGAGGACTAGGCACCGCCAGGACTGGGTCTGAGAACTCCTGGTCAAGTGCTCCACCCACCACAGCTGCTGCCTCTGTTTGGAGTGTGGTGGGCAGAGATTCCACCACAAGCGCCCCTCTCCTAAACAAAATAAAATCTAAACCCACCACTGTCGAGTCTACTCCAAGTCATAGCAGCCCTACTGGGCAGGGTAGAACTTTCCCACTGGGTTTCCAAGGTTGTGACCTTTAAGGAAGCAGACAGCCACATCTTCCTTCTGCGGAGCACCTGGCGTGTTCGAATCACCCATCTTTCGGTTAGCAGCCAAGTGCTAAACCACTGCGCCCCCGGGGCTCCTTGCCTAGTACACAGTATGTGCTAATCAAATGTTAGTTCTTATCTAATCATCCCAAAAAAGACCGGTGAGGTATTAAACTAAAAAGCCTCACTAACAGAGTCAAGATTGCTCACCCTCACAAGGCCGAGTTCCTAACATTTGCAGTCTCCTTCCAGGAGGAATGACTTGTGCCTGGGGCCCTGCGTGATACAGTATTTTGAGCTTCCAGAGAGGAAAGGCCCAAAGTATGCAGAAGAGGCATACCACTCCAAACCCAGAAAGCTTTCCCAGAGCTCTGCTCTAATAATCAAGCAGGCTAAGCTCATTCACACCACACTAAGGACAGATGACAGAGGAGCCCAGAGCTAGCCAGCTCCTCTAGTTTGCTCTGTCAGCCTGGGCAAGTCACTTCTCATCTCTAGGCCAGGGGTTTGGACAAGATCATAAGGACCCTTCCGACTCTGACACTCAAGAACGTTCTATATTTTTCAGAGTCACTAGGAAACAAATTAACTCCGCAATCACAAAATTTCCATTTGCATTATTGTAAACGAGGCTGCCGTCCAACCGTTTTTCCTAAACACTGGGAAATCATGTCATGTCAAGCACAGCCAAGGTGTTAGTCACTTTTCTCACTTAGTAGTTCTAGGCAGCGGAAGAGACTCGCAGAGATTCTAGGAACAGCTGGGTTTTCTTTCTTAGGAAGATTCCAGAAGGAGTTATTAACCTGGTGAATAACACAGTAAACACCATTCTGACTCCCTGGACTGCAGTCCTGAAATCTGCTGTTGCTTTCCCTCTTCTAAGGAAAGACATCAAACAAGCAAACAAGGAACTCATTCAAGTTTTTAACCACACCCTAAACAGACATTTCACACAAGAGCAATTATAAACAGTACCTGTGCAAAAAAGTGCATACCTACTAGCAGCCAAAGAAATGCAGATTAAAGCAAATTTGGGACCCCACCTAAAAATATGAATTTCTCAAAAATGTGTTAACCATATTCAGTGCCCCTGAGGTTGCAGCAAAATTGGCTCACTGATATGATATTGGCAGCACTGTAAATTAGTAATAGTTCTTTTGGGAAGTGATATGGCAACATATAGGAAGAACCATATTCATGATTACTGAGAAGTAACACAATTTTTTTTGACGTTGTATATTGTTTATTATGTGTTATATCCTCCATCTTGTATCCACCTACCATCTCGTATCCACCTACCATCTTGTACCCACCCTCCATTCTCCATCTTGTACCCATCCTCCATTTTGTCTCCACCCTCCACCTTGTATCTACCCCATTTGTATCCATCTTCCATCTTGTCTCCACCCTCTATCCTGTATCCACCCTCCATCTTGTCTCTACCCTCCATCCTGTATCTATCCTCCACCTCGTATTCATCCTCCATGTTGTTTTCACCTTCCATCTCGTCTTAACCCTTCATTCTATATCCACCCTCCGTCCTGTATCCATTCTCCATCCTGTATCCACCCTCCATCCTCCATCTTGTCTCCATCCTCCATCTCGGTTTATTGTATTAGGTTATATAATTGCTTATGGTGAGGCAGTGGTGGTTCAGAGTAACGCAGTTTTTTAATCTGCATAAAGAAGTTGATATTGGTAATAGCTAATATAACAACAACAAAAAAACCCAAAACAACCCATATGTCTAAGCTTAAGGGATTTGCTACATAGATTTCGATACAGGCCCACGATTGCCTCTTACATAGCTGTAAGGATAATTACGAAGATTAAATAGCAACATAGAAAAAATATTTATTATGAGTAAAATATAACAAACTTCAGGATATTATATGCATTATGATTATAGCTCTGTAACAAATGTGCAGGCCAGTGTACAAGGCCCGGAAAGTGTTGAAATAAAATAGCTGTCTTGCCGCCCTGTCAGGGAACACAACAGAGAGTCCCTGACGGAGCAGGAGAAAAGTGGGTAAAGAACTCAAATTCTAGTAAAAAGACCAGACTTAATGGTCTGCCTGAGACTGGAAGGACCCCGGAAGACATGGCCCCTGTTAGCCCAAAACTGAAACCATTCCCAAAGCCAACTCTTCAGACAAAGATTAGACTGGACTATAAGACATAAAAGGATACTCACGAAGAGTGTGCTTCTTAGCTCAAGTAGACGCATGAGACTAAATGGGCAGCTCCTGTCCGAAGGCCAGATGAGAAGGCAAAAAGGGACAGGAGCTGGTTGAATGGACACGGGAAATCCAGGGTGGAAAGAAGGAGTGTGCTGTCACATTACAGGGAGAGCAACTAGGGTCACATAACAATGTGTGTATAAATTCTTGTATGAGAAACTAACTTGAGCTGTAAACTTTCATCTAAAGCACAATTAAAAAAATAATTCACAGAATGAAAAAATTAATGAAAAATAGCTGTCTTGTTTGGAGGTGAAATATTGTGCTTTAAATTATTTATTTTACTTAAATTATTATTTTAATAATTTTCTATTTAGATACTATTTTCTGTTTTCATTTAAATAAATAAAAGAATGCATATAACAAAAAAGAGTGAACTATCACCAAATTTCCCCACTAGAGGAAGGCATGAGGAACTCGGCCTGTCTGGTTCAACTTTGTTTGCCAAATCATGTGCCCAGCACGTGATAGTGCTCTGTAAACATGTGGGGACGAATTAGCTGGCTGACAACTCACTCTCAGCCTCCTGGACAAGGTTTCAGAAATCACTGATGAAGATCTCTTCTTTTGCTCTTTCACAGTCTCCAAACCCAAACCAATCTTCATGTACAACCAGCTTTTCAAAAGCCAGCAGCTTCCTCTCTCTGAGTTTCATTGACCGGAGAAGGACATCGCCTTAAAGCTACCACCCACACCAGGGCCAGCCCAGGCTGGGAAAACCTCTCCCGTCTTCTTCCGCGGCTTCACTCTTGGGGCAATTCCTCACAGTGACACAAGGGGGAGCAGTTTAATCCCAAAGTCATCTGGACACGAGCCCTTTTCACCAGAAGGTGGCAGTCTACACATGTCCTTACAAGAGGGAACCAGCAGGGTCCATGACACTGGCGGTTAATTGTTCAAGTTCTGCTCCCCAGAACACCCTCCCCAAAGGTGGTGAGGATGTGACTAAGGTGGTCAGGGCCCCAGGCCAAGGTCAGGAACAGACGTAGGTAATGGACTCCTACCGTGCTTGATGCTCTGAGAGATAGCATCACGCCCATTTTACAGTTGGGGAGCCAGAGTTCAGAAAGGCTAAGAGACTGCCAAGTGCCCAACCACTAGCTGAGTAACGTTGCCCAGACCCGAGCCCAGCCCCCCTTACTCCGATGGCCACTCTCTTTCCACTACATCATGCCACCTCCCAGCTCCCCAGCAACGGTTGCCTGGGAACAAGTGGACAAAGATATTTCTGAACCCTCGGTTAGATGCTCTTTAAATCACCATGTCAAGTTATAAAACTGATCATACCCTTTGACCTTGGAACACCGGCTTGGATAATGTGTTCCAAGGAAACAAAGAAATAAAACTACAAAATAAAACAAAGGTACATAGAGAGACGGTTAGAACTGAGCTTTGAGATTTTTATATTGCTTAATAAAACTGGAGGCATCCCAAATGCCCAACAATTGGGGGCAGAGAGAGACACACTATAAGACTTAACAGTAAGTAAAAGGAAGTAGAACTTGATATAATGAATATAAAGAATAGCAAAGAGGCAAATTTATATTTGTATAAACAAGAGTTTCTAAGAAACCACCAAACCAAAAAAACCCAAACAAACCCGTTGGCACTGAGTAGATTCCAGCTCACAGTGACCCTACAGAACAGAGTGGAACTGCCCCATGGGGTTTCCGAGAAGTGGCTAGTGGATTCAAACTGCCAACCTTTTGGTTAGCAGCCCAGTTCTTAACCACTGCGCCACCAGGGCTCCAAGAAGCCACCAACCAAAAAAAAAAAACACCAAACCCGTTGCTGTCAAGTCAATTCCGACTCATAGCAACGCTGTAAGACAGGGTAGAACTGCCCCGTGGAGTTTCCAGGGAGCACCTGGCGGATAAAACTGCCTATTAATAGCACCTAACCACTGCCCCACCAGGGCTCCAAGAAGCCACAGGGTCTGTAAATATCTGGTAAATTAGCGGATGGAAGAGTTGACAGATATTGTCAGTTGTCTACTCAACGGCATCTCCCCCTCCTTCCTTCCTAAAAGTTGCGATTTTTTCACCCTCCAAGTCCTTCAGGGAAGGCTGAGTCTCCTGGTGGTCTGGGTAGTTGCAGTGGCATCTCCAGAGTATCACACTGGCCCCGGGCATGTGGCACCACTGTTAAACCAGCACAGCTCAACCTCATTCCTCAAGCATGGTAATGTGTTAATTAAGAGATGAACGAGCTTGACTTGTATTTTTGAGCAGATGTTATGGTACAGTTACCTAAAAGAGGGGTGTCAGTTGTTTGGACAGGGGTGCAGCTTCGGTGCTTGCCATAGATGCCATTTCCCATAGAGGGGCCACTGGCCGTTCCAGGTTAATAGAAAGCGCTCAGTGGCACCACTTGCCCAGGGCCAGTGCATTACCGCCATACCTGCCGTACTATGGTTACCCTTCAGGGCCGCAACGCAGATCTGGGCTGCCTAAACCAGGCATGGCGGTCCATTCCCCTTGCCAAGTGATGGATTTAGGCACAGGCTGGTGGTGACATGGCTCTGGACAATGAGGTGGAAGGGAAGTGTACTCAGAGGATTCTAGCAAGACTTTTCTTTGCTCATGTAAAGGGACCACGACAAGAAATGTCCTTTTTGTTTCCTTTCAGAATGTCTTGCTTAAAACGGAAGTGAACATTTTGCAGACCCAAAGGGAAAGTTAAGAGAATCTCAGAAAACCTAAACCTTAGCCATGATATCTCTGAGCCATTAAATTTACCAATCCTGGACCTCCGCTGGGTGGCACAGTTTGCACTAGAGTAACCGAAAGGCTGGCAGTTCAAACCCATCCAGCAGCACCATGGAGGAAAGGTGTAAAGATTACAGCCAAGAAAACCCTGTGGAACTCAGTCAGCCCTGTAACACAGTGGGTCGCCAATGAGTCAGAATCGACCGGCTGGCAACAGGTTTGGTTTTGTTTGTTTGGAACTGCAGTACCTCTAGCCTTCTTGTTATTGTTTGTCACTCTAGCTGGGTTTGCAGAGTGAACTCTTCACTGCAGTGTCCCGATTACCTATAACAGTGCATAGCAGGAGCCCTGGTGGTACAGTGGTTGAGAGATCGGCTGCTAACCAAAAGGCTGGCAGTTCGAATCTACCAGCTGCTCCTTGAAAACTCTATGGGGCAGTAGGCCCACTGTAAATGTTTGTTGAAGGGATAAGTGAATAAAAAGCACCCTCGCTGATGTAAAAGGATGTTTAGTGGTGTTGGTGTTAGGTTTTTCTGTTTAAAAAAAATTTTTAACATACATTCAAAGCAACGAATGTTACTGAGCATCTCTTAGCTCCAGGGCAGTAGTGTTATGGGACGTGGCAGACAGTTCTGGATTTGAATCTGGATTTGCTACTACCAGCTAAGTGCCCTTAGGCAAATTACTCATCTTCACTGCACACACCTGTGCAATGAGCAGAACAACCGAAATTACAGGCTTGCCGCGAGACTTGAGAAGCAGCCACAGAGCCCAGCGCATGGGGGTGGGGGGTCAGGCCGTGTTTGTTCCTCCCCTCCCTGCACCCTTCATCCCCAGGTACCTGGACACTAGGATGAATCAGCCTGAGTCCCTCCTCGCTCTTGAGAAGGGCCTTGTGGGCCAGGGAGTAGTTGGACATTTCAACAAATCAACCAAGTGGCCAAAGTTAACACTGCCCAAAATAGAACAAACTGGCTTCTTGTACCTCCTGGTAAAGGAACCCTGGTGGCGTGGTGGTTAAGTTCTCAACTGCTAACCGAAAGGTCAGCCGTTCGAACCCACCAACCACGCCATGAGAGAAAGATGTGGCAGCCTGCTTCTGTGTACATTACAACCTTGGAAACCCTGTGGGGTAGTTCTACCCTATCTTAGAGAGTGGCTATGAGTCGGAATTGACTCAGCAGCAAAGAGTTTGGTTTGGGTCACCTCCTGACAGGAGCCCCTGGGTGGTGTCAACAGTTAAGGAACACAGTTCAGTGTTTTACCCGTGTGGGTGCTGCAGGCAGGCCTGCCATGTTTCCACCCCGGGAAGCTAAAGGCCCGGTCCAAATTTGGTCCTTTTATTGCACAACAGTCCGGCATTTTAAAGTCAAATTGAGCCAATCCATTCATTCAGCTCTCAGTAAATATTTGCCAGGTGTTACTGTGTGCTTAAGGGACTAATCTAGAAGGAAAATGGGAAAGTGGGTAGGGTGAGAAAACATCTAGGTTATATTATGATGGGAGTGGATTTTCTCGTTGGGGTTTCACCTGGTGTATCCCAACTAGATAGGGATTTGTTCCCCCATCAAATTTGAAAACTAAATGTTACCTTTAAGTCATTCCTAGCTTAAGGATGATCTAACCAGGCAATGCCTGGCATAGAGTAGCATCCTGAGCAGCATATTAAACACTCGTGAAGCACGATGGGCCCTGTGTGGACTGATGAAGTTCCCTAAATGCATTACACTCCTGACTTACCCGGGGCTCCTTGTAGCATTTAGGTTAACGATGCCGGGTGCTCTGCTAAATGTTTAATGTTTAACCCCTTAAACTTAACTTCAACCCTGCAAGGTAGATATCTTAGAGTTGAGGAAACTGGGGTTCAGAGAGGTTAAGGGATTTGCCCAAGGCCACACAGCCAGTTAGGAGCAGAGGCAGGATCTGGATTCAGGCCTTCTTGTCTCTAAAGCCTGTGATCGTTCATTCCACTGTGGACATGCCATCTCCTACCATAAAATGGGAAGAAATTTTCAAGTAAATGAACAAAAGCATCTGCCAAGTCAGTGGTCCTCAAACTCTAGTGTGCTTCAAAGTCACTCAGGACTTATTAAAAGACAGATTGCTGATCTCACCCTCAGAGTTTCTGATTCAGTAGGCCTGCAACTCTAACAAATCCCCCAGGGGATGCGGATGCTGCAGGTCTGGGGGCCTCACTCTGAGAACCACTATCTGAAGGGCTAGCAGCAAGCTGACTGCCCTGGCTGCCCCTGGTTTTTTTCTGTGCAGTTCAGCATAGTCAAAATCTACCCATTTCACCTACCTAAAGAAGAAGGCCAAGGTAAATGACGCCCTCAGCTCCTACCCTCTGTGTTTTTGGAAGCCCATTAGACACTGCAGGCTCATCCGAACCCAGCCACAGAGTATTCCTGGTGGGGCCACTTGCTCCCAGGTGTTTACATCCTGGTCTCCTCTAAGGTCACTGCTGGCCTTCTGAGCCCTGGACCTAGAACCCCAGCTCCAGGGGCTGTTCTCAGGCCTCCTGGGCTTTCCGCTTCCTTGCTGCAGCTCTGTGGCCTGAACGGGCTTTCATCTCCTTTGACAAGTGTGGTCATGAACTCCAGTCACCTACAGTACCCTCTCCTTATCTGCCGGACTTTGGACGGGGAATGAGAAATCTGTTCCAGGACAGTGTGGGACCCAGAGCTTGTCTGTGTTGCCTGGGACCCTCGCTTGTCTTGGGAAGATAAACTTTCTAGCAGCTTGGTGACCAGCCCACATTATAGTTTAACAAGGGAACATGTGCTTCAAAGACGCCCTGCACCTTTAGACTTGGAAGAAATCTTAGCGGAAAAGGGGAAAGGAAGAAAATAAGTATTGATTGAGAATCTGCCACGGATCAGGCACAAGGTTGGGGGCTTAACACGTGTCATGGTGTTTACTTTTCACAGTAACTCTACGAGGCAGGCCTGTTCTGTTTTCATCCCTATGTACGGTTGAGAAAACTGAGATTCTAAGAAGATGAGCACCTGGTCATGATCACATGGTTAGTACGTGGCTGAGCGGACATTTGGACCCACGTTGGCCTGGGCTCCTTCCCTTACTGCTGGTTCATCCGTTCGCAGCATTTACGCTTTCCCTAAGTCTGACATATTTATTGAGTTTTGAGACACGCACTATCCCCAAAGCAGGGCTTAACAGGACAAAACCTGGGCCAGTCATACAGTGGCCAGTGCTGGGCAAGCAATGGCGGGTCTGGTTTAAGCACTGGTGTGGTATGGGCAGGAGATAGGTTGTAGGAGCTGGAGAAGACATGGTGGTCAAGTGCTGGGTGAGCAGATGGGAGATGCCAAGAGGCTGGTAGAGGTGGTAGAAGAGCTCCCGGGAGCAGGCCAAGGCATCAGGATCACAGGGACCTGGGTGCAGGCAAAGCTGGGCTGCTCTATAGGGCCAGGTGCCTGGCTTCCTGCTCAGGCTATGGGCCTGAGTAAAGGCAGCTCACCTGTCTGCCATGTCTGCCAGGTGCCTCCTTGTGTACCCAGAATGCCAAGCGTTGAGGCTACTTTTGTGTGTTTTAAATGAAGCATCCCTGTCTCCAAAGAGCTCACAGTTCAGGTACAGGTGCAGTCAATTAACTAAACAGCAGCCAGACAAGTATGATTTGTAATATCCTAACACTATGTGGTGCTCTGTAGCTTAGAGGGCCCGTTCATGTTTAACACACGTAATGCCCGTGACCCTCCCAGGGACGTTACTATACAGAGAGGGCGAGGGCACTGGTTGGGCATTCCCCCTTCCATGTCTGACATCCCAAGGACCTTGTAACAGCTCCCTGGGGAGCACAGAGGAGAGTCCCAGCTTCTACTTGGGAGTGGGCAAGGCTTCCTGGAGGTGAGGGGTTGAGGAAGCGTGGGACTTCGTCATGCAGAAAAGAGGAAGGGGGTTCTTGCTGGTGGAGGGAACACAGTCACTTCTTACATTGTCATTCTGGTGTCATAGACACTTTTAGCTTTACGTGGGGAGGAGGCGGTTGAGACCAGCCCCTTGACTTTCCCCATTCCAGTCTGAAAAGACCTAACTGGTTTTATATCTGTCTTCACGTGGCACCACCTTCCAGAAGAGCCAGAATGCCTGAGGTGCTGCCCAGCCACTTCACAGGGGCTGGGGGGTGTGCTTGAAGCTGACAAGGGCTGGCCTGGGGACAGAAGCTAAGAAGGTCTCTCCTTCCTCTCCCTCTGCCATCCTTTTTTCCTCAGTGACTCTAAGAGTCCATCCGGGTGACCATGGCAGGTCAGGGACAAATATGGGAAGAGCCACAAACCACGAGTGTCCTCTGGCCTCACAGAGTCAGTGAAAAAAATGTTAGCCTGGAATCAATGAAAAACTGAGCATGAAGCCAGAAAGGGGGTGGGGAGGGGATTTAAATGTGTGTCAGTCAGCTAGTGGCATGTGAGAGAGCAGATTCTGGTTTGGAATTCAGGAGAGTGGTTCACCGTAAGTGGCTGGAAGATCAGGAGAAGGGAAGACATGAGAAAGGACCCTGGAAAGAACTGGCATGGTGGGGGGCAAGACCCCTCATCCTCAGGCTGCTGGGTGGTCACTTGGCTGAGCTACCACCATGGGGAACACTAGAGGGACAGTAGTTAGTCCTACAGGACACAGACACCGCTGCCCCTTGGGAGTCCTCCATGGCAGGGTCAGGCTGACACTGCCCGAGGAGACTGCCTCTACAGTGGGCCCAGATGGAAGCAGGCGAGAACCCAGCCCTCCCTCCTCCCAGCAGCACCGACGAGGCTGCGGCTAGGAGGCAGGCCAGCAGTGGTGGTGGCAGGACAGGCCCCAGGAAAGATACCGTGAACCAGTTAGGCAGCCTTCCACTGCTGTCAACAGGCAGTCACTTGTCTCCTCTCAGCTCCACCCCTCCCCACACGCGCCCCCACAAAGCCAGGCACAGGCCCATCCTGTAGAGAAGCAGCAGCAGCAGCAGGAGGAGGAAAGGACCCTGAGATTAGAAAGTGCCTGTGACTGAGGTTTTAAGAGCCAGTTCAACTACAGAATCTCTGGAAGGACAAGTGGAATACCTGAAAGGGACCCAAATAAGCTGCTTGCTCTAAGACCATGGAGGGGTAATTTGCCAAGAAGGATTAATGCGATTACAGGAATAAGCTAGTTTTTGTTTGCCTACATCGAGGGGTGACCATTCACACAAACCCACAAGACAGCCTTTGGGGTGGTTTTTATGCCCATGTCGCCCTTGAGACTTTGAGGCTCAGAAGGTGAAGTGACCGATTCAAGGTCAATCAGTGGTAGAGAGAGGACTTGAACCCAGATCCTGCAACTTTCATGGAAAGAGAGAAGGTTTGTTGTCAGCTCCTCAGTGACCAGACCTTGGTAACAGTCTCTAGGGTGATGTCCTGACCTCTTGTCTCCCTCCCTCCGTTCGTCTTATACACAAGGAGCAGATTCATCTTCCTACCACAAGGCTGGGAGGCATCATGTGCTCCTCAGACTCAGCAGGTCCCATTATCATCGAAGACTGAGCTCCTTTACCTGCTTTAAGCTCAATGTTGATGTAATCACAGAGCAACCTCCTCTTCGGTGAGCAAGCGAGGGAGCGAGCATGAGGCCCCCAGGAAACACTTGAGCATCCTTCCCCGTGACAATGCCAGGAGTGGAGACTGATCCCAGCCCAGCCTTCTGCTTTAACTTGTCCATCAGCTGCCAGCCAGCCTGCATTTGCCCTTTAGATTTCTCAGGGGAAATCCAGCACCAACCCGGGATCCACAAACTGCAAGAAAACGTATCAAGTTCTCTGAGGGTCCCTATTGGAGCCTCCCTCACCTGACGTGGAGGAAAGGTCAGGAACTCCCATTTCCTCACCTTGGTTATAGCTAAATTACTATAACGGCAAATAATAGATGCAATGCAGACTGATATATATAGACACAAATATATATGTGTTAGCTGAAATTATACTAATGATGTTTTCTTAGATGCTAAAGGTAAAAATTACATATATAGTGTAATTCTGTTTCAGAAAAAAATAGAGAGAGAGGGAGAAACAGAGCGCGAGCATTGTTTTTGAAGCCATGCACATTATTGCATAAGGAAAAAGTCTGAAAAGACACAGTACTCCAACATGGTAATGATGGCTCCGTCTGGCTGGTGTGAGTTCAAGGGACTTAAATTTTTTCCTTATGTTTATTTTCACATTTGCTAGTTTTTTTTCCATAAAAATATGATGTTTGTAAGAATAACAGTGAGGAGGAGGAAAGAAGTCCCTGTAGTGTTTACACACCTCATCGTGGCCCCATACCATGACTCATTGTGTATACACATCCCTTCTTTTCTCCTCACCTGAGACCAGGGATCTCCTCTTACTCATTTTTGCCTTCTTCATGACAAGCTCAGGAAGTAATTAGCTAACTCATGAGCAGACTCCAGGCTCTACTCCTTCTAGCCCCTCCTGAGGTATGAATGGGGACACTCAGCTGGTGCAAGCGCTTTGATACCAAACACTTCACGACGGCTTAAGCTCCTGACACTGCCCAGCTCTGGGTTCCTCAGGTTTCCTTCCACACAAGGGTGCCAGTGAGTAAAAGAAGGGTGGCCGCAGACATTTGCAAAGAGAAGGAGCCCTGGTGGAGCAGCTGTTAGGAGCTCAGGTGCTAACCAAAAGTTTGGCAGTTCGAACCCACCTGCCACCCTTCAGGAAAAAGATGCAGCAGTCTACTTCTGTAAACACTGACAACATTAGAAACCCTTTGGAGCAGTTTTATTATGACCTATAGGGTCGTTAGGGGTCGGAACCAACTCTGTGGCAATGGGTTTGGTTTTGGACTAATCTGGAAGACAGGTCTGGAGATCTGCTTCCGAAAGGTTACAGCCTTGAAAACCCTATGGAGCAGCTCTGCTCTGCACACATGGGGTCACACAGGAGTCGGAATTGACCGGGAAGTAACTAACGACAACACTCTGTTCCTATATTTACGAGGCCAAAGTTGGAGGGAGGAGCAGCGAGTGTGTAGCCCCAGAAACACTCTGTGCTGTGGATTTCCCTGAGGTATGATTTCATTACTGGAAGGCAGACGTTCCATCGCCGGGGCAACCGGGAGGGGAATATGCACAGAGCCTCCGCCTTAACTCTGTTTTGTTAAGTTTACTCACATTTGTGGTTGCAAGAATGTAAACATCCTTACAATTCTGCTTGGGAGGGTGTCTTCAGCTTGTTTTGTCTCTCTTTGTAAGGTCTGGGCTTACATGTATAGTTTCTCCTGCAATTTACTAACTTGACACATTTTATTTTAGCAGCTACCCTTGATTCCTTTCCTTCCTCCTGTTCTCTCTCTCTTTAAATAATATCTTATTGTGTTTTTGGTGAAAGTTTACACAGCATCAAATTAGGTTTCCATCTGACAGTTTCTACACAAAGTGTTCAGTGACATTGGTTACATTTTCCAAATGTGTCAACATCTCTTTAAGTGCCCTCTGGTTGTTCCATTTCCAGTATTCTAGTTTCCCTGCCCCCTTATCTTCTCATCTTTACTTTAGAGTAACTGCTGACCTTCTTGTACTCTGTGACACTATTGCTCACTCAAAATAGATGAATGTATTTTCAATGTATTAAAAACTAACTGGGATTTCAGAATTGGAAATTTCCAGTTGACAGAATGAACAGTTTGCTCCCCCTTGATTTGCCCTTTTTCCCTTGATTTTTTTTTTGTTCCACACAAACACACGTACTTCCAGGCTGCATCAGGGAACAGCTCTCTGTGGCCTGTTTGGGGTGAGGCGCTGAGTTCTCCCTAGTGAGGCTCAGAGGCCTCCGCGTGAAGGGCAGAGAACTAGACTCGTCCACAAGAACAAAACTCCCGTAGGCTCCAGTTCCCTCTTGTGTTGTCACTTATTGCAGTAAAAATACCTGCTAATTAGACACCATTTGGGGAACTATGTCACTAACAAAGGTGTTTTCTGGGGAGCCTCAGCTGCCTAAACACATTTGCCTTGCCCAGCACCTGGCACTTAGTTGTTGAAAGGAATTACGTCTAATCGAATAGAATCAAACCAAACTGAACCAGCAGGCTATGAACCAGCCTTATAAAGAAGGGCCACCAGCCCCTTGAATGCAGGCCAGATGACCCCACAGTTCTCCCTGTGCCTGAGAGGAGCAGAGGCGTAGGGCCAAGACCCAGCTCTGGTAGTGTGGGGTGTTTCTCTCATTAGTGCTTTGGTCCTCGGGTCCCCTCTGATTTCTCACAGTCTCTGCCTGTGGTAAATGACTGGCTCTGGACCAAGTCAAGAGCGTGAGTCTCTGATGAGAGCCTGAATGTGAATGAGGACGAAGAGGGGGTGAGGGGAGGAGCCCCCACAGTTCTCAGTGAGAAACAAAGAAGTAACTATCAGAAACAGGAGAGAATTAATGATGTGAAATCAGCTGTGACACATAAACCACGGTCCTGTCCTCCCTGGATAGGTCTCTGCTCTGAAAATAGCTGAGAGCAGTCAAGCTCAGAGAGACACCTGTGGGGCAGCCTAGGGTGCGGCTGCTGTGCTAGGCTATGCAATTAGTTCCCACAACGAATCTGTGAAGTAGATGTTATTCCCATTTTACAGAAGCAGAAACTGAGGCCCAGAAGGGTTAAGCAGTCTAGTGGAAAGGTCATCACCTTTGGAGGCAGATAGAACTGGGTTCTAATATCACAGGTCCCGTCCCCTATCACCTGCATAACTTTGGGTAATTGCTTACCCTCCCTCACCCTCAGATTCCTCATCTGTATGTCGGAGATGTTGACGTTGACCTCACAGGGTTGTTGTGAGGATTAAATAAAGAGAATGATGCAGATAAAACAGACCCTGAGACTCAAGAGGCAGGTGTTCACTGAATGGGACTCCAGTTGCTCCAGCTGGGCAGGGCCACCAGGATGAAAACCCAGGCCACCTAATGGCCATGTAGCCCAGCCTTGTCCTCCAGGGGGTGAGGCGGAGACTCTGCTCTAGCATGGGATCCCTATGCCTGCTGGTGTCTTCCTGTGCCTGGCCAGGGATCAGGAGCTGAAATAGATTCTCCAGCATCTAAGGAGGAGACAGGCTCCTCCGTGCTCCAAGCCAGCTCTGCTGCCCCTCACATGCCCCACCACCGACCCCACCTCACTCTCCCACTTGGTGGCACTGCCGATGTACTCACATCCCGAGTGACACACCCTAAGGTCCAGAGAAGGGCTAGTTATGTCCAGTGATGCACACAGAAGCCCCAGCTCAGGCCTCACCACCCTGACCAGTCCCTCCACTTCAGCCTCGGTGTTAATACCACCATGCTCCCCTACTTGCCCATATCCCACCACCCATCTTCCACACAGAGGAGAAATGTTGATGGCCTCCTCTGGGAAGCCTTCTGTCACACTGTTAGCTGCAGTAACTTTGTCTGGCAGGGCCCACTTGCTCTTGACCCTCTTACAGCACGTGTCACTTCCTGTTCTGTATCCTGGTGGTTAGGGTGTGCCTCATCCAGGAGGCAGAAGCTGGAGGCTTATTTTTCTCCCTCTGGTTCCTCAGCAGAAACGAAGGCCCCTGTCTCCCTCCCTCTTCAGTGGCTTCTCTCCTGCCCTCTCCTCCACATGGGAGCCCACCAGGTAGGTCCTGCCATTTTAAGAGCGGTCCCCGGCTGTTACACATCTGACCAACTGAATTAGGTGGGAATGGAGGAGGACACCATTTGGTCTCCACATTTCTCTCATCCAGCTTTGTGAACAGTAAAGCCATTCTTTTAGCCCTATCTGACCCCTGTGTCTGTTTCTCAGTTGGAACTCAGAGGGGAGAGCTGTGTGATTACCACTCAAACCTCAGTAGCAGACTGGGAGCCTCTTCAAGGCAGAAATGTTTTCTGTCTTATTTTTAGTAAGTAAAAAATAATAAAAAGATTGCATAATATTTAATATATATAAAAGAAAAAGGCAGCATATATGTAAGTTATAAAGCACTCTAAGAAGTAATCTCTCTCCTCCCTATCCCATCCCCCAGCCTCCCCATAAAAGACGACCACTATCTTAGATTAGGACCCCTGGTGGTGAAGTGGTTAAAGCGATTAACTGATAATCGAAAGGTGAGCGGTTCGAAACCACCAGCAGTTCCTCGGAAAAAAGATGTGGCAGTCTGCTTCCATAGAGATTTACAGCCTTGGAAACCCTACGGGGTCACTATGAGTCGGAATATACTAAATGGCAGTGGGTTTGATTTGGCTCTTGGATTGTGTGCCTTTTTTTTTTTCTTTCCAGTTTTAGTAAATATGTATGCATTCCTTAGTTATGTATAATTTTGCTTCTTTGGTATCTGTATAAATGATATCAAACTGAATTTAATCTCCAGTGGCTGTAGGTTTACGTGTAAAGATAGACAGGCACTTCCCCTGTGACTTGGCAATTTCACGCCTAGGTATATACTCCAGTGCGGTGGTTCTCAAACTTTTAGGTTTCAGGAAGCTTTTGTGCTATTAAAAATTATTGAAGTTCCCAGAGAGCTTTTGTTCATGTGGGTAAATCAATATTTACCATATTAGAAATTAAAACTGAAATTTAAAAAAATATTTATTTGTGGCTGTTATTAGCTGTCGTCGAGCCGGCCCCCAACTCATGGCAACCTCACCGACAACAGAACAAAGCCCTGCCTGGTCCTGCACTATCGCCATTGCCTGTGCATCAGGCAATTGTGATCCGTAAGGTTTCCACTGGCTAATTTTTTAAAAAGTAGACCTCCAGACCTTTCTTCCTAGTCCGTTTTAGTCTGGAAGCTCCGCTGAAACCTGTTTAGCATCCTAGCAACATGCAAACTTCCACTGACAGGTGGTAGCTACGTATGAGGTGTGCTGGCCAGGAATCAAACTGGATCTCTCACATAGGAGAGAATTCTACCACTGAGCTACCACTGGCCTCATTGATTTATTCATTAAAAAATAACAAAATTAAACTTATTACATGTTAGCAACATGTATTACAAAAAGTAATTACATTTCTTAACTTAGGGAGACAAATGGCATGGTCTTACATTTTACAAATCTCTTTACTGTCTGGCTTAACAGAAGATAGCTAGAATCTCCTATTTGTATTCAAATGATTGCAGTGTGTTTTTTGGTTGAAGTACGTGAGGAAAATTCAGCCTCACATATAAATGCAGTTGGAAAAAGGAGGACTATTTTAATGATTTTTTAGATAATTGTGGTTATATCATACACCCCCTGGAAAACTCCACTGTGTATGCCTGACAAAATGAGTGAAAATTATAGTAAGACCTGCGAAAGCCAAAACCTGTGTAAGGCAGAAACCTGTCAGAGGAGGAAAACCCAAATATTTTCCACTAAAAAGAGTGATAGAAAATGGTAAGACTGTACCCTGTCAAAGGCAGAAAACTTGCGAGACTCAGAAAAACAAGACAGTCCCATCGAGTTCCAGCTCTCACAGGTTTCACTGTATTATCAAAATAGTTTTGACCTCATGGATCCACCTAAAGGGCCTGAGGGTTCCCCATGGGCCCTATTTGGTCCTGTAAAATTCAGTTGCCTTAGGGTAACTCCTGAACTGGTACCCCAGCAGGAATGTAGAGGATTGTTCACTGCACATTGCTTGTAATAGAGAAAAAACTGGAAGCAATCCAACTGGCCATCATGGGAGAATGGGTAAGTGGATCGTGGTTCAGTCACACAAGGAAATATTTTACATCAGTGAAAACGAAACCTCTTCTCCCATCTTTGTACAGGGGAAGTCTATGGCTTAGCAGAGTCCTTGCACTTTGAGTAGCTCATGCGATTGGTGTGAACTGACATGTTAAACGGGGCCACCCACAAAGTAGGTATTTAAGAGATGGACGAACGAACGAACATGTCCAAAAGCTGTGAACAGAGAGGCACAGCCAGAGTCACCTGACTTCCTGTTGCGACTTCTGCCACGTTAAATTCTCCAGCTGAAGCCTTCTCATTTTCTCAAGTACTCGATTTCAGAGCAATGACTAAAAGCTAACTTCCTGTTTTGAAACCATGTTTATGTTGTCATAAAACTCTCTGCAGACAGTGGGACTTAATAAACAGGAGCTCACTGAGAATTCAGGAAATATATGAAAGATCTTCCCTTTAATGTCTGGGAGCACAGAGCTAAAACAAGTACATTTATTTCGTGTTCAAAACTGAGCCTTCTTGCTGGAATAAAAACATTTCAAGGCAAAATTTTCCCACACCTCTGACCCCCAGTTAGAAGGGAGGAAAGAACAATTGAGTTTTACAGGACCAAATAGGCCACTGGAATGAGCCCTATCAACACAGATCCTCTGGGTTTTAGGGAAGTAGGCAATGACTCATTTTTCCTAAGAATGGAATTGATTCCCAAAGAGGCCCACCCCCTTCCACTACCACCTCCCCCAACACACACACACACACACACACACACACACACTCTTTCCTGTTGTGTACCATGTTCTCTGTCAGAGTATAAGTGGTACCATCGCAACGGCCAATGATGGCTGAGATGAGAGGGTGTATTAAAGGATCGCTCTGTATCTACACTTCAAACACATACCCATATTCAAACCAAAAACCCAATGCCATCGAGTCGATTGCAACTCATAGCAACATAGTTCATTGTTGTGATTTAAAAAAAAAAAAATCCATTGCCATCAAGTTGATTCCGACTCATAGTGCCCCTATAGGACAGAGTAGAATAGCCTTATAAGGTTTCCAAGGAGTGGCTGGTGGATTTGAACTGCAAACCTTTTGATTAGCAGACAAGCTCTTAACCACTGCGCCACCGGGGCTTAATATGGTGATACATCAGGTAACCAGAGGCCCTTACCAGCAAACTCACCGGTCTTGAACACAGATTTTCCACATAATGGTACTTGAATGCTTTTTTGAGGTATCAACTATTTTCCGAAAAGAATGTCCCATTTTGGTGTTCCTGTATTCCCCCCCATCTCTCGCCCTCCGCCGCCCAGCTTCTTCTCTGGCTTAACTCCTGAGGTGCACGCAATCAGGTGTGTACCCATTAGGCAGGAGAATGGAGTTTTTTTCCTCAGGAGAAACTTGACCAAGAGAAAAGACTTCAGAAGGACCGTTAAAGCTCACATAACTAAACCGCAGAGTAGCTGTCTAACCATCCTACTTTGAAGTCTTCTGACGAAGAACCTACATACTCTTTCTCAGTTTCCAGTGAGCTTTTTGATGCTCCACTCCTCAATAAGGACAAATAACCAAGAATCACACAATTGAGGAAATTCTTTAATATAAAAGACAGCCACTAAAACAAAACAGTGAACTCAGGAACATCAGAGGAAATGAGATGGGCAGAGAAGAGAAGGGAAAAATATTCTATAGTTTAATACTCAGAAAGAGAAGAGAAAATATTACATCCACGAAACAAGAACAGGATGCTATTTTTTAAAAAAGAACGTTCAGAAAACAATAAAAAGCTCTTGGAAATTAAAAATATGATATGAGAGCCGAAATGGGGGGCTGGTGTTGGGAGTGTCTAAAGCAGCTAGAGGCTGAAGCAGAGGCTGTTCTCTGCTGTTGGAGTGAACAAGAATAGGAAAAAAATCTTCCCACTCCCCATTTCCCACTAATGCCTCCCTTTACAGACCCTAACACGAAACCAGCCTTCAAGAGGCCTTAGCATTACAGAGCAGAATGTAAAAGGGTAGCCTTAGAGCTGAAAGACAGTAAGAAAATAACCAGTGCACCAATGAAAATCAGGGTCAGAAGCCATTAACAAGCATCTGTATCCAATCCCTTCTTTTCTCGATAAGCAAGCCGAGTTCTAGAGAGAATGTCACTTCTCAAAGACTCACGTCTAGTTATGAATATTGCTAAACGGAGAAGTCAGGTCCCCCCTTTTTTTTTTTTAATCATTTACTGAATTCTCCTATATCCCACTATATCCCTCCATGCCGGTTGCTGCTACATTCTAAAGTAGCCATAGCAATTCCATGTGACTGTAGAAGAATCAGGCACCATTAAGCAAATTGGAAATGCGCATTTACTCAGGCATGAAATGGCACAAAAACTAAAGCATCTCTGAAGGCCAGAATGAGGGTGCTGGGTAAGTTGGCAGTGGGTCCAGAATCTGCCCGTTCCTGGTCCAAAGCTCCTTATTATATCTCTCTGGAGGGAGAGCCAACTGGCCTCAAAACCTCCCTCTGCTCACATAGCTTAATACTGGCCAATGGAAGAGTGTGGAAACCAGAGGTAAGGTCCAAGTTTTCCTTTTACTCTCTTGTCCTGGTGGCGCAGTGGTTAAGAGCTACAGCTGCTAACCTAAAAGTCGGTGGTTCGAATCCACCAGCTGCTCTTTGGAAACCCTGTGGGGGCAGTTCTACCCTGTCCTATAGGGTTGTTATGAGCCTGACCCGATGGCAACTGTTCGGTTTGTTTTTTCTTTTTTCTCCTGTGAAGCACAGGACTCCAGGATTCTATGGGGATAGGCTTTGGCATACTCTGCAGGTGTGTTAGTTCGCCACTGCTGCTATAACAAATGACACAAACTTAGTGGTTTATAACAACACAGATTTATTGTCTCACAGTTCTGTAGGTCAGAAGTCCGACACTGGTCTGACCAGGCTAAGGTCCGGTGTTGGCCGAGCTGCATTCACTTCTGGAGGCTCTGGGGGAGATATTGTTTCCTTGCCTTTCCAGCTTCTAGAGGCTGCCCAGATTCCTTGGCTCATGGCCCCTTCCTCCATCTTGAAAGCCAGCAATATTATATCTCTCTGACCATTCTTCTGGAGACCTATCTCCCTCTGACTCTCTTCTTCTGCCTCCCTCTTCGACTTTTAAGAGCTTTGGTGTTTACATTAGGAATCCCTGGGTGGCAGTTTGAACTGACCCGGAGGTGCCTCAGAAGACAGGCCTGGCGATCTGCTTTCCAAATGTCACAGCCTTGGAAACCCTGTGAAGTGAAGTTCTACCCTGCAACACATGGGGCCACCATGAGTCAGAATCGACTCAGTGACAACTGGTTTGTTTTTTCTTTGGTTTGTGATTTCATTGGGTACGCCTGGATAATTCAGGATAATCTCCCTATTTAATTAGCAAACTTAATTCTATCTACGACCTTAATTCCCCTTTGCCATGTAACCTAACATACCCACAGGCTCTGGGATTAGGACCCGGACATCTTTGGGAGGCTATTATTCTGCCTACTATCGCAGGTAACAGTCACACCAAGAAGACGTTGTTCATCCAAGCCTTACCGGCATTCTCCAAGGACCACAGGGAACCAGTGTTATCGGGGTCATTGGCAGGGTGGAAAGGCAATTTCTGCAGTCTGTAGGAATTTTCAATTCCTTACTGGCTGATGCTCACCACTCAACTCGTCAAAATGTGGTCAAAAAAAGTACTTCAGAGGAAAGAAAAATAAATAGCCAACAAACATGAGAAAACAATTTTTAATGTTCAAACTCATTACAAGTCAGAGAAATTTAAGACAGTAAGACTTTTGTTTTCTTTTTACTTTTTAAATGGCAAAGGCTTAAAACAAAATAGCCCTCAGTTCAAGGCTGCCGTGGGGGCGTTGCGGGGCTTACTGTCCTGCAGGGCCACTGGTAACATCATCAGGGACTGCTTCTCTGGAAAACAACTCCCTGTGTATTAAGCTCCTTAAAGAGTGCCTACTGTTCGATTCCAATTCTAGGAAATTAACTTAAGACAACAGTCAGATAACCCTAACAAGTTCCTAATTAAAGACACCAGAACCATGTCATTTACGGTAAAAAACTGGCAACAACCTAAGTGTCTAAACTATCCATATTTTACTATAAACTGTGTATTTTACCATAATACAATAAAAGAAAAATGCATATACTGCCTGACTCAGCAATTCCACTCCCAGAAATTTATCATCCTAATATTTGTGCCCAAGTGCCAAATGATTTATTATGTACGGTTTTTTTTTTTGTTGTTATACAATGGAACACCTTGTCGCAATTAAAAAAAAAAACTGATTTGAAACCATCCAAAATATTTTGTTAAGTGAAAGAAGCAAGTTGCAGAAGGGTGCGACCATTTGTGTACAAATATATAGATATAATTTGGTTACACAATATGTGTAACACACAGAGTATATACACATTTGTAACACTGTAAACACTATGTATGTATATATGCATGTATGTATGTATAGGTGTGCGTACACAACAGTCATAATCTCTGAAAGGATAGAGAAGAATGCTAATAGTTGTTTTCCCTTCAGGGTTGGGAGCTGGGGAGCTGGGAAGGGGGGTTTAATGTTTATTGAATATTCTTCACATATTATCAAGAGTTCCGTAGCTTTACAAAACCGGCACTGGATCAATACGTGGTCTTCCAGGGCCTAAAAGAAACTGAGGCGTAGGAAATAAACATATAATCCAGTTTTAAAATACGACTCAGAGATACAGTAGTTCTTCAGGCTACAAATGCTACCCGTCATTAACTATTCCGGCGGCATTTCCCAGGTGAGCGTGGGAAGGGCTATGAGAAAGTTTTGTAGGTCCATTTTTTAAAAACGGTAAAGCCGTCATTAATGCTGATTTCCCACCAAAGGGCTGATCATTAACTGCTTGCTCAGAGAGCAGCGTTGACTCTCAGGAGGAGCCCCGGCTCCTGCAGCACCACCGGTGTCCTCTAGGGGGCGCATCTAGGAGCGACCTGAGCCCCCAGTGTAGCTCTGCCAGCAGGTGGCAAGTGAGAGAGAATTCGTCCAGCAAAGCCTTCACAAAGTACAGGCCATGTCAGAGAAACCAGCGCTAGGAGTACACTTGGGAAACAGCTTTCCTGAGCACTTTATTTTTACAAACCAGGAGATGGAGACCCAGAGTAGCTACTAATGGTCACTCAGGCTTTAAGCATGAAGTCAGCTATGTTGCAACGCACATTGTGGGGAAAATTGTCTGGGGAGAGTCTGACATAACTGAGTTGGAATCCCCATCCCCACCCGCCACCCCATTCCCGCTGCTTACTTAGATGTGTGACCCTGGGGCAGTCAACCTTGGTCAGCCTGCTTCATTATCTGTGTAATGGGGATAGTAACATCTGCATGAGGCTGATGCAAGGAAGAAGTGATACCTCGTGTATGCTGTTGTTGTTAGGTACCATCGAGTCGATGCTGACTCACAGTGACCCAGTGTGACAGAGTAGAACTCCCTCATAGGGTTTCTTAGGCTGTAATCTTTACAGGAGCAGATCACCAGGTCTTTTCTCCTGTGGAGTGCCACCAGGACTCCTTCGTGTACATAGCGGACTTCACTTATGCTTAGCTGATAAACATTTGTTGTGTGAATGAATCTTTCCCTCCTCTAGCTCTCCCAAAGGCCATGGTTCCACTGCCCAAATAATCTTTACTGATGTCGTTTTAGGATTATCCTTGTCACACGTCTAGTAGGCTGACTCCGGAAGGGAAGGAAAGGAGAGTTTGGTTGTTAGCCTCACTCCTGTCGGGGTGGGTAAGTTCCTTTTCCTACTCTACAAACTCCTCTGTGCAGCCCAAGCTGCCCCAGTTACTGCCCCGCTCTGCTGCCGACGTGTGGAGGCCTGCACATCTGTCACCCAGAGGTCCTCGGAGCTCCCAGGACACAGGGTTCTCTACCAGCAAAGTGGGGTCCCTGGTCATGGATCCAAAAACCTTTTGAAGCCAATAAAGACGCAGCCCTGTTGGTCTGCTTCCCACCTGCCCTGCCCCAGCGCCCTGACAGAGGCTGGGTTTGGCTGTACCCGAGTAATACCAATTGGAGCGTTTTATGAGCGCCGTTGCTTACGTCCGGCTACACAGATCGTGCATTACAGTTGACACATCAGAGTAATATGGTGACAAAGTTTATTCGGTTGCATTACGAAATTCAGGTCATGTTTGCTTAGTCTTCATAATTTATACCTCATGTGGCACAAGACTAAAAAATTAGTTGGCAGTTCGAGCCCACCCAGAGGCACCTTGGAAGACAGGTCTGGCTATCTGCTTCTGAAAGGTCACAGCCTCCAAACCCTATGGAGCAGTTTTACTCTGCACGCATGGGGTCGCCATGAGTCGGAATCCACTCTACAGCAAAGAACAACAACAACGTTGTAATTCTCGAAATTCTTCCCCCTGCCTGCCCCCCGGGAAGCAGGCTGGGAATGGGGCTCAAGTCTACTTTTTCATCATAAAACAAATGCAGCTACAATATGCAAAATGGGAAAAACAGAGGACAAGAAAAAAACATCTCCCATAATCCCATCACTCAACCACTGCTGTCCCCACCTCCATCCCACAAGCCGCCCCATCCCAGGGACCTAGATTTTGGACAGGCTAGTGGGGATGGATTTTTTTTTTTTTTTAGTGGGGATGGAGGGTGGAGGAAGGGATGGAGGGTGGAGGAAGTAGATGAGTTTATTCAGGGGAGTTCAGCTCTGAGCAAAGCTGGTGGCCCTGCCCATACTCTCAGGAGACTGGAGTGAATCAAAATATCCGTTTAATGATTTGCGCTGAGAGCCACAGCTGCCAAACATGATAGTGCTCTGCCACTGCTTTTCCCTTCTGCACCCCACTCCTATACCCTGAACCCACCGCCTCTTTCCAGTTTGGCTGCTCCTGGGAACCAAGGTAAGAAAAGAAGGATGTTTAGCAAACGTGAGCAGAGAGGAGGAGGCACTCTTGTCCTCCAATCCTCCAGGACTTCTGCCCCCTCATCCCCAGGGCCAGAGACACACTGGCCAAGCTCCTTTTGAAAACTCTCTCTCCCTGCTCCAAGCTGCCTTTCCTGTTCTCCTACAACCCTGCCCCAAATCAAAGTATGAAGATGGCTTTGGGGGAAGATCTCCAGTGGATTGTAATCTCTAGCAGAGGCCTGGAGATTGGAGGAGCTGATCTCCTGGATAACGTCTGACCTCTTTAGCTGGGGAGGGTGTGGCCCCACCTCCTATAGGCCCTAGGGCTGCCAGCTTTCTGCCTCTCCTTTCTTCAAATCCCTTCAGTTTTTTTCACCCACTCAGTAATAGGGCCAGGCTTACATGGAGGTCATCTGTGCCTTCCCATGTGAACATTCTAGTAGCCAGTGGCATCACTAGGGGGGTACAGGGGTACAGACCACACTGGGTGACACTATCAGAGGAGGTGACACCAAGATGACTGTTTATAAAATTTTGGTGCAATATTCCAGCAAAAATTTATTGTTTTTTTATAAAAATATCCCTGTAATTAGTTATAACTACAAAAACATTTTTGGATAGTCCAGTTTACCAAAACCAAAACCAAATGCGTTGCTGTCAAGTTGATTCTGACTCATAGCAACCCTATAGCACAGAGTAGAACTGCCCCATAGGGTTTTCAAGGAGCAGCTGGTAGATTTGAATTGCTGAGCTTTTTAGTTAACAGCCAAGCACTTAACCACTGCACCACCAGGGCTCCAAGCCCAGCTTACACCCATGAATATACCTACAGGGCTAACACTCTGTGCTAATTTACTTTTTCAACCTTCTAATTTTTTTTTTTAATGTGCTCTAGTCAGAGCCGTCATTATTACCCAATTACAAAATTGCCATGCCGCTTAGAATCATAGAATCATGTGGTTTCGTCTGTATGTGCTACAATGTTTTCATTGCCAGGGGTGTTTTCATAGTCACTGACTTTGTCTAATTTTCTAGCGTTTTAGCTACAATATTGTCGTAAGTGGTATTTGTGAACCTATAACAATAATTGTTTTGAGAATGAATTAATTAAAGGAAAAAAAATTTTTTTAAAGGAAAAGAAGGAGAAAAATCAAAAAAGGTTTCCGTTCAGTTACTAATAATGTTATAACCAATAATGTGATTCAAGGTAGAAAGATTTTAGAAAACAATTTTTGTTGTTAGTAGTCATATAATCTAAGAAATATTATATTAAAGCAATTTACAACTATATTTGTCACGTATTATTCTATGATTAAATTTGGTAATAAATATTACTAAGGATTCTGCATGGTAGAGGAGAAGGTCCGTGGGGGGACGGTGACACCAACCCTAGTGATGGCACTGTTAGCAGCCTTCTCTCCAGATACCACTTCAGGAAGGCCGGGCAAAAGTAAAAGTTCAAAGTGTGTGTAGGATGAATTGGGAGGAGTGACTCATGTTTATCAGGAACCTACTTTATGAATGGCTGGAGTTGTGTGTCCTATACACTATCTTATTCAATCCTCATCATCTTATGGGTAAAAAAAATAACCCCATTGCCATCGAGTTGATTCTGACTTATAGTGACCCTATAGGGCAGGGTAGAACTGCCCCATAGGTTTTCCAAGGCTGTACGTCTTTTTTTTTTTTTTAATCCATTCTGCCATTCTCTATCTCGTTATTGGTGCATTCAGTCCATTTACATTCAGCATAATTATTGATAGGCATGAGTTTAGTGCTGTCATTTTGATATATTTTTGTGTGTATGTTGTTGAGTTTCTTTGTTCCACTTAATTTTCATGCTGAGTTGTTTTCCTTTATATATTTTCTTTTCATCTTTTTCACTGTTCATTTTGTGTTTGCTGAGTCTTTGTTTTTCTTCTTTTTATTTTAATATGTAGGATTGTTAGTTTCCTTTGTGGTTACCTTAATATTTACCTCTATTTTTCTAAGTTTAAACCAATCTTTTATTTCTTGATATTGCCTTGACTTCCTCTCCATATGAAAGTTCTACGAGTACATTATTTAGTCCCTCTTTTTTGTTTTAATGTTGTCATCTTTTACATATTGATGTCTGTTTCCCTATTTTCAGTGTTTTAGCTTTGATTTATTTTTGTGACTTTCCTATCTGGGTTGATATCTGGTTGTTCTGTCCTGTGTTCTAGTCTTGGGTTGTTATCTGATGTTATTCTCTAACCGGAGGACTCCCTTTAGTATTTCTTGTAGTTTTGATTTGGTTTTTACCAATTCCCTTAATTACCATTTGTCTGGAAATGCCCTAATTTTGCCATCAATTTGAGAGACAGTTTTGCTGGATATGTAATTCTTGGTTGGCAATTTTTTTCCTTCACGGCTTTATATATGTCATCCCATTGCCTTCTTGCCTGCATGGTTTCTGCTGAGTTGTTCAAGCTTTAGTCTTATTGACTTTCCTTTGTAGATGACTTTGTTTATCCGTAGCTGCTCTTAAAATTCTCTCTCTATCTTTGGTTTTGGCAAATTTGGTATGTCTCGGTGACTTTCTTTTGGGATCTACCCTCTGTGGGGTTTGATGAGCTGCCTGCATAAATATCTTCTGATCTTTCACGATGTACATCTTTATGGAAGCAGACTGCCACATCTTTCTTCCACAGAGCGGCTGGTGGGCTTAAACTGCCAACCTCTCCGTTAGCAGCCAATCACTTAACCACTGTACCATCAGGGCTCCCTATGGGTGGATTGAAGATGGGTAGGCACTATTAAAGCCCTTATTTTATAGGTTTTAGACAATGCAGGTTCAGAGACGGTAGGTCACTTGTCCAAGGTCACACAGCTATTAGCAGGTGGAACGGCACTCAAACCCAGCTCTGTGCATTGCCAAAGCTAAGGCTATGTCCACCAAGTCACAGTACTCAAGTGCCAAACATTTCCTGAGAACCTACTATGTGCAATGCCCTGAGGCCAGTGGTACTTTGGTAAATATGCAGATGAATGAGGGCTGGGTAGCTCTTGCACTGGGGGTGGGGGGTGGGGAGGGATGAGAGTTTCTAACCCGGGAGGTTGTATGAACACGAAGAACATGGAGAGCTTTACTCCAAAGCAGAAAGAGAGAAGTGCCATCTCAGAGATACAGGCAGAACCCGATAGGAATATGGATGAAGGAGGGAGATTAATCCACTGTGACACTCTGTGTTAGGGTGTGTGTGGGTGTGTGTGTGAGTGTGTGTGTGTGTGTGTCTGTGGGTGTGTGTGTGTGAGAGTGTGTGTGTGTGCGTGTATGTGAGTGTGTGTGTGCATAGACAGAATATGAAAAGACGGGTGCTGGGGAGACTTCTTCTGGAAGATGGGCTTTTCCCTGGGCCTTGGTAGATGTGAGGATGTGCACAGGCCAGAGTAAAACAGGCAGAGGAAACAGCTTGAGGGAGAAGCCAGGTAGAGAGCATTCAAGATCTTCTCAGCAACCAGGCCTTGTAAGGTTGTAGGGAGAAGCAAGGCCGGCCGGTCAGCCAGGATTAAGTGTGGGGGATCTCTGATCCATGGAAGGGTCTGGGCTTGCTCCTGGGAGCAGCAGGAGCTGCTGAAAATGGCTGCTAGGGGTCAGGCAGGAAGGAGCTGGTGGGAGTTTGCCCTGAGAACTGGCAGTGGGGTTGAAGCCTTTGCATGGTCCTCCTGTTTGGGCGCTGCCTGCTGCCAGGCTGGACGCTAAGGGGGCTACAAAGAGGAGGGTGGGCCCTAGCATTCTAGTAGCTCCCTATCAGGCTAGCATTAGCGCCACTTGAAGGCTGTGGGAGCTGGGAGTTTCTTGGTATTTCCTGGGGGCCCAGCAGGAAATGAGGAGGGTCCAGGGCTGCAGGGGACAGAGAGTCCTGGGGGCGGAGGAGGGCCTGCGCATTAGCAGGGGATAAGGACTTCGTGAAAGAGAGGCTATTCAGCTCAGCCAGGACAAAGTAAGTGCTCTCACCCCGTACAAATTCAGCCTCATCCCTGACTGTGAAAATCTTTTTTAAGGAAGTGCAGGTGAATTTTTCCCCCCAAAATTCAGTAAAAGCTCAATGAACTTGAGAACTCAGTTGCCTGCAGCATTCAATTCACTAGAATTGTTTTTTGACTCAGTTATATGAAAAAGAGGTAAATGACCACAGACAAGTTAATATCAAGATGTCAACCATAAAAATACCTTCTACGGTGCCACAGTGGTTAAGTGCTCGGCTGCTAACTGAAAGGTGGGCAGTTTGAACCTACCAGCTGCTCCTTGCGAGAAAAGATCTGGTGATCTGCTTCCGTAAAGCTTACAGCCTAGGAAACCCTATGGGGCAGTTCCACTCTGTCCTATAGAGTCTCTGTGAGTCAGAATCAGCTCGACAGCACATACACCAAAAACAAGAACGATCACAGGCACAATCAGTGACACAGTGGAAGGTAACTCTGTGTAGGATGCGTTTGAGAGACATGGTGGAAGCAGCCCTGCCTCAAAGTTTGCTCCAGCCTCTTACTGTTTTTAGAGACCCTAAGTCCTGAACAACTCATGGTGTCCTCCTGCAATATATAATTCAAAATTTAAAATTAATATTTATGCTGTGTACATTCTCAACAAAAAATAAAATAAATTATAAAAATCAAAATCAAATGTAAAACAAAAAAAAGCTTACAAGCAGGCTACAATTCAACTGCTTTCTCTGACTGCAAAATCCTTACCTTCATTAGAAATCGACTTCTCTTTCTCTTGCTTGCTGCGTCTCCTTACCTGCTTTGCTGATTCCTTAACCAACACTCCCCTCAAAAGCCTGTCACCATATCTAAAGTCTGCCATGAGACTTCTGTTTTTTAAATAATTTTTATTGTGCTTTAAGTGAAAGTTTACAAATCAAGTCAGTCTCTCACACAAAAACCCACATACACCTTGCTACACACTCCCAATTACTCTCCCCCTAATGAGACATTCTGCTCTCTGAGACTTTTTTTTTTTAATCTGAAAAATGTTTGAAATTTAAGAATTCTCTATTGAGAGGCAGCAGAGTGGAGGTAGGGGCAAGTGCCTCAGCCTCTCTGGGCCTCAGTTTTCTCATCTGTGAAATGAGGAGGAGGAGAGTAGTGTCCCTCCCCTAGGGTCGCCCTGAGGATGAGACAACACACAGAAAACGTTCAGAAGAGTGCTTGGCACGTACAGAGCCTCTGTAAGTGTTGCCAGGTTTCACCCATCACCCTCACAACCACCAATGGAGGATCATCACCTCCATTTTAGCTAGGTGGTAGGCGGCTCAGGGTCCCTGGGTGGCACAAACAGTTAAGCACTTGACTACTAGCTGAAAGGTTGGCAGTTGAAACCCACCCAGCGGCACCTCGGAAGACAGGCTTGATGATCTGCTCCAGAAAAGCCACAGGCTTGAAAACCCTATGGAGCAGTTCTACTCTGTGCACTTGGTGTCACCATGAGTCGGAATCAACTCAACAGCAACAAGTAGGAGGCTCGGAGAAGGTCTGTTGTTGTTTTGTGTGGTCTAACCCATGCCGACTCACAGCAACCCTGCAGGACAGAGCAGGACTGGGTTCCCTAGGCTGTAATCTTTACGGGAGCAGATTGCCAGGTCTTTTCTCCTGTGAAGCCACTGGTGGGTTCGAATTGCTGACCCTTCAGTTAGCAGCTGAGCACTTAAGCATTGTATTACCGGGACTCCTTCAGAGAAGGTAGGTAGCTTGGTTTAGGACACACAAACAGGACTACCTGGGAGTCAAACCCACCTCTCCCTCCCACTGTTATATAAATGGCTTTGAGCACAAAATCACGTTAGGCTTTAAAAAACTTTTAAAATGTTATTTACTTATTTATTTTTTTTAGTACAAACTCAAAAGGAACAAAAGGGTGTACAGTGAACTTCTCTCCCTTTCCCTTCTCCCACCCAGTCTCCTTCCCCAGAGCCAACTGTGGCTGGTTTATATGAATCCTTCCAGAGATACCCTGCACATATACAAAGCTCACCTGTGCTGTACACGTTTCACTGCTTCTTGTTGGTAGTTGCCACAGAGTCAATTCCCACTAGTGGTGACCCCATGTGTGCAGAGTTGAACTGACCCATAGGGTTTTCGGGACAGGTCAGGGGCAGAGGCAGAGGCAGAACTCCAGCCTGATTGGGTCTAAAGCCTGTTTTTCCCAGTGAATTCGTTGGCTCTTGGAAGGGTCTGGGGCTGTGAAAATCTATGTTCTGGATATTTGAGTAATCTGTTTTCTGGCTAACTATCTGAATATTCCGGATAGCTGAACTGTCAGGTCAGACTAAGGCTGGGAGAGAAGAGGAGGCAGACATGGAAGGTGGACATTCTCTAAGCCCAGTATCTTTGCCTCACTAAAATTTTACTTCTTAAAGTATCTTGGCCTTTTCCTCGCAGTGGGTTGTAAGCTCCTCAGGGGCATGGGCTCTGGGGGATCAGCTTGTGATGAGGGTGGGTGGAGTCACGGCCACATTCTAATCCCTCCCTACTTGCTTCTAGCTAGGCATGCACCGTGGTTTTAATTTGCATTTCCTAGATGACTGATGAAGTTGAACATCTGTAGATGTTGAATAATTATTAGAAGGCCGCTGGGTGGCGTACACACTGTTAGGCACTTGACTACTAGCCGAAAGGTTGGTGGGTTCGAACCCATCCAGAGGCGCCGTGGAAGACAGGTCTGGCAATCTGCTTCTGAAAGATCAAAGCCTTGAAAACCCTACGGAGCAGTTTTACTCTGCACAAATGGGGTCACCACGAGTTGGAATCAACTCAAAGACAAATAACAACAACAACTAACCTAAAGGTTGGCAGTTTAAATCCACCCTGCCACACTGCTGAAGACAGGCCTGGTGATCTGCTTCCGTAAAGATTATAGCCAAGGACACCCTGTGCAGCAGTTCTGCTCTGCAACACATGTAACACCTGGGGCCGCCGTGAGTCAGAATCGACTTGATGGCAACAGGTAATGGTAACAGTTGTTAGCTCCTTTATTTATCCTGTCTTATAGCCCCTTCTTTCTACATCTGTGCTCTTTCCCCTTCTCCTAGGACCTGGCCAAGTAAAACCCTGACAGATGCCAGAATCCTGGGGACCCAGATTTCTCTGTGTTGGCAGCTCTCTGTTAGAGTCCTTCAGCAGTCCTTTACCATCTGTCCTCTGCCTACCTTGCCAGCCTCAACGCTCAGTCTTCCCTCCCTTGCACATGAGTCTCCAGCCAGACTGGCAGTCTCAGATCCTCTCTGAGCCTTTGCAGATACTGTTCCCTCTGCCTGGGACACTATGTCCGTTCCAGACACATTACCTGGCTAACTCCTAGTGTCAATCAAGTCTCAGGTCATATGTCATTTCCTACAGGAAGCCTTGCCTGATCTCCTACCCCCACCCTAACCCCACCCACCAGCCAGGGCTAGTTGCCCTCGCTTGTGGCTAAGCAACATCCTGTACTTCCTCTCCTCGGCTTATCACTCTGTGTTGCAATTGCCTGTTTGCTGGTCTGTGTCTTTTGCCCTCTCCCTTGGCTCTTTGAGGATGAGGCTGTGTATTGTTCACTTTGTATCCCACGCACCTAGTGCATCAGTGATGTTTTTTGAACAAATGCTCTGGCCCAGATCCCTTTAAAAGGGCAAAAATCTAGACTTACTAAAATCAATGATTTCAGGCCTTCATCTCCCAGCCCTTCTTCCTATTTGCCAAATTCTCAAGGAAACAAACGGACATTTATTGAGAGTGTACTCTACACAAGCACCAAGCCAGGCCCTTTACTCTCTGAGGTCATTTGCACAATTAAAAGGCTTAAAGCTCCTGGCCTAGCTACGTTTGACTAAAACTCACTTTGAAGTCCAATCAGGCATCCAGTGAGCCCAGGGGAATGAGTGGTATCACGACATATTCCGTCTTGACCGTGTAGAAGAGATGTCAATAGAGGTGGACCAGTGTAGTTCTGTGCTCCAAGTCTCTGTGTCTTCAGTGCCTGGCAGGTGGCAGGAGCTCAGCCAAGATTCATGAATGAACAAATGGTTGAAGAGGAAACACAGAGAAAGGCAGACTGGCAGCCTCAATGATCCACATTTCTTTCTGGGCTTGGCCTAATATATTTCTCCCATTTCCTCTATGTGTTGATAAACAAAACTGGACACTGAAGTATTTCTGTCGAGGGCAGCTGTCCACCGCGCCAGCTGGAGCTGATCCTTGTGATTTCTGCTCAGAAGCCACTGATGAAAACATGGCCGCGCCGAACTACAAGGGAAGCTGAGAGACTTGTAGAGTGAACTCAGGAGGAACAGGAAACCAAGTTAGGGTGAAAGGCTAGCAGTCTCCGCCACAGGATACAAAGACGACCTTGCCTCTTCCTGTGTCACTAGGTGGCCGTGAGCTAGTCACAGGATCATTGGATGCTCTCTCTGGAAAGACCTTTGGTGATATTTAGCCCAACTCTCTGATTTTACTGATGGGAATACTGAGGCCCAGAGACAGAAGTGATTAGTCCACCATCAAAGTGTTGCTGGGTGCTACAGCCACACTGCTCTGCTGCTTTGTCAGTGCTGTGTCTGCAATATGGGTCATCACCTCTGTAAATGTATATGAAGGCACATTTTAATACTCAAAAGTTAAAAAAAAAAGCAATGCAAATTAAGATGTTGATGATGTAATAATTATTAAAAATGGCTCTGAACATAAATGATCCTTTAGTTAGTCAGAAGGCTCTTCTGTATCCTGTGGTCTCTAAGAGTCTTCCTCACTATTAGGAACTTCGGCAACCTCCCTCCATGTAATACTGAAAACTCATTCAGCTGACCATGGGTATGAGGGGTGAAACTCTATCTTTGATAAAAGACCAGTTGCTAGTTTTGCAACATAATATTTGGTGCCTAGTTGAGATAAAAATAAATGGAAGTTTCTGTTTTTAGGTAGTTGAAATACTTTCTCTGCATAACCAGGGGGCCATTACACTTAATTATGGGTATAATCAGTCTGAAAAGGGGCATTTCCAAGGACATTAGATCAACAAATACAGTCACGTGCCACATAACGTCCGTTCAGGCAATGTCTGACCACATATACATCCGTGGTCCCATGAGGGTATAAAAGGGCTCAGAAATCCCAATCGAAGAATGGGACGTAGTAGATGTAACTGAATGTAGCGAACACAACAGCTTCGCAAATACAACATGTGTATCTCATGCCTCTTGCATACAAAGCGACTGTGCTGCAGGCATATAATGGTACAGTACACACATAACCTATAACACGTATGTCTTGACAGCCTAATAAATGCCTGCGTTGCTAGCTGATGTATGTACTGCACTTCCTCTTGTTATTTTAATGTGAGCATTCCCTACTTACAGATAAAAAATAGTCCATATAGCAGTGTATGCTTTGACTTGTAGGCAGCAGTATCCAATCTTGTGTATCAAGCGTCTCTTGAGTGTTGCAGCATTCTCTCTCTGTTTAATTTTCTTTCGAAAATATTACTGTGAAGTGTACCATGCCTTCCAAATGTAGCAAACACAGTGCTAGCGAGAGCAGCAGCAAAAGGCAAAGGAGAAGGATCGATCTGGAAGCGAAACAAAAGGTTATTAAATGACACAGAGGTGGAAAATCAGTAAAAGCTGTTGCTCGTGATTGAGACATGTTCGCACGAGGTCCAAATCACATCACGCCCTATTTCACAGAACGTTTTGTAGATGCTAAGTGACACATGACTGTATATATATTTTTAATACAAGCAGCCCCTAGATTATGAGCTAGTTCCAATTCCAAGTCTGTCTTTAAATAGAATTTGTATATAAGTCCGAACACTTAGGTACAGTTTGTATCTAACATTAGTTAGTCAAATGTTTGTCTTAGTACATGATGTATCTTTCTATGCATAAAAAACCATTAAAGAAACACTTCCAGATACACTGAAACATCTTTAACATACAGTAATAATAAAAACATTTGATGCACGTTGCAAAGTAGCACCCGTTTGTAATTACAAACCATTGTATGTACCCGGAATTTTTAATATAATAGGCTTTACAGGGCTGGTTCGTAACTACGGGTTGTACGTAAGTCAGACATTCCTAACCTGGCACTGCCTGTATCTGCTATTGCTGAAGCCGAGGCTGAGGGTCCACAGATGAAAAGCACCTTCTCGCAAGGGGAACTGATACATAAACACAAATAAGGACACTACGTGACAAGCTGCAGGGACAGAATGGGAGGGGGCTTAGAAGTCTGCTTGGGTGAGTGATGGAGGGCTTTCTTGGGGAAGCTATAGGTGCTGCTGCTTCACGGGGAAGGAGTAGGAGCTGGCCAGGTAGGAGGGAAACAGGTAGGGGAGGACACAGGCGTGAGGAAGCATTTGTTACATACTCAGAGAACCATTTAGGTTCTGCTGGAACAATTAAAAAAAAAAAAGCTTCAGTGACAGAGATGCTAGGTGATGGTGATGGCTCATGTATGCCAGGCAGGGGGCTTCTATTTTATCCTGGCAGAGATGGGGCACCACTGAGGAACTCTGGGTAAGATGATGCAAAAGGGCTGCATGGAAAAAAAAAAAAAACTGGGGAGAATGACTGCAAACATTCCTGAGTAGGGAAGACAGCTCATGGATGAAGTCCATCCCTACCATTCATTTATTAAGTCATTCAACAAATAGTTACTCAGGGCCTGCCATCTACCAGGCTGGAGTCCAGGAGCTGGAATCAGGCAATGCACAGGACTGCAAGCTCTGTTCTCATGGGGGAGACTGACAATACACGAGAAAACAAGCGAGGAGGTATCAGATACGTGCTGCTAGGAAAATTCAGCCAGGTGATAGAAGAGTCCCTGAGCGGCAGCTTCCCCCACTCCCCCTCCTCCCACCAACACTCTGAATACTCACCAAGCCTCCTTTTGATCTAACTTTAGTTTCCCAAGGAGGCTCTGCTCCTAGAAAAATTTCTACTATAATTAAACCAGTCCTCTAGGTATTTCCAATAAGCCTTGTCCGAGTCGGGTGGCTAGAGTTAGTTTTCCCCAGGGCCTGGTCACTTTTACTATATATATATAGAGAGAAAGAGAACCTAAATAGTTCTCTGATTATAGAAAAAATGTTTCCTCACACCTGTGTCCTCCCCTACCTGTTTCCCTTCTACCTGGCCAGCTCCTACTCCTCCCCCATGAAGCAGCAGCACCTATAGCTTCCTCAGAATTTTGTCAGAATTCTCAAGTTTAAGGCTACAGGAAGGTTGCAGCAACCTTGAGACCTTTCCTGATCATGATCCCAATGGCAACAGATGTCTTTCCCCACTCTTCCCATCCCTTCAAATATATATGAATATGTGTGTATAGATAGATAGGCAAATAGATAGGTGTAGACGAGAACCATTTGACAGTATGATCGAAATTGCGGCTTCCTGTTTGCCTGGAGATTTTGCTCTTTTAAAGAGCTCCATCTACATGGGATCAAATTGACAACAGCTACTTGAAAGGTTAGATAGGAAGCTTAGGGGGCAATGAGATTAGGTTAACGGGGGAGGAACAATTCGGAAAAGGAGGGTGAAAATGGTTGCACAACTTGAATGTAATCAACGTCGCTGAATTGTACATGTAGGAATTGCGAACTGGCGTATGTTTTGCTGTGTACATTTTCAACAAAAACGAATTATTTTTAAAAATTGTGCATTCCTCCCCTCTGAATAATACAAACTTTTAAAACACGTGGGCAGGTTGACATCTAGAGCACCCTCCCACGGCCCCCCCCCTTTCTCCACCCTGGCAGGCAGCCGGGCGTCCCCTCACACCGGAACAAGAGGCTGGTGCATCATCACTACGGCACTGATATGTCAGGGCTCTTCAGTGCCAAGGTGATGCAGGCCAAGAACAAGAAAGCCAAGGTTCCCTGAAATGCAGCTGAAGAAACAGGGACTGGAACAGCAGATTTCCCAGCGTGCCCTGTGGTCTTCCCCATGACACACTCACTGCGGTTTCTATCTTTTTCTTCTTCTTCTTTTTTAATCTTAATTACGAAAACTTTCAAAGACACTGGAAAGTTCGCTGTGTTTTTTTTTTTTTTCGGCCGGGGGGACTCTAGCGAAAGCTCCAGAAAGGCCTTTCTGATTTTGCCCAACTCCCTGACAGTCATATTTTGCTCTCAGGGACTCTTGTAGCTAGGGAGTCACTAACCAGAGCCCCTGCTCATAGGGGTTTTCATTCTAGTTGGAGAGAAAGAAAAACCCAGTGCCGTCGAGTTTTTTTGTTTTTTTTTTAGTTTTTATTAGTTGGAGAGAAGCCACTAATAAAAACTAAAAAACAAATGAACAGCTTACAATTTACAAGGTGCTTTTACTTTCCTGGTTCCATTAAAATCATAAACTCAGAGCTGAAAGGAAATTTAGAGATCCCCTCCAAGGAAGCAAATACTAGGTGTATATAGGTTACTTCCTAAGCTCCTGAACATGGTAGACACTGCTCGCTGATCACTCACTCCCTCATCCATTCACTTACTGAACACTTATCTACTGGCCACCCTCCATGGTCCTTCTGCAGGTTAGGTTAGGGAGAGAGCGGGGAACCAGACACACTTGTTTGCTACCCTTCTACAAGTGGAAGGCAGACATTAAAGAAAGAATCACATGCATGAAGAGTGGAGGGAAGCTGGGGGTGCAGCAAGGTCAGGAAAGGCTTCTCTGAGGAAGTGGTGTTCAAGCTGAGGTCTAGAGGATAAGGAAACAGAATCTCTGAAAGGCTGAAGAAGGAAGCAAGCACCTACCAGCATGAAAAAGGCAGGGCGTGCTCCATGGCCTATGCAGGGGACGTGGATACTAACTGGAGGAGGTATTCCGGCGAGAGCTGAGAAGTCTGGCTCAAGTCAGGCCTTAACAAGAGAACAGGACGATAGGAGGAAAGGTGTGGAAGAGCTTGAGCAAACGTCAGGTGTTAATCTATGCTCTTTATCCTCTTCCTTTCCAGGGAATTATGCTCTCACCCTATGCCATTAAATAACAAGAGCAACAACCTGTCATTTATTGGCCACCTACTACCAGCAGGCAATCCTCATGAATTCTAACATCTGTCTTGTGAGATCAGTATGATTTTTCCCATCTTACAGATGAACCAAAGTCTTGGGGGGGCTAAGGACACTTGCTACCGGTTAGCCATCAAGTAGTCAGCAGACCAGGATTTGAACCCATGCTTCCACAGCAGGCACACTTTCCACAATTCCTTACTGCCTACCGGTTAGCCATCAAGTAGGCAGCAGACCAGGATTTGAACCCATGCTTCCACAGCAGGCACACTTTCCACAATTCCTTACCGCCATAAAATCCGAGGACCGAGCCTCCAACAGTAATCAAAACTTGGAAAACGACAGGGGACCTTTCACTGGAGGAAAGGGTCGCCAGGATAGCCCCAGGTGGATGGACACCATTAGGGAAAGGAATGCGAGGAAGAAATCAAGTCATGGGGGAGGGCGGGCAGTGGAGGGGTGGGAGAAGTGACCGAGGGGACGTCCCTGGGTTCCAAGGCTGCACTGCGGGGAGGTGCCCCGCTCTAACCACTACCCTGCCCGGTTAATCATTTCCTGACCTTCCTTCCTGCTCTCGCCCTGCCTGCAGGATTGCCACATCAGCCTCCTCCCTGCCGCTGCTCGCCTCCTAGCCCGGTTGCTCCTCCGCCGGGTTTTACAAGGAGCCCCAATTTTGAAGCAGTATTTATAATTGCCCCGGACGCCTCCAAGACGGTGCCCCAGAGAGGTCTTTAGCTCCCTAGGAAGTAACCCCTGTTCAAACGGCCTCTTGAAGCTTGGACTTTACCCCCAGCGACTTTCTAAAAAGAGGCCAGACAGCAGAGATCCCATCCTGACCCTGATCAGTTACAGACTCGGTTTTCCCAGCGGTAGAAAGGGGCGGTAACAGCAGCGGGCAGGGTGTTGCCTGGTTAAACGAGGTAATTGTATGCAAAGCGCCCGGCTGGTGATAGCTGTGGGTGTTTAACAAATATTAGAGCCCTTCTGTTTTTATCTCCTGTTTTTTTCTTTTTTCTGGGCTCAGGTAGCAGACTCAGGTTATGTGGATCTCACTTAAGCTTCCAGCAGGGGACGAGGAATGCAACTCCAACGGCGAATCCACAGGCAGGGTCGGAACCCAGATCTTAGGCGCACCTTTGGGCTCAGCCACCCAGCAGCCAGGTGGCTGGCGGGGCCCCGTGCTCAGCCCCTGGCGCAGGGCCAGGCCGCACCTGCCGCAGAGCGCCAAGCACCCAGTCAGGGCTGCAGTCAGGGCCGCAGGGCGCCGAGCACCCAGTCAGGGCTGCAGTCAGGGTCGCAGGGCGCCAAGCACCCAGTCAGGGCCGCAGGGCACCGAGCACCCAGTCAGGGCCGCAGGGCGCCGAGCACCCAGTCAGGGCCGCAGGGCGCCGAGCACCCAGTCAGGGCCGCAGTCACGGCCGCCCTGAGACCCGCCAGTCCGCTGGGCCGCCCGGGCCAGCCCTCGGCCTCTCTGGGCGGGTTTCTTCGCGTGTAACACGGGGCCGAAGTGCCGCCCGCCCGGCCGCCCGCCTGGGTGATTCCCTTCCTCCCGCCGCCGCCTGGCCGGGTTGCCACCACCGAGCCGCGGTGCAGTCAGGCCGCCCCACACCGCGCAGGGCCAGCCCTCTCGGCCTGGGGGCGCTCGCCCGGCGGCGGGAGACGCAGCCGGCAGGACCGCCGTGCCCGGCTCGGCGCCCCACCCTCCCTGGGGCCAGGGAGGCAGCAGGCGCGGGGGACCGCGGACTTGGGGAGTAACTCTGTGCGCCGCCCGACTGTGGGCCGCCGGCCAGCTCGCCCCGACCCCACTCGGCGGGGGGGGCTGGGGGCGGGGCGGGCTGGGGGCGGGGCCTGGTGGGGGCGGGGCCGGGCGGGGCGGGGCCGGCCTGGGAAGGCGGAAGCCCCAGCCGAGGGGTAGCGGCAGAACCCGGATCTAGGACTCCCACGTTCTCCGGAGCGGCGCGCCGGGAAACGGCGGCCGGGAAAACCCGGCGCCCGGAAGCGCTTGCTTTCTTTGACGCAAGGGCTCGGGACGCAGCCGCCGTCGGCCGAGCGCCCGGCGAGGAGCGAGCCCAGACGGAGCCTCCCGAGTCCCTCCGCCCCCACGTCGCCCGGCCCCGGAGTCTCGGTCCTCCTCGTGGCCATGGAGTGTCCGCACCTCGGCTCCAGCGTCTGCATCGCTCCGGACTCCGCCAAGTTCCCCAACGGCTCCCCGTCGTCCTGGTGCTGCAGCGGTGAGTGCGGTCCGGGCCGGCGCGGCTGCGCACCCGAGGCCCCGGCTCCGCCAGGCCTGCCGTCTAGGGGCCCCGGGCGGGCGGGCGGGCGTCCCGGGCCGGGGCTGAGGGCCGGCGGGGCCGGCGGGCCGCGGAGGGGCGGGAGCGGCGGCCGCGGCGGCTCCTTTGTTTCCCGCGGCCCGACGGCCCGGCCGGCGGAGGGGAGGCCGCGGGGGCGGGCGGGCGGGGACCCCGGGCCGGGCGCGCCCGCCTGGGCGCCGGGGCCGCGCGCTCTCGCCGGCCGGCTGGCTGGTGGCGGCGGGGCCGGGAGCGTGCCGGGCTCGGCGCAGCGGCCGCACGTGTGGCGGCCCGAGGTGCGCCCCCCGCCGGAGCCGAGCGCGCTCAGGGCGCAGCTTTGTCTGGCGCGGGGCGCCCGGGCCCGTCTCCGCCGCCGGCCGCGCTTCCTCTCCTCCTCCGCGGGCTCGGGCGCTCCCAGCGCGGGCGGCCGGGCTTTCGTCAGCCGGCGAGGGCGAAGGTTGCGGACAGGCTCGGAGGCTGCGCCCGCAGCTGCTGTGGACGAGCGGCGGGAGTCGGGCTTTGCGATCTTCGGGGCCGTCTGGGATGGTTGCAGGAGCCCCGCGCTGCCGTGCCCCGGACACTGGCTGGGTTTGTGTAAAGCTTCTGCTCGCCCAGCTCGGGCTTTTTAACTCCTCCTGCCGGTCCCTTTGGAAGCCCCGGTGCCCGCTCATTGTCTGCTCCGGCGACTTCTTAGGATCGCGCCGGCCACACGGCTTTGATTACTTCCTGGTCGGGCCCTGGTGCAGCAGCGAGAGTCTTTGTTTATTAGCTCACAGATGGTCAGTGGTAGATGGAGTTATAGCGTAAAATTTGCCGTGTGCGTTTCAAAAGTCTTAAGTTCATTGGGAGAAATCGACGAAAGCAGCCCTGATGCCATTTAGGTGTGTGACGTTTCTCCTAGTGGGCCGGAGCCGGGAAGGTAGTTTTGGAGAACGCCATACCACTTTGACAGGTGGTTATGTCCTTGGAGAAAAACAGCGGCGCAAAGAAAAAGGTGCCCTGGGATAAGGAACATCAGTAACTGCAATTTCCTGGAGCTCACAGAGGTTTGGTGAGCTCACAGAGGTTTGGTGCTCGTGCCGGCCTTTGTAAAGTCGGATCGCTTTTTCTGCACGAAGCCTTTCAAGAGCAAACAGTTAATTGGTTTTTCAGTGCCGTATTGCAATTCTTTGCGAGGGTGCAGACATTTGCAGATATTAGTTCTGACCTATAAATGTACCCTCAACAGTGAAGGGTTGAGGATGGAACGAGGAAGAAGGTGTATAAAATTGCTTTACAAATTGGTGACGCATTAACGGTAGCTGGAGCTGTAACTTTTCATTTGCTTTTCCCAAAAAAAGATTTTGAGGTAAAGAGGAATGACCGAAGTAAACACTAGGAAAGGCATCCCTTGTGAGGAGTAATAAAATCGCGCTTGCTGATCCCGCCGTAAATCACATATAGGAAAAAAATGGACAGTTACCACACTCCTGGCTTTTCCTATGTAAAATCACATCAAACTTAAAAATGGCTTCACTGGGCACATGCATCTAAAAAAGGAAAAGAGTTATGCAAGTGGCCCATATCCTGTTGTGAGTCAGCCTTGCCTCCACGAGTCAGGGAGTCCACTTGACTGTGGAAAAGAGATGCAGAAGATTGAGCATCCTTGAGGGACTTAATAAGTTAAAGTGGAGCATAACTGAGAGACTTGTGCAGATAACATGAACAAAGGAGTGTGTTTAGCCCTAAAGGAGGGGTAATTTTTATCCAGGAGCTAGGATGGCCTGTTTTGTATCTTGCCACAAACTTTGCCTCTGACGTAGGTTAGCAGGGGTGGTTCTAGCCACTTGCTTGGATTTGTGGAACCAATACATCTAGTTTCTCAACTTTGTGAGGGTTATTTCTTCTGTCCACACTGTGTGAATTGGACCCATTTCACGTGGGCCTCCCATTTTAACATATTGGCATGTATTTGTTGGTATAATCTAGTGTCATTGTATTGAGCTTGATCTTTTTCTTGCCTGCCTGTTGTTTCAGTGATTAAATGATTAGTAAATCCGTGAGTCCTAATCTACCTCATCACCTTGGAGTGTTGTATGTTCTGGTATTTGTTCTCCAACACTCTTGGATTTCTTCTTTTTTTTGATAGGGGACTAAAAAGGCCGCTAATGTTTTGAATAATGCTGTGACTGGGTATTGAGTCTGGTTACGTTCTTATTAAGGTGTGTGGGGGTGGGCGGGATCCCTATTTTGGCATCAGGATGATAAAAGTAATGCCTTTACCTTGTTTTCTCTGGGAGCTTACAGTTACAACAGCATGAGGCAGCCTTAAGGTAGCCAAGCAAATGGCAAAAGACCAGCATCCTAGGGTGTATGGCAGTACATCCTTGGACAGGTAGCTCAGAGTATATATTTCATTATGTCATCTGTAAATAAATAAATAATACCTTACATTTACTTCACAGGTTGCTGTTAGGATGAACCAGGTAATTTTTTTTTTTTTTAATTTTTTATTGTGCTTTAAGTGAAAGTTTACAAATCAAGTCAGTCTCTCACATAAAAACTTATATACACCTTGCTATATGATGAACCAGATAACTTTTCTGAAAACTTGGAGAAAATCTTATACACTATTCAAGTAATAAAAAAATATAGGTGGTGTTATATAGGTCAGAACACCTTTGTAAAGAAGACTCTAAATGTATAAATATCTAAAGCCCCTTCAGTGGGGCCTGCGGCAAGCTCAGTTTTGCTGAATTCTGCTTTACGGGGAGATATTACTCAATGAGATTAGGGGGTGTCAGAAGTTAATTATACTTCAGAATAAACCTGAGTCTCTCATCTGTGGAAGGTACTGCCTTATGTAATTGTGTACTACAGGGGCTTCAGACTTTTTGTTCTCAGGACCCGTTATACTCCTAAACATAATTATGGAGAACCCAGAGAGTCTTTGGTTGTGTGGCTTATATCTATTGATATTTATTTACCATACTAGGAATTAAAACTGAGAAATTAAAAAAAATGTGTAATAATTCATTTACAAATAACAATTGTAAATTCTGTTAACATAAATAACAATTTATGTAAAAGTACTGTGTTTTCCAAAACAAAAAAAATTTAATGAGAAACCAAAAACCAAACCCACTGCTGTTGAGTCAGTTCCGACTCACGGCGACCCCACAGGGTTTCTGAGGCTGTAAATCTCTCCGGGGGCAAACTGCCACATCTGTCTCCCACAGGGCGGCGGGTGGTTTCGAATCACTGACCTTTCAGTTAGCAGTTGTTTTAGCCACTGCACCACTGAGACTCAGTGAGAAGAGTGGTATTATTTTACATTTTTGCAACTCTTTCTGTTATGTGGCTTGATAGAAGTCAGCTGTATTCCCCTATCTGCCAGCCCTTTCAGTCAGTTGAGATCTCATAGCCTCTGGAAAACCCCACACATCCTTGTGAGAGAAGGAGCGTGGGCAATAAAAGTAACATCTTAGTATTATTTATGAAAACAGTTTTGACCTCACGGATACCCCAGGAGGGTCTTAGACACACTTTGAGAAGCCATTGGTATTAAGTACAAACCTGTTCTTATCAAAATAGCTTTAAAATTTTAGAGAAATCTTTCTGGTTGTAAGGCTAGCAGTGTTTATGGGGTCTCCATGAGGCAGGGGCTGACTCAGCTATGACAGCAGCTAACGAGAGACTGGCAGAGTTTTTGAAATGTGTTTGCTGGGAAACAGATCATGGGATCCACTAGTCCCTTGCTTTCAAAAAAGTTACAGTCTAGTTGGTGAGCTACAGGAAGCTAGTTGGTTACAAGATAAATCCATGTTATGGTTTAAGGTAAATGTTGAAAATAGCAATCTCCTTATAAGGTAAAAGATGATTTATGTTTAATCTTTGCTAAAGGCATTCTAGTTTTAAATGAAAAAGTTTTAAATAAAAACTAGGAAATTCTCTCAAGCCTTTTCTTATGTGTACATACCAGATGTTATTTTCAGAAACAGGAGACTTGGGTATACCTTATTTTTGTGGGCAAAAGAGTTGAACCAGTAGCAAAATACAGAGAACACAAATTGTTGAAGAAGATACCCTGAACACACCTTAAAAAAAAAAAAAAATTATTGTGTTTTTGGTAAAAATTTACATAGCAAATTAGCTTCTTGTTTAACAATTTCTATACATATTATTCAGTGACATTGGCTACACTTTTCACAGTATGTCGGCGTTCTCATCCCATTTCCATTCTGGTTGTTCTGTTTCCATTAATCTAGCTTCCTTGTCCCCATTACCTTCTCACCTTTGGTCTAGGGTAAATGCTGACATTAGGTTTCATTTAGATTGTTTAGAGAAGCACCGTACTCACAGGTGGTATTATTTATTTTATGAGCCACGCTGTCTTTTGATTTACAGGTGACTACGAGTTCCAAGCTTAAAGGGTATCCCAGGGCAATAGTCTAAGGGGGTAAACACAAATGTTTTTAATAACTAAGGAAAGCCAAAGACCCAATGCTATTACGCCAAGCTTTTGAATTTCAGAGGTTTGGGTTATTTATTTAATCAGTTAAGTTGGAGACATTTTAATAGCATAGGCATGAGAATTTTTCCTGTTAATTCTCCAAAGAGTTGAGGGTGTCTTTTTCCAATCCACACTAGCCCTCATGTTACTCTACCCAGGAAGGTAGATGTGGGTGAGGTAAATGTTCTGCAGTTTTGAGTGGATGTTGGAGAGAAACCCTTTTATAAAAGATTTGTTCAGTGGGATGAGGTGCTGATTACTGGTCCTTTGTCAGTGGTAATAAATTTGTGATGGACTGATCAGCTTGTGATAGAGGTGAGAAATCACCTTGATGGAATCATGGGATGTTTTGTATTGTGTTTCTCTCACAGCCTACACCTAGAGAAGAGTCTTGTTTGCTCAGGAGACTGAATTTTCTAGAAAGAATCAGGGATTTGTTCGTTGTTAGATCAAATGCATTTACTCCTTTTTAGTACCGCTCGATGGAGTATTTATTAAGCACTTAATAGGGCACTCAGTAAATATTTGCTTAATGATTGAAGGAACTTTCTTCCATGTAGATCATGGCTGGGATGGTTATTAACTTTCTGTTGGAAATAAATGCATAGTAAGGGAGCTTCACCCAAAATGTCTGCACCAGTCCTTACTCCCAGCGTTTTAGTTGGTAAACTTTGGCTGGATTGTGAGCAAATGATCATCTATAGAGTGGTATTCTTTTGATGTTCTGTGTTATAGATAGGTAGGTGGACATTTTATCACCAAATTGAATGAGGCAGTTAAAATCAGTGGGCAGATGATAAACTTTTCATATTCTGAATATTAGTATTTGAATTTTATATAGCTTTTTGAAGAAATTAAGCTTTTTTTTTTATTTTTGTAAAGTATCTAAGCTTAAGTCTTTCTGGCAGTATTTCTGCCTCCCAGCCCCCAAACTTAAAGCTGCCTCAGTTTCTTTCTTTCCAGAGTCTGTAAATAATTGGTTGTGCATATGAAGGACCCAGAATTTAGTATGTGCTCCATGTGAGTGTTTGAAGAGGCTGAAATCTAGCATTTGTTGTTTTGAAGAAGTTTTGACACATGGCTCAGAAATTATTTTCCAAATAGTATACTTAGTAATATGCAAAGGACACCACCCTTCATGGCCGAAGCAGCAGAAGGGATGGCGGTTGTGGGGAAGAGGTCAGACTCTTTGGTTCGCTGAGTTATGTTGAGTTGTCCTCAAAATAATTCCTTCTCTTCAGTCTTGGCTTTTAGAACGTTCACCTCAGGTTTCGGGATATCCTACCTCTTCCTTGTTGAAATTTATGCGATTTCATTCTCAGCTGGAATGCCATAGATTAATTTCGGATCCTTCAAACTAGGTTTAGAAGTACTGGTGTTTTTATAGTGTTTGTAGCTCAGTGAGCATACCCGTGAGTAATTTAGTTTGTAGCTCAGTAAGTCGTTTAAATTCCTGTTTTAAAATTGAATCGAATCCCTCTTCCGTTGGGGAGTAACTGACATGTGTGGGGAATAACTTACGTGTGTATCTCCCCTTTACCTGCTTTGTTTGTTTCTTTTTGAGCTTCCCCCCCCCTTTCTAGCCTGATTTATGCTTTTTTCCTTCCTTTTAAAAAAATTAGTCCTTTGATTAAGCTGCAGTTTACAACCTATGTATGTGCAGGTTTTCTGTTCAACAGTAGAATTAGTTGGTAGCTTATCAATGTTGAAGTGGAAAATAGATATTGTTTAATATATTTTGGTGTTTTATGTTTATTAATACCCTGTTTAGGTTCTCAGTGGGGGCTAGTTCTTTTTGAGGTATGTTTATGATGAAGCTTGTCTTGATTGACAGTTTAGAATGCTGAGAATAGCATTAACAACAGTCGCAGCTTGTGCGTCTCACCTAGAATGTCTTGTGCCACCCCCTTGCAAGGCGTTCTGAGATTTGTGTGTAATAGTCTGTTTTGAGAATGTAGATAAGAGTAGGTGTATTTCTGACTAAAAGGAAATTTACCTAAAAATTGCTCATTTCAATTGTATGCTGAACTCTTCTGTGGTTGTTGAATGAATTTTGGCTTAGACACTTGTAAATAAAGATCATCTTTTAACTGCTTTGAGTCTGCAGATGTTAGTATCTAGTAATTCCAGATGTTTTCTCATCTATTCGTGCTCCGAGTAGTAGGAGTGCTGAGAACAACATAGAGTAACTTCAGAGTAGTTTGCTAGCATTTAATCCTGACAAATTTAATTAACTACTCTTCCATGTAGTTCTTCCTGTTTTACAGATTGTGAAACGGAGGCAAAGATTAAGAGAGTTGCTCAAGTTGCTGTTGGCATTAGAGATACCCCAGAGCTTAAACTCAAATACCATTCAATTTAAATACCATTCAAATCATACTTTTTAGGTTGCCTTTTTAAAAGCAGGATTTTTATTTTGTATTCTGGTAACTTAATACATGATCATTTCAATGATAAAAAAGTCAACATAATTGAAATAATTCTTTCGAAAAATTTTGACACGAAGTTTTAATTTTAAGCTCCACATTCTCAAGTGGTGCAAATGGTTAATGTGTTTGGTTGCCAACCGAAAGATTGGAGGTTTGTGTTTATCCGGAGGCACCTCACAAAAAGGCTTGGTGAGCTACTTCTGAAAAATGAGCCATTGAAAACCCTGTGGAGCACAGTTATACTCTAACACCCGTGGGGTTGTCTTGAGCTGACTCAGTGACATGTGGTTAGGTTTGTTTATTGATTACAGTATAGGCAAGTTGGAACAAGGAATTGGTAGTACAATTGGAAAACAACTATTTTCCAACATTTCAACACTTTGTGACGTCTTAACTTCCTTACATCTCAGATCTACGTTTTTTGAAGGTTGAAATTTACATCCAGCCATCCCTAGTTACCCATGATTTACATACAGGACCCTGCCGGATACGAAAATCCCAAGATGCCCAAGTCCCTTACGTAAAATGACGTAATATTTGCATGTAACCTGCGCACATCCTCCCGTATACTTAAAACCATCTCTAGATTACTTATAATACCTGATACAATGTAAGTGCTATGTAAACAGTTGTTATACTGTATTGTTAGGGCGTAATGGCAAGGAAGAAAGTCTTTTTTTTTTCCTGAATATTTTTGACTCGTTGTTTGAATCCAAGGATTTGGAACCCACGGATACAGAGGGCTGACCGTACTTTAGCACGTGCATTAAATCAGCCTCCTCAACGTAGTTAGGGATAAAATGTAGGTAGCTTTTTGGTGTTTTTGACCCGTGCTTCTCTTGTTGCAGTTGCCCCCCCCCCCTTTTCATTTTATTTCTGGCAGAGATTCTTCCTGCAGGTGGTTTACTGTGGGGTGGATGGGGAAGGGAGAGAATTCTTAAGGGAGGGCATTTTGATTTGGATCTTTGCTACATGCTTTGTTGCTGCCATGTAGTTACATTCTAAGATTTTTCAGTTGTATTTCCTGTAAAAGTTAATTATGGTCTTTAAACTGCAGAGCTTAAAACAGATTTTCCTGTCTCTTCAGATACCCTGAAAAGTATATATGTGGGCTGTTTACAGATGTCTAAAATCCAGATGAATTTAGGAAGGTTATTTCAGATTTTGAAAACTATTGTGGAGATTAAGAACAGTGGACGTTGAAAAATGAAGTTTGCCATTGTCTTAAGTGTTTGTGTTAGCCAAATGCTTCACAATTAATAAATGCTAGCGAATTAAAATTTACAAGACCCTTTTGAGGCAAGAATTGAGAATTTATTCTTAAAATGCACTAGATTGTATCTTTTAACAGATATCACTAACCAACTGGATTTTGTCTTCAGATTTTGTGATCTGCCTTAGGATGGCGTAGCTTTTTTCTACTCTGGAGTAGACATTCAGTCCCGATATCTTTGCTTTGTCTGTTCCAGCTGGGTTTAAGACAGCCTTGTAGAAATCTGCTTGTCTGTGTATTCGTGCCCCCCCGCCCCCCGCCTCCGAAGACTCTTAATTTTGTGAACTACTTTTACTCCATCTTAACCACCAGGAAGGGCAGGACGGCAGTTAACTGTCATATTCCTGCAGTTTTATTTTGAGTGATTACAAAACTTACTGTAAATGATTATAGAAGTTACTGTTTTAGCTTCTTTATATTCTTGTCTTTACTGTGCATTCTCAGTTGTTGGTTTTTTTTTTTTTTAAATAATAGATTACCATGCCTTTCTTTGTTTTGAACATTTGTTGTGCAATGTTGGGATGGTAATAATAGTTTCATCAGAGTTTTCGAAGATCATGCTGAAATTTGTAGGCAATATAAATTTCTGTGATTGACTGTTTCCCAGAATAAAAGTAACATGTTAGAAAAATGTTCTAATATGGTATTAAAACCAAACCAGTTGCCATTGCATCAGCTCTGACTCATGACGACTCCATGTGTGTCAGAGTAGAACTGGGCTCCACAGGGTTTTCAATAGCTGATTTTTCAGAAGTGGACCATCAGGCCTTCTCAGGCACCTTGGGGTGGACTTGAACCACCAGCCTCTCAGTTAGCTTAACTAACCAGTTGAGCCACTCAGAAGTGGCAGATATGACATTAGACATTTTAAAAAGCATTTTGAAAAAGAACTTCTGTATAACCTTGGGACTTGTGGGGCTGGCACTTATGTTTTGATTGACTGTGGTCCAATGAAATACTTACTGTGGCTCTTCTAGCCATAGTCTTTGTGACTCACATACAGCGTTTGAGTGGAACCATGCAAATAAGGTATATGGAGCCCTAATGAGGGATTGATCAATTTTGCCATCCTGCTAGGCTTAAAATGAGCCATCCCAGAGGCAAGCATGGAGGACCTCACCACCACCATCAAGGAAGAAGAGCCAGGAGTGGAGCACATCCTTTGGACCCAGGCTCCTTGCGCTGAGAAGCTCCTGGAACCAGGAGACCAAGAGAGAGAGCTGTGACACTGAGGACAGTGAGAAATGGCAGCAGAAAAACAGCAACAGGAGATGGCATGGTTGCCTTCCTGGTCCGTGGAGTGAGAAAGTTGAGCGCCTCCGGGCAGGAGTCTTATTGGCGGAGTAGGGTGCCTCTGGGCACTGGCTGGAGCTAGATTTGCCAGCCCCAGAGCTAGAGCTTGGTGCCTTCAGGCAGGAGGCTTCCTTGTGGAGTGGGATGCCCCTGGGCACTTATCGGCAGAGCTAAAGAGCTTTGTAATACTCCCACGAATAGGGCAGAGGCCAGGGACCAGAGAGAGACCTGCCCTCAGGCACAGCTGAGAAGAGGTTGTCCTGTTGGAAGAACTGTATTCTCAGCATGCCTCAACCTGAATTGTAACCTGTTCCTTCCCTAGTAAACCCCATAATGGTGGGTATGGTCTGTGAGTTCTGTGTGGCCATTACAATGGATTATCGAACCCAGCAGAGTTGTAGAAAGTGCCGTGGAAGGGACGGCTGGTGTCAGAATTGGTAAAAAGGTTGGACATAGGAGGTGCGTCTGAGCTCCACTTGTAGGAATCAGCCTTGGGCTGCTGATCTTGATTCTCCTTCCGTCTTGCGAAGTGAGAGGAGGTGAGACGCCACCCTTGTGCCATTTTTACATCGGCTGTAATTTTTTATTTTAGTTTCATACGGTAGAATACCCCTTAACTTAATTGAAACTCTCTTTTCCCGTTCAAATTATTTTGGATGTTAATAGCGAGATGCTTTAACACTGGAAAAATCACCCTTCGACAACTGAAGGGCTCAAGTTGCCCTTTATTTATATGAAGTTACTGCCAGAGCTGAACATTCACGCCATGGGAATTTAATGCATGGAGCTTAACTACGTCAGGTTCATTTTAGCCATTTTGAGTGTTGCGTTTGTATGTAGTCTTTAGCCTCATTTAAAAAATATATTTTCAGGCTTTTGTGGGGTTTTTCAAATTTGAAAATTGTGTTGTTGGTTATAAAAAAAGAAATAACTCTTGGCCTTTGTTAAATAGAACAACTTTTTTTTTTTTAATACATAGTTAATTTTAGGGTTTGCAGGTGCCTCTTTTCTGGAATGTTGGGTGTCTAGCCCTTTAAGGCGGGAGAAAGATGTGACAGTCTGCTTCCATAAAGATTTACAGCCTTGGAAACCCTATGGCACAGTCTTGCTCTGCCTTGTAGGGTCCTGCTTTGAGTTGGAAATGACTGGATAGTAACGGGTTGCAGCCCTTTAAGCAGAGTATAACTATATGCCCAGTTTATGTATTTTTTCTGTTTCTTCATAAATAAACCAGATTATAATTTTTTTTTATATAAGGATAGAGTTTCCCAGCACACCAGTAATTACTACAAATGTGATTTTTTTTTTGACCTCGTGCCTTAGTGTTAGCCTTTATTACATAATCACAAAAAACTAAGAAGAGAATCGTACAGTACGAATGTAAAACCTATTGTTCGCCGAATAAAGTCTTTGATATAATAGCTTCCTAAGCCTCTTAATTTTTTATTTATTTGGAGGATGGAGGGCTCCCATAAATAAATAGATCAGTCTGTGTTTTCTTATATTGCCTATTTACTGTTGTTCTGAAACAATAGTTGTGTGATGTTTACATTTATGACTTGATTGACTTTTTTTGAAGATGCCACTACTGTTTAACCATGTATGTGCTCACTCAGGTTCCTGGCAAGAGCATGGAATTGCATCAGATCTTGCTATGTAAATATATTAAATAGATGTCAGAATTTTTCTTAAGTGATTCGTGGTTTTTGTGTTCATTCTCCATTCTCTCTGATAAGTCTTATGATTTTTGCCATGAGATAATTAGCTTCATAGGAGAAGTTATTTTTGAAGCAGTATAAACTCTTGGTGATTTTTCTGTAGCTACTTGTGTCTGTTCTTCCAAAGGCAGAAATGGCCCATTCCGACTCCTTTAGTAATTTGCTTTGGCTTCAGTGGTGTTGCACCTTCCCCCACTCCCCTTTTTCCTCCTTTGGAAGGTAGAGGGCACAGTTCCAGTATTTAAATAAAGACTGGAGGGTAGATACAGCGTAAATTGCTTCATTAGGGGTGTTTCTCCAAAGTAAGTCTGAACAAGTCTGAGTTTATAATAGAAGGAATAATAACAAATTTGTTTAGTGCATTATAGTTTTGAGAATGTCATTTCACATACGTTGTTTCCATCTGATGTTGGAAAACTGATTTCAGAAATCCATTTAAAAATAAAATACTTGAGCCAGTGGGGGGACCAGCCTTCTGGATGGGAATTTGCCTCCATGTGGGAAGTCAGCAGGGCCAGCTGCCCTCTCTTTTCTGGCTCTGTAGGTATCTGGGTCTGTTAACATATAGATGACATGTTTTGACCAGCTTTGAAATTACTTTGGCTAGTAGAGGACACATACTATTAGCTCTGCAAATGGACTGGCAGTACAGAGGGGCCTCTAAGTGCCTGGCCTCCACTGATAAACTGCTATTGTAAGTTTTATACTGTGTGACAGATTTTAGATACACCCTTTTTTTATAACTAAAAAAAAAACGGTTTGGGCAGTTTCATGAATTGATATGACTGTTGAATCACTTTACCTTTTGAAGAGTAAGTCATGTTTTCAGAAAAGTGATACTTACACACAGCTAAGTAGTACCAAAGGGCTTAACCTGAAACAGCAGGCTCTTTTCCCGCAACCTCAACTCTCCTGGTCCAGGGACAACTGCTCTTAGCTTTATTTAGCTCTCTCTCATATTTATCTGCGTACTTCTAAGTAATACACTGCTCTTCCTTAATTTATTGAGTTTAGACGTTATCCGCTGGCATCTTGCTGTGGTAAATGAGAACACTGGTGCTTATTCCAGCCTTCTCCTCTGCCCTGCTCTCCCTTTCCCTATATAAGATCACCAATTTGGGTTAATATGGTGATTACTTTTTCTTTCTTGTTCAACATTTTATTTTTCCTTGAGTTAATAATTGCCTCTTTTTTTTTTTTTTTTACCTAATTGCTGTTTACCTCCTACACAGCTTCTTTGAGATGTACATATATATTTGTCAAATGTCTGTAAAATTTTCCAAGTGCTTAAACAGATTGATTTCTTAGTCCCACTTTTTTTCAGAAAACCTGCTTCTCAGAGTCCTCTGTCCTCTTGCTCCTGTTTCAACTGATTGCTCCCCGGGGCTACGAGACAGTTTTTATCCTGCGATTCTCTTCACTGGTCTCTCCTGTCTCCCGTTTCCTGGATTCCGTGTCTTTCTCTTTCTTGCTTATGCCATTCTTTTGCTGAAATATATCATCCCTTCTCATGGGAGGTAAAGGTTTGACCCCTTGCAGGTCAGATGTTTTTATTGTATGTACCTTGCTACTTGATTGCTTGGCTGAGTGTAGAGTATTAGGTAGAAATTCATTTCCCTTAGAAGTCTGAAGGCACTGCTTCCTGGCTTCCAGGGTTGCTGTTGAGGAGCCTGCTGTCTCCCTGATTACCGTTCCTTTTGTTTATATATTTTTTACTGGGATGCTTTTAGAATGTTCCTTTTATCCTTGCTGTTCGGAAATTTCAAAATGATGAGTCTTGGCATGGGTATTTTTTTCTTTTACTGTGATGGGTACTACTCAAGGGACCTTTCAATCTAAAGACTCACATCCTTAAGTTAAAAAAAGTTTTCTGTGTTGTAAATTTGACAGAACCCTTTACGTCCCCTAATTTGTTTGTTCTTTCTGGGACTCCTAAAATTGAGCGTTGAACCGCCTGGTGGAACATCTAATTTTCTTATCTTTTTATTTCTTTGCCTTTGGGTTCTCATTTCTGGGATATTTCCTTGATTTTCTTTTCTACTCCTTCTATTGAATTTTGTTTCATTTATCGTATTTTTAATTTTCAAGACCTTTTTCTCATTTTCAGACCATTCCTTTTTTTTAATACACCCTGTTGTTTTGCAGTATCTTCTCTTTATCGCTCCAGCTGTTTGGAGGTTTTTCCCCCTCGAAGATTGTCTGTGCCCCATGCATTGTTTCTGTTTCCTCGGGGTCCCTCTTTTTATAATTAATTCTTTTAGACATTTTCTTCAAGAGTCTGTTTTATCCTTGGCTGTCTGTTTACATAAGAGTGAGGCCCTAAAAAGCTCTGTAAGAGGGTGGAACTTATTTCCCAGTGGTCTTCACTGTGAGGTCAGGTGGCACACACTTTTCTCTTTGCAGGAAGATACCAGAAGTCTGTATGGAGCATTTTTTCTGGCACCCTTCAATTTTTCAGCCTTCCTCCTGTGGACAGACGTACACCTGGCAGCTGATGTGCTGACATCACGGTTCAGGACGCTCCATGATTCCGTGGTTTTCGGTACCGTCCTTACCCTTGCCCTCTGCTGTGCCGGGTGTCCCTGAGCCCAGAACCTCCTCCCCTCTCTTTTGCTGGCCATCAGGTTGTAGCTTCCTGTACACTGTCAAGGTTGTCACCTCCTCTAGCTTCATCCTGACTTCCCAAAACGAGTTGAAACCTTTTGTCTGTTTTGGTTGCCTCACATATTCTCGTTATCCTTATGAGCTTCTGTCTGTTTTATTCCTTTCTTATCATTTTAGTGAGGTTTTAGAAGGAAGAGGAGGTAAATGAGAAGTTCGTCTGTCATCTTTAATTTTGTGTCCATATTTAAATGAAATTTATCATTTTAAATCCAGTTTTTATGGCAGAACGCTTTGTCGTAATGCTAGTTCTTTCAGAAATGAATCTTACTAGTTATGATTTAGAGAGTTAAATCACGAAAATGGAAATGTTGCGTTAACCTGTCTGAAAGCCCATACTCAGATTTTACCTTCTCTGATGAACACAGCAAAATATTGTTGCTTTTATCGGAGTCAGCAGAGGGGAGGCAAGCCAAGGGGGTTGACTCTGCTAGGAAAGCCAAATCACAAGCCAGGCGTTGGCTTTGGAAATGAATGCCTGTGAAAGAAACATAGTTAGAAGGTCATCTGCACCATTGCTGTTAAGATCTGGGAACACTTTTACTGGACTGGTTCATCAGCCATCAGTAAAGGAAGCTAGTGTCAGGTTTGTAGGACTCTTTGCACATTGGTAATTTAATCCTTTTCTTTGTGTTTTTGTTAAAAAATAATCATGTTCTTAGTTGAAAGTAAAGAATAAGATATTTATATTGTGGTAAAACATATATAACAAAAAGTTTACAGTTTTAACCGTTTTAAATGTACAGTTCAGTGACATTAATTACATTCACTGTGTTGTGCTACCATCATCACTAGACTTTCCCCTAATGGTGTAGCATCCATTGGAGGGTTTTGATTATGTCAGTCATGACCAGGATGGTTGTAAAACGGCGACTTTGTAACTCTCATTCTTTCTACCTATATTAATTGGTTTTCTAATGTAAGAAAGCTTTTCTTATCCCCTATTTTTAAAATTCATTTATTTATATTAGTATGGACTCATAGATTTTTATTTTATTCCGTGATACTTTGTTATTATCATTATTTATTTTGATGTTCAAATTATCTCAGATTTGGCCAGTGGGAATCCCCCAGAGTTGTGATTTTGACATGTCTGCGTAATTCTTTGAGCTCTTTCTCATTTTCAGGCATACTAAGATGTTTGTCTTGCCTCAGCCTTGGAAATGGCCGTTTTTTGAAGTAGACCTCATTCCTATTGTTTGGGAATAATACGTATAAACTGTGATCTCTCAGCAGACAAGAGCTAATACATATTAATATACAGATACACACAGATCTGTGTGTGTGTGGTTTTGAACCATGAGTTCTATTGATACCTCCAGTTCCAATTTAAAACCACAGGTCTGCTTTTCATCCCTTCCATGTTTGTAATGCCCTTTTCCATCAGTGACAACCTGGTTCCCATACTAATTTGCTTATTTCTGTAGTCAAAGAAAGTAGTTCCAGAGTTGCTAACCCATAAAGCCGAACCAAACCAGTTGCCATCAGGTCAGTTCCAACTCATAGCCATCCCACTTGTGTCAGAGCAGAATTGCATTCCATAGGGTTTTCAGTGATTGATTTTCAGAAATAGATTGCCAATCCTTTCTTTTGAGGTGCCTCTGGGTGGACTCGAACCCCCAGCCTTTCAGTTAGCAGCTCAGCTTGTTAACCGTTTGTACTATGCAGGGTCTCCCACTCATCCGTATCACTGCAAACAAACCAACCAACTTTGTAAGTAGAGAGCAGTATTTGTCTACAGTTCTTTTTGTCTGTATACTGACATTATATAGAATATTATGTTCAAAAATTATTTGGGTTATCCCCCCCATGTACTTATATTATGTACTTGACATACAGTTGGGTTCATTTGTTTGTGTTTGATTTCCACTTTAGATTTTTTTTCACCTCATCTTTGTTGATTTTAAGTTTCTGAGTATATAAAACATTAACATAGTTCCAAAAAATCAAAACCACATAAAAAGGTGTACTGAGAAATGTCACTTCCCCGGCCCTTCCGCTCATGCCCACCCAGCCCTGTAGATAACCAATCTCATTAATTTCTGACATATCCTTACTGTGTTTCTTTTTTGTAAAAATACACAGATACATGAATCTTTTATTTCTGTCTTTCTTTAACAAAAAGTAGCAAACTGTGTGTATTCTTTTGGACTTTGCTCGCTATTTCGCTTATTTATTTATTAACAGCTTCATAGTACTCCTCTCATGGATGCGCGGTGAATTCACCCAGTCTCCTATGTGTGGGCGTTCGGTTGTTTCCAGTATTTAGCAATTACAAATAATGCTGCAGTGAATATCCTTGTGCAAATATATTTTCGTACTATTTGAGCATCTTCAGGGAAGAATAAAAGTTTTAGCTGTTTTACTATTTGAGCAGTAATGTGTAAGCTATTTTAAAACTTGAAGCTGTTGGCCTGCTTGCTTCTATCTTCCTGTCTCCTGTGGTCTTACAAATGTATTCAAGGCTGTTGAAGTGAAATACTTTATTGTAATTATTTTTTTGCCTGGAAAATCTTGAAATCAGAGAGCTAGAAGTGGCCTTGAGAACATTTTTAGTTAAGTAGTAGCTAATCATATGTTCTGGGCCTGAATCCATTTTAAGTAGTTTACTATTCTTTCTATGTACTCTTTAATGCTGCTTTACCGCCTAAGTGCTCAGACCCAGCTGTTTCTGGTGCTTCTCTCTTTCTTTTAATTTAGTTCACATTAGGTTCTTTCATGTAGTACTGTTGGCTGGCTGCTCCCTGGGGTTATAGAATGGCAGTAGGACAAGACAATTGGACATAGGTATGATAAAAACAGGGATTTGGGCATTCATTTTCTCTGATAGGTCCCAAAGTATTGTTGAGTACTATACACTGCAGCTCCTCAGAGGAACGGCATCTTGGAGTCTCTGATAACCCTGCTGGCTGTCTCAGGTGATTGATGACTTCTAATCTTTGTCCCAATAAGTAGGCATGAGGGTAGAAGGGAAATCTGCTGCATTGCTAAATAACCATGGGGAAGACTGGCTAGCATAGCTTGTCATCACAGGGGCCGCAAATGGATCACATGTGTGTTGAGATAATGATCCTCTCAGCCCAGGGGTGACTGGAGCTCCAATCAGACCACCTCTGACCCTGAGCAGCCTCTTCTGTTTATGTTACCATTTATTCTGCACGCCGTGACATGGGAAAGGTTGGGAAGGTAGGCAGTGTTTTGTTCTGTTGTACGTAGGGTTGCTATGAGTCAGAACCAACTCGATGGCACCGAGAACAGCAACAACATGGGAGTGACTGCACATCTGGATTTGAGTTAAGATAATGTTGGTAAGATGTAGAAAGAGCCAGTTCAGAGGACAATGGCAGCTCAGCTGAGGGTCATCTGCCATGCCTTTTCTCCCTCACCACCTCTGATGTAGTGGGGATAGTCTAGGCTTTGGATAGTTTTGATTCCTGTTGGGGTAGAAGAACCTCGAGAAGGTTCTCATCCTTAAGTTTACAAGAAAATGGTGTCAGTTAGTCCAGTGAGTTATTTGGCAGGGGTAACTGTTGCCGTCAAGTCGATTCTGACTCATAGCAACCATATAGGACAGATTAGAACTGCTCCATAGTGTTGCCAAGGACTGGCTAGTGGATTCGACCTGCCGATCTTGGCAGAGGTGGGTGATGTTATACCACTGACTACGCCTCCCTCTGCAGGTGGTGTTGTGGTTATCTATTGCTGTGTAACAAACTGTCCTGCATCTTGGTGGCTTCAAACAACCATTTTTGTTTTGTGGGTCATGAACAGGAAGAACTTCGCTGGGGTAGCATCAGCTGGAGTACCTGGCCTGGAGCATCCTCTTTAAAGATGGCTTCTTAACACACGTCTGGTATCTCTGTGCTCCTGGTGTTACACTTTCTCTCTGTTCACATGGTGTCACATTCTCCAAGGTCTCTCCCTATGGTTTGGGCTTCTCATAGTATGTTGGTCTCAGGGTAGTGAGACTTTTTTGCATGGTGGCTGGCTTCCCCCAGAACAACCATTCCAAGCAGTAAATAGCAAGGAGAAGCTGTCAGTTTCTTAAGGCCTGAGTCTGCAAGTTGGCACAATGTCACTTCTGCTGTATTCAGTTGATTAGGGCATTTGCAGAGCCTGCCCAGGTTCAATGAATGAGGACATAGTCCTTGACTCCCAACAGGAGGGATTGTCAAAGAATTTCTGGCCATCTTTAGTCTACCATAGAGCCATTAAGCAGAAAGGGAAAAATGAAAACGGTTATAAGAAATGCTGAACTGTGACTTTACCAGCAAATAGTTTACTTACTGAATGATTTAGGAGAGAATAATTGATTGCCAGACTGGAATAAGGGATAGAGGCAAGAGAGAGCTGCCAGAAGGAGGAAGGTGGAAAAGATTCTCATGGAGGAAAGAGGAAAAGCAGCCGAGATAAGTTTTGCTTCATAATTGCCTTCTCTGCCTTGGCCCTGAACTCTTGGTTCTTGTGATCTTGGCTATTGGTCTCAACTAGCCACTTCTGATCGCTTTGGATTTATGGATTTGGTGCTCACGCTCGGTCTGTTCTCCTCATATTTGGACCTCTGCTTAGTCTCCCAAGGTCTGCCTAGGCTTACTCTTTTGGCCCTGGGTACCTCTGTTGCTTTTTACAAGTAATCTCCTGTTGGCCTGTCCCCTGGGAATCCAATACCTGCTCCCAGAATGAGCAGCATTGGGGAGGAGGGAGGGGTGTGTACCAGACAGTGATTTGGGCTGTGTTCTTGCTCCGTTAATACCTTGGCAATTGCTTAGAATAGCTTGATTTCTTCTTTTCTGGACTACGTTATGGCCCAGTTCCTGCTCTTTTTGTGACTTTACCAACTCCTTTCCCACAGAGGAAGACAGAAAAGATAGACTTCAGAACTTTCAGCCAGAATAGGTTTGCGAGCATGTGGTTCACAGGGCATTTATGATACAAAGATGATATGCCTTGTTCTTAAACATCTACAGATACATCACTGAGGGTAAATTGAGTTACTCCTGGAATATATTTCCACTTACATGTACTGTAAAATCTATAGATTTTTTTAGGATGATACTTGCCCTATCCAATTTTAAGAGGACAACACTTTCACTATTGATAATTTATGAAAAGTTGGTTTTTTTTTTAATAACAGCTTCGAAAACTTCAAAGTTTTCATTGATCATATTTTTACAAACCCGTAGAGTTGTAATCTTGGATTTTGGTTTAATTTACCACTCATGATAATGTAGAATAAATTTGTGTAATTAGTGTAACTCTATTTTTTTTATACCAATATCCTCAAATTTAATACATTTTAAAATTAATTTTTAATATAAAAATAGTAATGGTTTTTGAAAAAACTCAAACAGTATAATTGAAAGTGAAAATAGGTCCACGTAGCTCCAATCCCCAATCCCATTCTTTTTATATAATTGGTAACGGTTATTGTATAACCTCCCAGACTTTTAAACATTTACATGCAGGTATATACACAGACAAGAGTCCCTGGTGATGCAGTGATTAAGTGCTCGGCTGCTAACTGAGAGGTCTGTGGTTTGAACCCAGCAGCTGCTCTGCGGAAGAAAGATGTGGCAGTCTGCTTCTGTAAAGATTTACAGCCTTGGAAACCCAGTGGGGGCAGTTGTACTCTGCCCTATAGGGTCGCTGTGAGTTGAAATCAACTCAACCAGTGGGGTAAATACACAGACACAAAAGTGGCATTCTTTTTTTTTTTTTTTAATTTTAATTGTGCTTTAAGTGAAAGTTTGCAAATCAAGTCAGTCTCTCACACAACCTTGCTACATACTCCCAATTACTCTCCCCCTGATGAGACAGCCTGCTCTCTCCCTCCACTCTCTCTTTTCGTGTCTGTTTCGCCAGCTTCTAACCCCCTCTACCCTCTCATCTACTCTCTAGGCAGGAGATGCCAACATAGTCTCAAGTGTCCACCTGAACCAAGACACTCACTCCTCACCAGCATCCCTCTCCAACCCATTGTCCAGTCCAATCCATGTCTGAA